>NC_081155.1:18203649-19403649 GCF_012432095.1 Onychostoma macrolepis | reverse complement strand
GTTCAAGCACTCTCAAAAACTCCCATTAAAATCACTGAAGCTGTTTACACTATGAAATTAATATCTTACAGATTCGTACACACATTTGCACTTTGTTGTTTGTGTCTGACCAGAATTCGCCAGAAAGAGGTATTCAGTCAGTGAGTCGGTGAAGAAAACACAGGCATTTCAGCGATGACTCATCTGAACACCTCTGATTGGTCACTGCATTCATAAGCTCAACAGCATGGTGTGTGATTGGTTATAATGCGTCTGTCTCTGGCTCAGCGCCAGCGAACGCAGATTTGAATTTAGCAGCTGATGATAGACGCACAGTGCACTGAACGTTCTAATCAAATATATTGTATCAAATATAAAAAAATATTAATCAGCTATATTTGGTCTTTTGGCAACTGCATTCAAAATCCACTTGGCTCAAAAATTTGAATGGGCTTTGAATGGGCATGACGCCTCTGGTTAGGGTTAGGAATAGAGTTTAGTTTAGGGTTACTTGCATGTAATTATTCATTATTAATTGTTATTATAATAGTAAGTATGTAACCTGTAACAAGGACACCTTAAAATAAATGGTTACCGAGATCTGTTTCTCCTATACTCTGTAATGCTGCATGTTAGTCCACATAAAATGAGACTCCTAAACAAGGAAAACCTGTTAAAGTGAACGGCAATGATCTGTCAAAGAATTAACTGGGGAAATATGTAGCCTCTGTTGATATCTCGGGTTGCACATAAGTGCTTTGTTCATTAAAATAACTGTATCATACTTTGAGGGAACAACAAAGCTTTGAATGTACAAATACTACATTAAGAGATAAAAATACCTAGTTTGCGCTAGTTAAAACCATTCAAATAAAACCATCAAACCTGTGTTTCAAGTTCAGTTGACTTATTAAATTAATCTAATATTTCTTGTCTTTCTGAGCAGAAGATTTACCCTAAAAGACTTCAAACTCAATCTTGAACCGATCAACTTAATGGAAGAAATATTCGCAGGCAGCGAATGGCTCAGTTACTTGCCCATCAAAGAAAGTCCAGCTGAGAAAGACACTAGTGATCAATCAATGACAAATGATGTTCTACAACCAGAAAAGGACATTCAGCTCGACGCTCCTCTTCCGACACCAGAGCAGGACCAGTCAGAGGACACAAAGACACCAGAGCAGGACCAGTCAGAGGACATAAAGACACCAGAGGAGGACCAGTCAGAGGACACAAAGACACCAGAGGAGGACCAGTCAGAGGACATAAAGGACAATCAAGACAGTGTTAGTGATCCTCAAGAGGACAATGTAGCAAAAGCGAACAGTGACTTGGATGTAAAACAAGTGGAACGGGATGCAAACATATTTGCTATACCTAAGGCACTGCTAACAAATAATGCAATACAACAAAGGGCTCGTGAGTCATACAAATCAGATGACATCTATGACTGTGTAGACATGTATATTATTCCCAAAAATGACTTTCCATTAATGAAAAGAAAGGCATCAGATGCTCCGCTGGACTTTTCAGTAGTGAAGGTGATGAACACTTTTGTACATTTTCTGTAGTGAAAGTAACTGGAATTTTATGTTAATATTAGAGACCATTTTTTTTATTTTAACTTAATAAGTGACAAAAAATTCTCTCTCTCAGTCCTTTGAATTGCTGGACAACTCTGCCCTCAAGAGTCGAATTCGTCTTAGCAAGAGACACCACCAACCACCTAAAAAGCACAAAAAAGGTGAGAAAAAGCTGAGGGTTGGAATGTATTTACTGAATGAGAGCAATGAACATGAAATTTATTTCACTCGTTTTCTCTTCCAGTAAAAACAGAAACGTTGAGCGCCATATTCTACAAGATTCCCCCGGTAATCCTGAATGAATCTCCTGTCAGCACATCTCCACCACGTCACAGCATCCCCTTTTCCACATCTCCACCTCTGCGTTTACCGTCACATCCATACCACTTCTGACCTGACCGTACCAGATCTATCATCTGCATTTGTCAGGTCAGTAAAGTAATAGCAGTAGTCATTAGTCTATGCAACGCACCAACAGAGAAAGACCGTATATGACCCTGGACCACAAAACCAGTCTTAAGTCGCTGGGGTATATTTGTAGCAATGGCCAAAAATACACTGTATGGGTCAAAATTATAAATTTTTCTTTTATGCCAAAAATCATTAGGATATTAAGTAAAAATCATGTTCCATGAAGATATTTTGTAAGTTTATTACCGTAAATATATCAAAACTTCATTTTTGACTAGTAATATGCATTGCTAAGAACTTCATTTGGACAACTTTAAAGGCGATTTTCTCAATATTTAGATTTTTTTGCACCCTCAGATTCCAGATTTTCAAATAGCTGTATCTCAGCCAAATATTGTCCGATCCTAACAACCCATACATCAACGGAAAGCTTATTTATTCAGCTTCAGATGATATTCAGATGATGTATAAATCTCAATTTCGAAAAATTTACACTTAAGACTGTTTTGTGGTCCAGGGTCACATATTGCATCAAATCTTTTTCATTGTTCATGTGATCATTGTATTAATGGTGTGCCTTGTTTTATACTTCCTCGGCAGATTAAAAGATACCTCGACTGTAACGACTGGAAATTTACTGGTGTGCAAAAGATGGGGGACATTACAGTAGATAATCCATTTACTAAAAAGAACAAATCTTTTTCACATAATTATTTTCTTAATAATTTTAATTTTCAAAAAGTTATTAATATAATGATTTGCTATGTCAATATACACATTTGGTTTTACTACTGAAATGAATAATACACCTGTTCATTCACCACTGTTGATTAACTGTAAAGTGCAGTAAATTATCAGTCTTTTTCCACAGTCCTTATTATTATGCAATTATGCAAAATATCATGTAATATTATCATGTAATATCATGTGTGTGTCTTTTGCTGTATTTAGATTCCACTAATGAATTGTAATGAATTGTAAATCACCAACATGTTTTAAAATGTGTTTTCATTTCCATCCGTTGAGTTGTTTATCACACTCCCTGAATTCAGTTTTGTGCTTAATGTGCTCATGAGAATGAATGAAATACTGTATTCAAGTGTTCCTGGATGAATATCCTTATCTATTTAACCTGGGCCTTTTTGTAGCATATATATTTGGATTAATAGTTTAAGGCAAATAGATTTTATATAAAATCTTTTTTTATTAAACCGACACAAGTGGTGGCCAAAATGATTAGAACACTATTTTCACCAGCTAAAAGTTTTAAGTTTAAATGTATTTCTATCTTTTTTTTGTAGTGTGTCAGTAGGAAATATCAGTTTACATTTCCAAACAATCATTAATTGTAATAATCCAGTGAGATTTTTGTCTGACAACAGCCAGTGCTCCACACAGAGATCTGATCTGATCATCTTCCAGTCTTGTCTGAATGACATGAAGAAACAGAACAAACTGAGAGAGACTAAATCCAGAAGAACTGTGGCAACGTCTCCAAGATGCTTCAAGAAATCTCCCGCAAGCAAGAAATAACTGACTTAAAACCATTTTTTAGCTGGTGAAAATACCACTGTTCTAATAATTTTGGCCAAAACTGTGTTACATTAAGGATAGTGAGATAAAGCCATCTTTCCCCTGTATTTATATACTTATGGTGGTAACCATACTGTCCCCAAATCGCTCCTCAATCGCTTGGTTATCGGAGCAATCGTGTCATTATTATTTTTACCAAAAGAGGGCGCTGAGGAGATTTACCTTTATAACCAATAATTAAATGACACTCCGCTATCGGTTTCAAGGTACAAACTATTAAATGTTTCATTAAAGTAATACTGTTTGTGTGTATTATAAACAAAACATCATTCATTATAATTACAATTATGATATTAATATATCATTCATTATAATTATGATATTAATATATGGAACCCCCCCCCCCAAAACCCATAATAAAATATATTATTCCTGTTTTTAATTCGTAGATCACAAGTGAGATTTCAATGATATTTTGATCTAGTAAATCTCGCCGGTTTCAATTTGATAAATCTGGTCTCCTAAATATTTACAAACTCTTAAAAATAAAGGTTCTTTATTGGCATCAACGGTTCTATGAAGAACCTTGAACATCCATGGAACCTTTCAAATGCAGAAAAGGTTCTTTATATTCTAAAAAGGTCCTTTATATTATTACATTCTTTAAAATGTTTAATTTAGGAACTTTTCACTGAAAGGTTCTTCTAGGCATCACTGCAAAAACACCCTTTTGGGACCTTTATTTTTAACCCGTTTAATCCCAAATTTTTCCCAGACATGAAAATATCCAAATTATGTGTCACTAGTAACCCATTGAAATAATCAATATATATATATATTTTTTTTCTTTTTTCGGAAATGTGTGTGAAAAATGGTGTTTTATGGTAGGTCACAATTGTGACCGGTGGGATAATGTGTAGCCTATACTGAATTAACATATTTCTGCAGTCATAAAAATTGTGATATATCTTAGCCCAGCTATTTTAAACTGTTTGATCACATTTTAGGGCTACTATTATGCATAAAAAACCCTTATACAACAATTGTTATATTATTGCTACCAGTATTACAACATCAATATTGTAACTTATTTGTAACATTTGAATTTTTAATTTAGTGCAATATTTTGTCATTGCAACATTTTAGTGTAATTTTCCCTAACAACTGCCATTGGATTTGTATTGTATACCTAAGTTCACTGTTATCCCACTATTGTGACCATCAAGATGTTTACTCATTCTATGACCACACTCAACAAAACTGAATATATGCGAACGCATATATTAATACCAGACACTTTAAAGATAATGTGTACAAAAATCTTTGTCATATCTTTATGTTAACATACTTTACTAGCCTTTCGTTTTGGAGCTTTGATGCATACATCATCTTCTCAAGGTGCAAATAGGAAATAAACTGCTCTGGTCATGTGACAATTTGCACTAACCATGTGACACTGCACATATTTAATTGAGACCCGTTATTCTTTCCATATTTGCAGGAAGTGCACTAAACAATCAGTCAGTAAGGTTTTTAGAGCTTTATGAATGAAAACCTTTTTTTACGGTCACTATTGTGACCGGTGGGATTAAATGGGTTAAAAGAGTGTAGTCATTACAGTCAGTCATAATCAGATAAACAATTAAGAAAAGAAAATCAGCTGATAATTTTGATTGCAAACATTCTTTATTAGCATTTTAAAGCTATCTGAAGAATTGTTTTTTTATTTTATTTATTTTTATTGTAAGTTTTTTTGTTGAAGCAGAGAAAATCATTTTATTCAGAAAGTTTTATGGAACGATACCCAGATAAAACTACTCCATCTCCTCAGAGCCTGGTTTCAAGTTAGCCTTTTGTTTGAAGGCACAGATGTAGTTTTTCTTGACATGACAAGAGTCGTCATTCCATTTGCCAATCTCTGAAAATGAGGGACAGTGAAATGAAGACATTATTCTACCTTCTGCAGTGTGTCTTACAATATATTCCTCACAGCATCACTGGAATAAATCATTTAGCAAAACATATACTTAAAATGGAATGTGATTATCCTATAACCCATTAGTGTCTCTCGGTTCTTACCTTTCCAGTTCATCTCCACACATTCCTCTGTGCTAGTGTACATATGGTTGGGTTCACCACTTGTCCAAATTTGAAAATCCCAGAAGGATCCATCAATCCAAAACATTTTACCAGACTGAGAGAATGAGAAGGAGATTTTAAAAAAGAAAAAAAAAGAAAGACAAAAAAGTGAGAAACTATTGTGCGTGCATGTCATAGAAAACCACGAAAAAACATAAAATCAGTAATTTCTCTTGGCTCTCCCTATTTGTAAACGCCTGCGCATTTCTGTCTTTTTTTTACCTTAAAAAATTCAAATGCTCCAAGCCAGATGCGCAGGTTTTTTGGGTTTAATTTTTTCACGATGGAGAGCAAGTAATCATTATGCTTTCGATGATGCACCGACACCAGGTGTGCACCAGGGGCTTTGGTCCTACAGCTGAACTGGATATGAACAAAGAAGAACATTTAATGACTACATATTACATTGATTTTTTTCACATTGCATTGACAAAAAACCTACCTCGGCTTCAGTGAAGTTGAGAGGTCTGTTGAAGTATTTGACACAGTGACTGCCAACTTTGTACCAGTCAGTGAAGCCATACACATTACACGGTTTAGGCATAGGACACTGCGCAGTGACATTTGTAAGAAACTCTAAATGACAGAATCACATATTTGAGGTCAAAAAATTTTATAAATATGATATGTGGGTAGTAATTCTTGACTCTTTAAAAGATAAACTTTTAATTTATCACTCTGTTAATCTACTAATACTGTCAATACTCAAAGCTAGTCATCTCAACAAATAACCATATGCACAACATCCGGTTTACCTTTACCAGGGGCTCATTAAGAAATGTGCATGAAGTAATGGATAAAATTATGAAAATTCACCCTAAATATATTTTAGTATGAGTTAAACTTTACCTCTCTCCATTCTTAAGAAGCTTCCACTCCCAAAAAGGAGAGTCACCAACAGAATAATAGATCCTGATTTGACCTGTAAAAGAAGTGGAATATGATTAATAACCACAAATTTTATATATATATATATATATATATATATATACATATATATAGGATACAAAGACTTGCCATTGCAGTTCATCAGCTTCTGTCGTCTGTCTGTCCTCACAATAATCTTGCAACTGTCTCACCTTATTTTATACGTTTCCATTCAATTTCACATCTCCTCCTCTTCTCTCAGTCTTACTGTCTTAAGGGTGAAGAACAGTTTATTTATTCATCACACAGGAAACAGTGTCACACATCTAGTGACTGAAGCTTTTCAACATAAATATATTTAATATAATTAAGAAAAAAATAATAGTTTTTTGTGTGAACCGTTTACACAGATAAACCTATGCATTCAAATTTCAATGAATAAACAATTGAAGGAAAGAATGAGAAGAGAGACTGTGTCCTGGTGGATTGAAACATCATTACTTGTTTTATTATATGATCATGACATTAAAGGATTTCATTCCCTCTGCACTCTTCTCATTACAATCTGAGTCATTGTGCACTTTTAACTTAAAGTAATGGTTCAAACCAAGCAAGAAATAGATCTGCATCTTATTTCCAATATTTCCATGACCCTTCTCTTTTATCTTTTCCCCATCATATCAGTATTGTGATTGGAAAACAGGCTACAATTGCAACAAATTTTAGTCTTTGGGATAAACCCCTTGAGATGCATCATCTCGTTTTCAAGGGGTTCCTATTACACAAGAATCCAAAAACATAACACAAAACAAACAACAACAACAATCAAAACAACATACCCTACTACAATATTAATACACGAAGTATTAATAATTATATAGAGAGAGAGAGAGGCAATCTGGTAAATGACAAGCATCTGAAAAGTCTACTACAAGATAGTGAAACCAATAGGTCTTGTGGTTGAAGATACAGCTGTGAGCCCGCTTGACACTACCAGCAACAGTTGTCAACCTGAATCGGTTTGTCACCTAATTTTAATTAAATTCATGTGCCAGTCTTTGTACCACTTTAATTTTCACAATCCCTCCTCCTATTTCTCTCACATCTCGTTCTGTTCTTCATCACACATAAAAAACCCCTTAAAGCTGGCCTGATGATGCCTCATGATAAAACAAAACTACTTGTATTAGAACATAATGCATTAGGTTGCATGAAGCATTACTTCTTCTAATTTCCCATTCACTATTATAGCTAAAACATAACTGTCAAAAATAGAGTTTTGTTTGTTTTATGCAAGATTACTTACATCTAAGAGATGCTTGTCTTACATTCACCATGCAAGAGTGTAGCCTTGGCTAGGAGGAGCCGATGCCATCAGACGTCCTTGGGTGTTTCGACTAGGGCTGGGGAAAAAAAATGATTTTTCGATTAATCGTTTTCAGACTACCCTAGAAACGTTTTCTTCCAAAAGCACCCAGCAACAAATTTAACAATTTTTAAAATTTATTTGGCAACTTTTAGCAACTTTTGATAAGTGACAAAAAAACAACAACCCTGCTGTCCAAATTACACAAAAAGAGGAAACCAAAGATGCCTAGCAGTACAGACATTACGTGAATTATGTTAGCTGCTATTTGCAGTTGTTCAATTTAATAATAATAATAATAATAATAATAATTTAATAATTGTTCATTTATGATACACTTTGTTAGTAGCTTCTAGCTTGTACCTGCAATTGTTGATCAGTAGTACACTATAAGAAAAATGGAAAAGATACTAGTAATTTTCCAGGACATTATCCATTATCCATTGTACCCTGTAACCCGAAAACACAATGTATAATTTAAAATGCAGGTAAAAAACCAATACGGAAAATTCTTTCATATTAACATAATAGGTTGTGTCCTATTCTTACAGGCTTTTCTTAGAGTGTAGCACACGAACTACTAGCCTAATACACTGCTTAAAGCATAATTGTTGAGAATGAGTAGTATTACTAGTTTACTATAGCTATTAAAAAAAAACTTAAATTGTTATCATTCAAAAATGTGTAAGTAGGCTATTCAGTAATTCAATGCATTTAAAAATACAGTTATTTATACTTTAATATTATATTATGCATATTATTTTACAAACAAATCTAAATTAATATATATATATATATATATATACAGGTGCTGGTCATATAATTAGAATATCATCAAAAAGTTGATTTATTTCACTAATTCCATTCAAAAAGTGAAACTTGTATATTATATTCATTCATTACACACAGACTGATATATTTCAAATGTTTATTGGTCCCACTTTATATTAGGTGGCCTTAACTACTATGTACTTACATTTAAATTAATCATTTGGTACAATGCACTTATTGTGTACATACATGCTTTTACATTGTACTTATATTTTTAAAAACACCTATATGTAATTACATCTGTAATTAATTTCTGTAATTACATTTATAATTACACTGTTGACCCATCACTTTCACCTTAACCCACCCTTAAACCTACCCATAGCACCAAACCTGTCCCTAACCTTACCCGTATCCCACCTCAATAGCAGCAAATGTGTTTTTCAATACATTATGAACACAATAAGTACATTGTACTTATTTTTTGATGTAAGTACATAGTAGTTAAGGCCACCTAATATAAAGTGTGACCGTTTATTTCTTTTAATTTTGATCATTAGAGCTTACAGCTCATGAAAGTCAAAAATCAGTATCTCAAAATATTAGAATATTACTTAAGACCAATACAAAGAAAGGATTTTTAGAAATCTTGGCCAACTGAAAAGTATGAAAATGAAAAGTATGAGCATGTACAGCACTCAATACTTAGTTGGGGCTCCTTTTGCCTGAATAACTGCAGCAATGCGGCGTGGCATGGAGTCGATCAGTCTGTGGCACTGCTCAGGTGTTATGAGAGCCCAGGTTGCTCTGATAGTGGCCTTCAGCTCTTCTGCATTGTTGGGTCTGGTGTCTCTCATCTTCCTCTTGACAATACCCCATAGATTCTCTATGGGGTTCAGGTGAGGCGAGTTTGCTGGCCAATCAAGCACAGTAACACTATGGTCATTGAACCAGCTTTTGGTACCTTTGGCAGTGTGGGCAGGTGCCAAGTCCTGCTGGAAAATGAAATCAGCATCTCCATAAAGCTTGTCAACAGAAGGAAGCATGAAGTGCTCTAAAATTTCCTGGTAGATGGCTGTGTTGACTGTGGACATCAGAAAACACAGTGGACCAACACCAGCAGATGACATGGCAGCCCAAATCATCACTGACTGTGGAAACTTCACACTGGACTTCAAGCAACATGGATTCTGTGCCTCTCCACTCTTCCTTCAGACTCTGGGACCTTGATTTCCAAATGAAATGCAAAATTTACTTTCATCTGAAAAGAGGACTTTGGACCACTGAGCAACAGTCCAGTTCTTTTTCTCCACAGCCCAGGTAAGACGCTTCTGACATTGTCTCTGGTTCAGAAGTGGCTTGGTAGCCCTTTTCCTGAAGACGTCTGAGCGTGGTGACTCTTGATGCACTGACTCCAGCTTCAGTTCTCTCCTTGTGAAGCTCTCCCAAGTGTTTGAATCGGCTTTGCTTGACTGTATTCTCAAGCTTGCGGTCATCCCTGTTGCTTGTGCACCTTTTCCTACCCAAATTATTCCTTCCAGTCAACTTTGCATTTAATATGCTTTGATACAGCACTCTGTAAACAGCCACACCTTTCAGTAATGACCTTCTGTGACTTACCCTCTTTGTGGAGGGCCTCAATGTTCGTCTTCTGGATCATTGCCAAGTCAGCAGTCTTCCCCATTATTGTGGTTTCAAAGAACAAGAGATACCCAGAATTTATACTGTAGGGATGGTCATTTATTCAAACTCAAATGTAAATATTCTAATATTTTGAGATACTGATTTTTGACTTTCATGAGCTGTAAGCTCTAATCATAAAAATTAAAAGAAATAAACATTTGAAATATATCAGTCTGTGTGTAATGAATGAATACAATATACAAGTTTCACTTTTTGAATGGAATTAGTGAAATAAATCAACTTTTTGATGATATTCTAATTATATGACCAGCACCTGTATATATAATTTATTTATTTATGAATTTTTTTTGCTGAGATTTAATGTTGTGACACAATTTCGCGTCGTGATTATGCAATGACGTCATCACACAATAACATCATAACGTCATTTAGCAACTTTTAGCAACAAATCGACCTTCCTTTAGCAACTTTCTCTGAAAATTAGTTGGCAACACTGGTCATTCATTCAGTGCTTATCATGACAGAGATACTGTTGATGAGAACCAAGAACAAAGCCATACGCGTGGCTTGTAATGCTTAGGTGAAATGCTATACTTATACTATAAATCTGTGGAAGCATTTGATATCAAGCATAAGGCGCCATGATTTCTGCAATGAATAAATGAATGAATGAATGAATGGCGGATGGAGCGACGCACTGTTTTGTTTACTACACACATACTAAAGCGCGGACAACGCTCAGGTGTTTTCATCTTCTGCCATCTCACTATATGATGATATTAACACAATGCTGCTCTGAGAATCATTTCATTAGCATTTTACAGTTTAATTTGAGAAAACTAACGTCATATCACATGATACACAGCAGCTGCAAGTTCCTCACGGCAACCTGTCAAAAGTTTAGTTTAAAGTTGAGAGCAATGCTCTTACTACTACTAATAAATATGAATAAATCTTTATTTTTAAAGGAATAATCTTATTTGTTTTCTTTTTAATTTTAACAGTAAACCTCTGTTGTGCAGCACTTTGTTTGCCAAAAAATAAAAGGGTTTTCATTTGATTAGAATAAATTAATGTTTTATGCCTTCATCTGATTACCAAAAAAATTAAGAACATTTTATAGGGCCCTATTATTGTTTAAGAAAGGACCTTATACAAAAAAAGAATAGGTTTAAAATACAGGCCTGTGGTTCTTAATTTCTTTTTATTAATTCACCATTTGTAAACTGATGTTATATCAGTAGCTTTTGTATTAAAACTATATTCACTGAATGTAATCAAAAAATCGAGATCGAATCAAATCGAGTGACCTGTTAGTGAACATTCTCCATACCGACTGGGCCGGGAACAGCCAACCTCGACTATAGGACTACTTGGGGAACTGCAATCTTCCTCCCAGCCTTTTGTAATAAATTGTTTGTTGTTGCTGTAGTTGGTGGTTTTTCACCTTCTCTTTCAAACTTAATCATTATTGTTGGTTCTTTGCACCTCTCATTTTGCTTTATTGCTGACACATGGGTATTCTTTAAATAGGCTATATCACAGTTAAAGGTTCATGATACTGCTTAAACGTATAGCCTAATCATTTATTAAGGTACAGCTAAGATAAATTTGTTTAAACTTTCCAAACGTTACAAATGATCCTTAGCTGATCTACAGGATGATAAAATGTGTAATTAAAACTAGTTGGTCATTTAAAGCCAGCTAAAGTTAAAACATACGTTGGCCTGTATGTTCGTTTCACTATGTCACAGTCAATGGATGCTCTTTACCTAAAAAGGATATCAAGTCAAACGAAAACCACCAGAGACCTGCAGGTCCAACCAAGATAGACAGTTACTGTTCTGGCCCTCTAGCGGTTACAAATACAACTGCATGCATGCAGTGCTCTGACATACCTCGGCGTCAGTGAAGTTGAGAGGTCTGTTGAAGTATTTGACACAGTGACTGCCCACTTCGTACCAACCAGTGAAGCCATGCTTATTACATGACTTAGGCATACGACACTGACCAATGACGTTTACATGATCAGCAACAAAACCTACATGACATAATCACATATTTAAGCTATAAGAATTTCATAAATATGATATATGAGTATATGTCTTGACCATTTGAAAGCATTTGTAATATATCACTCTGTTAATCTAACACTGTTGATATCCACTGTGGGATTACAAATTTATTTAAATGTTTAATTTAGATTCCAATGTAATAGTGTACAAACTGAAGAAGTTATATACCTTGTATTTAGCATTTAAGGTGAAAAATGGTGACATGAGTCAGATCACTACATCAGATGCAAGAGGTCCCTGCCAGTTCCTGTTCTCCTATTGTAAGTGAAATGAGCCAAATGAGCCAGACTCGAATCTTTTGTTCTGCAAATGGCTTTCGGAGCCCCCTGGCCCAAACATGAATCGTTAGACTGATTGGATTATCAATGCAATCGAGTGTTGTTGATTGGGTCTGTCTTTCTCATTTGCATGCTTTGTTTAAAGTCGTCACCCAGGTGCTTGGTCTCCATTCCTAAGCACTGCCCCCTAAATGTATATACACTACAATGTATCACTGCTTTTAGTTAGACTTGGATGACTACAGCGACGCGCAGCGAGTTCTCAATAAAGAGTAACTTCTGGATGAAAGATATCCCAACGTCTCCTGGTCTCTGCTTCAGAAGAGAAAAGTTCACAACAGATGGTGCCGTGACCCGGATAGAGTTCCAGCTTCCTCACCTGAATCCAGATTGAAAACTTCAAGCTCAAACAAAGATCTGCTTCCAGACTGCATCTTTTGGAATCCAGCGAAAACTTCAAGCTGAACAAAGATTTCCAGACTGAATTTTTCTCTCAACCAAGGTTGTGGTGAGTGCTGTCTCTAATCCAAAAGAACCTTTAAGACCAGTACAAATTTGTTTATCCTCTGCGCCGTCAGAGAAGAGTTAACAGACAGCTGTAGGGTTTGGTTAACTAAGTTTTCCTCTAAAAAAATGAACTTTTAGAGATGAAGTTACCCTCTGTCCAGGCAGGGAAGTTTAGCATCAAGTGCTAATATTGTTTTATCCTCTGTTCTGTGTAGGCAGGGAAGATTGGCATTTACGTGCTAGTTATTTTGGTTTATCCTCTTTTCACAGAGAAGTTTAGCATTTCATGCTAATAATTTTGGTTTATCCTCTGTTCTTGTAGGCAGGGAAGTTAAGTGTGAAGTGTTGATAATTTGGAAAGTTAACAATAGTTAAGCTGTGTTAACAAGTGTACCCTCTGTTGATCAGAGAAGTTTTAGTGTTTTGATTGTGTGGTAACAAAGTTAACAATAGTTAAGCTGTGTTAACAAGTGTACCCTCTGTTGATCAGAGAAGTTTTAGTGTTTTTGTTTGTGTGGTACAGAAGAAACGTACAAAATGGTTAGAAGGAATGCTAGGCTGATTCCAACAACAGAAAAGGGTGGTCTTGCGACTCCTTTGTGGTCAGATAGCGAATTCAAATCACTGTTAGGAGTGCAAATGAACCTAATAGTCACTGAAAAGTTAGACAAGAACTAATTCAGAAATATGAGATCCATCCAGATAAGACTTGGTCTGTAGATGAGTGTAAAAGGTATTAGGAGCATGTGTTCGCAAGAACAATGTGAAAGGCATTATCTGCTGCCACAGAGAATTTGGTTTAGCACTAGCTACACAACAATCTCAGCGTAACTCAGAGCTAGAGAAACAGAACAATGAGCTTCAAGCTAGAGTGTCCTCTTTGACTAAGAAATTGAACCGCAACAAAGCTGCAGCAAAAACTGATGTGGAAGTTAGTCAGCCGGATAAAATTTACCCTGATTTACAAGCATTCTTTGAAAGAGATGTAGCTCTCCAATCAGTAATTGATGTGCCTGTAAATTCGGTCAATGTTTGTGGTGCTCGGAGAAGATCTCAAGGCATTGAGGAAACTGAAAGTGTTCCTCTCAACTCTTCTGTTGTGCAAATACAAACTGTTGCCAAAACACTAGGGCCTAAAGATATAGAGAGACTGTCTCAGAGCTTACCCTCAGCACGCACACATTTTTCTGAATTTAGAAGAGTATTGACCAGTAAAATGCGCCTTTACGACATGTCGTTAACAGAAGTCACACAGCTGATGTCACGGGAGAAGGCGATTAGTCACCAGAAGAGACAGACGGCAGTGCGTAAGTGTTTTAATACTCATTCTTAGCTCTGATGTTTAAATTAATTCCTTGTTGCTAGGAAAGAATAGTTCGTTTCCTACCTATTTCTCCTTACTTATTCCTTCCCTTGCTAGCTTGTACTTATTTAAACAATGCCTGAGACTTGGTGTTACAAGCACTTCCTTTGTCAAATTGCCTCTTCAAGATGAATCGCTTCATGTGTTCCCCAAATTGTAAGTCGCTTTGGATAAAAGCGTCTGCAAAATGACTAAATGTAAATGTAAATGTAAATGTCACAAATTCTAACTGAATCTGAATTCAACAGTTTTGAGTCTGCTGTTACTTCTGAACTACAACATGCCAGTAAAGGCAATTTGAGAGAAGGTGTTTTGAAAATTCTAAAGAATATCATGGGACCCAAAATAGATTGGTCTAGAATTACTACCTGTGTGCAAAAGAAAGAAGAAACTGTGAGTGAATATACTGAGAGATTTTGTCAGTCAGCTGTAATTTACAGTGGAATTGTTGATGACCCTGAAAGTGTGCTAGATGACAAGGGACCCCTAGTTCGTATCTGGTCAGATGGCCTTGTAGCCGAATACAGAAAAGCTTTACCATTCTTAGATCTAACTTGGTCTAACAGAACTCTCAGAAGTAACCTAGACAGGTTAGCTACATGGGAAAGAGATGCTGATGTCAAGGCAAAAGTGAGAGTAGCAGCAGCTACGTTTAACACAACAAAACAAGACAAGAGATGGTCTAAAAGAGAAGGCAAATGCAACTACTGTGAAAAATTAGGACATTGGGAGAAAGAGTGTAGGAAGAAGTTGCAAGATAGTAAAAGAAATGCTATGCATAATTCTGCTCCTCCTCAGCCTGCCTACAACCCTGAAGTAGTTCCGCCAGTGACCACTGAAACTTTAGGACAGCTCGTACAGGCTCTTGTAAGAGCACAACAAGACCAGGAAAAAAACTAATTGTTGGGGCTGTGAGTAGCTACCTTTCCCTGTAATCCATCACAATGACAAAAGAATTTTTGTGAAAGGTAGCGTAAAAGAGAAAGAGATTGATTTTTTGCTTGATACAGGTGCAGAGTGTACAGTAATTCCTACAAAATTGGCACAAGTTTTAAACATCCCATACAAGAAAACCAAACTTTGTTTAACTGGCGTAATAGGTGAAGATTCTGTTTTGTATGAAACCCCGCCCATAGAGGTACAATTTGGCCCAAAAACTCTGACTACAAAATTGCTATGTGCTCCATTAAATACAGGTGCAATTTTAGGCATGGATCTTCTGAGACAAGTACATCTAACGTTAGACGTGTCCTCAGAATCCGCTAGCATAAAAATTTCCTCAGCACAAGTTTCTACCAATAATGCAATCCCTACTGAGTATGCTTTCTTACAGAATCATCTAATTTGGGCTAAAGACAAGGATGATTGTGGTTTGTTAACAGGTGTAGAACCAGTTAAATTGACGGGAAATCCACCTCCGGTCACCAAACAATATCCGATTAATAAGGAAGCTATACAGGGAATCAAACCTATTGTAGAAAAGTTGCTGAAGCAAGGAGTGCTAGTTAAAACCAACAGTCCATGTAATTCACCCATATGGCCCATCAAGAAATCAAATGGGACATGGAGACTTACAATAGACTACAGAGTAGCCAATAAACATATTGATAAAATCACCCCCCTAGTGGCAGATCCATCTACAATTTGTAATGGCTTACCATTAGATTGTAAGATTTTTTCAGTAATTGATATGTCTAATGGATTCTTTTCTGTACCGTTGCACTCTGACAGCCAGTCATGGTTAGCTTTCACAGTTGACTATGAACAATACCAGTGGACACGATTGCCACAGGGATTTCAAAACTCCCCAACCATATATCATCAGGCTGTCAGACATGATTTGTGTGACCCAGAATGTCCAGTCAAACAGTCCACTATGATTCAATATGTCGATGATATTTTGCTTGCCTCAACAGACCACGAGGTACATCAAATTGAATTGACAGCATTGTTGGACTATTTGCATAAAAAAGGACACAAATGCAGCTTTCACAAAGCTCAAATTGCTAAAAAGCAAGTCACATTTCTGGGTCAAACAATTGGTGCAGGAAATAGATCCATTACACAGGATCGAGCGGCTTCAGTCAAAGCCATACCTCCGCCTACTACCATTAAAACACTCCGCTCATTTTTAGGAACAGCAGGTTACTGTAGACCTTGGATTGAAGACTATGCCTCGATTGCGCAGCCTCTCTATGATTTGTTGAAAGGCCATGGTAAAGATTCAGATACTGTTTGTATGGAAGAAATTCATCTCAAAGCTTTTAATGATTTGAAGAGAGCACTATGTCAAGCACCAGCATTAGGAATTGCCCAATCAGATAGACCCTTTGTGCTTTATGTCCATGAACACTTAGGCTTTATGACTGCATGTCTAATGCAAGATCATGGGGCAGCTTACGCCCAATTCATTACTATTCTGGTAAACTTGACATAGTCGCTCAAGGTATGGGCCCATGCCTCAGAGCAGTACAGGCAGTTCATCTAGCGCTTCAGGCTTCATCAGGAATGGTGTTAGGTCAGAATGTAAATGTAAAATGCCCTCACGCAGTGTCTGCACTAATGAATCAAGCAAAAGTCACTTCTGTCACCTCCTCCCGTTGGGGAAATTGGTTAGCAACTCTCACAGCCCCGAACATTGTTATACAGCGTGCACCAGTCACGAACCCATCCTCATGTATGATGTCTGCAATGACTGAAGTTGTGTTAGAGGGTGAAGGTGAAATGACTCATGATTGTGTTACGCTTACATATGCAGCGACAAGTGAAATAGCAGAAACTCCCATAGAGAACGCAGAATTGGAGTTGTTTGTTGATGGTTCAGCTCAAGTTATTGAAGGTAACAGACGAGCAGTATATGCAGTAACTTCCACCACTGAAGTAGTTGCTTCAGGTCGACTTCAGATCATTTTTCAGCTCAAGCTGCAGAACTAGTAGCCTTAACAAGAGCATGCACGCTAGCTTCAGGATCAGTTGCAAATATCTACACAGATTCCAGGTATGCTTTTGGGGTAATTCATGATTTTGGTGTTATTTGGCAAACCAGACAATTTCTAACTTCTGCTGGATCCCCATTAAGCATGCTGGATTAGTGAAAGATTTAATGTTTGCCATGAAACTCCCAAAGAAATTAGCGGTGATCAAAGTGAAAGCACACCTCACAACTAATACTACGGAAGCTAAAGGTAATGCTCTTGCTGATGTAGCGGCTAAACAGGCTTGTTTCTATGCAACTGTACAAGTGTGTTCAGGTAGTACAGCACAGAAGACAATTCTACCTCCGGAATCAATCATTGATCTGTATAAAGACGTTCCTCTATATGAAACATGGACATGGTTAGACAAAGGAGCCACTGTGGATTCATCCGCTGCTGGACCAAAGGGGAAAGTATGTTGCTCCCGAATCACTGTTGCCATATTTGGCTCAACAAATACACAATTTGGGTCACAGTGGTCCAGCAACGATGAATCACAGGTTCTCAAATCAATGGTGGAATCCAAAATTCAGAAACATAGCCACTGAAACAGTCAAGAGATGTGTAACATGTCAGAAAAATAATGAGGTACCAGCAGCCACCACACCAGCAGCACATACCCCAGCTCCACCAGGGCCATTTCGTCACCTGCAAGTTGATTACATATCATTGCCCCCTTGTAAAGGAAAAACTGACGTTTTGGTAGTAATAGACAAATTCTCAAGATGGGTAGAAGCTTATCCAACAGGGCGTGCTACAGCTGCACATACTGCTAAATGTCTTGTTACTGATTTCATTCCCAGATGGGGATTACCAGATTGCATTGACTCAGATCAAGGTAGCCACTTCACAGGACAGGTAGTCAAGGAAGTGTCTAGAATGTTGAAGATTAAGTGGAACCTTCACTGTCCCTATAGGCCACAAGCATCAGGACAGGTTGAACGATCAAACAGAACAATCAAAACCAGGCTAAGCAAAATGCATCAGGAAGGAGTACCATGGGTTGAAGCACTGCCCGCAGTACTGTGTAGTATGAGAGCGTCACCTAACAGATCAGTAGGACTGAGCCCTCATGAAATTATTACTGGGCGTCCTATGCAGATGCCAGGTGTGATTGATCTTAGAAATGCTGATGTTCACATTGCTTCAGATGCCCTGATCACTTACTGTGAAAACCTCACCAAGGCAGTACAGAGTGCCAGAGAGAGAGTTGAGTCGTGTTGGCAGACTCCACTAGAAGGTGGACACACTATCATCCCAGGTCAATGGGTCATGATAAAGTCGTTCAGAAACAAGCCATTAGAGCCTAAGTGGTACGGACCACATCAAGTGATGTTGATTACAGCAGCTGCAGTATTGTGTCAGGAAGGAAAACTTGGACTCATGTGTCACACTGTAAAGTTGTTCCTCCACCTACAGGGATAGGTTAGGACACATGGACCAGTGAGGAGCCCAGGGAAGAACCAGAGCAACAGGCTTCGGGGGCCAACCCTGCGGTGAACATCCCCTCATAGGCCTTCCCCATCCACTAGTCCACCCTCACCTCACTGTTCTTTAGGTGTCACAGGAATTAAGAAATAGGAAAGAAGGAACAATAGCAGACGAGATTGAACAGAGGATACAACCCTAATGTTTGTAGTCTTTAGAACAAATACTGCTGTCTTTTGTTTTCTTTCTTCCTCTGTGCAGATACCACTTGATGGCTGTCCTGAGACCCATACGCCGAACTCCTCACCTGCGTATGAAGCCACAACCTCTAAAAGACAACGAGACCCACTGCAGAGCCAACTGTCACGGAAGACAGAACAAAGAAAAATACACAACGCAGAGTATCACATACGAGAACTTCAGTCATCCAGCAACATGATCAAGACATTCTTGATCTTTCAGCAAAATTACACCTGATGGCTGAAGATAATTCTTCATGGTTCGAAACCTGTTAGTATCAAGTGTTTCATGCAACAAATGACTCACGCCCATCACGAGAAATGACAGTTCCAACCAGAAAAGACTATTAAGAACTTCACGGACCATAATTGCATGTTTTGTTTCTGTGTCAGCATGCAATTACAGACAATCAACACAGAACAAGTGCTATGTGCCTGTAACGATCACAAGTTACAAGAATAAACTTTTAAGTGTCTAAATTTGTATTTTGTGAGAGTTATTAGAACTCTCAAAGGGGGAATTGTGGGATTACAAATTTATTTAAATGTTTAATTTAGATTCCAATGTAATAGTGTACAAACTGAAGAAGTTATATACCTTGTATTTAGCATTTAAGGTGAAAAATGGTGACATGAGTCAGATCACTACATCAGATGCAAGAGGTCCCTGCCAGTTCCTGTTCTCCTATTGTAAGTGAAATGAGCCAAATGAGCCAGACTCGAATCTTTTGTTCTGCAAATGGCTTTCGGAGCCCCCTGGCCCAGACATGAATCGTTAGACTGATTGGATTATCAATGCAATCGAGTGTTGTTGATTGGGTCTGTCTTTCTCATTTGCATGCTTTGTTTAAAGTCGTCACCCAGGTGCTTGGTCTCCATTCCTAAGCACTGCCCCCTAAATGTATATACACTACAATGTATCACTGCTTTTAGTTAGACTTGGATGACTACAGCGACGCGCAGCGAGTTCTCAATAAAGAGTAACTTCTGGATGAAAGATATCCCAACGTCTCCTGGTCTCTGCTTCGTAGAAGAGAAAAGTTCACAACAGACACTCAAAGCAGGTCATCTCTTACTGCAGTTAGTATAACATATTATTCACCTTGAAGCCCGTTTAGCTGGCTAGCCAGGTAAGTTTCAGTTTAGTTTCAGTTAACTCTGGGTTTTAGGTACCTTGAAACTTACGCTCCACAGCTAACCTCCTCCGGGGCAGGTTATGTTCTGGTTTAGAGATCTCAAACTGAAATTTGACCAATCAGCTTCAAGCAAAGTGACACATCTCTGACGCAATAAAGCCACTCCTCCAGTTTCTCTTACTCCAAATTAAAGGACGCTACATAGTAAAACATTTTTAAAGATAAAATCATCAGATTTTTATTTTATATTATTTATATAATTAATATACCCTTAATCCATTACACAAGCCAGTTTAGTTTAATAGTAATTATTAAGCTTTTATTTCAAATCATGTAAACATATAGATAATATAGATAATGTGCAATATAAATAAGTTTTAGAATCAATAGCTTTAAACATAACTACATGTGAGTTTAGATTTTTAAGTGTTATTATACCTATAAATATTATCAACTCTATAAACTAACTTTACAACTTTTACTTGCACTTATATGGTAAGATGTTATCTTTAAGTTTTCCTCTTTCATGGATAGATCGTTTCATGATCGTGCTGTGTAAATGTGTTTAATTTCTTCATATTGTTCAATCTTTTAACCTTCGCACTGACTCTCTCACAAGAAGTGAATCATAGTTTTAAGGCATGTGATTGGCTGCTCATTACTGATGTCACACTTTCATGTGCACGTGCTCCTTTAACTCAGGATAAAGCCTGAGTTGACAGAGAAAGTTGATGATCAGCTTCATGGTACCAACAAAGCCGGATTGGACTGGTTTGGTTTTGTCAACTCAAAACTAATCCTGTAACCCTGAGTTTGTTCAGCCACAGTCATGGTACAGGCCCCAGGTGTATTTTGTCAACAATATCTGCATTTTCCGGTAATTATTATCAGGGGTACATTAAGGAATAATGGGTAGAATTATGAAATTACCAAATAGATATATTGTAATATGAATTAAAAGTTACCTCTCTCCATTTTTAAGAAGTTTCCACTCCCAAAAAGGAAAGTCATCAACAGAACGCTAATAGATCCTGATTTGACCTTTGAAAGAAGGAACGTAATCAGAGGAATAACCACATAACCTATATGTATATAGACAGAAGAAGACTTACCATTGCAGTTCTTCCACTTTTGTCGTCTATCTGTCCTTTCAGGATCTATCTGACCTAATTTTATATCTTTCCATTTGTTTTCACAACTCCTCCTCTTCTCACACTCATCCTTATCTTTCGATCTTATCTTTTTATCATATTCTGAAGAATGTGGGAAACAGAGCAGTTCTGGGGCACAATTGACTTCCATAGTATTTTTTTTTTTTCCTACTATGGAAGTCAATGGTGCCCCAAAACAGCCTGGTTACAAACTTTCTTCAAAATATCTTCCTTTGTGTTCGGCAGAAAAAATTAATTCATACAGGTTTGGAACTACTTGAGGGTGAGTAAATGATGACATAATTTTCATTTTTGGGTGAACTATCCCTTTAAGAGAAATATTTTGCACAATTTATTATCTGTAATATCATTGTGTTGCCACTAGATGCCTGTATAGCCCTGTGTAACAATCCAGCTAAGACATTGCACATAATTTACACATAAATCACACATAAATTAATTTGATTACATATGGATTTGGATACATGTTTATATACTATCAATGGCTATTTTTTGTCTTTATCTGTTTTTTTTTTTGTTCAATTGTTTTGTTGTTGTTGCTTGAAACATTGATTTAAAGTGTCAGTTATTGCATTATTATTTCAGTCAAACCTATAAAACCCTTTGTTGCCCCAAACTACAAATAAAAGCCTGATCAGTGGCATAAAAGTAATCAATACAGCTACTTAATCCTTTGCTACTCATTTACCCGTGAACTTCCCCTTTAAATAACGTGACGCTCTGCCCTCTATGTGTATAACGCTTCTCCCATTAAGTGCTGTGCTAAAAGTGAATGAATCGATCAGCATTTCGACACCTCCATAAGGATGTATTAAACTCGACAAAGCAGTTTAATAAAGGATGTATTGATCTCGTGAATTAGCAAATTTTACTACACCAATATTTTTTAATTGGCTGTTAAAGTTTATATGGGAATATTACATGACACGATGATCCTTTAACAATGCATTGGTGCAAAAACGCACACCTTTTGGACAAATCTCGCTACACGATTTATCAACTGCCACAAATATATGGCAAATACTGCCTAAACAAAATACTGATTTTGTGCACTTTATTTACTGTACCAATATTTTAAATTGGCCTTTGAACTTAGCTTTATTGCATGGCAAAAAAAAAAAAAAAAAGCGTTACCTTGCCAAAGCACTGACAGAGCCCACTGATCTAATGGCGTTGATGAGTGCTCCAAATGCAAGCATGCAACAATCAGGCAGCAATTGACAGCGCTCTGATCCAATGGCATACAGGCATCGTCAGATTGACAGTACTCTAGCCCAATGATGTTGGGGATCTAGTGGGGGCGGCAGTCATATTTCAGGGTGACCACTCTTTATCACAACCCTGTTAAAATGTAGTACCAGTACGTGCGCTCATTGTCACTCACACTTACAAAATCTATCATATGGAAGTAAATTCATGACTTGTTTTGTGAAACAAAATGTGTGTTGAATTGCAGTAATTGATAAACAATGCATTGCATTAAGAGTGCTTGCATCTTAATCCACTGTATTTTAATAGCTTGGGTGGCTGAAATTCAGCATAATTGTATATTTAAAGGGTTAGTTAACCCAAAAATAAAAATTCTGTCATTAATTAGTCACCGTCATGTTGTTCCAAACCCGACAGTAATTGCTGAATAAATTATGTTATTACCGTTTTCTTTGCTCACAAAAAGTATTCTCGTAGCTTCGTAAAATTACAGTTGAACCCCTGATGCCACATGGACTATTTTACCAATGTCCTTGCTACGTTTCTGTACGTTGATCGTGGTAATATCTCTCAGATTCCATCAAAAATATCTTAATTTGTGTTTCAAAGATGAACGAAGGTCTTATGGGTTTGGAACGACATGAGGGTGAGTAATATTTAAATCGCACATTTTGAAAAAAACAACATTATTATCACACTCCCATTAAAAATTAATTAACCAGTGTTACAATTTCAGACTCATTAAAATTTCTGTTTAAAAATACCACCTATAATATAATAATATAATTTTATTTATGCTTTACATAGTAGCTTATACAAATGTATGGGTTCAAATTTGGCAGAATTTTCAACATTGCAATGCATTTTTCTTCAATGACTGCAGATCAACATGCATTTTTTCAAACACATTAACCAATTCATTAGTTATTAGTCATTAATTTACTTCAATATTTATTTAATTGTGAAAATGTGATCTAAGAGGGACTGTCTTGTCATATTTGGGTGCGCTGTCTATAATTAAGGGCTAGACTTACTAACAGCCTATGCCAGCGAAAACCCGCTTTTGGAATTTAAAATGACTAAGTAAGACATTTACATTTACTAAAGTCAATTATTTTTGTGCCATTTACTAAAGACAATTATTTTTGTGCCTGACATATATGCATTTGTAGGAGTTTCCATTTCAGATGCATGCAGCATTTATGGGAGCAGAGTGTTTAAGTATCACTCTGGGGACTATGTTTGTAGAGAGTTTGCAAATTGCTCAGAAAGAGGCATCTGTTAAATGACAAATATCTGAAAAATTACTACTTTACCACACCACCAGACAATGAAACCATTCATTCTCGTGGTTACAGAAACAGTTGTGACCACTCAGTATCTGTGCTGCCCATGTTGCTGCAGTCGATTGCTTAATAGACTTGGTTACTTTACACATTTTTAATTTAATTTAGTTTCATTTTTAATCCAGCCATACTATATTCATTCATACTAGTTTCATTTTCACAGCCTCTCCTCTTTCTCTCACATTATTTCTCACATTTTACTGTCACATTTTACTGTCAGTGTTACTAACACATGAAACACCCTTAAAAATGCAGCTTCATATCATAAGCTGTTTATTATACAGCATTATGCTGAAAGAAGCATTTTATCACCTAATTTATTTTTCACTATTACAGTTAGATGACAAAACTGCCAAAAATAGTATGTATGCTATAAACTCTGTCTTACTTACAGTACATTCTTTTTAGAGGCTTAAATGTATAATAATGTATTTAGTATTAGTGATAAATGTGCTAAAAAGACATTTAGAAATGTCTTTGTTAGTCATTTCAAGCAAACTGTCACAAATCTGGTCTGCACTTCCATTCACCCTCCACCAGAGGTCACTCGCTCACCACATGGACTTCACACCACACATCACAATGGACTCCAATTCCCATCATCCAACACTGATCACAGCTGTCACCAATCACTCATTGCACTAATCACACGCACACCTGATCCCACGCACACACTGATCACACACCTTATATAAACCCTGGACTTTGTTTCCCTCGTTGCCGAGTATTGTATGCATTTCCCGCTCCCCTAGCCGTAGCAACGCTACAGAGCCCCTGTTAGTTTTCCCCTGCCTGTTTTGGATTGTGTTTTCCCCGTGTTTGTTCTAGCCCAGAACCTGCAATGTTCTCTCGGTCTGTCAAGTTGCGGTCGAGGAGACTGTTACCGCTGTAGAACCTCCAGAGGTGGCGGCAACCGCTGCAGAACCTCCGGAGGTGCCAGTGGTATCCACTCACCAACTCTCGTCTTGCTCTGCCACGGCCACGGAGGCCGTCCTTGATTCCTCGTCCTGTCCAGTTTCGGCCAAGGAGGCCGTCCCTGAACTCTCGTCCTGTCATGGCTATGGAGGCCATCTACGAATCCTCGTCCTGTCGCAGCCAGAAGGGCTGTTCCTGAACTCTCGTCCTGTCCCGTCACGGCTATGGAGGCCGTCAATGAACTCTCGTTCTGTCCTGTTACAACTATGGAGACTAATTACAAACTTCCCATGTTCCCTGCCTCTATCGCTGGGTCTGTGCATGTTTTGTCTCTTTTTTTTTGTGTGTCTCAGTTGTCCCTAGGTCCCAGTCCCTGCTGTGGGTTCCTGATCCGTTGTGGTGCTCCCCTGATCTGCCCTGGTGGTCTTCTGCTCTGTCTGATCCACCGTGGAGGTCTCCGGCCCTGTCTAATCCGCACTGGTGGGCTCCTGCCCCGCCTGCTCTGCCCTGGTGGGCTCAAGTCCCGTCTGTTCCGCCCTGGTGGGCTCAAGTCCCGCCTGCTCCGCCCTGGTGGGCTCAAGTCCCGCCTGCTCCGCCCTGGTGGGCTCAAGTCCCGTCTGTTTCACCCTGGTGGGCTCAAGTCCCGCCTGCTCCGCCCTGGTGGGCTCCAGTCCCGTCCACTCTGCCCTGGCTTCCTGCTCTGCCGGCTCTGCCTTGGTCCCCGGTCACTCCGCTTCCACAGGGACCTGGCCCTCCATCCCTCCCCCTGTTCCGCCTCCGCTCCACCTCCCTCCTGGATTATAGACTGTGTGGAGCGTCTGGAAGCCGCTCTTTGGGGGGTGGCTCTGTCACGAATCTGGTCTGCACTTCCATTCACCCTCCACCAGAGGTCACTCGCTCACCACATGGACTTCAAACCACACATCACAATGGACTCCAATTCCCATCATCCAACACTGATCACAGCTGTCACCAATCACTCATTGCACTAATCACACGCACACCTGATCCCACGCACACACTGATCACACACCTTATATAAACCCTGGACTTTGTTTCCCTTGTTGCCGAGTATTGTATGCGTTTCCCGATCCCCTAGCCGTAGCAACGCTACAGAGCCCCTGTTAGTTTTCCCCTGCCTGTTTTGGATTGTGTTTTCCCCTGCCTGTTTTGGATTGTGTTTTCCCCTGCCTGTTTTGGATTGTGTTCTCCCCTGCCTGTTTTGGATTGTGTTCTCCCCGTGTTTGTTCTAGCCCGTGTTCCCTGGATTAACCCTTGCCTTGCCGTTTGGACACTGTTTGCACCCTATTAGATTCTAGCCCGTGTTCCCTGGATTTTCTCTCTGCCTTGCCCACTGGATACTGTTCGCCGATCGTCGACCTTCGCTTGCCCTAGGATTTACTCTGTCTTGTCCCTGCCTTACCTGTTTGCCATTGCTAGACCCTGCCTGTATTTATGACCATGCCTGTTATTAAAAGCTTGCACTTGGATCCGCACGTCTCGTCAGCCCCGTTACACAAACTTTAGCCTGTGTATTTGGATGCTTCATAACACTGTGCACAGATGTCAGTGGATGTGCTTAGAAAGGATGTGCTTGTTCAGTCAACAACACATTGACATTTATTTCCAGTTTACAAAAATTGACATGACCTACAACCTTAAGACAGTACAGTTAACTGAACAGACTGCATAGCTTTCTATTCAGTTCACCTGCTCACTTCATTTCAGTTCACTGCTCACTACTCCCTAAACAGGGAATATCTGTTGAGTTCATTTGACTTGACAATGTGTTCATTTTGAACCTGAGCACCTTGCAAAGTCATCAAACATGAACAAAATTTGAGTATATTGTATGTTTACATAATACATTGTGTATTTACATAAATATTAATTTATTATAATTTAACAAAGTAATATAAAAGGCTTAAACTGAATAATAAATGTCTTTTAACATGACATTGAATTGATTTAGTCTGTATAAGAAGTGTATTTGTTTAATGTTTTACCTGTAAACATGATGGTTGCATTTTGACTATTGCAAACAACCACAGTTTAATTTAATAAAAATTCCAGAACCTCAGCTTCTTTTTTACTGCGCTTATTTTAGTATAGCTTTTTGCAGTATTGGCATGATGTGCAATGACTGGTGGGAAAATTTCCCTCTCCACTCCTTCAGATTGGACTCTAATTGAAGAGGGTTGAATACCAAGTTAAGTCCACTATGTTGGACACTTTCAGTTGATTGGAATGCACCCTATGTCTACGTGCCTTGTTTTCAGTGGCTCCAAATTAAAATATGCTGTCTCACCCTAAATAAGGTCCATATCTCACAGGTCATAGTTTTTTTCATTTTTTATTTTATTGTTATTTAAAGGGGCCATGAACTGAGAAACCAAAATTCCCTTGATCTTTTGATATATATATACGAGGTCACAGTATGATAAAAACATCCTCAATTTTTTCTCGTTAGTCTAAAAGCAGCTTATATTGAAGCAAATCTGCCAAAACGACAACTTGTGGAATGTGCCACTCTGTGATGTAATAGTGTGGCTAAATCCCGCCTCCGCAGGAGAAGATAAACGTCTGCTTCTACATCACTGCCTGTTTAGCCCCGCCCACTGATTCGTGCATATAGTGTTTACGAGAGAGGCGAACAGGTCTACGCATAAAGATGCCTCCGAAGACAACGAGACACTGTGCAGTGCCAAGATGTGGAAAAACTGTTTTTGCATTGCCTTCCTTCTGATCCCAGTGTTAGGAAAGGGTGGATGAACTTTATTTTGAATGCAGTTCCAGAACGCATCAGTAAGAACTCGGCCCTTTGATTCATTTACAAACAAGGCACAATTCGATGTGAGATTTTCAGAAAGATTGAAACCAAAAGTCGATGCTGTATGCCGAATATATTGGATCCTACAGTAATGTTGAACACACAAGTGTGAGTAGCTTTTTTTATTATGTGATCACTATTGCTTTGTCTGTTAAACAGATCATTTAATATGAGTATTTATGCATTTTTAACCTAAATCACAGCAGCGTTAATCTGTGAAGGACGTAGTCTGCATACACAATTTTTAGTCAATCATACGGGCATTTACTTCTGAGTCTACAATCAGCCGTGCCTATTCAAACAGTGCGTTCTGATGAGGGGGGTTAAAAACAGGTCAGAAAATAGCCTATTACTTGTAAATTATAGAAACCCTCCCCCTTCCCCAGCTCCACCTGTATAGATCTGCTACGAGGTGATCATGTATGCTATGGAGGTTATTTCATATATGTTATATGCAGCAGCAGTATTTCTTACATGCTCACAGCAGCATGTTGTGGATGTATTGACAGTAGCAAGTATCGGTACTTGCTCTGCCGCAGCAGCAGGGTAGCAGATCTATTCTGCCAAGACCAAACACATTAACATTGTCATGCACAGTACCAATGCCGATCCCTCCTAAAGTTGTCATGACAGAAATGTAATTATATTATTGGAGTCTCTACCGCTCTAGTCAGTGCAATACAAAAGCAACTCATTATTATTATTATTTTTTAATTAATTAATTTGGAAACACATTGCATTTTCACAATTTTAAACAAAGTTTTACGCTGAAGGTTTCATGTAATGATAACCTGATAAAAAAAGTTCAGTCTAGGCCCAAAGTCTGAGTCAAAGCCGTCATCACTTTGAAGCCACACATGAAGTTTTTTTTCACATAACAAGCGTCGTCATTCCATTTGCCAACATCTGAAAAACCAACAGAGAATGAATAATCATTATAGATTATAAATTATACTAATCATGCAATGATTTTACCAGAATTATTGGAAACCCTTACGATTCCAGTTCATTTCCACACAGTCTTCTTTGTAGCTGAAGACGTGTTTGGGCTCACCAGGTGTCCACATTTGATAGTTCCAGGAGGAACCATCAGTCCAGATGAATCTACCAGACTTTGAGAGTGAGACACATTTTAAGGAAAATGTTTTTGAAAAAATAAAATAAAATCTGTCTCATTTACCTGAAAAAACTCAAAGCCTCCGATCCAGATGCGCAGGTTGTGTGGGTTTAACTTGATCACAATGCAGAGCAGATCACCATTAGCCTTTGAGTTATGCACTGACACCAGGTGTCCACCAGGGGCTTTGTTTCTGCAGCTGAACTGTGCGGGAAGAGCAATATGTTAATTCTAAAGAAAATGCGGAAAGAATAAATTGGAGAGTGTGAGCATATGTCATTCTGTTTATCTGTAATGTTTGTTTTGTCCCACTGAAACTACTTACCTCAGCGGTAGTGAAGTTGAGAGGGCTGCCGAAGTATTTGACACAGCGTGACCCCACTTTGTACCAGTCCTCATAGCCAGTCATTGGACATGCTTTAGGCAGAACACAGCCTGATGATAGATTTGTATGTCCAGCAGCTTCATCTAAATGACAACAACATGCCCCAAATTTATCCTGCACTCTTAAAAATAAAGGTTCCAAAAGGTTGTTTTCATAGTGGTGCTATAGAATTTGGCTCCCCAAAAAACCTTTCAGTGAACAGTTCTTTTTCTTTTCTAATGAAACATATTTAGTAATTTGAAGAACATTTTGTGCAATAGAAAGGTTATAAGCATGGATGTTAAAAGTTCTATATGGAACCATCGATGTCAATAAAGAACCTTTTTAAAGAGTGTTGCAGTTAAAAAATCAGTTTGGTTATTGCATGCCATATATTTTAGCAAATGAAATAAATGTTCAATATCACCTCTCTCCATTGTTAAGAAGCTTCCACTTCCAAAGAGGAGAGTCACCAATAAAAAGTTGAAAGACTCCATTCCTGCTATACTGTGAAGGAGAAAACTTTATCAATGGAAGCTTACATTTATTTTTATAAAATGTAATTTTTAAGATTTTTTCCATATATATATATATATATATATACACATACGAAAAAAATAACGCGATTAAAATAGTTAAATAGTTAGCGCACTGGCCCCGCCCCGCCACCAGACCTGTACGTCATCCTATATTTCATACAGTTGGCTGTTGACAGAGATGATGCAGGGCAACAACTCCATAAATTACGGTGGCCGAGAGAGCTCAACGCGCTGCAACTTCAGAAAACACATGCAAATAGAAAAAGCACCAGCAAATCAAGAAAACCTCTTCATCAGTTTGACAGCAGACTGCTGCAAATGCTCACAACACAAACAAACAAAGAATTTTATTTGCAGCGCGTTTCTTTGTTTGGTTGTGTTGTGAGTATTTGCAGCGCGTGTGTTGTCAAATTGATGAAGTTGTTTTCTTAATTTGCAGGTGTTTTTTTCTATTTGCAGTGCGTTGAGCTCTCTTGGCCACCATACTTACCGCCACCTGCTGGGAGATTTACTTTCTTATTTAGTGTATCATTTCATAAAAATAAATAATAATAATAATAATAATGAATGAATGAATGATGCTATAGTGCTTCATAATAATAAAAACATTAAAAGGATAGTTCACCCCAAAAATTAAAATTCTGTCATCATTTACTCACTCGAGTGTCGTTTCAAACCTTTCTTGTGTGGAACATAAAAGAAAGTATTTTGTAGACTGTTGGTAACAAAGCTGTCTTTCATTGAATGAACAAAAATACTGAGATGTTTCTCAAATTATCTTCTTTTATGTTCCATAGTTTATGTTAGGCTGTTGTAGCCTAAATGTTTATGTGTAATAAATTTTATGTTGAATCAAACAAAATATTTCTTTCTAAAGCTACAATTTCCAAAGTCTAATTGATACTTTCTCATTTAACATTTAATTTGTTTTTGCAATTAATTAGATTAATAAATCGACACATCATGTAATTAATTAGATAAAACAAATTTAATCGACTGACAGTCCTGATATATATATATATATGGTTAACCAAACTTTTCTAGTTGCATTAATGACAAAATATTATGGTTTCTAGATACGAGAAATGTTTTTGTTGGAAAAGAGGACTTACCTCTGCAATCCTTCCCCTCTTGTCTTCGTTTCCTCGTAACATTTAGTTTGTCTTAAGTCTGTTGCTGTATTCTTTTTCACAACTCCTCCCTTTCAGGGTTATTATATTTAACTAGAACTAAAACTAAAACAATTTTAAAAAACATTTCTCATTTTCATTTAGTGTAACTTGATGTACTAAAATAACCAAAGAAAACAGAAAATACAAAAAATAAAAACAAACCTGAAATATTAATGAATATATAATAGTATCTCTAATTCAGCCTTCAGTGTGTTTAATGGAGTTTCACATGGAAGCTCATGCATGGCATATGTTTTCATTGTATTGCAAATAAAAAAGGTGTATATAATGATTGCATTATTTTGGTGCTGTTTGACAAACGCATACTGTAAAATTATTCAACATAATTAAGAAAGCTTGTTCCTTTACCACACTATAGACCGTTATACCACTGTCCCATGTGGTTACAGACATAGTTGCTGATCTCTTAAAATTTGAACTGCTACTTTTCACATTGCAAACTACAGATAATGGAAATCACAAGCTGAATACCTGCACTGTTTGTCTGACTCAAAACTTTGATATTTTCAAGAAAGACTGAAAATGACTGTAGAGCTTACCATCTTCTCTTTCAGCTTAGTAAATGTATATTTCTCCTTATGTAAAATACTGGTACGTTTGTATTTACAACTCCTACTTCTCACTTTTTTTTACTGGATTTGAACTGTGATACTTATTCAGCAGTCTTCACACTGAAAACCAAATGCTTTTAGTAAAGTAACTTTCTAGTGTCAATCATGTACTTTTTTACTCTTAAATTGAATTTTCAATCATTGATAGAGATATGTTATCAGTCTTGTTTCTCTGTCATAAATCAATAATTCAGATGAGAACATTTTATTTATATTACAAATGACAAGTAAATGTACATTTTTTATTGCCCTGAGCCTCCTCATAACCTGTTTACAAGCAATTTAATGGAATTAGTGGTAGTATAAAAAAAGTTAACAACATGTAATAGCTCAGAAAACCAAATTGATCATGCAATGTTACCATCCATACTTGGCCAAAGGTGTGACTGATATTCTTTAACAATTAGTTGAACAATAAACAATATATTCACAAGATAAAAAAACAACACATATAGCTGCATAGCTACATTTGGGTGTATACTATACAATCACATGAATTATTAAATATTATTAACTAATTACTAGTTAAGGCCATGCAAACACTATGAGCATACATAGCAGAATTTGAGTATTTACTTACTATTTAATACTATTATTTACAAAATATAGATCAGTCAGGCAAATAATTCATTTTGACTGATTGATTTTGAGATGTTTAAGATTTGGGCCATGGCTATAGTTTAAATATTCCTTATGTTTAAGGCAAATGTAAAATTCAGAAATTGATAGCTTATGGAAGCTAAATATTTATTTATTTGACTGTTCTATGTGCACTGTAAAAAGTGCTAAATTGACTTAACTTAAAAAAATTTAGGAAACCCGTTGCCTCAAAATTATTAAGTAAATAATAATAATTAAAAAAAAAAGTTAAGTGAACTTGACAATTCACTTAACTTATTTTTTTAATTATCATTTACTTAAAAATTTTAAGGCAACGGGTTTCCTCGATTTTTTTTAAGTTAAGTCAACTTAGCACTTTTTACAGTGTGGAAGGGTCTAGGTTTAGTGGAAAAAAATGCTATCAATTATTACTCGTACGAAGTGCAATTAATGAAGAACCATGATTTTTTCCCGAAGTGCTGATCAGCACTATTAACTATAACGTTCAATGGAAAATGCTCCAGAGTCGTTGGAGAACTTCTCATCAGTTTTGATTGAATGCTGGCTGTGGTCTCTGGTCCTGTACAATGAATTACTGTTCTGAATATGTGAATCTGATACCTACAAACAGAGCAAGAGACAGACAGGCAAAGATTATTTTCATTTTCATCCTAACTAGATAGATGTAATGCTTTTGTCGACTTGCTCGCAAAATGCAAACCTCTTCAAATTTCTTGGCCTTGTATTGGTCAGCTCCTTTCAAGAAGTTCAGCAGAATGATATCACAAAGCACTGTACCCTAAAAAAATAAAAACATTAAGAAAAAGTGAGTTTTGTCCACTGAAATGAGTCCTTATATTCTGATATTTAATCTTCCCATAATTAAGATGTTAATTATTTTCTATTGTGAATAATTTCAGAACTTGAACAATAATAAAACATTTGTATGCATCCATTAATGTCACGCTTTCTTGGAAATGCATGCTAATGGTTTAAAAATATTATCAAAACAAAAAGAAAAAAATTGGCACATCTTCAAATGTACTGATGTTCAAGATGAGGATGGAGGTAAAACTGATGTCATGAAAGTTATATAAAAAGATAAAAATACAGTATATTATACAAAGAACTGGCATGTGGTTTCCATAAAGTGTCTCCATTATGCAAGTAAATTATGTCTATAGTGATCGATCTTTCCTGAAGACCTGGGGCCAGTCAGGCGGTTGGCTCACTTCTCACTTGGGTCACATTTCAGATGATTTAACATATTTTCAATATTTGAGTTATTTCATTACATGCTTACACTGGTCAGAACTGCGGTAAAAGTGTTGTGCTTAGAAACTGGTAAGACAGGCCAGGACTGACACACACATTTTTTTTCTTAGACTCTGCTACCATTTTTGCTTTGCTTTTGTTTTTTCTAAGAATTCTGTATGCCAAAAACATAAGTACACTGAATAAGTTAAACTAAAATATATATTTGGATGAAAAATTCCCAAATGCACAAAATCTAGTAATGAAGACACATACCACGCCAACAGAGGTGAAGGCAGCAACCATGTTGATTAGAGTTGGGATCATGTCAAATTTTCCTGCCTTTAAAGAGAAGATGTAATGAGCAATTATGCTCACAATTGCATTGAAAATACACAAACATGTTAATATGAACTCACATCTCCATTAACCAGCACATCAAATCTGATGGCGTAGGCTTTCAGCAGAGTGCGATACTCGGTCCCGTTCTCCATTTTAAAATACTTTGCGTACCTAAGGACAAATAAGGATTTCAACAAGGATTATCCAACCTGTTAACTTTGAATGATTTGGTGCCTTTTTCTAATATTTTATAGTATGGGGGCCACTCTAAAAATTTGGCAATTAACTATGAACATCAGGAATTAGGTTTGAGATAAACATAAAGCGTTTGCTTGTGCAGTATCATTAGAGCTCTGCAGACTGCAACAAAAGCTTCCAGAACCTGAAGTTGTATCCTGGAGACACGGTGGTCTTCTCTGACATGGCGTCCAGGCGGGTGAAGGAGTAGGCCGGCTTGCACTCATCATCTGCCTTGTCTAAATCACACACCCACGCTATTTTTATCCCTATCACTCCCCCCTGAGAGAGAGAAAGAGAGAGAGAGATACCTTACACAAATCCAATTTGACTTTGCACTTAAGGAGAAATAAAGATAATGCAATTTTTTTTTGAGAAAAGTTTTATACAACACTTTTTATAAAACAGTTGTTATTTAATACAACAGGTATTTCTTTGTCGTCTTTTAAACTGTTTCCAGTGGTGGAGGTCAATATTATGAACTAACTGGCCAAATGACTTGTAAGTTACTTATGTTTATCAAACTTATTAATAGAATTATTGTACAGAAGCAGTGTAAAACTCACAAAAATAAATAAATAACAGTAAGAAACAAGGGTGGAAATTAACAAAAAAAAGAAAAAAAGAAGAAGCAGCAAAATATTAAAATAATTAAAATAAGACTCACTTTTTTAGCAAGAGTAGTAAAGTCCTGTTGTGCAAATCGGATCACATCCCCCACTTTGAATATTGGACAATACATGTTACTCTCAAAGTCAAAATTACACTTCTTTATGTAGGAACTATTGATGTTGGGCAAAAAGTTTCCCCTGGAAAGGAAAAGAAAAATATTGAATAAAAAACTTCAGAAACACAGATATTATGAAACAATTTGTCTTTGTGTTTAATTGGCATTACTTTGTGAAGTTAAAACGTGGGAAGCGAATGCTGTTCTTGATGAAGATGGTAAAGTTCTCCACCTCCATCATGGGGATTCTGAGTAAGAAAAAACTTCATCAATCCTTTCATTCAACCACTTACACATCTATTCATTTGTTCATTTACAAGCAGGCTCACGGTTGAATTTCATCAATCTCTGCAGGACACCATCCTTTGATCTCACAGGTTTTGTGGGTATCATTGAAGTTCACACATCGTCCTGTCAGCAACCCTTGAGACACAGCCAATGGAAATGAACATAACATATAGACCAGGGCTGTTCAAACCTGCTCCTGGAGGGCCACGGTCCTGCAGAATTTAGCTCCAAGCCTAATTAATAAAACCACCTGAACCAGCTAATCAAGGTCTTCACACTACATATGTCCTAATTCAAAGGGTGCATCCTTTGATGACTGCTAGTCTGATAGTCTGGGCAACAAAGGATTCATCTGTTGTATCCTTCATTGCCGAAAGGGAATTCATTGCCCGGAATACAACAGATGAATCCTTTGTGGTCTAGACTATCCCACGGTTCGTTGTGCACTGGTGACGATAGCCTTGCGGGCAGCGTGCCGACATACGGCGCAGCTGCGCTTTGGGTGTCACGAGATCAAATCCCGACTTGTGGACCTTTCCCGTTCCCCACCCCCACATGTCTCTCTCCCACTCACTTCCTGCAATATCTCTACTGTCCTGTCATAGAAAAAAGCAAAAACGCCAAAATAAAATGCAGGATTACACTTTTAAATGAAGTATTGGGTTTAAAAAAACAGCAACTTTAAATCTTTCTTTTATACTTTTGATTATGAACATAAATGGACCAAAGTGAAGATATTTAGACAGGTTCTTAACCCTGTTTTATTTTCAGACTGTTGAATTGAACTAGTATTAACAGTAGGGTGGATTAGTGTCATGTGGGACACCTAAGCTTCAGTGCATTTATCTCTTCTTTTACAACATGCTTGGTGTTGAATTCAAGCAGGGGTGTCAAGTAATTGAAATCACTTGACTTTCTGGAAATTATGTCAGAAGCGTGGCCATGAAAATCATCAAACAGGAAGTACCTCTTGCAAAAATTACTGAAATGACAGTGACATAGGATTTAGACAAAATTAATGTTCAGGATATAAATCTGTTATAAATAAAACAATGTTCTAAATTGTTATCAAATTATATTTGTGATGTATTTGTACATCAAATTCTGCAATAATATTGTTAAAATGTGTTAAGAATATTTTCTATTTGAAGCAATCAAACTTTGTCGTTCCACTTTAGAAAAGGACGTTTTCAAATGTGGGACAGCATGTTATTGACTACTGTGGGACAGTCAAATATACTATGTTATTCAGTGGATAAAATGTGCATTAAGAAAGTTAAATATCATACATGTATTTTTGTTAATTTTTGAGCTTATAATGCAGCAATATTATTTGTTTTAAGATCCAGATTCAAAATTTAGAGACTAGAGGACCATGATGAGTCCATGACTGGCCAAGACTGCTTATTTCTGCTATGAAGTGTTTTTATCATTACAATTTGCTTAACACAAGCTTCTGAAAAAAGTTTAATATTAGAAGTTTAATAACAGTTTTAAAGGCATTCCATGTTCCAAATTTTTCATCTTTTTAAAAATTATGAAATTATTTTGCTATCTTTATTAAGTTCAATTTTACATTTTTGACTTTATTACATGTTTATTATTGTTGATGCAGAAATCCGATATTTTTTAAAAATAAATTATTTTAAATAATATAAGATTTCTGTGTTATATAATTGTTTTTAACATTCCATATGAACATATATGTTACTAGTTTTTTAGACTTATGAAGACAGCACACTGTAGGCCTACTAAATTAATTAAACAAACATGGGTATTCACATTTAACCATGAGTGTAAAGTTTACGTTGTAAAAATTTAACTATTTATAACCCAAAACATAGTGTCCCACATTAGAAAATCCACTAAATCTTGAACGATTTGGCACTAGTATACGTGCCATTTCCCCTTTAATTACAATATCTGAAAGATTTCTTCTTAATTAGATAGGGAACATCTTGGGGATTTCATAATGATATAATATTTTGATATCATATGGAAATGTGTCCCACATTACCCTAATCCACCCTGCTGCCTCTCATTAACGGCAGCTGTTACAGTTAGTAGAAGAAAAGAGCAATCCTCCATAGGCTAGACCATCCCATTTAACAATCTGACCTTAAGTCTGACCTTCGGGGCCCTTGAAAGGATGCAGCCTCTGAATTGGAACACAGCTACTAGAAACTTCCAGGCAAGCGTGTCGGAGCTGGTCTGAGCTAAACTCTACAGGATGTGGGCCCTTCAGGAGCAGGATTGGACACCCCTGATATAGACCTTACTGTGATGATTTTGAGCTTTGCACAAATGAAGTTTTAATCAATTGATATTTTTACTAGGTTTAATAAGGTTTCCTTGACAATTTCAGGATCACAAGACAATGAAACACTAAGATTGAATTCAAAATAATTCACAAGTATATTTTTTACTGTAAAAATGCGATGATTCCTAATGATTTGATCTTTCAATAAACTCAAAGAAGATAAAAGAAAAATCTTACCATTGCTAGACGGTTTTGACATCAGCTTCTTACAAGTACTGTCACTCTCACATTTGAATTTCAACTCGCTCTGATGAGTTAAGTGTACAAACACATGAACACACACAGAGACAAGAATCAATCAAATTCATATACATTAATCTTGACAGATTTCAGTGTCCTCACTCACCTCTGGACAGTGTCCTTGAACTTGATTTTCTGTCGTGATGAGCTTAGTGATGACGCAGAACACTGATGCCCCCTGGCACGCACACACACACACACACACACACACACACACACACATATTACTTACATGAAAAAGACATACTATAAAATAAAGACATTTGAATTTCAAATAGTACAAAGTATTTGCTGCATTTATGAACAGATCAAATGTCTCAAATGTCTCCAAAGGGAGATTTATTTATACTTAATTATCTTTTCATGACAATTCTGTCATCAAACAATGTGATATATTATTTAAACAAGCATAGATTATATGTAGTATACAGTATATGTACTGTATTAAAGTATACTGTATATATACTTAAAAAAAAAAGTATATATACACCTCAAAATATTTGAAAACTGCTTGAGATTTACTTGAGTGGGTGTGACATAATCGGCTACATCCATGATCCGGTTGTTATACTCTCCAAACCCTTTCACTTTAGTCATGACTGATGATTCGATAGCTGTGTCTCTCACTTGATATGCTTTCTCATACAAGAACACCCAGCTGAGGGAGGTTGGGCAGGGAGGAAACAGAGAGAGGGAGGGGGGAAAAGATATAGAGAGGGATTTAATTACTTTCTTTTTTTACTTTCTTTAAATGTAACACACTCACAAATATTACAAAACACTAAAAAATATAAATAAAAAGTCAGCTATGCTGTCCAAACACTTTTTTAGCAAGATCAAAAATATGATTCCTACTCTCATACAATTGCCTCTTAAAGTACTTTACATCAATTATAATAAAACAGAAAGACTAAACACAAGCCATTTAATTGTCTAGTAAGGATTAATCAAATTTACTATAACATATTTCACTTTACAATGTTTTTAAACAGAAACCAGTTAGATTTTTTATTTGTTTGGGCACAGTCTTAAATCTATCTATTCCACTGACGTTGTAAAAACAAACTCACCCAACGAAGTATGTGATGATGAGGAGTTGGACGACACGGTTTATGATGCCAATAGTCCAGCTCTTTACCACCACGGACTTGGTCGTCTCATAGGTAAAGAAATCTGTTATGCAGCTCCACATTTTTCCAGTACACTGCTGCATTCACAAAAATTACACTCCGCGTGTATCAGCGTATTTGTGTGAATGTTTAGGTAGGAATATAGTGTAGATGCTTCAGATATATCTCTGTCCAAATGCTTGATCCTGCCTTTTTATAATCGAAAACTCATGGATTGTCAATAAAAGTCAAAAAAGCTCTTCAATAATCTTCGTTAGTTGTTTGCCTGTTAAAAAGTCTCCAGGTCTTGAGAGAAGATGCTTTCATAGAAGACCCCCTCTCTTCCTCTAAGTCCCTCCCCTTCTCTTCCCTCTTTCCTCATTCTTCCTCCTCCTGTAATTCAATCCTTTCCATGTTCCATGTTACACTCTTATCAGATGCTTTCTTACCAAGTAACTTACAAAAGTACAAAACTAAAGTCACAATTAAAGTTAAGTATTAGTCCCAACCAAGTTCCTAAAGTCTTTCTAATGTACATAAACATACATACAGCATCCATAATAAAACAACTGAATCAGATGCAGGGTACTATGAGCGCTGGATGTTCAGTGTGTGAGAGGTGTGGAACAGCTGAACCGTGGCGAGTGACATGCACATTATATCATGACCACATGGTAGCACCATGCACTAAAAAAGCTATTTCACACTGGAAGCTCCATTAGCATGATATTAAAGATTAGATTACATCTATGACTTCTTTTCCCGGGAGTTGATGGACCATATTTAATCATTTGCAATATTAGCTTGTTATCTAAACCATCATGTTCTGATGAGATTGACTGATGGTTTTTATGCTTGGAGGCACATAATGTTGTATGTGTAAAAATAATAGTAATAATATTATCAGTAATAATGTTAGTTGCATTCAATTATAATAATATTTAGAATTATTAGCAATAATATCAGTTTTATTTTTTACTAATATTATGTATTTTTAATTAAGCCTTTTCTCTTTTACTGTCACGTGTCTACCCGTCCAAAGTTCCTATCTGTCCTTATATGGTTTAGTTCCTGTTCTCATTAGTTAATTATCTTTCATTGTCCCCACCTGATCTGAATTGTTGTTTGCTCTTTTGTTCCCGTTCATATAAAAGTCCTCAGTTCTCCCCTTGTATTTGTCCGATCTTAAGTTATTAAATGGGAAAGTGAGTTGATGCTGTTTCGTTCTCGTCTTTCATTTATATTTATACTACAACCACGCACCCGTGACATTTACCTTTCAAAAGTTGGGGGGCAATATATATTTATATTAATTTTTTATGCTCACCAATTATTGATATCTATAAAAAATATTATTACAATTTAAAATAACTGTTTTTAAAAATATATATTTTAAAATTACATTTATTCCCATGTTGATTTTTTTTTGTTGAGAATTCTTTGAATAGAAAGTTCAAAATCTTTACTGTCACTTTTGATTAATGTATCCCTGCTGAGTAAAAACTGAACAGTACTGTATTAATCAAAAATAGAAAGCAGATATCAACTTTAATGGAGGATGTTTAAAACATCAAGTTTTATATTTAATTTTTTATATTATATTTGACGTATATATATCAGAGGAGCTAGATGTTGTGATCCATCCCACAACAAGCACTAACACATACACTCACTTTAACCACAACTGAGACCACTGTACCATTTCTTGACATGGCCAAGAGAGCAACCATTAACCTGTGGTTACCTCACTCTAGAAGTACAATACATCTGGGACTCGCTCCCCGCAAAAACACACACAAAGCAGGAGTAACGCATGACAGAGGACCAAATCAAATGAGAGACTGCAGAGTGAGGCTTAGCTCAAGTACTGCTGGAGTATTTGAAGATGTCTATCAGTCAAGGATAATGTTGAGTGTTAGATGTCTCATGATGATTCGATTGTCTTGAAACAGGATCTTGAGATGAAGGGAGGGCACAGAGTGAAAAGGGGGGAGAGAGAAAGAGACTGAGGAAATGGATGGGACTCAATACAAATTGGTGAACAAAGTCATCAATGCGCCAAATGCAATAATGAGCAAAGTGGTTTGAGAGGCATGATTGAGAGAGAGACAAAATCCACAGAAACGTAGCAGATACGAACAGGTTGAGTGACGCAAAAATGCAGACTAAAGGGAAATGAAGGGGAGGGATGTTGCATATACCAGAAATAAAAATACATCAAATTGATTGGAAAATGAACACTAAGAAGGACGTAGAGCCCAAAGGAATATATTATAGAATATTTGAACAGCATAGATATAATAATGGTGGTCTAAGGTGAGGAATACATCCTAATTAAGGGATAATAATAACAACAGCAATGACAATAATAATGGTAATCATTTTTCTCCTTTTAAACCTCACCATAAAAAATGGTTCTACTTTTAACATTTCTCTACAAAGTGCAAAAGAGTTATTAAAAAGTATAATAATAATGATAATATTAATAATATAATAAAAAAAAAAAATCTCATTCTGACTTCATATACAGGTGCTGGTCATATAATTAGAATATCATCAAAAAGTTGATTTATTTCACTAATTCCATTCAAAAAGTGAAACTTGTATATTATATTCATTCATTACACACAGACTGATATATTTCAAATGTTTATTTCTTTTAATTTTTATGATTAGAGCTTACAGCTCAAAGTCCTCTTTTCAGATGAAAGTAAATGTTACATTTCATTTGGAAATCAAGGTCCCAGAGTCTGAAGGAAGAGTGGAGAGGCACATGTTGGTTGAAGTCCAGTGTGAAGTTTCCACAGTCAGTGATGATTTGGGCTGCCATGTCATCTGCTGGTGTTGGTCCACTGTGTTTTCTGATGTCCACAGTCAACGCAGCCATCTACCAGGAAATTTTAGAGCACTTCATGCTTCCTTCTGTTGACAAGCTTTATGGAGATGCTGATTTCATTTTCCAGCAGGACTGGGCACCTGCCCACACTGCCAAAGGTACCAAAAGCTGGTTCAATGACCATAGTGTTACTGTGCTTGATTGGCCAGCAAACTCGCCTGACCTGAACCCTATAGAGAATCTATGGGGTATTGTCAAGAGGAAGATGAGAGACACCAGACCCAACAATGCAGAAGAGCTGAAGGCCACTATCAGAGCAACCTGGGCTCTCATAACACCTGAGCAGTGCCACAGACTGATCGACTCCATGCCACGCCGCATTGCTGCAGTAATTCAGGCAAAAGGAGCCCCAACTAAGTATTGAGTGCTGTACATGCTCATACTTTTCATTTTCATACTTTTCAGTTGGCCAAGATTTCTAAAAATCCTTTCTTTGTATTGGTCTTAAGTAATATTCTAATTTTCTGAGATACTGATTTTTGACTTTCATGAGCTGTAAGCTCTAATCATCAAAATTAAAAGAAATAAATATTTGAAATATATCAGTCTGTGTGTAATGAATGAATATAATATACAAGTTTCACTTTTTGAATGGAATTAGTGAAATAAATCAACTTTTTGATGATATTCTAATTATATGACCAGCACCTGTAGTTCCTTTAGGCTAGCTGATATTAGCAAAGCCAAGGTCCGGGCTTCCCAGGCCAGGGAACACTTGTAAACTGTACTATATGGACACTGCAAGTTGATTTGGAAGAAGAAGGTGTCTGGAAAATCAGTACATGTAATGTAAATATAAATGTAAACCTTGACGAGAGACGCACCCCTACGTTTAGTGTTTGGAACGGATTCAGAAAATCTTTACTTGCAGCAGCTTGTGCACGTCATGGCTTTTTCTCAGCATTGTTTTGATCGTATATTAATATTCACTTCTTCCAGCATTCTTACTGTTTTGTGTAGTTCTTTAAGAAGTGAGACACCGCCTCAAACGATTTAGTGTTTGAGTGACTGCCTGTCGCAACCACACCTTTCATTCTCAAACTGGACCTTTAACTGACTCAAGTGTTAATTTCGTCGACGAAGACGAAAAATATTCGTCAACGAACCTTTTTTCTGTGACTAAGACGAGACCTTGACGAGCTAAAATTAATGTCTGATGATAAAAACTATGACGAAATTAATGCCGCGTCTTCATTAACAAGACGAGACGGGACTAAAATGTTATTTGAGGACTACCGGACATTCAAAATACATCCTAAATCCAAAATGTGTGTCTCTGTCATTGGATTACAATCAGATGAGGGGCGTATCTAGTCTCAGTATGGCAGCCGCAGCGGACGGATAGGCTATCAAAACGCAAACTAACGATCTGAAACAATAGCCTCAGCACCCGAAGGGTTAGGGATAGGGTGACCAGACGTCCCGTTTTTCCCGGGAGTCACAATTCGTTGTCGATTAATTTAAAGTTAGTGACGGCGGGATAGGCGGAGTCGCGCTGATAGAAGCGCTCTCTCTCGCGCGCACGCTCCACTTCTTCAGTACAGCGCGCGATCAGCTCTCAGTACTCAGCGCTCAAACACACACACAGCAGTCCCGTGTCTATCGTGTAGAGTCAGAGTATCTCACATAAATACAGTCAGTTATGGCTTAAGTGAGCGTAAACAGGTGGATGAAAACTGAATGTGTGTCAGTATTACATGCATGCCTTCCGTCTTAAAGGGACAGCATTCCTAATTATCCGTGTCATAAATGTTAACCAACAAAAGATGTTAAATAAATGTATACTTAAGTAAAGCTACTGTATCTGAAAAATGATTTTAATTTGTATCTCTACCAAAAAATGAAAATGTATTCCAGTTTTTCCAAATTCAATCCTTGATTCAAATTTCTCATAAGCTTAATTGATTTGGTCTAAAGAGAGAAGAATTGATGCCTATTTTTGTTTGAATACTACATATAAAATAGCTACCAAAATAAATGTTGTTAACGGCACTTTGACTAAAAGTAAAGACTAAAAGTTGACAAAAATACAATGACTTTTCTTCGACTAAAACTAGACTAAAACTATGAAATACTCAAATGACTAAAATGTGACTAAGACTATTAAGCATTTTCGTCTCAAGACTAAGACTAAATCAAAAATGCCTGCCAAAATTAACACTGAACTGACTTACAGTTATTTATTATTATAGTCTACTATCTAAGCAGCTTATGATTCTAGAGAGCATATTAACTGACTTGATTCTAGTCAACAGACGACAGAAAATACAACACACGCCATAACTGTAGAAAAATATCGAAAAAATGCAATGGTTTAATGGGGGCTCGGGCCACGTCGAGCGGAGCTTCGTAAGTAAGGATGAAATGCCGCCCTTTTTAGTGGCCTAATGGGACTGACCATTAATCAGTCTGTTGCTTTCTTTTTTCTCCATAACAAGAACGTGTGAACATTATAACGTTGTGTTTGTGTTGACATTCCCATTGTAATTCTTATGCTTAACAGCTGAAAATTAAAGGACGTCACTCTTTCCAGAACTTTCCACATCCATTAGCTAAAACAGACTCTCAGTTGTTGGGTTTGTTGGCTTTTTACTATGCGTAAATCCTTTTACTGTTGATGCAAGCACATTAACTTGAAAACCACACTACATTTCCGCTTACATTCCAGAGAACTGATGAGCATGCGAACAAGTTAGGGTTGTGAAATATTGAGTTGCTGTTTTCATCCACTTGATTCATAATGATTAATTTTAATTTGTTGAATAATTTCTTAGAAACAATGACATTTTCAAATGTAGTGTTACAACAATGTTACAACAATTACAATTACAACAAACGTGTACAATTAGTAATGTGTGTGAACAAAATACTGTATAAAATAAATGGTGAGCTCAGATCAAACTCAAAATTTATGAATACATGATGAATACAAATGTAAAAAAGAATTTGAACACTTAAGTAATTTTTTTCATAACTTGTTATTCAAATGCGAATACATATAGAGAAGCTCAATAGCTGAGTCAAAGATACGGTTTCTGTTGTGTTTGGAAAGCAGCACTGTAAAATATCTCTGTACAAGCAGGTATCTGAACAAGGACTGGACAACATAAAACACGCACTATTTTAAAGAAATAGATCACCCATGTTTTGTTCCAAAACTCTTTTCTACGCAATTGAAATTAATAGGGAATGAAGCATAAAACCTACAGAAATGAATGAAAAAGCAACCATTAGTACCTAAAAATTGGCTGATTCAAAAATGAAACATTCAAACCTATTTTGTGAATTGGATTAGCCGAGTCACTGAAAAGATAGCTCAAAAGAATGATGTGTCGATGAAACAGACATTTCTACTTCTTTGGTGAATGTGCCAAGGAGAGCTAAGGTGCGGAATATAGCGCACTAGTCGTATGGACTGATTTTATGATACCTTTATGGTGCCTTATAAAGCTATAGTCCTCCTTCATTGTAACTGCATGGAAAACAGACTCACCAGTACGTTTGTCAAAATCTGTCCTTTTGCATTCCATAGAAGAAAAATTCCTATGGGTTTGGAACAACACGATGGTAAGTAAATAATGACAGAATTTTCATTTCTGGATGAACTATTCCATTAACGTCAACACTACCAAAGGTATATACAAAAGTGTTTATGAAGGAAGCAAAACTTAAAGATGTTACACTGTAATATGTACTGTATCAGGATTTCATCATGTACACTATAATGGTGTTTTCTTCCACTCCCCTTTTAATGTGTCTGTCATTAGTGTCTTTTAGTCTGAGCCGGACTCTTCAGAGCTAGGTGGTGTGCTGACCACTTCCTCTTCATCATCAGACCCCTGCATAAAAACAGCACGAACAGAGAGTGACAGGGAGACAATGAATACATTTTTCCTAATACATGCTTGCATAAAATGAAAACTAAATAAGGAAAATCAAATGATCAACAGTCAAAAAGTGCCAAGAATTTTGGATGTATCAACTGTAAAAACTACACACAAATATGTGTTTCATATTAAGGCTAGAATAAAAAATGTGAATATTTTTATTAATCTAAATCAATGTTAACTAATTATTTTACATGAACGCAATTTAGATTAAACAAAACTAATTTAAAAAAAAAAAGTTTTTATTACATTTATTAAACTGCTCTTTTTAAAATTTCTATTGAGGTAAATCTTGAAAGAATTCATTAGTTGTGTATCTAAATTTGGACAGAATTTTGCATTATGTTTTATTTTAATGTGAAAGTGTAAGCATGCTTGCTGCCTCAACATTAAGGTGTTCGAAGTGGTTTTTAATATCAAATGTCATTGATAGTGTCACAAATTCTCAAGGAGCGAGGGAACGATGAGACGCAGGAGTAGCTCAATTCACACGGTTTTTAATGAAAACAACCTCAACGGAACACAACTCAGGAACAAAGGAGGACATTCAAACTAGGAATACTGGAAGACATCTAGAAGACATTTAACAGCGGACGCTGGACATTGGAAAAAACAGGGCTTTAGTACTAGGAACTAAACTAGGTAATTAATCAATCACAGCTGAAATCAAGGAACAATCAAACATGAGGGAGAAACTAGGTCACAGGAAGGCACATGGGGAGAAAAACACAAGACACAGGAACACAGGACTGACAGATAGGGTATTCTGGGTGGTTAAATAAATGTTTTTTGCCAGTTTGTAACGTTTGCCAGGCAAAAATCGCTCAAAAGTCTCTCCTTAACAAGCTATGTGATTTGAAGTATCAAGAGGTTTTAAACAATGCAGCACAGACTATAAACCAGAGTTTAATACCTACATTTAAGAGTTTGTTCATGTATGAAAAAATGAATAGCAATAATAACGTTTGCCTTTGCTTATATGAAAGAATTCATTAGTTGTGTATCTAAATTTGGACAGAATTTCGCATTATGTTTTATTTTACATTCAATATAGTAAGATATAGGCAACATGTCATGGAAAAAAAGCTGTTAAGCTGTGGTCACACGAGACTTTGAGCATGCAAAATTTCTTTGGACATTGCATCAGTCGTGATATGAATTTGCAGGTTAGAGCTCACCAAACTTGAACTTGGGAATGAACTTTGAGCTCCCCTGCCCCACATTCGCATACACATGTATGAAATTCAGTGTAATGAAAATTGACCTCCCCTACTGAAAATGAGAACTGCTGAGAAGGCAATCGGTGCATAAAAAAAGAACAATCTGTTATTCGGGAAATACATCAATTTTGACAGCCTAACTTCTCAGGATGTGATGTACTCAATACTCTGTAATCTTTTTCTGAGCAGCCACCAGTAAAGATACTATGGAAAACACATGTTAATGAATGAAACAAATTTGTGAAGTGTGTGTGTTACCTTGCGTTTCCGTCCCTTGCCTTTGTCTGACTCTGATGAGCTCTCCTCACTGGATATGAACTCTCGACTCTTAAAGCTGTCGTTGCCTGTAGCTCGCTCCTTCTCTTTTTCCCTACCACCCCCTGACTTCCTTTTCCTCTTTTCTTCATTCTTCCCTCCTTTCTTCTTCCTCTCCCTTCAGGAATGAAATGTGGGGAAAATGGTAAGAAATGTCCAGTTACTTAATGCTAAAATCATATTTTTGAACAATATGATGGTGAGTAAATTAAATGTCCATTCAAAGTGAGGCGCAGGAAAAAGTTGTGAATATTTTGAGTACTTTTTTGAGCTGCCCGAGGAGCCTCCTCCACTCTCCTTGTACTCTCTCATCGCTCGATCGTACTCTTTCTTTGCTACCTCTGCTTTTGCATCCCACTCCTGGTGGAAAAACGAGATATCAGTTCCAGTTCAAAGTGAGACTGAAGGAGAAACAAGACAGTTAGAACAATCTAAAACATTAATATTATGGAAAGTCTAGTGAATGTGCCAGTGGTAGAGAGCGTATGTCACCTCTTTCTTCTCTTTGCTAAGTTGTTTCCACATTTCTCCAGCCTTTTTGGAGATTTCTGTAATAGAGATGCCCGGGTTCTCTGATTTAATACGGTCTCTGCTAGCGTTCAGCCAGAGCATGTAGGCACTCATTGGCCTCTTGGGGGCGCTGCTGTCCTTTACCTTTTTCTACACACAAGAACACACAAGAAGCATTGAATTTTGAGAGTAAATAAATAAATGTACTTAAAATAAATGTAAATAACCAGTGTGCAAACTCTGTCACCCACATGTTTTATCTTTCCCTCTTCTCACCTCTTTCTTTCGTGGTTTTCTTTCTTTTACAAATTTAGCTTTCTTGGCTGGTTTCTTCTTCCGATCGCCATCACTGTCCCCGTCATCAGCGCTGCTTTCACTGGCAGAGGCCTTGCTGTCATACCTGACACACAAATATGACTTAATGATTTATCACCCTTACTATGAAATAAGAGTTTGAACTAGATTTTGTTCATTTTCTGAAGAAAGTGTAAGCGTCCTTGCAGCCTCAACATTAATGTGTTCTGAGTGGTTTTAGTATCAAATGTCATTGATAGGGTATTCTGGGTGGTTTTATAGATGTTTTTTGCCAGTTTGTAATGTTTGCCAGGCAAAAATCGCAAGCCTCTCCTTAACAAGCCATGTGATTTGAGGTATCAAGAAGTTTTATACGATGCAGCATGAACTATACACCAAAGTTTAATACTACCATTTAAGAGTTTGCTCATGTATGAGAAATAAATAGTAATAATAACTTTTGCCTTTGCTAAAACTGTGCCATATCAACACAAAGCCTCTTACTCCTCTGCAATTTCATCATCTTCTTCTCCAGGATTAAAAGACTCATCTAAAAAGAAAAAAAAAGAAAAAAAAGTCAAATGTTAATGTTTCACACAAAACATATTCCTATCAGTTATTAACGAATTAATGAAATCTGAACATCTAAAAAGTTCTCAAGCTTATAGAAAAATAGTAAATAGTCATCAATAAAAAAATAAAATAAAATAATAATAATTTCAAGCAATAGGATGCATCAATGTAACAGTGCAAAGACAATTTAAATAAAGTGTTGTTTTTCAAGTCTAACGGAATAAATACTACATAAAGTACCTATTTGAGTTTCTTTTGTGTCTTATTGCGCCATTTTATATACTTGTTGCAATTAAAATAGCAAGGCTTAAAAACACAACTTATGTGAGCACGCAGCATTATAAAGAGACACGAACGCAACTGAGATACATGCAATCTAAAATCTTTACAGACTGACTAATTTCTACCGGTTTATTGTGCCGGCTGATTGGCTCAGAGAGCTGTCACTCACCACTCTCGCCCTCTGAGTCGTCACTGTCATTGGCCTCCTCACGGATCTTGCCCTCTTCTTTCATGCGCTCCAGGTATGCATCATGCTGGTCGTCGTCTGAGTCACTGTACATGTTATCATTACCTTTCATGCCCTGACAGAGTACAAATTAAAATATCAATGCTATATATAAATGTCATTGCAAAGTTAGTATTTGTAACAAAGCAGACACAGGAAAGCCCTCTCCAAGCAAAAGATTTCAAACCTGCTCATGTTCTCATACTCACCAGCCTTTCTCTCTCACACACACACATTCATATAAGCAATCAGTGTTAACTCATTCAAAAGCACTCCCTTGAGCAATACTGTCTTCATAGCACACAGAATTATCTAGCATACGAAAGGTTTTCTCGTAAAGTGACCACAAAATTATATTCAGATTTCAGACAAAACACTATTGTGGTCCTAATGAAAGTCTGTGTGATCTGAACACAGCGTTAAGCTGGTCAAATCATAACCAGCAGTGAGCCTTTCCACATTTTGGTGGATGAGACATCTGCCTTAAGCCATCAAAGATAAGAAAGAACGCGTTTGACACTCGGGTTGTGATTGAGACACGCAAACAAACACCATGCAAGCAAGTTATAGGAGCACCGACACCAGATCAAACTGCAGGGCAATACCAACCTTTTTCTACATGAACACAATACAGACACACACCACAAACACAAAGAGTAAAATAAGTGTCCGTCCACTGTTTGAGGGGTCTGAGGACATGTCTAAGCGGATGAATATTATGTACTGCTTGATAGGAAGCAAGAAGGTCTGTAGACGTACCTCTTTGAAGCCTCTGTTCTTGATGCTTAACTTCTTAGCATTGACGAAGTCGAAGAGTTTCCCATATTCCTCCCTGAAGAAGAAGAAGAAGAAGGTGGAGGCAGTTTAAACAAACAGAGGATAAAGACTCTTTTAGTGAGTTAAAGCTTGTTCACACCAAGAACGATAACTATATGTGATCCTGGACCACAAAACCAGTCATAAGTAGCAAAAGTATATTTGTATCAATAGCCAACAATACATTGTATGGGTCAAAATTATAAATTTTTCTTTTATGCCAAAAATCATTAGGATATTAAGTGAAGATATTTTGTACATTTTCTAAAGTAAATATATTAAAACTTCATTTTTGATTAGTAATATGCATTTCTAAGGACTTCATTTGGACAACTTTAAAGGCAATTTTCTTAATATTTAGATTTTTTTGTACCCTCAGATTCCTGATTTTCAAATAGTTGTATCTCGGCCAAATATTGTCCCATCTTAACAAACCATACATCAATGGAAAGCTTATTTGTTCAGCTTTGAGATTTTTTCTAAATCTCAATTTCAAAAAATTGACCCTTATGATTGGTTTTGTGTTCCAGGGTCACATATTAGCTTTCACACCAATGGATGATGAAGTTAAAGTTTATTATAAAGGTGTCCTGTGGTTTCGTCATCTTAAATGCTTGAGCTCTTTAAAGTTGGGTGGATTCTGATTGGCTGTCAATGTTTTCGTTCATAAGCTGGAAAAAAAGAGGAAAGTGATTCAATCAATATCGTTCCTCTGTGTTGTTATCATTATAGCTGTGGTGTGGACATCCCTGTTCAATTTTGTAATTGAATAACTATCTTTAGTATGTTATATAGGGAAATTTTGAATGTTTTAGTGAGATATGTTTTTATATAGTAGCTCATTAGATATGAAACACAGTATGATTACAATGAGAAATGTGCTAGAACAATGAGAGTTGTGTGTAGCATTTTTACAAAAATAATGTACTAGAATGTAGTGCAAAAGTGTGTTAAAGTTCGCTCAAAAAATGACCTGTCATTGTTTACTCACCCTCATGTCTTTTCAAACCTGTATGGCTTACTTTCTTCAGTAGAACACAAAATATGATATTTTTAAAGAATTCTCAAGTGTTTTTTTTTTTTTTTTTGTCTACACAATGGAAGTCAGTAGGGTCCAATTTTGCTTGGACAAAAACAGAAAGTCATAAAGGTTTGGAATTACATGAGATTGAGTAAATAAAGAATTTTTGGGTAACCATCCCTTTTAGTTTGGCAGAAAATGTTGTTTCTCACACATTAGTGTGATGTGATTAACTGATGCCTTGGTGTATTGATTCAGTCATAATGTGCGTTAAATTGAAAATACTTTAATGTGCATAAAGTAGCTTTGATTTTTTTCTACATCTAATGTAGAAGGGGTCAGGTCACTAAAAGAGAGGGGCACTTTTACTCGAGAGTAACAAATAAAATCACCACAAAGAGGCAGCACAGATCTTCTATGGCAGATGGGGGTAAGTGCATAATGGCACGAAGTGCCTTAAACAGGATATGGACACTGGCCTTTTCATTACTGGCGTGGTCTAGTTCCCACAAAGCTATGTTCTCAACAACTGGACAAGACTAACATTGGGCTCATGGGTACCTCTCGATGCTGCTAAAGGTGTATTGATTTCCCTGCTTGGTCTCGATCTCGAAATCAAAGGAGCGGGTGGTGGTGGTTCCACGAGCAAAGTTCACGCAGGAGATCTCCTCAAAGCGCAGGTGCACTGGGGGCTTGTGCACGTAGATGAAACCTCTTTCCAGAGGATACAACAGCCCTGAACTGGCCTTATATGAACATGTTATACACTGAGCACCTGAGTGACTAGAGAGAAGAGAGGGAGAGAAAATCACAAAAATACAGGCTTCACTGAATTTGTATAGATATTACTGTTTGTTCTACTACATAATGCTAGAATATACACTAATGTCTGATACTTTTTAAAGAAATTCATACTTTTATGCAGCAAGGATGCATTCAATTGATCAAATGTGACAGCAAAGACATTGTTACAAAAAAAATCTACTTTAAATTATGCCTTTCTATTCATCAAATAATCCTGAAAAAATATATAATAGTTTCAACTAGGGCTGCACGATATTGGAAAAAACTCACATTGCGATATTTTGTATTTCTGCGATATATATTGCGATATGAAAAAAAAAAAAAAAACTCCAGATGACTTGAAAAGCTCTATTTGGAAAAAAAATATTGTAGATGAGTAAATCAGCATAGAAAAATGAACAAATTACAAACATAGATAAATATAATAGAACAAAGATATAAAATAAATAAACAGTGCTTTATATTTTGAATGAGAGAGACCGCGATCTAACAAACTGCTCCATATAACAAAGCACTGTAAGCAATAACGATTAAAACATCTAATTGCCAGATTCCCAGTGTCCTACCTATAATTATTTTTTTCTGTACAAATACAAATCTTTAAAGCCAGTTTTCTAAGTTTCGCACTAGTGAGTTTCACACTCTGGAGCAGCAGAGCTCGCGGCAGTCCACCTGTCACTCAAGTGGCCACGCCCTTAATTATGCAGAACTTTAAGGCTTAATATAATTTAAACGGATGAGTTATAAAAAAAATTCACCCCCCTCACAGTTGTCACGAAGGGTAAAATTAGCTATATAGACCAAAATAATTTTTTGTACCAGGCTGTAAACATGTTTTTTTTCTGCTGTAAAGTTGGGCATTTTAACATGGGGAGTCTATGTGATTGACTCCCTTTTGGAGCCAGCCTCCAGCGGCCAGTCGATGAACTGCAGTTTTAGTCACTTCCGTGTTGGTTTCACTAGAGGCAGCGGGAGGTTGCCGCTTGGGCGCGACACGGCAAATCCTTGCGAGTAAATCCCTCATTCTTTTTATGACTTACTGACACAAAGTTCAAAGGATTTGCAACGGTCGTTTTTCGCGTCCAGTGAAGACAGTGCGTCGCGGGGTGGCGTGATGCGATAGCTGTCGCGAAAACGATCAGTATAAATATAACGGTCAGTATACTAAAAATCGCACATCCTGCGATGTGACTATCGCGGATGTGCATATCGCGATATCGATGCTGAAACGATATATCGTGCAGCCCTAGTTTCAACAAACATATTAAGCAGCACAACTGTTCCCAACATTGATAATAACGAGAAAAGTTTCTTGAGCACCAAATCAGCATTAGGTCAGTATTAGATTGATTTCTGAAGGATCATGTGACACTGAAGACTGGAGTAATGTTTGCTGAAAATTCAGCTTTCCCATCACAGGAATAAATTACATTGTAAAATATATTCAAATAGAAAACAGTTATTTTATATTGTAATAGTATTTCATAATATTGTGTTTTTATTGTATTTTTGATCAAACGAACTTGAGCATAAGAAATTTTAAAAACTAAATTATTGAATATAACTGACCCCAAACTTTTTGAATGGCAGTGTATCTGAATCTTTTGTTTAACTTGCTATTAAAAAAATAAATCAGGAAGATTTGTAGCAATGGCATTGTATCAGACATTTTGGTGTATATTGTATTATATTTACGTATTTTTATACTCTTTAATCTTTAAAAACATCATATTAACAATATATAAAAGTAGGTATATAATGTATTGTAATTTATACTTTTACAAAAAAGTATTTTTGCAATTGTTGTTTTTTTTAAATCTAATGTTCTTTCACTAAAACATTTTTACAGTGTTTACCCTTGGAAATTTCCAGGCACTGTGATCTTTCTGTTGACCAGGGCTTTCATGACTCTGCTGACCATCTCATAGAGAGAGCCAGACATGTTTTTATGAAGTTTCCCCTCAAAACGTCTCTCCACCTCATCCCTGCAGAACACAAGAGAGAAAAACGGTATTGCTGGATGGCAACGCACTTTGAAGAATGAGTGTAAATGATGGTATAAGTTTGAGTAACATATTCCTTTAATCCCAGGTTGCTCTAAGGTGATTGTCCCTGTAATAAGTGTACTGTAAGTTGCTTAGGATAACTGCATCTGCTAAATGACTTCTTGCTCTAAATTAATTCGCTGAACTAACCTTGCTGAAATGAAAGAAAGCTACTTTTAGTCTTGGCAGCAAATGTAAAGAGTTTATTTCTGACATCCATCACATCCTTCAGTGTCCCTCATTCACTCACTCTCACTCACTCGTTCATGTTGAGAGTAAGGCTGATATCCTCTTCCTTGGAAAACAGAAGAATGAGAAAATGATAGCGGGTTTGACCTTGTTTAATAGGCGGGTCCAGACTGATCTGAAATAGACAGGAGGTTGCAGATATTAACCCAGAGGTCTTATATCAACACAATTCTCAAATTTAGTACACAACGAAAATAGATCAATGCAAAAGACAAAGCCCTGTAATACTAGTCCTAAAGGTGAATCCAGACAGAAAGCAGAGATTGTTTAACAGACAATGATGCCACACTCACCACAAAGAACATCTGCCGCTGGTCCTTATGAGGCAACAGGAAAAGGCGGAGCACTGTGGTGTATGGGATCTTGTAGTCAAATGTCTTACCATGCAGATGGAGGAATGTCGGATAAATGCGAATATCGTACCTACAGAGAGCAAAAACCATTAAACTTTGCTAGTTCACATAATATTTTAATAAGGAAACAAAAAGGTGTGATGTTATGTGTATGTATATGTACCTGCCCCTAGGTGTGAGGCACTGCAGCTCTCTGAAGATACACACAGCATCTCCTGTAGCCTGAATGACATCTGCCTTTGACAGAATGTTCTGAGCAAATGCCTAAAAAAGCAGAGACGAGTACTGTGACCTCATTATTTTTCAGTTGAAGTGGGCTTTACGGATGCAAAGATTTTACTTTAGGGCTGTAACTGAGGTCCGTGGAAAGGTTTAGAGAAAAACTGTAAAACTTTTAAACATTTAATTAAAAATAGTGCTGTCAAACGATTAATCGCATCCAAAATAGTTTTTGTTTACATAATATATGTGTGTGCGCTGTGTATATTTATTATGTATATATAAATACACACACATACAGTATATATTTTGAAAATATTTACATGTATTTGCATGTATATTTATATTCATATAAGTTATATTACATATAAATATATTTCATATATAAACATAACATATTTTTCCGAAATATATACATGCATAATACACACTACACACATATATTATGTAAACAAAAACTTTTATTTTGGATGCGATTAATCATTTGACAGCACTAATTAAAAAATAAAATTAAACTGAACGTGCAAATAAAAAAATAATTAACATTTAGAAATAAAATAAAAATAACTAAAATAATATTACAATAAAAAAATTAAAAATTAAATAAATAATACATCTAACAGTACAGTACTATAAAAAACAATATAACAAAAACAACTAAATATTTTCTAAATAATATTTTAAACATTTATAATATTCATTTTTTCAAATCAAATTCGAAAATGTATAGATTAGTTTTAGAATGGGTGTCACTCACACAAGGATGATCATATTTTGGGGTCATCTAAAGATTGAAAACCCCTGCTTTATAGGCATGTTATGATTATTACTTTGTAAACTATGCCATCTGTTGGCGACTGTTAGATGGCGCACACACGAGCATGCACACTTACCTCCACAGGGTCTGAGCCCTCGTCTCCTGTGGTGGGTGGGACATAGAAGCGCACCTCCATGAGGGATACCTCTGTGTCATCATTCTGATGAAACTCCACAGTGACCTCATTCTTTCCCGTTGCACACTGGGACACACTGGCGAGCGGAATCTCAAACGCAGGACTCTCATTCACCTCAAAAGAAAGCAACGGCCCTGAAAAGCCACAGAAGGACAAAATGTTTAATACTTGGATTTGGCAGTGAAACCTAAGTGTATTAAAATGCAAAGCTGGTTAGCTGAAATCAGGGTGGCTGACAGCTGATATAAAGCTAATAAATAATTTCACAGTGTTTTATTTAAAGATTCCAAGTAATGCATGTATACCAAGTGCTGTATTTTTTCTCTACATAATATTTACTAAATTAGAAATAAATAATTTGGAAATTATTCAGTATTTAAAAAAATAATCTGAAATTGATTAAAAAAAGAAACTTGTAAAATAAAAAGATTTATACTTAGCTATGCTTGATTCTGTAATCCTATTATAGTATATTTCACAAATAAAGAATTTGCTGAATGTGTGAACTGGGGAACAAATAAAAATTTCCCACGTTAATATGACACTGCACAGCATAGTTTGAAATCAAGGATTATAAATTGGTATGTGAGGAAGTATTATAGTGTTTGCCAAGTAATAATATATTAGTAATCTAGTAATCTATAAGTCTCGCTTAAGCGAAACTTATCGGGCAAAAAGAGAAACTTGTCAGTTAATGCCAATAATTAAAAAAGTGCCAAATATCAGCAAATATATATCATGGGGATATATCAGTCAACCACTAATTATTTCTAGAATTTCAGTGTCTAATCCTGTAAAAGTTATAAAACTGTACCATTCATCCTACAGCCCATAGAAACCTTGAATTAAGGTCACTATACAATTTTTTATACTGTACATATCTCAGAAATGGTGTTGCATCAGGAATGCACTGACCATTAAATTTAGCAGTGCCCCAATTCCAGCCCTTCACACACATATCTTTCTCAACCAGCTCCACTTTGTAGTTGGCTTTGAAGTACTCTGAGATCTTCTCAAGGTCCTGTGCATAAAAAGAGAGAAGAAAATTTAAGATGTGGAATGAAACAGTGAAGGGTGGAGCAAACTGATCTACTTTTATTGAATGTATTTTGTATCTCGGACTCACAGTGTCTTTGAAGCCATCATATTTGTAGATGTTTCCAGTGCTGGTGCACAGCTTGATGCCGTGACCCAGACAGACTCTCCTCCACTGGGCTTGAGTGAGCTCAGACACCGCAATGCTGTCCACCTTCCCAGTCTTACTGTTTTTATACACCACTGCCTGCTTACTGAAGCGAAGACGCCCATCGTTCTGTACAGAGAGATCGGTCAGACATTTTCAAGAATGACATCTCAGATTAGACAGCAGACTGTTGCAGCATCTACTCACCCAGGTGCCCTTGACCTCCTGATAAATTTCATTGAATTCCAGAGTATCATTCATGTCAGTCACTCCAGCTTAGACAGAGTGGACCTGTGACGCTCAAAAGCTGCGACAGCAGAGGTAAAATCACAAACATACATTATACAGTATTCATATAGATTTTTTATTTTCTCTGCATGTGGCTTTATGAATTCGGTAACGTTTCAAGAGTGTTGTCAATGACAGAAATTTCCTAATTGACACTAAGGCGGCGCATCTTTTACTTCAGGATGATTTGGATGTCATTTAGCTTTGTACTATAAAATTTTATAGCGTATCTGAATATCTTGGAGAGACACTTTTTTCTAAATCTAAACAAATAAATGGAGCTAGCGAAGCTACCATAATCTGGCATCCAATAGCGGCTAGTGTTTTTCTGTTTTTGTGACGAACGACACATTTTAAATTGACAGCAAATTTCTAACAGGACTAGTTTATTTCGAACACTTTTATTGCATAGAAAATGAAATACGTGAGATATTTGAATCAGTATTACTGTTATTCGGCGAGAGGATCAAGGCCGAGTCCCGTGTGCGTGGATTTGCGGAGCGCAGCGCTAACGCGTTCGTCATGACGCCACCACGCTCTGTGCGTAGCCCCGCCCTTCCTATACAATGTCCGTCTGTTTTTAAACGATCGAACCTCAAAGCGAAAGTTAAAAGGCTTTATTTTTGAAGACTGCTGTCAACATTGGCAAATAATATATCGAACGACAACATCCTAGTAGCATTCAGGTATGCCGTGAATTTAATATATATATGTAAGGGGATGCTCGTGCAATTTTACAAAAGCTTTAGTCAAGTCGGAAGCAGTGTTGTTCAATCGATCGATAAATAAAAATTGCCTTTACTGGTCATTTTCATGCATTTTTTTTTTAAATCTACACAAAAATGAATTGTTTGTAGGCTGCTTTGTTACATACGTGAGAATCTTTGACTAAAGATATACTTTACTGCGCGCTGCTGCAATGTTTCCTAGTAACAAAATGTATAAAACACAAGTGTTGTGTATACAGTATGCATTTACAACATACTTGATGAATGAGCTGAAGATGAATGATTTAGAGTCATTGACTTATCGTCATGATGCAAACCTGTGTGACTTCGGTTAACTACATCATTTTTTACATTGTTAGTTCATGTTAACTAAAGTGTTACTCACTGTCCTTTGATTTTAGATATGACACCTAAGCGTGGCCTTATAACTGACACCTTCAAGGTTGTAAAGAAGGAAAGGAGAGGGGGCAAGAGAGACAAGTCTCCTTCACCGCCAATAGCAGGTGGGACAGGATGTTTGTTCATGTTTGTGTATGTGCATATTTCAGTGAAAGCAGAGATCTGCAATATGTCATCATATTCCTAAACTGTGCAAATTATTTAGAGGAGCATGCAAATACACCAGTGATGCAGCAGCATTTATAACAATGTTATAATTTATCAGAGCCTGAGCCCCCACAACTGAGTGAAAGAGAAAAAGATCTACAAGAACTGAAGAAGTTTGATCTGGACTGGAAATTCGGACCATGCACAGGTGTGTTATTAATTTTATTAACCAATCTCTATGTGCAACTTTATGTCAGTATTTTTTTTTTTTTTTGTGGTTTCTATAGTCTGTAAAGCAATAAAATCCTGAAATTTATCAGCCGTGTCACTTTGAGCTCTTGAATTCTTTTCAAGGTAAAAATAATATATAATAATAGTGTGTGTGTGTGTGTGTGTTTGTGTGTGTGTGTTAGGGATCAGTCGACTGCAGAGATGGGAGAGGGCAGCACTGCATGGGCTGAATCCCCCGCAGGAGATTAAAGACATTTTACTGAAGGAGAGCACTGACCCAGAGTACACACAGAGGTATTACTAACATGCACTCACATACTCTCTCTCTCTCCCTTTTGCACATGCAGACACAATCAAAAACCAGCCAAAGCCTGTCACTATAACGCTCATTTTCTTTCTCTGTTTCAGTCTTTGGCGTGACTATCCCCTTTGAAAAACTGATGGAGAAAAGACAGAAAGATGAGAAAAGAAGAAATACTTTTGTAGTGTTTGCTATGTTCTACCATGTTTGCTTTGTTGTTTATTACACTACATTTTATTAAACATTTTATACTCAAAAGTTATTGTTGAGTCACGGTTTACTCTCTGTGCACCTGCTCTATATGCATAACAATATCAATCACACATATCCTTATATGCTTCTTTGTATATTCTGTGAATTTTTATACATTTGTGTTACATTTACATTTTGTAAGTACCTTATTATCTTAAACCACAAAGTGAAAGTTAAAAGGCCTACTTATGAACAACATGCACAAATAAGTTCTTATCTGACAATATTTTAGCAGCATTCAGTGAACTTCAAATACTTAAGTGGCTGCCAAACAATTTTGCAAAAGCATTGATGTTAAACCGATTGATTAATAATGATCACCATTACTGGTGCTTTTAAAATTATTTATGGAATAGAAAATGGGCATGCTACACAAAAATGCACTGCTTTATGCTTTATTATAATTCTACATTGGCCCACTTGTTTGTGAAATGCTCAGAGAGCATCTTTTATGGCTAAAGATCCCCTGTGCTGTGTGCTGCAATATTTCCTAATTAACTAAATTTATTTTAAAAGAAAATATTTTGATTTCACTTCACAGATACATGTTATCGATCACTCGGTAGACAATTGCAATTTAATATTGTTTTTGCACTTCTAGCTGTTAAAATAGCTTTTACAGTATGTATATGTAACATATGCATACAGGAATTACAACAGCCCCTCTCGAGATTGATATTAATTAGGGGCAGATAATTATGGCAACCACTGAAATAGGTCAGATCCCTTTCCACCCCATCAACCTGCATGTTTGATTGGAATTCATTATAATATCTTCACGTCGACGTGGATTATGGGTTTGACCAAATTTGCTGGTTCTGCATATCGACCTCATACACTTATTATGGCCCAAGTATTCACGAGCGCGTCGTTAGCTACAATATACCTCCCTTGAGTGACAGATGGATGCGGGGGAGGGGCTGGATTATTGACCCAAGCGACGTTGTCCCGCCTCTTCGGTTAGAGCTGTTTCTCATTGGTTCACAGCAGCGTCACTTAACATTCGCGTAGTCCGAGTGGTTTATGTAAATGTAAATTACATGGCGCTGATGGCGTATACTGTCGCACGCAACGGTCACTGGTTAAACAGAAAGCCACAGTGCGGGTGGAAGCCCCGCCCTCCTGCAGCAAGAACGAGTAGGCGGGATTATCAATAGAAGGACGAAGCTGATTTGTCCATTCCATCCGTCAGGATGATGTTTTGATTGCTGATTGGCTGCAGCGCTGCCCATCGATGCTGCGACTGAAGCACCTACGGTAATAATGTCGCTCAGTGACCTAGTATTAAATAAAGCGACGGTTATGTAGATAGGAGGTAACGTTAGCGGCGGATTATAGCATCGGTTTGGCCATTTTAAAAACTGCCAATACATTCAGGAAGACTTGACAGCGTCGAAAATCTTCTAAAAAAACCAATCATTCATCCCGCAGTGAATTATTTTTGTTTAATATTCCGGATCATGCTGAAATCAGAAGGAAAACGCATAGCAGAAAATCATCATTTGCCTTGAGCAGCGCTGCAGTGCGATCTCTGCCTCTCTGTCCGATTGGATTTCATCAGCAGATCGATCTACAATAGCACACCGCATTGGGCTTTAGCTGGGATATATTCTCTCTTGTCGCGGTTTAGCACATCGGTTTGGTGTAACGGAAGTTATTGGTTTGCAGAGGACTGAATTACAGTTAAACTGGTGAGTAAGGTGTTGTCGACATCATGCTGTGTCTGATGATAATACAGTAGATTGGGAGGGTTATCGATCACAGTGCCTGCAGGATCAGTCATTTAGAGGGAATCTGATCAGCGGTGTGTATTTTGCTCAGTCAGCTGTAAGCCAAACTTGACAGGAAGATACACAATTCACAGCTTGTAATTACTCGCTATTATTCAATATATTTGCATCGTCATTGGCATAAAATGAACCGAAACATTTAGCCTCGGATATTTAAGTGTGAGACCTATCGATTTAAAAATGATCTTGAATGGTTCTATTCAGAAAGTCATCGTAATAACTAAACCTGCAGGTAACGCACAGTAACAGGTGCGCAGTAGTTTCGCGTCTTAATACAGTTTCTGGAAAATATAATATCCTGGGTCTTTTATTCAGGCAGGTAATCATAGATACATAACAAGTGCACACAGGTGTTTACTGTAGTTACATATACATTAGAATACTGTTAATATCGAAAGTTCTCTCTGGTTACATAGATTCTCTTTTGACAATTAAAGGTATAGTTCGAATAAAAAATGAAAATTCTGTCATTATTTATCCCTCATGTTGGTCCAAACCCAAGGATGTTAGACGGAAAGACTTAGTCACCATTCACTTTCATTGTTTCTTTTGTTTATGCAGTCAAAGTGGATAGTGACTGATTTGTGATTTTTACATGAGAAGGTTGTCATATTTTGTATGGTAACAGATAAGGTTGAGTAAATGGTGATGGAATTAGATTTTGAGATACTGTCCCTATATATTATTTTCTTGCAGGGATGGACAATGCCCATACAAAGACGGTTGAGGAGGTGCTGGGATATTTCGGTGTCAACGAGACAACGGGGCTGAGCTCTGAGCAATTAAGGAAGAGCAGAGAAAGATGGGGCCCCAATGGTACTACATCTCTTGCATAAATACAACAACTGTTTTATGCCTTATGAACAATAGTCATGATGAGATTTCATTTAACCGTTATGTTTTATCTTCTGCCCATTTTTCTTTTACTTTGCTATAACCTGTGCCACAGAGTTACCTGCAGAAGAAGGTGAGCTACTCCCTTGGGTTTGTGCAATTATTAGCAGATCTTTCATCATATTCTCCAAGTTAAAAGTCTCTCTGAGCTTACCTTTGTTGCATGGGGGATGCTGGTTGTGTAGATAATTAGTTATTATTGGATTCCCTTGAGGAGGTTGGATGAGGTTTGCACTCTGTTTGTAGCTGAATAGATCTAGATTGAATGTTTCTTAAAGATGTATTTGTAATGGTTTTTAATTGTTAACATGTTCCAGGTTTTAGTTTTCAGAGTTCTTTTTCACTTAATGGAAATTGAGGTTGAAACTTTGTGGCCACTGTAGGTCTTTATCATTTTTTGTTGTGTTTACAGGTAAGTCACTATGGGAACTTGTTCTGGAGCAGTTTGAGGATCTGCTAGTTCGAATTCTCCTCCTTGCCGCCTGTATTTCCTTTGTAAGTATAAATCAAAGACTGTGTTTACTCTCACACTGTTTAGTAAGAGTAGTGCTGGCACAGAACAATAGCACAAGCTTTTCACATTCATAAATACAAAATACAGATGCATTAATTCTACAAAACTCTAGCAATCTTCATTTATACACAAATACTACTGCCAAATGTTTGTCTATCTGTCTATCTATCTATCTATCTGGTTCAATTATTTATGAAAAAAGTATTGTGTTAAAGTTATTAACATATTTAATATTATGTTACATTTTAGACACAATATTGTCAGTATCGTTTGTTTTTGCTCAACTTCGCCAAAAAAATAGTTAGAAACCACTGTTTCATGATGTTTCATTAATGAATGAATCCACATTTGAATGATTCAGTGAGCCGTTCATAAAGAGGGTCACTTGCATTGTTTTTGAATGAATCAGTCATTTGAGTGAATTGGTTGAATGGATCATTGAATGACTCACTTGACCTGATTTGCTGCGACCTGTTGGCGGTTTTAGTTTCATATTTAGACTATCATTTTATTAAAAAAATTATATATTTCAGTATTCAATTAAAAAACATTAATGCCCATTTAAACCCATTAATTGGCATTATTTTTGCAGTTCTAATTGCTAATTTCGCCCAATCCTTTTTAAACATATCTTCTTTAACCAACTTTTTTCAAATATATTTTAAATGCATATAAATTCAAATCTTAATTATCCTTGTTTTAAGAATACATACTAACTAAAATAATGCTTTAATTGAATAAAAATATTTGTGTATAATTATTAATTTAATTCTTGCCAAAGTTACAAATAATAGCCTGATTTAAGAGAAAATTTAGAACCAACTTAAAGCCTTAATTAGAGTAATTTTGATTTTTAAATAGAAATGTATGTCTGTATGCAGTTGCTGTGAATCGGGTGTAACTTTTGCGTGGTAACCTGGTTTACATTCTATTGTTACCACAGCATTGAGAAAAATTCGCACTGCTCATGTTTTGCATTACATATTCTCTCTCTGTATTTCAGACTCTGGCCTGGTTTGAGGAAGGTGAAGGAACAATCACAGCCTTCGTAGAGCCATTTGTCATCCTCCTCATTCTTATTGCCAATGCCATTGTAGGAGTGTGGCAGGTACAGCCTGTATAAATTGTTAAATTCCTCTTAAATATGTTAATATAAAATATATAAAGCCTGTGGATGAGACAATAATGCAAGACGATTTGCTAGAAATTACAGCTCACTGTGTGTATGTTTCTGTAGGAGCGTAATGCAGAAAATGCCATCGAAGCCCTAAAACAATATGAGCCTGAAATGGGGAAGGTGTACAGACAGGACAGGAAGAGTGTACAGCGGGTCAGAGCCAGGGACATTGTGCCTGGAGACATTGTGGAGGTGGCTGGTAAGAATGAGAACTAGATTTCTACATCACTTTTTTTCATTTTTAATTTGCCAAAATAAAATGCATTTAATGAGAGATTTTTTTTGTTTTTTTTATATCTGTACACTGATGTATTTCATTTATGTCCCAGTTGCCTTTCATAATTTGTTTCTTAGAGGCTGGAGTAAGAGTTATAGAAAATAAAATGGATGTGGCAGTGTTTCCGTAAAGAGAGAGAGGGAGAGAGAGAGAGAGAGAAAAAAAAAGAGAAGTCCACTCTCAAAGGATATGTCTGGAGATAATTTTAGGACATTGCTGAATAGAGATGGCTGTGTTCTGATTGTTTGTAAAAGCCAGTCAAAACTGCCTTGCACTGTCTGTCTCAAATGCATTACGGATGTTTCTCAAGAAAATAGCCAGCTGTTCCCACAGTTAGGCAAAGTATTGTTAAATACATGTTTGGCATAGTTTGATTCTTTCCAAAAGCCACGCACATTGATTATCTGCAGTAATGACTCCCGTGAGACTGCTACCCAAAACATCACAGGTCCCCACCATATTTAAAATTTGGCAAGACTATGTGGGTTTCTCCAGACTTTATGAAACATTTCTCATCATTTAACTTTTTTTTTTTTTTTATTGAACAGGAGTTTAGATTCTTTAAACAGGTTATGTATTCTTTTGCATTAATAAAACTGCCACTGCCAGAAATTCCAGGTTTATGAGGTTTGTATTAAATACTGTTTACATTTTTGAAATTATGCTCAGGCTTTAGGCCAGTTATGCATTGAACAGTCCTACCATTATTGTTGGTGAGCTGTGACTTGCAGCCACAGTTCCTTTTGCGTCAGTGAAGTTTTTCCAGATTTATTTGCGTATGTTATTTTTATAGGCTGTTTCCTTGGACGCATTAAATGTGCTGCATTCTGTGTAACTGACGCACCTGCAACTGTGGCACTTGGCATCTTTGGAACTCTGTTAGTTGCCTCCTGTTGCTTTGAAAACTCACATCAAAGTCTTAATTGTCTGAACCCATTTATAGATGATGCTTGCTGCTAATTGGCAATCAACCTAATTTGACTCTCCTTTTTGCATTTGCAATTATCATTCGGTCACTTCAAAGTAAATCTCTTATTCATTTACATACATGTACATATACTGGGAAAATCTGAGTATTCAAGATCTAATTTATAAACCTGAAAAAAAAAAAGATTGTTTTAAGATTTGAATCATTCATCCTTCCATCCATCTATCCATTCTCCTCCTATGTAGGGTCACAGAGAGGATTTTAAATAGATGTCACTAATCATATAAGCAAACTTGTGACACTGACAATGTGAACTCCTTTTAGCTCAGTCATTCACTCCAATTATTATGCTGATAATACATGATGTATTTTTATTTGAACCAATTTTTGAAGGTTTTTTTTTGGTCTTTAGTATCAGATTTGACAGAAAGGGTTAAGACCCAGTCTCAGAATTTTCTTGGCCCTCCACTCAAAAGTTCTATTCTAAGATTCCCAAAGCTAATGAATAAAAATAAGGTTGACATCTTTTTTGCGTCGATCTGTATCTCTTGACTGACATTGGTTTCTAAAGATAGGTTGTAAAGTATGGGGTGCTAATCAGCAGTATTGTAGTTTAAACCTCAGAGTCCCACTGTAGCAAAATGACAGTAGTTATTTAAAGCAATTAAATAATACCTTTTTTTTTTTTTTTTTAATTCCCAACATTTAGTGATAGAAAAACATCCCAGTATAGACCTTATTATTACATTTTTTCTAAATGTTGCAGAAATGCTATAGTCCTTTTGTATCTAATTAACACATCAGAGCACAGTATATAATATATAAACATTAAATTTAAAAATACAGTTTTGTAAATATTTCAAATGGTTTTGATGCAGTCTAATGAAGTGTTAAGTATTATTGCAATTTGAAACATTTTTAACAAACGTCATAATTTCATAAGTAACTCCAAAAATATCTTTCATAGAAGGAAAAATGTCTGTATGTTGCTCAATATATTGTGTTTCTGTAAAATCTTTGATGCCTTTACTGTCTACATAACATGCCTGATAAAAAATGACACGAGCCTGTCTTTTTTGCACCTGCTTTTCTCCAGTTGGTGATAAAGTCCCATCAGACATCCGACTGACCTCCATACGCTCTACAACTCTGAGAGTGGACCAGTCCATCCTGACGGGGGAGTCTGTATCCGTCCTGAAACACACAGACCCAGTGCCTGACCCCCGTGCCGTCAACCAGGATAAGAAAAACATGCTGTTTTCTGTAAGATTATCTGGAGTGATTATGTTAGTTATCTGTCCATCTGCAGCTATTCTAATTGAATTTCAGACTTTGTTTTTGTTACCTGTGGCGATTAGGCACTGGAATAAACGAGGCCAGATGTGGATGTGTATGATGGTTTGTGTACTGTAGTGGATTATGTCCGGCAATCGAGTCTGTGTGTTGAATAAAACATCACTCATATTGTTTGCTCCCACATGGCTATAGACTGAGTCATCACATCACACAGGCTTTGAGCTCTCAGATGGATAATGACCAGAGAGTACCAGCCTCAAAGACTCCACCCCCACACCCACACACGCACGCTAAAGCCTCCATTACTTCTGTCCCGCTGAGAAAGTCTAATGGATGTCTGGCCATGTAAGGACAGGAACATAAACAGTGACGTTGAGGACCCATCCAAAACGAAAAGCAAAACAATAAATGAAATGGATAGCATTTTATTTTACAGTCCTGTTCTGCTTGTACATACTTATGTATGAATTATAATAACTGGGTAATAACTAGGTACTAACCCTGAACCTACCCCTAAAGCTAACCTTAACCCATGTAGTTACCTTATATCACCCAGTACTTTCTTGGGTAAGTGCACTGTAAGTACATGTACTGTAAAATAAAGTGTTTCCATGATATGACTTTAAATATCACACATCTAGGCTCCAAAATTAACTTTTTGTCTCAGCGGACAATGGTAGGTGTTAAAAAAGTAGCTATGTAGTACCTACTAAGTGCTATGAAGCTATATCAAAAATATATATAGCATGTTTATTTTTTATTTTTGTGTATAGGCCTATGTGTCAATGCCACCTGCTACAAAAACACCTTGACACGATGTTGCTTTATTCTTTATTATTTCATTTTGAGTCAGGAATATGGTGCCCCATAGATTTCTAAAGTACATTTTCAACTGAAGATACATTCTCTTGTAGTAGATCATTTGTACTGCTTAGATTTGATTTAAATTACTTGTCATTTATAAATTGCATTTTAAATGATGTATTATGTCACAATTCCTGTCCAACTGACCAATAACAATCTTATTCATTTGTTCATTTTATTCAGTCTCTTAATTCCTAAGCTTGGTATGAGTACTGTAGGTGATGTTAATCCATCCTGGAAAATCAATTCCGCTCATAGTAATTACTCTATATGGCAGTTCTTCTGATCCACGTGTGAATGTGTGTTTGTGTAGGGGACGAACATTGCAGCGGGGCGAGCGATAGGTGTTGTAGTGGCCACAGGTGTGCACACAGAGATCGGGAAGATCAGAGATGAGATGGCAGCCACCGATCCAGAGAGAACCCCTCTGCAGCAGAAACTAGACCAGTTTGGAGAACAACTCTCTAAGGTGAAAAACTCAATTATCTGTGCTCTCTCTTTTTTATTTTTACCTTCACTCTATTGTTTGTCGAGTAACTATGCTCCTTGTCTATAATTTCTGTGCACATTATGGAAATTTTCTTTATGGATACCACACACTACTACATTTGTCGAAATGCGCAGAATAAAGTAGAGCACTGTGCTCAATGTGATTCTCCATTTCAAGTTTGATGAATGAACTAGAAGTGTGATTTTAACATTTTTTCTTTGATTTATTAGTGGATTGAACTATCAAATTCCATGTTTAAACAAAATGTGATTAAAAATACAAATAATCATATTTATTTCTGAAATATGCAACATTTTAGCATATATTTAATCTTGTGTGTGGTGTGCATATGACTTTTTAAAAACTAGTTGGCTCTTTACTATATACTGTGCAGTATATAACACACAAAATCTATATCATATTCCATATTCTGCCGTTTGCATAGTTTTGCTATTTCCTGCTATACTTGAACTCAGTGCACCTTGAGCATATCATTTGCACTGCGATGATAATTTGCCATTTTTGTACCTCATTATTTTTACTATTTCAGTCCCTTTTGCACATTTTTGCTATTCATGAACTCACTGCACCTTTTATATTTATACACATTGCCATTTACACTATAATTGTCATCTGCCATTTATACATCATTATCACTGTATCTGCACCCTCTCTTATTTTTGCTCTCTGTCATTTGCATTTAACTTATCTCTTGCCATCTATACCTCATACCATATAACTTATTTTATTGGTTCTGTACTTGTACTTTGCCCAATAACAATTAAAGTGAATGTATTCTAATCTAATCTAAACTAGTATTCCACTCCAAAAACAGCCTTTGTTTAATAAATGAACCAAAAAGTACAATACAAATGTAAAAATACATTTACAGTATTTCATTGACAGATCCTCTCATTTGCTACATAACAGTTAGCATTCACTCTGCAGCAATTTGTCAGCATTATCGAGCTCATTCTTTCTCTTTCTGTCTGAAGGTGATCACAGTGATCTGTGTGGCGGTTTGGGGTATTAACATCGGTCACTTTAGTGATCCAGTGCATGGAGGCAGCTGGCTGCGTGGAGCTGTGTACTACTTTAAGATTGCAGTGGCTCTGGCTGTAGCCGCCATCCCTGAGGGTGCGCAAATGTTAACTTATTTTTTCTCTTTGTTGTTTAATGTTAAATGTTGTTTAATATCTCATTGTCAAATAGTACATTTTACTGTACTCCACTCATCTCCCTTTTCTCGCAACTTACTCACTTATGTCTTTGTCCTTTTCTCACAGGTCTTCCTGCTGTCATTACCACTTGCCTGGCGCTTGGCACACGCCGCATGGCCCGCAAAAATGCTATAGTCCGTTCCCTCCCATCTGTAGAGACACTTGGCTGTACCTCCGTCATCTGCTCTGACAAAACAGGCACTCTCACAACCAACCAGATGTCTGTCTGCAGGGTGAGAGAGACTTGTGTCCATTGCAACAGTTTTATTCTAATACTTAAATAATACTTATAATAAAAATTTCTAATAGTGTATAATAATTCTAACAGATGCATTGTGGGATTTTATTATTTTATGATAGCTAGAAGATTAATAACATGGAATGATGCTTGAAAATCAAACTTACTAATCATGTGTGTCTGTGTATGTGTGTTTGTGCATGCATGGCTGTGCGTATGTGTTTGTCTGGGTGCAGTTGTCTATTGTGGACACCGTCGCAGGTGAGAGGTGTTTACTGAACGAATTTACAGTAACTGGATCTACTTACGCCCCTGAAGGAGAAGTGTGAGTTTATTTCACATCTAACTACACTCACACATACACACACACACTCACAGGAATCTCTTCTGAACTAACCTGTGGTTTGCCTAAACATTTATGTGATTTATGTCTTTCTTAAGATATTTTCTCTTTTCCTAATTGATCCCTTTTTCTCACTTTACCCATTATTTTCTCTATTTTCAGTCCTGAATTCTCTATTTGCAGTCCTCTTCCAATCCCTCCCATCCTCTTTTTGTCTGTTTCAGGTATAAGGACGGTGTAATGGTACGCTGTAGTCAGTATGAAGGGCTGGTGGAAATGGCCTCTATCTGTGCCCTGTGTAACGACTCTTCGCTGGATTTCAACGAGGTGAGTGTGCACATCTACATACTCTCTCTGTCCTGATGAAGCTGTAGAGACCTGATTTTCTCTGTATTTCCTCTCAGAGTAAAGGTGTGTATGAGAAAGTGGGAGAAGCGACTGAGACGGCTCTCTGTTGTCTGGTGGAGAAGATGAACGTGTTTGACACAGACCTGAGAGGCCTCTCGCCTCCTGAAAGAGCCACCGCCTGCTGCTCAGTAAGTCTTCATATAGTAATATGTTGGCCCACACAGAATCTCCACTCAGTGACGGCAGTATGATATGGTATATTACATGCAGGCCTATTCTATCTCTTTATTCTATATAGTTTATTTGTCAAGAGTAAATACATTTTTTACAGAGAGAGAAAAGTTGCTTTTTTAATGTTTGTAAAACGTCACTCTCAAGGAACTGAAAACACAACACCAGTTTTTTGTGTGCAGATTCTGTGTGGATCTAATAAATGGTTTATTTGGTGGCTTTTTTTTAACTGCTGCTTGTGAAATTATAGTCACTAATGATAGTGAGTTAAAGAAACCATCTAGAATGTATTCCTTCCACCACTTCTCTCTGAAACACATGCTTCTTCTCTCAGGTCATAAAGCAGTTAATGAGGAAAGAGCTGACTCTGGAGTTTTCTCGAGACAGGAAGTCCATGTCTGTTTTCTGCTCTCCAAACAAACTCACTCGCTCTGCTTCAGGTGCCAAGATGTTTGTCAAGGTCTGGTTTTCATCTTCCTTTAAAGCTTTCTCTTTTTCCATTCCTTTCATTTTGCATTTTTGTTGGAGGATCACTGAATATACCTGTAACTGTATCTTTAAACGGAATAGACTAATACAAAAACAACCTATGTTAGCAAGAACAAATGTTTAAAAAAAGATTATTTAACAAGTTGACATTCAGCAGCCGATATTTAAAATGTCTTTGTGCCTTTTAAAGTGGCGCATCAGCTCAAAATTAGAGATGGGAATCTTTAGGAATGTAACGATTGTGATTTCCATTTCCACTTTACTTGGACATCATTGTTCTATATATAATATTTCTATATATCTATTTTCAGCAGTGTCACATGATCCTGATCATTTTAATATGCTGATTTGATCTGATTTGATCAATGTTGAAAACAGTTCTGAAGCTTAATATTTTTGTGGAAAAAGTGATGCATTTTTTCTGGATTATTTGATGAATAGAAGGTTGAAAAGAACAGCATTTATAATCATAATGTTTTTGTAACATTAAAAATGCCTTTATTGTCACTTTTGACTTTTCTTAATCCCTTCTTGATATTAATTGGTTCTCGCTGAGTGAAATGTATCATTGCCCATCCATCTACAATTCTACATGCATTTTATCTCTTGATGTTATTTATGGATTTTAATTCCTTCTGACTATTAATTGGTTTTTGATTCTTGAACTTCATCCTCACCTTCCTCACAATTACGCATGCATTTTATCTCTTAATCCTGACTTCATAGGGGGCGCCAGAGAGCGTGCTGGAGCGTTGCCGCTGGATACGAGTAGGAGGTGGTACACGGGTACCGCTGACCTCTGACCTAAGGGAGCAGCTCTTAAGCACAGTAAGAGAGTGGGGCTCGGGACGTGATACACTTCGCTGTCTTGCCATGGCAACTAGAGATTCACCCCCTGACCCTCGAACCCTGAACTTAGAGAACACTGCCACCTTCACAGAATATGAGGTGAGCAAGTTTGTGCGATAAATAATCTGAAATCATGAGAATAAATTTAGGACAAATTAATATGATATCAATTGTACATGAAGTAAAAAATATTTAAAAATGTATATTTGAGTTCCATAACTTGAACAATTTTTTTTTTTTGTCTCTCGCAGTCGGACTTGACATTCGTAGGCTGTGTGGGAATGTTAGATCCACCGAGGAAGGAGGTACTGAATGCAGTGCGTATGTGCAGACAGGCTGGTATACGGGTCATTATGATCACAGGTGGGTTAAACACACACATAGAAGTGATTTTAAAGGGATAGTTCATCCAAAAAATTTAATTCTGCCATCATTTACCTACCCTCATGTCATTCCAAACCCACAAGGCTTTGGTTAATTTTGACTTTATTTTGGAGTTGGCACCCATAGCCTCGTCCCGTCTTGTGAACCTTTCCCAATCATGCTCCCCCTCACTCTCTCCCACTTTGCTTCCTGTCCACTAACTGTCCTATTAAAATAATAGGCAAAAAAATTGTGTTTTTGGATCTTCTGTACTTGGCCTTTTTAAAGGAGGGATAGAAACCTTCAGTTTTCATTAAAAATATCTTGTGTTTTGAAGATTAACCAAAGTCTTATGGGTTTGGAACAATGTGACAGCAGTGTTGGGGGTAACTCATTACAAGCAATGCTTGTTACATAATCTGATTACCTTTTTCAAGTAACTTGTTGAATAATGCATTATATTTAAATTTACAACAAAAGATATGTTACTTTGCGTTCCCATTTATTCACTGACACCTTTCCTGTCCCCATGCAGAGGCACTTCCTACAGCCTGAGGCTTATTAATTTCACTTTTGGTGTGAAAGGGCCTTTCCAACTGCCAAAAATGTAACTTTTTTTTTTTAAACAAGTAAACAAACCCAGCCCAGGTGACAAAAAGTAACGCAAAAGCAATGTAATGCATTACTTTAAATAAAAAGTAACTTTACCCAACACTGCATGACGGTGAATAAATGTTGACATTTTTGGTTGAACTTACCCTTTAAATCTCAAAAGCGTAATTTCAGTGACAAATATAATTCCAAACAAGACAGTCTATTATCAAATTGCCTGGGCAGGGTAAACACAAACAAATATGCATGTGAATGTCAATCTAAGGTATTCTTCCTGTGTTGGTTTGCCTAGGTGACAATAAGGGCACTGCCCTGTCTATCTGTCGTCGAGTGGGCATCATTACTGAACAGGAGGAAGAGGAGGCTGAAGGTGGGCCGTTTGGCAGCGGCCTCACAGGACGGGAGTTTGATGAGTTGCCTCCCCACCTGCAGCGACAGGCCTGCCGCACCACTCGCTGTTTCGCCCGCGTCGAGCCAACGCACAAGAGCCGCATTGTAGAATATTTGCAAAGCCTCAGTGATATCACAGCGATGGTAAGTGTTACCAGACATATGAGAGTGCAAAAGTGCAAAAAACTTAAATTAATGAACGCTTGTGTTTTCCGTCCAGACGGGTGATGGTGTGAATGATGCCCCAGCTTTGAAGAAGGCTGAGATTGGCATTGCTATGGGCTCAGGCACGGCTGTGGCTAAATCTGCTTCAGAGATGATCTTGGCAGACGATAACTTTTCAACCATCGTAGCTGCAGTGGAGGAGGGCCGAGCCATTTACAACAACATGAAACAGTTCATCCGTTACCTCATTTCTTCTAACATTGGAGAGGTAGTCTGGTATGTACAGACAAAAATCACTGTAAAGCCATGGTCACACTATACTTTCAGCATGCAAAATTTCTGTGGACACTGCAACAGTTGTAATATGACATCACACTCTGTGGCATCTTTTCAGAAAACATGTCTAGAAGGCTGTGAAACACCTCCAAAACATGTGTAAAGGAAATCTTTCACCCTCACATGAAATCACATTTGCGAAAGAAAATAGTTTTCAGTTTCAAAGAAGACAAAAACATTTTTCCTCCCATCTCAGATGTTTTTCCATCACCATGTCCCTTTAGCGCAGATTCCCAATTACACAGTTTCCCATTGAAATGACTGGATTTCGTCTGCAACATTTGTATTTTTCTCTCTGTCTCTCAGTATTTTCCTCACCGCTGCTTTGGGAATGCCTGAGGCTCTGATCCCAGTCCAGTTGCTGTGGGTCAATCTGGTGACGGATGGTTTCCCAGCTACTGCTCTCGGCTTCAACCCTCCTGACCTGGACATCATGTCCAGACCCCCGCGCTCACCTAAAGAACCACTCATTTCGGGTTGGCTCTTCTGCAGATACCTCATCATCGGCTGTGAGTCATTTACACACATCACTCCTTGTTATTAACATTAAAACCTTTCATTACTGTATATAGGATAATGTTATTGATCAGGTTAGATCAGATTCAAGTGCAGTCATTATTTTTTTCATTTCACTTAATGATTCAGAAAAAAACCCTCATCTTACCCCCTCTTCTTAGGGTATCCGTTAAAGTGCAGGGTTTTCTTTATGACATTCCTTGTTACAGAGACGAACGTGCTCTTAAAGTTGAACAGTTATGCCAGACAAGTAGTGAAAATGTGGTATACATGTGAAACGGATCCGTTTTGTCCCATGTGTCTAACAAACAGCTTTGTGTGAGGTGTGCAGCAGTGATTAGATTTGGTCTGAGCCATCTGGCCCATTCTAATCCAAACATGATCCACGATTTTTGTTCAAAACTCAAACCCTTATTAAAGGGGTCATATGACATTGCTAAAAAGAACATTATTTGGTGTAATGCAATGTTTATGTGGTTTAAGGTTCAAAAAACACATTATTTTCCACATACTGTACATTATTGTTGTTCCTCTATGCTCCGCCTTTCTGAAACGTGCCAATTTTTACAAAGCTCATCGTTCGGAGAAGCGAGGTGTGCTCTGATTGGCCAGCTATCCAGTGCGTTGTGATTGGCCGAATACCTCAAGCGTGTGACGGAAATGTTACGCCCCTTACTGTATTGTGATGCCGTGTCCCGGCGCGACGACACAAAAACAATAAAACCCATTATAAACGAGGCATTTGTTGCATCCAGTGGGGACATAATTACTGATTATAATGACTTATACTGTCTTTTTACGCGCCGCGTTGCATCGCGCTGCATAAACATTACCATGTCTGTATTTGTGATCGGAGAAACGACAAACAACAAGCGCTACTCTACACAGCTCAAAACTCGCGTTTGAATAGTCAGTGGCAAATTCTTTAAATATAAAAACATAATTACAGGCTGTGAGTCAGAAGTGCCAGACTGTCCTTGCAAAGTTGGAATTGCCCCACTTTATAGAAACAGCTTTTGTGCACAGCTTGTATTGTAGGCTACTCTCCCAGATTCAGGAAATAGTCCTCCGTAAAATGCGCTGCACACACTCTAATATTTGGGTTGAACTGTTCTGGAACAGTGTTGTAAATACAACTTAACCACTGATTTCTAGTTGTGTCCTCTTTTGGAAGCCCAAACAAAGTAGTTTCGCTTTCACAACGAAACACAGCGTCTCCAGGACATGGCGCCGGCGGCAGCAACAATACTACAGCGAGAATAAAAATCACGCCCTCTTTCTTTGTGTATACATTTGGGCGGTGTTATGCAAATCTTCCCACTCAGTGATGTAGACATGTGGGGGCATGTTTAAATGAGCCGTTTTAGGAGGGCGTGGACAAGTCTTAACTTTTATAAAGAATATCTCTTTGGGTTTTAGACTTTAGTCTTTGCAACTTTAGGGATCTTATCTATGCATGAACAGCTTGTACCACTCCAAAGAGAAAGGAAAACTTTAAATCGCATCATATGACTCCTTTAATGTACTAGGCAGGATGTTAAAAATCAAGAAAAGACCAATGAAAAGTTTGCAAAAAATGTTTCTTCTCCAATTTATTGTTGAAATATTTAACATTTAAATGGTGGCTATCATAGAAAGTTGTCTTCATTCAACTGATTGATTGGTTTATTCAAACATACAGTAAATGAGACATCATTAACATGCTAAATGATTAGTTCACCCAGAAATGAAAATTCTGTCATTACTTACTTATCCTCATGTCGTTCCAAACCGTAAGACCTTCGTTCATCTTCAGAACACAAATTAAGATATTTTTGATGAAATCCGAGAGCTGTCTGCCCTGCATAGACAGCAACGCAACTACCACGTTCAAGGCCCAGAAAGGTTGTAAGGACATCAATAAAATAGTCCATGTGACATCAGTGGTTCAACCATAATTTTATGAAGCTATGAGAATACTTTTTGTTTGCAAAGAAACCAAAAATAACGACTTTATTCAGCAATTTCTTCTCTTCGTGTCAGTCTTCGATGCACGTTCATGAGAGCACCACGTTGCATGCAAGTGATGCTGCTGACGCAGGAGCCGGCGTTCTGACATAGGACGTCCATCTCTCTTAGTTCATCGTCTGTATATTCTGGTTCAAATAAGTAAACCACCACAGTACCACACGCATGCGAACCACTGATGTCACATCTATTTTAATGATGTCCTTACTACCTTTCTGGGCCTTGAACGCAGTGGTTGCGTTACTGTCTATGGAGGGTCAGAAAGCTGTCAAATTTCATCAAAAATATCTTAATCTGTGTTCCAAAGATGAATGAAGGTCTTTAGGAATGACATGAGGGTGGGTAATTAATGACAGAATTAAAATTTTTGGGTGAACTATCCCTTTAAGTAGAATATAATGGATATGTAATATAGTGCATATCTGTCACACCACATTAAAGAGTATCAATAGCTATGTTTCCATCCACCTATTTTTATGTGCAATTTAGAATATATAATATATTTTAGAATAATATAATTATTATATTCAGTGGCTTCTCCTTGTTTTCTTAGTGATATTTAGTGCCAGTTTACCAGGAAGTGATGATTTTGTTCTCTTTGGATCGTTGGATGGAAACGGTGCTTTATTTGCAAATTTATGCAATATTCCAGTTTTGCACATAAGTTTAATTTGAATCTTTGGATGGAAACATACAGTGATGCTCACTAATATTGCCACCCTTGGTAAATATGAGCAAAGGCTATGAAAATAAATCTGCATTGTTTATCCTTTGATCTTTCAATCAAAAAATTTACAAAATTCTAACCTTTCATTGAAGTAAAACAATTGAAAGTGGGGGAAACTCACATTATGAAATAAATGTCGTTCTCTAGTTTATGTTAGGCACAGTTTTTGACACCCAATTATTGCCATTCCTTCATCCAGAATCACTCCAGACCCTTTAGATTCACAGCTCCATGTTGGTGCTTCTTCTCTTCAGTTCACCACTCATTTTCTACAGGGTTCAGGTCAGAGGACTGGAATGGCCAGCAGAAGCTTGGTTTTGTGCTCAGTGACCCATTTTTGTGTTGTTTTTGAGGTTTGTGTTTGGATTATTGTACGGTTGGAAGATCCAAACATGGCCCATTATAAGATTTCTAACAGAGTCAGTCACTTATTGATTTTTTATCTGTTGGTATTTGATAGAATCCATGATGCCATGTGTCTAAACAAGATGTCCAGGACCTCCAGCAGAAATATAGGCCCACAACATCAAAAATACAGCAGTATATTTCATTGTATACATGGGGTACTTTTTATCCCTGTGTTCACCAAACCCATCTTGAGTGTTTGCTGCTAAAAAGCTCATATTTTTAGTTTCATCTGACCATAGAAGCCAGTCCCATTTGAAGTTCCAGTCGTGTCTGATAAATGAATATGCCGGAGTTTGTTTTTGGATAAGCGAGAATTTTTCTTGAAACCCTCCCAAACAACATGTTGTGATGTAGGTTTTCTGACCCTGAGACTCATTTTCTGCAATTCTCCAGCTGTGATCCTTGGAGAGTCTTTAGCCGCTCAAACTCTCCTTCTCACCGTGCATTAGGACGATATAGACACACGTCCTCTTCCAGGCAGATTTGTAACATCTTTAGTTGATTGGAGACTCTTAATTATTACCCTGATAGTGGAAATGGGGATTTTCAATGCTTTGGCTCTTTTCTTACAGCCACTTTCTACTTTGTGATGCTCAACAGTCTTGTTCTGCACATCAGAACTATATTCTTTGGTTTTACTCCTTGTGATGGACGATTAAGGGCATTTGGACTTTGTGTTCCTCATATTTATAATCCTATGGATCAGGAAGTCTGGACTGGCTGGACAATTTCATGTTCATAATCACCCTGGTCTGCTAAAAAATGTAAATATGAATAGGAATATACTTCAGAGATATTTTACTCATAAGAATGTCTAGGGGTGCAAATAATGGTAGCTAACATGCATTGGAGAAAAACATTTATTTCATAATGTGAGTTTCCCCCCCACTTTAAATCGTTTTACTTCAATGAACATTTAGAATTTTGTGAATTTTGCGAATGAAAGATCAAAAAGATAAATGATGCAGATTAATTTTCACAGCTGCCATTGCTCATATTTACCAAGGGTGCCAATATTAGTGAGCAGCACTGTAGCTAATATGGGAGATGCGGTCTACAAGTAAAAGTGAAATTGTTGTTCATGCATTAACAGAAAACAGTATAGACTAAAAGACTGATCTGGGAATTTCAGAATCAATATTGGTTCATTAAAATGAAGATCAATTCTAATTGATTAACCAGTATTGTCAACCCAGCCGAAGTAAACACAAGAGAACAGTCAACAGGCTGAACTTTCTTACACTCTTTCAGACCATGAATTAAATTTAAAGAACCAATGAACTCACGCTGAATATGTTGATTTGTTAAGTTGCATTGCCATCTCTTTCTCTCTCTGTTTTGTAGGTTATGTAGGGGCAGCAACAGTTGGAGCTGCTGCCTGGTGGTTCATGGCAGCTCATGATGGACCAAAGCTCACTTACTACCAGCTGGTAATATAAAATAAGTTCTCAAAAACAAAATCATTTACTGCAGTGTCAAAGAGTACAGTTTTGAGTTTTGTTTTGTCTTAAACCAGAAGGTTTTAATTTCTATTGATGCTGTATTATTGTAAATATAATTATTCTCTGTGGTTTCTTCTATAGTCTCACTATTTGCAGTGCAGGGAAGGTCATGCTGAGTTTGCAGGAGTGCAGTGCTCAGTGTTCGAGTCTCCATACCCCATGACTATGGCGCTGTCTGTGCTGGTCACTATAGAGATGTGCAATGCCCTCAACAGGTATGTGATTTTTTTAAAAATCCTGTAATGACAGAAAATCACTGCTAAATGTGGAGAATAGCACACATGGCACATATATACAATTTTGACTTGGTATTTCATGTCAAAAAACTTTTTAATTATTTGTATACAGTATATTGTACATTAGTGTGTTGTACATCTAATACATACTCTATCGTTCAAAATTTTGGGGTCTTTACGATTTTTTTTAATGGTTAAGTCTCTTATGCTCACCTAGACTGCATTTATTTAAACAAAATACAGCAAAATAAGTAATATTGTGAAATACTATTACAGTTTAAAATAGATATTGTCTATTTGAATATATTTTAAAATTTAATATATTCCTGCGATGGCAAAGCTGAGTTTTCAGCATCATTACTCCAGTCTTCAGTGTCACATGATCCTTCAGCCATCATTCTAATATGCTGATTCAATACAGTGCTGCTTATTATTTTTGTGGAAACCATGATACATTTTTTTATGATTATTTAATTAATAGAACATCATTGACTGGAAATTGAAAGGTTTTAATTTCTTTCCAAAAAAAAAGGTTATTGATCCCAAAGCTTTAAACGGTAGTGTAACTACATTTAAGTAAATGTCATAAATGTAATTTAGATTTTGAAACAATATGCTTGTTTGAACAGTGATCATACTGAAAACGGCAGAACTTTCTACCTATGTTTCACTTTAAGACAGCAGGGAAGCATGAACTGCTCTTACTGTCTTTGTGTGTGTATGTTTCAGTTTGTCAGAAAATCAATCTCTACTCAAAATGCCTCCATGGTCAAACCCCTGGCTGGTGGGAGCCATCTGTCTCTCCATGGCCCTGCACTTCCTCATCTTATATGTGGACCCTCTTCCTGTAAGTATGCATCTGTGTGCTCGAGAGTTTGGAAAGATGATGCAGCACAATCTCAGGAAAATGCTTGGGCATAATGAGGAATGTGAGAGATGTGTGTGTTTAATAGTTTGGACTTGTGCGTGCCTGTCTGTCATAAACCACAATGAAAGTAGTTGCCTAATCAACCAGGAAATGATGGATTTGCTATTAATTTCACGGATGATGAAAGGCTTCCCAAAAAAACGAAGGAAATGACTGAGGGTATAATACAGTAAATCATAACCCCCTCACACCTTTATGGAATATTTGTCATTATTTATAGTACAGGTCAAACGTTTTATACTCACCAAGGCTACATTTATTCGACCAAAATACAGTAAAAACAGTAATATTGTGAAATACCACTAAAATTTAAAATAACTTCTTCTTTTTTTTTTTTTAAATACATTTTAAAATGTAATTTATTTCTTTGATGGCAATGCTGAACTTTCAACATCATTACTCCAGTCTTCAGCGTCACATGATCCTTCACAAATCATTTTAATATGCTGATTTGGTGTTCAGGATTTTTTAACGAATATAAAGAACAGCATTTATTTGAAATAGGCTTTCGGTAACAATTTAAAAGCCTTTACTGTTACTTTAGATTAATTTAATGCATCCTGTTACAGCCATCTGCTGGAGTGCCCATAACAGCCACCAGAGGGCACGCTTTCTGGATTATAGTTTGTCTGTTCCAGACCTCATTTCCCGGAGATTAGAAACAATGGAGGGGAAGAAAGCATCGCATTCTGAGGAAAACACAACAAGCTTAATTAACCCCGAATCTGTGGTGGCATCACGGAATCGCCGAAAATTCCGTGATGGACTCACAGAAAAAATTCCGTGATGGACTCACAGAAGTGATACCAATGTAAGTCAGTGACAGGCATCAGCCGTGCTCCACGCACGGAAACCAGTGAATCCGTGCATGGACCACGGCTGATGCCTTCTGTGAGCCCATCACGGAACTTTCGGCGATTCCGTGATGCCACCACAGATTCGGGGTTAATTAAGTCCGTGAACATTACACGGAATTCTGTGAGATCAGGTTGCTCTGTTCCTTACCCTCATCCAGAAAGGACGAACAGAACGCGACGGCAGCGTATAGGCAAACAAATTCCATCATATTTCTATCATGGCGCCGAAAAAGCGTGGAATACAACGATACAAAATCATTATGCATTAGACGTAAATAGATTAAAACAGCGACCAGTAACACTGCTCTTTCTGAGTCCATCATTTGTGCTGTCCAGTGGGGTATGTGAATAATGGCAGTGAAAAATTAACCACAATTCTTAGCGAATAATAAGAATAATGGAAATTGCATGTAACGGGAGTAAGAGCTTTGCTCTTGACATGTAAACATCAAAATGCGATTAAGTCCTTACTCTGATTATTGGAAATAATCGCAATATTCGTGCGCATGTAAACGCAGTCATTGACTGGCATGCTCAGGTGTGTTTGATTAGGGTTAGAGCTAAACTCTGCAGGACAGTGGATCTCGTGGGCCAGATTTGAGGATCCCTGCCCTATATACAGGTGCTGGTCATATAATTAGAATATCATCAAAAAGTTGATTTATTTCACTAATTCCATTCAAAAAGTGAAACTTGTATATTATATTCATTCATTACACACAGACTGATATATTTCAAATGTTTATTTCTTTTAATTTTGATGATTATAACTGATAACTAAGGAAAATCCCAAATTCAGTATCTCAGAAAATTAGAATATTACTTAAGACCAATACAAAGAAAGGATTTTTAGAAATCTTGGCCAACTGAAAAGTATGAAAATGAAAAGCATGAGCATGTACAGCACTCAATACTTAGTTGGGGCTCCTTTTGCCTGAATTGTGCAGCAATGGGCGTGGCATGGAGTCGATCAGTCTGTGGGACTGCTCAGGTGTTATGAGAGCCCAGGTTGCTCTGATAGTGGCCTTCAGCTCATCTGCATTGTTGGGTCTGGTGTCTCTCATCTTCCTCATGACAATACCCCATAGATTCTCTATGGGGTTCAGGTCTGGTGAGTTTGCTGGCCAATCAAGCACAGTAACACTATGGTCATTGAATCAGCTTTTGGTACCTTTGGCAGTGTGGGCAGGTGCCCAGTCCTGCTGGAAAATGAAATCAGCATCTCCATTAAGCTTGTCAACAGAAGGAAGCATGAAGTGCTCTAAAATTTCCTGGTAGATGGCTGCGTTGACTGTGGACTTCAGAAAACACAGTGGACCAACACCAGCAGATGACATGGCAGCCCAAATCATCACTGACTGTGGAAACTTTACACTGGACTTCAAGCAACATGGATTCTGTGCCTCTCCACTCTTCCTTCAGACTCTGGGACCTTGATTTCCAAATGAAATGTAAAATTTACTTTCATCTGAAAAGAGGACTTTGGACCACTGAGCAACAGTCCAGTTCTTTTTCTCCACAGCCCAGTTAAGATGCTTCTGACGTTGTCTCTGGTTCAGAAGTGGCTTGGTAGCCCTTTTCCTGAAGACGTCTGAGCGTGGTGACTCTTGATGCACTGACTCCAGCTTCAGTTCTCTCCTTGTGAAGCTCTCCCAAGTGTTTGAATCGGCTTTGCTTGACTGTATTCTCAAGCTTGCGGTCATCCCTGTTGCTTGTGCACCTTTTCCTACCCAAATTCTTCCTTACAGTCAACTTTGCATTTAATATGCTTTGATACAGCACTCTGTAAACAGCCACACCTTTCAGTAATGACCTTCTGTGACTTACCCTCTTTGTGAAGGGTGTCAATGTTCGTCTTCTGGATCATTGCCAAGTCAGCAGTCTTCCCCATTATTGTGGCTTCAAAGAGAGACCCAGAATTTATACTGTAGGGATGGTCATTTATTCAAACTCAAATGTAAATATTCTAATATTTTGAGATACTGATTTTTGACTTTCATGAGCTGTAAGCTCTAATGATCAAAATGAAAAGAAATAAACATTTGAAATATATCAGTCTGTGTGTAATGAATGAATATAATATACATGTTTCACTTTTTGAATGGAATTAGTGAAATAAATCAACTTTTTGATAATATTCTAATTATATGACCAGCACCTGTATATACCATGTTCTGTTTGCGTCAGTATTGTTTTCTGCCTCCTGTGTTGCCCTGTTTTGGATCTTTGTTTTTGGGTTATTAAAACCACACTTGGACCTTCAATGTTTTCCACGAGTAATTCCGTGACACATCCTTGCTGAACAAAAACATTTTTTTAAATAAACTCTTGCTAACTCCTTTCGAACTATAGTGTGTCATTCCAAACACCTTCATCCTCAGAAATCATGTGGTAACTTAATGTGAGGAACAGAGAAAATCAAAAAGGTGTTTGTGACTTACACAAAGCTATTGTTTTGCTTTAGTAACTTTTAATAGCATAGAAAAACTTACTGGCACATTTAATTGTTTGGGGTTCTGTGGAAGAAGGTCAGTCAGTAGGTTTGGAATGATCTGAGGGTGAGTAAATGATGACGGATTTTAAGTTTCAGCTGAGCTATTCCAGTAAGCAGTAGCTATGTCTGTTACTGTTTGTCTCTGTAGGTCATATTTCAGATCCGGCCGTTGTCTTGGCCCCAGTGGGTGACTGTTCTCAAGATGTCTCTGCCTGTTATTTTGATGGATGAAGCCCTGAAGTTCTTGGCCAGAAACTACATTGAGCCTGGCAGCGATCTGCAGCTGGAGGAGGATGAAAACACAGCCAGCGGAGTGATTGGCAAGCTGCAACGGGCATTTAGGGGTGTGTCCTGGTCATTTGTGCTCATCTCTGGCCCATTGCTGGTCTGGATCTTCAGCCTGGACTCAGACATTACCAACATCTTCTGGGATTAGACAGGAGGAGCATGTGTGTGAGTGTGTGTGAGTATGTCTGAGTCAGAGAGAGAGGCAGACAGAAACGTGGTTGATGAACAGAAGCAGTGCAAACATCCAATGTAGAACGAATTTGGTGCTCGGTGTGAAAACAGAGAGGTATGAGTGAAATCTAGAGCAAGACCAGGACAATCACAGATAAAGGAATGCTGGGAAATGCTAGGGACAGATAGAGGAAGGGAAATTGAATTCTTATAAAATGGCAAGTTTTATGCTCATGACCACCTTCTTCAGCTTATCTCTGCGTCACTAATTTTGCATTGTTCTTCAGGTGTTTTTTTTTATTATTATTATTTGTCATTATTATTATTATTATTTTTATTTTTTTTATTTTTAAATATACATGTATTCGTTTTAGCCTGAAATTGTAATAAAATTTTAGTTTTATAAAATGTTGCTTTTTAAAGGCTATGTGTGTAATTTCTGTATTACTAAGTGACACCAAATGCCTTATATTTGTTTAAGGAGCCTGACCAGGTGAGACATAACAACGTTGGCTCATCCATTGGAATGAATTTTGTGGGACTATCATTTTAACTGACCCATGAAAGACAGTGGAAATGTTTGGTACCGCTATTGGCACAGAAATGACACACTTCCCTTTTAAGCAATGTAGCTGTAACACCCCAAAAGCACTGCAATTGTCTGTCAAAGACTCGTTTTACTACATACTGTCACATCCCTGATTTAATTCTTTTTCATGTATATGTCTTATTTGTAACGAAGGCTAATTTTGTTGGACCCTAAAACATTTTAATTCAATGTTTAGGGGTGTTGCCCCCCAGAGGTTAAAAAATAGTTTTTTAACTTCTGGGGGGAATAATACCAAGTTCCGTTAATTATCTGTTTGATGTTACCTCGCTTGCTTGGGATAAAACACACTTCTTTTTTTTTTTTTGGTAGCAGAATACAACACTCTTATGTTTTCAGGCATTTTCTTTTTATTTGTTTGGTACCCAGTCACAATGTCAATCATCTCTATTTTGTCGTGCCATTTATTTAAATTTCCTCAGATTCCCACAGTCATATGACTGCAAAAAGCAAAATATTTCAGCATTTACCCGGAACGCTTCTTTGTAACTGTAACTATTTTTGAACACTGTCACTCTGTTATATTCAGCAATGCTTCAGATTTTAAATTATGAAATACTATTTACATTATTCAAACCGTGTGGCTTATGATCTTTTATTCGGGTATGCCAGCTAAACTGTGCTTCATTAAAACTCTCTATACAAGTCACACGCTTGCAGTCACGTCTCTCATTCCCTTTTTTGTGGGGCTGGGGTTTTGGAACTCACATGCTCATGTTGAATCATTACTTTCAAAATGAAAAGGGGACGTGACTGGTTTAGTTTTATTGCTGTGCCTGTATGATGGGAAACGTTTTTTTGCCTGCCTTTTCTCCTTTAAAAGGACCCTCATCTGACCAGGGGCCAATTCATTTTTATTAAGACCAAACATCATTATCAGGTGTCCGATCATTATATTCTGGTCATCAGGCGGATGCTGAAAACCTTTGGCAATAGCATCTGTACTTGATCAGATCCCAAAAAAGAATGTTTTCTAGAGTTCCAGAATTGGTTGATGATTACTTGTTAAGAACAGAAAAAAAAACAGGGAGCGATTAAGTTGAATTCCGTAATAAGGTGTCAAGTTCCAGGGGAAAAAGGGACAGGTTCATGTTTATCATCAGTTTATTTCATGCCATTGTCTCTCTCATCCATCTCTGAGTCTTAGTGTTTGTTTTTTCATTAAAAACCATTCCACAAAAAGGAGCTTTATAAAAGTAAAAACCCTGTTCTTTCTATTTCTGTCATTTAGATTCTATTTATTTCCTATTTCTTGAAAAAGAATACATTTTGAATTTTGTAGTATTTTGTTATTCATAAAGTTGATAAAGTTGACCATAACTGTCGTTTCATTAACAGGGAAATGGAAACTGCTTCATGAAATGGAAAATAAACTCTTGATTTGAAATTCACTTGCTGTGTTGTTTTTTTGTTGAAACAGATCAGATAAATTGTATTGTAAAAATTGAAAAATACATTTATTTTTTCCAAAAATCTTTATTGAAATGAATACATCACAATAAACAAGAAATGTCAGATGCACGAACAAAGTAAAAAAAAATCATATAAAAACAAAAACCACTTTAAATGATAAATAAAAATAAATAAATATAAAAATGTCAGGATATTCTCAGTACTTTTAGCTTTTTAAGACAATTTAGGACACACATGTTGCATTGTATATAAACACGCCCTAAAGACCTGATGCACAAATGCTTCAGTTTTGATCCACATAGAGATTTGTTGATTTTCCAAGTGGCACGAGGGTTTTGATAAATTGCACGTTTTATCTTTATCTGGGCATGTGAGCATCTGCAAATACAAAGAAACATTATAACCCATCTTGTGTTACATATGCATATGAACTGCATCCATCTATAACACTTCATTACCTGTAAGTTATCAGTTAGGCCTTTAATTTCATTCTTGATTTTATTGCCATCATTCAGGAGTGTTGCACTGCAGTTATGATAATCATTAAATTTCTGTAGAACTGCACACTTTGCCTGAGAAAAGAATAAATACATATCGTATCAGATACAGTACAGTGGCTTAGCATTTCCAATCTAAAGCTAAAAGGAACTGTCCAAAGTAAAATCTCAACCAGTAACTTACCACTCCACAGTCCTTTTTTGAAGAGACAGTAGGCCTACTGCTTAAAGTAAGTGTGAACTAAATACACAAATGGAATTAGCATTAGATTATAAACCAACCAAAAACAGATTAACATTTATGACACAAACGCACTTACATTTTCATCGATTATCATATCTATTATCCTTTCAGCCTGCAGCCTTATATTTTTGCAGGTTTCTAGACTCCTTTTATCCAAAGTGTGGTTCCCATATGGTGCAAGTCTACCAGATCTCACACACAGCATCAGGAGGGTGAAAATCATCGGACGCACTGTAAAACAAAACATATCATGCTCGCTCATCAACAGAAAGCAGAAAACAAACTAATTCAGTCATGCACTTAATCTTATAAAGACTTACTTGTATCTTCTTTGTTGGTTTGTGTCTAAGGTCTTCGCAGGCAGGGTTTTAGAGTTGGGTACTCTGGGTCTTTCTCTGAGCCACGATGACTTCTGCAAATGTTCCCAAATCTCCATCTTATATATCTAGAGGTTCTTTCCCCTTTTACCATAAACGTCCTGCAGTGGCCTCAAAACTTTCATAGATAACTTCTGAAGTCATCGGCCGTGTCTCCCACATACAAAGTGTATGTGAATTTTTTTGTGGGTGTGTGGACTGATTGGACATGTCTCAACGCTATTACTTTCGCTAGAATTTCTGAGCCCTCCTGTTATGATCACTGCTTGTCACTTCCTCCAGGGAAAGCCTTTAGTAATGTTGTAATTATGGGATAGTGTTCCAAGAACCTTTACCTACAATACAGTTTGACATGCAACTTCTCAAACAGGTTACAGCACTTTGGATGGTTAGTCAACTTTGTTAACTTTGGTACCGATTCTTCCCAATAAAAAATTGGGCTTATGTATTTCTAAGATACTAGATTTCTTGACACATTTTGGGTGGTAAAAAAAAAATTACAGCAAGACATTCTATATCAGGTTCTTTTCAGATCTTTCTCTTGTCCTTGAAGAAGCCCAATGAATATCTGCCAAAGCATAATACAAACAGTCCTCACTTTTGACTTCACTGTGTGGTACAGCAATGCACTGCATATTTTTTTATTGTACAGTTGTATAATGCACTTGTATCTGAACACATCCCCCCAGTTGGCTGATTTTTTATCTGTTTTCCCAAAACTGCTACTAAATCTTGTTGCTTACCAATAAAGCACTCCATTATCTGACTCTTGTTTATCTTTCAGATCTTTTTTGGTTGTACATTTATTCACGTTCTTTGAGATAAAGCTCAGATCAAAACTCATCTGTTCAGAATAGCTTTTAGTGATTTGATTGTTTGATTTGTATGCTTGTGTGTTTTGTATAACTCTGTACATTATAAAAGAAAAACAATAAATATAAAATAATCCAAAATACAGTGTCCTTGAGTGCCTTGAAAGGCGCCTAAAAATGTAAGGTATTGTTATTATTATTATTATTATTAGAAGTTTTAGCCTATATATACAGTTACGAGAGCTGGTTTCGTTAAATAGACACATTTTTTTTTAATTAAACACTAGCTGTTGAACAACAAACATTTAAAAATCTAATTATTGTTTTATTTTAGATTTTTTACCCCTGTAGGCTATTAAACACTAACCAGGTACCTTTTTTCTTTAAAATGTGAATTTTGACTCAATATATGCCAAGGGCCATATATTTAGCATTAGCAACGGGGCTTTACTATCAGACTCTGCCTCATCCTCTTTTTTTTTTTTTTTTGCAACATCCATGACGGTAGCTTTGACAATAGCTCGCCTGCTTTGAAAAAAAGAGTAGATTTTCCAGTAAAATAAGCTGGTTAGCAGTGACGCGCAGTTATCGCTGCAGAAGTTTTTGTAGTGTAAAGTTATCCTCCCCCCACCCCTGAATGTGATTATGAGGGGCCCCCATAACAAAATCAGTGCAAAGGGTCAACAATTCCTAGCAACGGCACTGAAAGCAATCATGGTTTCAGGCCCATCCACAGTTTATCACCTTACATTTACCCCCATAATCCCCTTTCCTTACCGTAACACAACTGAAGAATTTTTCTCCACATGGAGGTGGAAGGTTTTCAACAGGCTCCTCACAATCAATCACTCTTCTCCAGGCCATGGATGATGCATGCAATGACATCCACAGGAGCAGACATCTTTGGAACATCTTTGTTGTTTAACTAATGAAAACATCCATTATGATGGCCAAATCTACAAGACAGGGTTGATAAAAACATAGAAGAGCAGTGAGGAACACTCCAGCTGACATTTTACTGTAGGCTTACTGTAGTTTTTTTCTTATCTTTTTTTTTTTCTCATTTAGAGTTTTTTGAAACCTGTTGAGTTGATTATTTCATCAATAATTTTCACATTTTGTGTAATGATTCCAGTGTCTGTACTTTTCTCTCTAGTCTATTACAATGATGTATGAATATGTAGAACCATAATGAAAGCTGCAACATGTGTTTTGAACAACTATATTTAATGACTGTACTAAAAACTACACAGTGAAACTATGGGTATCTTGTGTGTGGGTGACAGTGTTGGGCTAGTTACTCAAAAAATGTAATGTATTAGAATGTAATATATTACTAGTTACTCCTTTCAAAAGTAATATTGTTACTTTACTTATTATTAGTTACACTACTAGTTACATTACTTCTTCTTCACGCCCCACAGAAGTTGTAACTGTGTATCTTCCAGATAAAATTCTTCTAGAATGTTACTAACAACATATTTCTGCCTCATCATTCGACCAAAATCCACATTGGATCGCAGTCAGAAGTTATTACAAACACTCAATAGTGACTGATAGTGACATTCAAGTAGAAGTGTTGCATTAATCTCATTAATTGTCATGTGTACACTCTAAAAAAAGATAGTTCTTTAAAGGTTCTTTACATGTAGTCACGGTTATATTTAGAACCATAGCATCCTGAAGAACCCTTTTATGCTGAAATGGTTCTTTGTGTTAGAGTTTAGGGTTCTTTGTTCCCGCCCTTTTGTTTTTCAAATCTGTAACTGTCAAAGCACCTCATTACTGATCTTCTGGAGTTCAGTGATACAACTACACAGACCGTCAACACACTCTCAACAGGTAAATGATTTCATTCTTAAATTTAAATACAAATTTAAGTTTAAAATTTTAACTGGTTTCCAAACAAACATGTTCTTTTCTCTTTTTAGTTTTTTTGGTCACATGTAAGTGTGAGCAGCTCTTTTACTTCTCTCCTCTTCTCCGCCAAGTAGGTAACAGAGATATTGAATTTATAATCCATACTGTTAGAATTTTTTTTAATTATTACTTGGTTTTATAAAGCTATCCCATGACTTTATATCACTTTTTTTCTTTTAAGATTGTGAAGGGCTCAAATACTGTCCATTTTTTGCTACTTTTGGCCTTCGTGAACATAATTGTTTTTACATGAACAAATGGACACACTGTAATGCTAAACTCAGTTGTGTATTTCAGATGCATCACATCCCACAACCTCATCATCTGCAGATAAACTGTCACTCAGTCACACCATAATGATGGACTTAAAGCCATATTTCACTGAAACTTGGTCTTCATCACATCTATTTTTTGTTTTTAATTTGTTTTACTTCTTAGTGTATTTATTCATGTTCATTGACAATTGTCATTTTTTAATGTATTCAGCTAATAATTATTTTTAAGTGCACTGACATTTTTGCTACAATATTACGTCAATAAAAAAATACCCAATCCACACAATGTTGTTCTTGTTGTTGTTTTAATGTAAAACCCTAATAGGCTACACTTATTTACACACACACACACACACACACATATATATATATATATATATATATATATATAATTTATATAAGGCTCAATACTGCTTTTCTGGAGCTCAGCCATTCAGCTACACAGACTGTCAACACATTCAACAGGTAAAAAATTTCTTTCTTAACCTTTTGAGCGGTTCGGTCCCACATGGGATTTAGAACGTTCGGTGACGTCGCATAACCGCCAAATTCAAACTGCGTTTTCGCGCGTTGACTGACGCTGAGATACCGCTGCACTTGTCATATAATCGCACCTATGCAGTGTTTTTAACCACATAATGTTTATTTTATGCTTTAGACATTTAAATACGCATAAGTACTAATAAAACAATACATTTAGAGTTCGTAAAATACACTCAGATGTTTATGGAAGCAGCAATAACAATCCATTCAAATATAATTTTCAGAGGTGTTTTATTAATATCAAATGCACATAGTGTAAGTAACTATAAAGTTCACTCTATTCTTCTCCCATTTCACCCGCCACTTACTTGCATGTATTTCGCGAGAAATTGATGAATTTACGTGATGTAAATCCCGACTGACAGGACTCTCTGAACTGCAGCGCGAACAAACATGGCGGCGCCCCTCTCACATTAACCAGATCACGATCAAGATCTTTTTTTAAATGATAAAACACACTCATTTGCACATATTTGTGAATCGGAATATCAGATAGTTGATTATATGGTAAGCAAGTTTATGAATATTTTGAATAAAAAAGGAAAAACGAAATAAAAGCCATCCATCTGTCATACAGTGTTATTGTGGCCGCGGTGTGTCACGTGACAATCATGACGCGTCGCCATGGAAACATTAAGGGGAAACGTTCTAAAATAACGGTCGCCTAAAAAAACTCACTCTGGAGGGACCGTTGGAATATTTTAAACTCACCACTGAAAAGGTTCAAATGTCTATAATTTAACTTTCAAATTGTAACTGGTTTCCAATGTCTTTTTGTCTCTTTTTAGTTTAACAGAATATAATATAACAGAATATAAGTGTGACCAGCCCTGTTCAGTTAAAGTAAGTAACAAAGATAGAATTTAGGCCTATGTGAGATGATGATTATTATTACTATTATTATTACTTGGGTTTATGCATAAACATACCCAGTCACAGCTATCCCATGACTTTATATCACTTTTTCCTTTTAACATACTACTTTTGACCTTCATAAACAATTGTTTTAAACAAATGTAAGGAGACGCATTGTAACTGTAAACTCAACTGTGCATTTCAGATGCTGACCTCGTCATCTGCAGAGAGAAACTACCAAAATATGCATAATGATGGACTTTCAGGCATCATGGAGGATTATGAAAATACAGTATTTTTTTTTACTTTAAGTATTTATTTATGTTCAATGTCAATTGTCATTTATTAATGTATTCTGCTAATAACTGTGGTTAGAGCAGTGTCATTTCTGTTACAATTTCGCATGTCATTAAAAATAAATAAATAAATAAAAGTACCAAATTGACATGCTATTGTTGTTGTTTTATTATGTAAAATAGAGAGACTACAAGATAATATAAGAACAGGTATCATTAAAAAGACCATTAAGGTCCTATATAGCATTTTGAAAGCTTGGTTCTTTATGGAACCCTACAAAAAGGGTTCTGTTTAGCACCAAAAAGGGTTCTGCTATTGTTACAAGCTGAAGAATCCTTTTCTGGTACTGTTTAGAACCATTTTTCTTAAGAGTAGCTTGAAGTAATTTTTCCGTTACCCATATGCGATTAAATTTCGTTATGTATTTTATCAAATCACATGAGTTTGTAAGAAACTGTTTAATTTTCCAAAAATATTTTAAATTATATTAATATAATGTACCACATGCTGATCAGAGGGATGTAATGCCAGAGTAAAGTAAAGCCACAACTTACTCAACAGATTTTCCTGACAAAATCAATATAATGCAATATTTCTATCTGCTGAATGTAAGCTTTTCCATATTCCAAGCTTGCCTGCTGCACTGGGACATCACATGCATGTGAATCATGAAAATTATGAAAGTAAATCTAGGAATTATTTGATTGTTCGATTTGAAATCAGCGGGGTTGAGGCATCAAAAGTAACTAAGCTGTTTTATTGAAAGTAACTGTAATATTATTACTGAAATCTTATTAGTAATTAGTTACACTACTAGTCACTGCAAAAAGTAATATTATTACAGTAACTAAATTACTAGTAACTAGTTACTGCCCAACACTGGTGGGTGATCTAAAGTAATGTTCCTATGATATTTTTTGAACCAATGCTTCTGCAAATGCAAGGCTTCTTTAAAGATATGAACGCAAAATGCAAAGTTTTGAACATTGGACAGCCTGTGTTACGAATAATGACTGTTTTGAGTTTTGTGTCTTGAAAAAAGTGACATGAAGGTTCTGTTATTAGTGCAAAAATTATAGTAAAAAACTGTAATTGTAACATTACATATTTTGCAGTATTCAAATGTTAAACCTCATCTGGGAGCGAAAAAACCCCTCTCTGCAGCCAATTTCTTAGGTCAATTTCTTAGATTATGACCACATGAGGGCGCCGCTGATACTGTGAATGATTTTACAGGCTTCTTCTGCACTAACAATCCAGTCGCCTGTGCTCTTTGGGAAACATCCATAAATTGAGTTTGGTTTGGAAAGGTGGGGAGGAGGGTCAATGCCGAGAGCCATTTATAGACAAAACGAGCAGGGAGAGAGAAAGAGCACACAAAACTTGACATATCCTTTTTAGTTTCTACAAACGTGCAAGTACAACCTGGAGTGCACGAACAGAAAAACGCTAAATTATAGCACCACTTAGGCGCTGGAAAGGATAAGTAACACTGAGGAAAACCAGACACATGCCATTGCTATAAATAACAGTACATAAGACAGTGGTAAGTTTACTCTCTCCGTGTTTCCAAGATTTTGGAAACTTGTTTAAAGAGGCAAGTTGATAAATGGATGTTATGTTTTTTATATCAATTTATTAAGATTTGTAAATGCATGTTACCTGACAACAGTTTTTTTTTTCTCTTAATCACTTAATTTTCTAAAACGACTGTACTTTTGTGGCATAAAGAAGCTTATTTTGTAAACGATGAAGTAAAAGCTGTGACTGCGCTAGCTTTTTAAATCTCAAATTGTATATAAACTATGTGAAATTATATTTTTATAATCAGATACGTTTGGGGCGTGCGTTTTTAGGCATGATGACATTCATTTACAAAAACATGTCAGATTACACAGTCCAATGCAATAATGAACATTACTTTCTGTACTATTCATTAAATTACCTTAGAACTGATCAATGGTCTCGTGCGGGCGGTGTGTTTTTTCCTTTAGGAAACTGAAGTGCGCACGCGGCACTTACAGTGAGCTGCTGAGCACGCGGTAGCAGCTGCAGTCAGTGTGAAGGAAACAGCTGTGTGTGAGTGTGTGAGAGTGTACTTGTTTATGCTACATTGTGGGGACCAAATGTCCCCACAAGGATAGTAAAATCTGAAATTTTTGACATTGCGGGAAAAAATGTATTAAAAGTAGTAAATTATGTTTATCTGAAAATCTAAAAATGCAGAAAGTTTCCTGTGAGGGGTAGGTTTAGGTGTAGGTCAATAGAATATACGGTCTGTACAGTAGAAAAAGCATTACGCCTATGGAGAGTCCCCACAAGGATAGCAAACCAGACGTGTGTGAGTGTGTGTGTGGAGGCTTTTGACCTTTTGAAACAGTTGATCTGTCTTGAGTGGAAGAGTTAACGATTTGGAAGCCTAAGTTGTTGCACAATTAATAAATTCTTAATTAGTTACGGAGCCCATAAAAGGGCTTGGTGATGGAAGAAAATAAATATCTCAACATTTTTGCACTCCCTTGAGAAAAATCATTCAATTTGCGCCAAGGTTCGCTAAGTTTCTTGCTGTCCTGTATAAAAACGTACAAAAACAACAACAACAACAACAACAACAAAAAAACCTTTGCGCATTTTTAGAAATCCCAGAGGAACTATGGGAAATCTATGGAAGCCCATTTCCGCCACTGAATAAAAAATAAAAAAGGTAATTGCGACTTTTTACCTCACAATTCTGTCTTTTTTTCTGACTTCGCAATTTTGTCTTTCTTTTTCAGAATTGTGAGATATAGAGTCCCCCTGTTGGGGAAAAAGACTGATATGTTCTCAGAATTCCGAGTTTGTTTCTCACAATTCTGATTTAAAGTCGCAATTCTGAGAAAAACATTGCAAGTTTATATAGCTAGCCTATCAGAATTCTGAGCAAAAAGTCAGAATTGCGAGGGAAAAAGTCAGAATTGTGACGCAATTTCCGCTTTCTTTCTTTCTTTCTTTCTTTCTTTCTTTCTTTCTTTCTTTCTTATTTATTTATTTATTTATTTGTTCAGTGGTGGAAGCAGGCTTCCATAGTAATCTGCTAAACACTTATTACAGTGTGGAAAAATGAAGTCTTGGGGTTAAGCTGCACCAGGGAAATAAAATGTATTTAATGTGGAGACCCAAATAACAACAAAAAACACAGAAGTTGTGCTTCTCATCAACACTTAGCCTATGTGTGTAAGTTATGAAGAATAATTTAAATAACTTTTAAGTAGCTTTCATGTGTCATGAGCTTGATGGTTGCCTTTCAGTAAGTGATGGGTAGTCATTGTGTAACAAAAGATTCTCTGATAGGTTCAGTGAGTTCTTTCAATGAAAGATTCATCAGACTGATCCAAATCGTTAACTCCGAAATATGTGAGTCTTTTTGTGCAGTTCATTAAAACTACAGACTCTTAATAATGGTTTGCCAGTCACTGTATAGAGCGGTGTGGGTATCACTGCTTGGATCTGAAACATATTTGTGGTGTTTCACGTCAGAAATATGTAGGAAATACAAGTTACGTCACTAATGAACTTAATGTGCTTCTTGAAATTGCTGCTTATTGCAGCTGTTTGAATGGAACTGTGTTTTTCTGTTTGAATAAATGTTTGTGCAGAAACAGTTAATAAATTGACTGCCTGTCTACTATTCTTCAATATGTCTGTTGATAACATTCAGTTAGGAGTTTGTAGTTAGATTGGGAAATTGTTACATTGTTTTATACACTGAATTACAGCATTTGTCTGACATTACTGTTCATTCTAGTGGTAATTATCCGGAATGGATACACTTTACAGCAGGATCTCCATATTACGGCAATGTTTATTCTATGTATTGGTGAAATCAGTCAGATGCTCTTGGTGTGCTCTGAAGGTCTGTGACTATTTCTGGTGTCAGCAGGACAGGGGGTGTGTGGACATGTGCTCTATGCATAATAAAAATACTTCAGCCTGCTTTATGTGATGAGGACAAGCTGCGTCCAAACCATAAACAGATATAAATCACATGTAAACTCATGGATTTTTTTTCTTCTTTTTTTTTCAAACAAGATACTTGAGCAATCATCTGCACTCTGTCCAAATTCACAGCCTCCCATTTCATTTTGCTACATACTGTAGACATGCTGTTCAACAATGTTCTGAACAAAGAGGGCAAGTCCTGACATAAATTTTGTAACAGTCCTGTTTCCCTCTTTTCCTCCCTGAATTCTTCTCATTTTGGCTGTTCACACTCCAATAGATGAATAAACCTTGGTGTCCTGAATGAGTGCAAGTTCATGGTTTAAAAAGGTGTCTGTTAATAAATTCTTACATTAACATTTGTGGTCTTCAGTACACATTCAAGCATGAATGAGTCTCAGATGCAGGCAGTTTTTCTTATGAATGTGTTGTGTATGAATTTGGGCAAGTAGGGTCTGAAAGTGTAGATCACTTTTCTCCAAGACATGGAGAAAAGTGTCAAATTTTCACTTCCATTTTATATTTTATGTTTGCATTTAAATGGAATTCAGTGTTCAAATGTTTTGTGTTGCGTTAACTTTACCAAATCAAACAAAGAAAGATGTCCCTGCCCCTGCCTCTTCTGAAAGCATTTTGTATTTATGAATTAAGAAGCCCCATTCTGATTGTACAACCCTGAATTGTTGTATTAACATCATGTAGCATCATGTAGAATTGATCCTTTCTTGTGGTTTCTTTCATTCTCCAGTGCAATGGCCCCGTCGCTCTCGCAGGCCTACAGGAGGCGCTGGTGGATGGCTGTCACATCAATCATAGAAAACCTGTTCTTCTCTGCTGTATTGTTGGGTTGGGGCTCTCTTCTTATCATGCTGAAGAATGAGGGCTTCTACTCTCACCTGTGTACAGGTACATGATTGGAAGACAGGCAAAGTCTTATTCAGAGCAGTTTTATAAAACAGCAACTTGCAGAGGTTTAAAGTCTCTAATTCTTCCTGTGATACTATTAGAGAATGTCACTGAGGCTCACACTAATGTGAGTTTGACGGAACGGACGGTTTGGCTGAGCTGTATTGAGCAGGAGGAGATTCTGAATCTGGGCTTTACGATTGGCTCGTTCATCATCAGCGCAGCCACTCTGCCGCTAGGTGTCTTGATGGACAAGTTTGGACCACGTCCAATCAGATTGTTTGGCAGGTGAGAGACATACAGCTATTGGCTTAAATCTAGAAAAGCAAAGTTCCTCAAATTAATGTAGAATGTTGGCTTGACACAGTTTTCAGTAAAAACTTCAACTTTAGAAGGTCAGCATTAAAGCCTACTTTCAACGCTCATGCCCTGCAACCCACATCTTGGTCACTCCCACCAACCCTCTGTTTTTATGACTTTTGTAGTTCGTGTTTTGCATTATCCATGGCTTTGATTGCAGTAGCATCTTATGATCCAAAAGGTCAGTATTAAGCCACATTTAATGGTTTCAGGTGTTCCACAGTCAGAACCAAATTACTGTATATATACAGCATGTACTGTAGAAGTATAAATGAAATTATATATACACACCCATACACACACACACATAGGTAAATAATTCTACAGGCCAGTAATTAGTTAATTTGTAAATTTAATGTTTTATAAGTAATGAAGGCATTGTTTCTTCTTTTCATTCACAGTGTTATCTTCTATCATATTTATTGCTGTGTCCATGAATGGGTTCGGAGGAATCTGTCTAACCTTCACTTCACTAACAGTACGACACTGTTGCCATTTGACCTGTTCTATATTCTGAAGTCCTTTTGAAGTATTAACATATTTGGGTTCAGTTTAATAATTTTGTCAGTGGGTGGTGGTCATGTTGACATTTAACTCACTATTGGTGTTTAAATATGTGTGTGTGTGTGTGTGTGTGTGTCTATATATACACACTACCATTCAAAATGTTTTTTTTTTAATTGATTTTAGAAATATATATATATTACTACAATTTAAAATAAAGGTTTTCCATTTGAATATATTTAAAATACATTTTATTCTTGCAATGGCAAAGCTGAATTTTCAGCATCATTACTTCAGTCTTCAGTGTCACATGATCCTTCAGAAATCATTATAATATGTGACCCAGGACCACAAAACCAGTCTTAAGTTGCTGGGGTATATTTGTAGCAATAGCCAAAAATACATAGTATGGGTCAAAATTATAAATTTTTCTTTTATGCCAAAAATCATTAGGATATTAAGTAAAGATCATGTTCCATGAAGATATTTTGTAAATTTCTTACCGTAAATGTATAAAAGCTTAATTTTTGATTAGTAATATGCATTGCTAAGAACTTAATTTGGACAACTTTAAAGGCGATTTTCTCAATATTTAGATTTTTTTGCACCCTCAGATTCCAGATTTTCAAATAGTTGTATCTCGGCCAAATATTGTCCTATCATAACAAACCATACATCAATGGAAAGCTTATTTAGTCAGCTTTCATATGATGTATAAATGTCAATTTCGAAAAATTGACACTTAAGACTGGTTTTGTGGTCCAGGGTCACATATACTGATTTGCTGCTCAAGAAACATTTCTTATTATTATGAATGTTGAAATAATGTTGCCAGAATTTTTATGAAAACTACAATACACAACCACTTAAAAGTTAGGAGATAATAAGATTAAAAAAAAAATTAAAAATAAATAATATATATATATATATATATATATATATATATATATATAATACTTTTATTCAGCATGGATGCATTTCAAATAAATGTAAGGTGAAATGTAAGTATGACACTTAGTTTGCATGTTAAATGTTAGCTGCTATTATACTGCTCCTCATTACACAATATCAAAACACGTGATTGTTGCATTTCTTGTTGTGCATATAAGATGCCAATTTCTGCACTTGCATGAGAGTTACTGTTACTGCTCCTGTTCTTGTCTGTTGCTGATCATTTCAGTGCTGCACATGTTTTCCATCCCCTCACTCTACATTTTGGCATGCTGATCTCAGCCAATCACAGCACAGATCTGTCTTCACGCCCCCTACTCCACCAAGCCCACCATCTCCCAACATAACATGCACTGTCCTTGCTTTCCCTCACGTGTCCCCCTTATTTTTACACAGCCTAAAATGTACCATAAATGCATTATTATGATGAATTCATATCGGGATTTTATTTTCTAATTCACTTCATTTATGTATGGGGGTATTTGTTTCACAACCCATTTTACTTTCAATATTACTATTAAAGTGACAATTTTACCATAATCCAACACAGAACATATTCAACAAGGAAAATGTGAACAGAGTTTATTAATCTGGATTTGACTGGATGATGAAAAGAGGACGTTAAAGCAGAAACTGTTTGTTTCTTGGTCGTTTTGTGCTTGACTTGTACTAGATTTGATACATTATTTGCCAGTTAGATCATTTTGTCTTAAAGACATGCAAAAATTGCCACAATGTCCCCTTTTTAGTTTATCAACTGCACTGAACTCTTCCACCCTCCTCTTTCTGTCCTCTTGTGTCTGTGATCTTTGTGTGTTTACTGTCCAGACTGTCAAATTTAATAGTTGCATACTGGCACACACACACACACACACACACACATGTCCTAAGTTGAACTTAGATAAAAACCTGAATCATGTTTTTATATGAGTTCCGCATGTACTGTATATGAACTGCATGTATAACATAAACAAACTAGCAAACTACTGTTTAAATAGTTTTTGATGGAGTATGGCATATCACACTGAAGGACATGTCAGCTTCCTGAAAGTATTTCATTTCAGCAATCTAATTATATGCTAAAATAGTAGGGTTATGTTTAAGAGCTGGCAATGAACTGTTTGTGTTTGCGTCAGTCTGTATAGGGACATCTATGTTTGTGTGTGTGTGTGTGTGTGTTTATCTGCTTGGAGTGGTAATGTATGTATATATATATATACATATGTGTGTGTATAAATTAATATTTTATATTTAATATAATTGCATATAATTTAAAGTACTACATATCCAGTAAAAGCAGTTATGTATAATAATTATATTTAAATAATACATTCTGCATGTATTTATTGATGTACATATCATCGTCATTATCAGACTTTTTAAGTATAAGCAGTAGCAAACAGCCACATATATAGCGAAAACTATAACATTGCTGCATGAGGAGCTGTTTCTTCACATGCTGTGTGGCTGAAGGCTATTTTTAACTTCGAGCTTATAATGCTCTCTAGTGGCAATAGACAAACGTTACAGTTTGAATACATACATTATTATGTTCATTTATGATTCTTTTCTTCATGTTTGATTTTCTAAGTTGCCAAATATGTTTGGAAATGTGCGGTCTACGATTCTTTCGCTCATGATTGGCTCGTACGCCTCCTCTGCTGTCACCTTTCCAGGAGTCAAGGTAGAGATTGTTTAATTACTAACAAGATCAAACAACTTATTTGTGTTTGGAAATTATGCACAAATACATTTGTCCTGCAGTGCAGCTTATGAACATGAACGTCCTCTGTCTGTCTTGTCCTCTAGCTGATCTATGATGTGGGCGTCTCTTTTTCTGTTATATTCTGGTTATGGGCAGGGTTTGCCTCCCTTGTCTTCCTCAACTGCTTCATTAACTGGCCGGGAGAATCTTTTCCTGGCCCTGAGGACATCAGATACACGTCAGTACATGCCAAATACATACACCATATGCCTAAACATCACACCTAATGTGATTATTATTTTTTACATTTACGCATGTTTCTAAACTAGTTTGGAGTCGGTAAGTTTAAAAAAAAAAAAGAAATTAATACTTTTATTTAGCAAGGATGCATTCAATTGATCAAAAGTGACAGTGAAGACTAATACATAGATTTCTATTTCTATTCATGTAAAATCCTGAAAAAATTATCATTGTTTCAACCAAAAGATTAAGCTGCACAATTTTCAGCAGCAGCAAATCAGAATATTAGAAGGATTTCTGAAGGATCATGTGACACTGAAAACTGGATTAATGATGCTTTGCCATCACAGGAATAAATGATATTTTACTTTATTTTTGATCAAATAAATACAGCCTTGGTGAGTGTAAGAGACTTTAATAACATTCACCCCAAACTTTTGAACAGCGGTATCAGAAGAATATAACAATTTAAATATACAGCATTCACAATTTATATTGTGTCTATTATTGTAAAACTGTACATGAATTCTGTTACTCTTGAATTCGCAGTACAATGGTGAAGCTGAGAAGTGAAGTAGTGGACCAAAAGATGACTGAAGAAAGTTCTTTCACTCAGGAGACTCCTAAAGAGCAAGAGGTGACCAAACAGCAGCCTTCCTCTGATGAAGCACCCAGCGACGGAACAGCTGCTCAGAGCCAGGGCAAGTCTCACAAACACACTGGCTATGAAAACACCAAAGAATTATGACTTTGATCATTAAATCATCTTTTTTTTTTTTTGGTACAGCAGGACCCCCTCCCTTTCATCGTTCAGTGTGCTCACCTATTTTCCTGTGGAGCATCATCACAATGGCGATGACCCAGCTCCGTGTCATTTTTTTCATGGGTGCCATGAATAAGATGTTGGAGTTCTTGGTTACCCATGGTGACCCTAATCGTGAGCATCAGCTAAACATTTCATTCATTTGTTTTTAATGAGATTGGAAAATGGGAAAGAAAAAGATTTGCTCCTTTAAAAGCGGTTTCATTACTTTACTTAAGAACAGATGGGTAAATTAACGCAAGCTTACAGGCGTTTTGCAGAAGCATGTGTTAGCGGTGGGTGTTTGTAAGTGGGTAGTGAAGTTAGTAGTTTAAATTGGCTTTATATTGCATTATTTTCACTGCCTGTTTGTGTCTGTTTAGCCTCAGAGGAGTTGGAGAAGGAGGCAGAGGAGAAAGGTAAGAAAAGTCATATTATTTTCACCAAACCATTACTTTATTCAGATATTTGAACAGTTATGACACACTTAAAGGGACAGTTCACCCACAAATGAAAATTCTTCAATTACTCACCCTCCACTTGTTCCAAACCTGTATGAGTTTCTTTCTTGTTTTGAAGAATGTCAGTAAACAAACAGTTGACTGTAGCCATTGATTTGGATGTATCAGTGATATTACAGTGATCAGTGATTTTTTTTTGACCTTGACACCAGTTGGTAAAAGTTTCAAAATGTCTCGCTAAAGGTTAAATTACTTCTGATAAAAAATCTAGTATCTTTTATTTGGTTTAATGTGTTTAATATGTAATGTATCAGGCAGTGCAATATCAGGATTATATGGCAACATTATTCTAGGAAGTGCTTGTATAGTGAACGGAATACAAAGACAGTCGTGTGTATATGTGTGTGTGTGTGTGTGTGTGTGTGTGTGTTTTAGTGAATCTCTACTCGTCCATCTTTGGCACTCTTCAGCTGCTCTGCCTGGTCTCCTGTCCTCTGATTGGCTACATCATGGACTGGAGAATGAAGGAGTGTGAGGACATGGTGAATTCAGCAGAAGGAGAAAAAAGGTGAAGGCGGTGAAAGAGAAGGAGTGAAATGCTAAATTACTTTGATATGTCAGTTACATTGTTACCTGTTTCCTTTTTCGTTGTTTTCTTCAGTCCCTCCGGGCCTCCAAAAAGGGGCAGAAAGATCCAGAAACTCACCAACGCCATCAGAGCTTTCATCCTTACTAACACTCTGCTAGTCATTTTCGGCATCATCTCTCTCATAGACAATCTACCCGTACAGGTTAGACACAATGTCACAAATTTGCTTGTTTGTTCAGAAATACTGCAGAATGTTATTTAGCTATTTAATGCTATTTAATTACAATTTTATTAGTTATATATAAAATTGCACTCATACTTTTAATTTGATTTAATAATTTAATTTACCATATATGACATTGCAATTTAATTTTATTTACATATGAATATATAATTTTGCACTCATGCATAATTTTAATTAAATTTATATATTCATATATAATTTTGCACTATAAATAATGTAAGTATATAATCATATTAAATTAAATTAAATCAAAAAAAACTTTTGACCCAGCACACATTATGCTGCAAAACAAATTTCCATGAGCTCTTTAAAGCTACATGAAAAATGTGATGACTGTTAATTATTATATGTGACCGTGGACCAAACATGTAAATTGCACTCAATGCAGTTTTTAAATTAACTTCTAAATTATAAAATTTCTATTTGTTGGGTCATTTTTTGGAAATGTGTGCATCATCTGAAAGCTGAATAAATAAGCTTTCCATTGATGTATGGTTTGTTACGCAATAAGACAATATTTGGCCGAGATACAGCTATTTGGAAATAAAAATATCTAAATACTGAGAAAATCGCCTTTAAAGTTTTCCAAAAGAAGTCCTTAGCAATGCATATTACTAATCAAAAATTAAGTTTTGATATATTTACGGTAGGAAATTTACAAAATATCTTCATGGAACATGATCTTTACTTAATATCCTAATGATTTTTGTCATAAAAGAAAAATCTATCATTTTGACCCATACAATGTGTTGTTGACTATTGCTACAAATCTACTTATGACTAGTTTTGTGGTCCAGGGTCATGTATGTATTTCTCTTTATTTCTTTCTGTCTCAGGTGGTGTCATTTGTTCTTCATACTGCAGTTCGGGGTTTTATTCACTCCTGCTGTGGTGGGCTCTATGCTGCTGTGTGAGTTTTACTTATCGAAATCCATAAATTTAATTTGCTGCTTAAGGATAAAATGACCTGAACACAGCATACAAACTAGAAAATAATTCTAGGCAAAAAACGAAAATGAATCATTTGAATTACTGTTATTTTAGTATTACTGGTGTACTATTATAGTTTCTGTTAATGTTATGAATTAGATTTATTTTCATTTTAAGGTTTTTGTAATTTTGCTGTTTTTTTTCTAAATGTCTATGGTCTTTATTAAGTTTTAGTTATTATAGTGCATAAACTAAATGAAACCGAGAAATGTTTTCTTGGCATTTAGGTGACATTAATTAAGATGATTAATTCATTTGTGTATTTAGCTACCCAACCAATCACTTTGGCACTCTGACGGGCTTGCAGTCCATGATCAGTGCTGTGTTCGCCCTCCTACAACAACCACTCTTCATGTGGATGGTGGGACCATTGAAGGGTGATCCTTACTGGGTGAGACAAACATTGTTCAAATTCATGTGCAAAGCAAATGTGTATTTGTATTTAAACAGTGCAGTTTCACAGAATCAAGATTCTGGACAAAGTACCAAAACTGTCGATTTTTGAATCAACAGATCAACTTGGGCCTGCTTGTGTTCTCATTGATTGGCTTCCTGCTGCCAGGATACCTCTTCTACCACCGGAGACAGATTATAAAGGAGAAGGCAGCTCTTGATAGTCTGTCAATGAGCCAGTCAGCGCAGGAGAGCAACAGCCTCAACCAAACAAATGATTCAGCAAAATATCAAACAAACGGGAACATCTGAGGCGAAAACATTTAGAATTGAGATGTATGTGAATTATAGACCTGATTTATGAGTTATTATATCATGGCACTTCAGAAACGGAATTATTGGACTTCATGTTCAGTCACTGTAGAGTCTTGACAAATATAAAACAGTGTTAAAAAACAAGCAAATGTGCAATTTAAAGCATCATTCAAGGCTTTGACTGTGTGACTGGGCAGGATGTATTTTCAAGGCTTTTACTATCAATCAGAAAAACATTATGCCATGACCTACAATATATAGTTTGCAGTTTTCTTCAATTATTATTATTATTGCATTGACACTTTGAGCTGTCCATTGAAATGGTAGTAGAACCAGAAGGAGGTCTTAAATATGATCTAAACTTCCTTTCCGTGAAGCACCTCCAGAATGAATCAAAATTTTCTCTATTTACTTTAAGAAAATCACAGTGTTATTGTGCACAATTTATCAGTGCATTTTATACCAAAGACAATCATTTTGTGTCCATAATCTTTAATCAAAACTTGATCTAACTTGCTGAGATACCATAAAAGGGGAACTTGACCTTCAGTCTCCATGTCTTGATCAAAAAGCCTCCATGAAAGTTTATGCCGGAGTTTTCAAGAGAGTAGCTCACAATTGACTGTAAACTTGTATTCTACCATGATATGATCTTCATTATGTATGTGCAGGACACAGACATATTCAAATTCACTAGTATGCGTTGTCAAAACATAATGTTTGCCATTTATGGAATGTAGAGAATGTAATGTTTTCCTTCGAGACTCAGGTAAATGAGGCAGGGCTTCATGTAATGCTCACTTTACCTTGACATGGATCATTTTAATATGAAACCTTTGGTTTTAAGTAGATGTTTTTTTTTGCCATCCCTCTCTTACTAAACTTGATGGAAATGCAGCTTTATATGGCAAATGGTAAATACAGATGATTAATTTTATTGCAGAGGCCAGTTTTGCACTATATTCTTTGTTTCAAAAGTGCTGTTCTGTATGTTACAGAACTGTAATTGTGTTATCAGTTTCAATGATTCTACTGATTGTTCAACATAATGGTGCTTGTACTGTGCTCATGACTGTAAATATGCCTGAAAGAAAAAAAATAAATCAAATAAATTCAAATATTTTCTCACAAATCAGCCCATTTCTCAGCTGATTGTTTTATTTGTAAAAAAGGTTTTAAAAAAGTTGAATGAAAAATTACTCATCATACTCATAAATAGACACAGAGGCACTTAGACACTTACAAATATAACAGATGCGATGTTTACCAGGTGTTCTGGTACATTACATAATCATATACTCTCACACATATATATACACACACACATGTAACTCTCAGAAAAGGCCCAATTGTCCATCTCGTTCCTCTAGTTTTTCTGGCATTGAGGCAGTTTTTATCTCAGACTGCTGCTGCTGGGCTGAGCTCCAGTCATGCCTGGGTGATCAGGGCTATGGCGATTCTGAACATGGAGAAATAACAATATTGTATATACAGTATCAGAGATATCAGGTGTACTATTTATAACAATTTAATTACTAATGTATTAATGTATAAACAAATCCAAAACACTCTACCGTTAGAAGCTTTACGGTCAGTACAATTTTAAATGAAATGAATACTTCCATTTACCAAAGATGCATTAAATGTATCAAAAGTGACAGTAAAGACATTTAATGTGTCACAAAATATTTGAATTTCTGATAAATGCTGTTCTTTTGAACTTTCTATTAATCAGAGAATAGCGGTTTCCATAAAAATATTAAGCAGCACCTCTGTTTCCAACATTTACAATAATAAGAAATGTTTCTTGAGCAGCAAATCAGTATATTAGAATGATTTCTGAAGAATCATGTGACACTGAAGACTGAAGTGGTGATGTTGAAAATTCAACTTTGCCATTGCAGGAATATATTACATTTTAAAATATATTCAAATATGTACTTCACATTGTAATAATATTTCACAACATTACTGTTTTACTGTATTTTTGATAAAATAAATGCCGCCTTGGTGAGCACAAGAGACTTTAAAACATTAAAAAAAGTTTTTGAACAGTGGCGTAGAAGACTTCTTATAAATTAAGGCCAATTGTAATCTGTACTGTCATATAAAGACCATAATAACTCCAATTAACCTTTTTCTTCTTCTTATCTTTCTTCTTTTTCTTTCTGTCCGGGTCATCATCCTTCTTTTTCTTCTTCTTCTTATGGTCTGAATCTGATGGAGTTTCTGTGGTAAAGATGTGAGATTGACAGTTAAGATTTAAGAAAGCAGACGTTCGTTTCTTTGTGTGTTTGTGTTTGACAGTCACCTGGCGGTAAGGGATCCTGAGGCCGATGATGTTTATGCTTGTGTTTGTTCTTCTTCTTCGGTGGTTGAATGTGCATCAGTCTGTACTGCTCTGGTAACTTTGTCAGGACAGAGAGAGTCACATAAATCATGCATGCAAAACAACAGTAAATGTCTGGCCCACATAACCATTCGCTACCAACGCTGTCCAAGAAACGCTGTCCTTCTTTAGCCTCTCACACACACACACACACACACACACACACTTACGGGGCCAGTGTGTAGCCTGAAGCCGGTGAGCATAGCCCCAGTGAGAGGACTGAACGAGTTGTTGCACACTGGTGGCTTCTCGATGAGAGATCGCATAGAGCTGTTGTCCTGAATGCCTGGGCTGTCGATCATACCTGGAATACAGAGGGATCAAAAAACTATGTAGTTTCCATACAGGCAGTTTTTTTTTACTTAAAGGGATAGTTCACCCAAATATAGAAAAAAGAATGTTGGTATCCAAACAGCTGACAGTAGCCATAGATTCCATAGAATTCTTTTCATACTACGGAAGTCAATAGCTACCGTCAACTGTTTGGTTACCAACATTCCTCAGAATATCTTCTTTTGTGTTCAAAACGACAAAGAAACAAGTGGAGGGTGAGTAGTGAAGGGCAGTGAAAGGTAAAAGTACGCATACACACCAGGAAGCTCAGGAAGGAAGTTGCTGAGTTTCTCCTTCACCTTCTTTCCACAGAACTTGTTATAAGCGTGCTCCAGGTTGTAGTGTGTGATGAGATTAGTGTGTCCTGTCAGCTCATTCTCCACTGTGTAGAAGATATGAGAGTTAACAGGATCACAAGGTGACCAAAACAGCTCCATTAACTCACTACCATGACAAGATTTTACCATGGTAACACCTTTTTGACTCCAAGGCTAATTGGTTTCCTTTGGTACATCTGATGTTTTGTTCCACTATAGATTACAAGAAGTACCTAACAATAATTAAAATAATTCAAATTTAGAATTCCTAAAGTTTTAAATGCAAAATGTTCTTCAGGGATCCCACTACTTTTAACCAATATTTAGCTAGCAGAACGATATATTGCATATTGATTATAAAAATTGCCAATTAATGTAAGACTTTTTATTAATATTTATTACATTACATGACTTTTCCACTCCGAGAAATCACACTTTTTGTTGCTGTTTATCTTATTTTAAAGCTTGTAAAAGCTCTTGGAAGTTTGCTGAGGCCCTCTAGTGGCCCCGGCTCCCTGGTTAAAAACTATAGAACAAAATAAAACGATTATTTTTAATAAAAACAAAACCATAACAAATGAATAAGTGATTTTCTTTTCATTTTATTGTATTTTTTAGTAACAGTGATGATGTTAACTATTGTTACTAGGGTAATCTTAGTAACGGTCTTGCATGACATGACATGACATGACATGGTACTATGGTTACCATGGAAAAGTACCATGGTTATTTGGACATAGTACCGTGGTATTCTTAGAATTACCATGTAAATAACCTGGGTACATGCTATACAAGCACTCTAGAATGGCACTGACACAGTACTTTATTATATATTATTAAGACGAAATCAGCAATATCCCCAATATTAAAATCACAAAGAGGCGCTCACTGGGCAGTTCTCGCAGCAGGTAGAAGGGCTCGTTCATCGCGGCGGGTTTTCTGACCGGACCCCCTTCATCCACCATCTGATGCGGGAAACACATCGGGCCCATGTTTTGGGGTACCTGAGGTTTCCCAGACCCAAAGCCAAGCGCAGAGGGCCCTGCTGGACCCTGTGAATCAGGCTGACCATACAGAGACGAGAAGATTTCTGTCATGATGGCAAAACTACACTACGATGTTATTATTGCGTGGACGTTTCTCTTGGCTGTGCTACTGCCGAACGACGATCTGTTGACAATTGCTTCCGGTTGTTTGGGGAAATTTACCGTAATTGATCAAGTACGTGATCTCATTGTACCCATTTCCTAAACTGCACCAAAATAAACTCATATAATGCGCCCTAAAAATGCATTATATTTACTAATACTGTAGTTTACCTGCATAAATAATTATATAAGATGAGACAAATAATTAACGTTTGTGTCAGTGACGCATGTCGAAATCGTCGCTGGGAGTTTATTTATTACGGTAAAGAAAAAAAGCGACATACTTCCTCTTGTCCAATCCCTTTATGTGACATCTCGACCAATAAGCGACGTCGTTTCAGGAAAGTGACCAATCAATGGGCGCGCTTTAAAGAGGCGGGGCGGATTTTTTCTTCGTCCGCAGTGACCTCTGTCCCTTTAAATCGATTAATTCATTTGCCGACGGATATTGTCTCGCTTTGATAGCGGCATTGATGCTGTCTCGGATCACCGCAGCACTCGTTTTCTAAAAATAAAAAAGAAGAATGGCCTTATTAACACCTCTCTTCGCGTTTTTGTATCATTTGCCGCAGGTTTACAAATGGCTACTAAAGCCATACTACATCGCCTCGTTATTTATGTCTATCGCGTTCCTGCTTGTCCGCAAAACGCCTGGGATCTGCGAACATCTTTCGACGCAGCGCGAGGATGGCAATTCATGCGATTTTGACTGGGTATGTATAAAGCAGACCTTTGGGCTTTAACACATGATTAATGATAACGGATACAGTTAACCTGCTTCGTAACAAGGGGACTGGGCAGTGGCCAGCAGAATTTGGGGGTCGCTATTTAGCTGGCAAGAAAACAAGCCCAAATCGTGGTACGTTAAAGGAGTTTGGAATACCATGAATAGAAATAATGCATGTAGAAATAATAAACCTGGCAACGTGTCCCACGTGTGGTGCATGTGTATCATTCACTGTTGTGCAGTTTAATATATTTATATTTTATAAAAATATGGCACACGGTGGGTTCCCAAAACCCTGAACAATACAGGGTAAATCTGGGCACTGTTAAATAAAGTGAAAGCATAGTAAAACTACTGTATAATTTATAATGTATTTATGATACACTTTATATATATATATATATATATATATATATATATATATATATATATATATATTATATATATAAACATTTATATCACTTTATATTATTTTAGTTTTATATTATTAAGTGTCTTTACTATGCAACATTTAAATTAATGTCAGCCTTTGTTTATTAATTTTTTTTTCAGAGAGAGGTGGAGATACTGATGTTTTTAAGTGCTATAGTCATGATGAAGAACAGAAGAGCAAGTAAGAGTTATCTCTTAAAACACTTTCCCATCTTTGTGCAGTTAATTTTCTGTATAGCATTCTTTATTGACATTCACACGTCAGCAGATAATCTCTTAACCATCATCATGGTCATTATGCAGAGGTTGAATGTGAAGGTTTTGTTTATACACTAAACATTTGGGCACCTGTGAGTCTTTGTGCTCTCAGTGACGGTTGTCGTTGTGTTTGTTGTTAAATCAGTTTTCTTTGTCATTCAGTGTTTCTGTTACTCTCTTTCCCCCTCCTCCAACTTTGCTGTTCAACTCGACCCCTTTGAGTATGGATTTTCGTGTCACAAAGCAGTGCAATATTAAAATATGTTGGTTTTGTGTAATTTTTTGCTCCCCAGTTACCATCGAGCAGCATGTGGGCAACATCATTCTCTTTTGTAAAGTGGCCAATGTGATTCTGTTCTTCAGACTGGACATACGTTTGGGGCTTCTCTACTTGACATTGTGTATTGGTCAGTATTTTTTTTTTTTTAAATATTTCACAAGATTGCAACACAGTCTCAATTGGAAACATGTAACTGGAATATAATAAATTATATTTTTTATTATATAAATTATATTACGCAAATATAGTACAGGTTTACAATTGTTAACGAATTCTAAAAAAAAAAAAAAAAAAAAAAATATATATATATATATATATATATATATATATATATAGATATATAGATTACATGACAAAATTGTAGTCAGTAACGTAATCCGTTACATTACACATTTTAGGTAATATAATCAGATTACTTTTGGATTACTTTTAGATTACTTTTGATTTAACTCGTTTATTACATTGATTATCTTTAGCATTATCTTCTACCATAATGATGTAAAAAAATGCTAAGTGTAAGAAAACTTGTTCCATTCATTGTAATTTACAACATGAAGTGCATTAAACATTATATTACGTCAGGGTTTCCCAAACAGGGTTCGTAAAGGAACTGCAGGGGGTGGTGAGTTTAATGAAAAGCTGACAATTAATTAAATCATAAAAAATTACAATGAAAATAAATCATTTTAAAACAAACTCCGTTTCGAGGAAAGTCTCTTCACTCGGCGTCCATATTTGCAACGCCTTCGGGCAGCTCATACAAGACCTATCTTAATGAATGGGGGAATCCTGAAATCTCAAAAACTGCTTTCGGAATTCACAATTAAATTACATATGTCAAATCAACAACAAAAATCTGAAATTAATTGCCCCATGAATGTTGTTTCTTATGCTCAAATAGCGTTTAAAAAGCTTATTTTTATTTTAGGCTAGACCAGCCAATGCACATGCGGAGTCATAACATGCTTATACTGCACATGTGCATTGACTCTGGTCAAGTTTCTATGGGAAATTTGGCTCTTTCATTTAGAAGGTGGGACTATTCCTCCATATTGTGCGTTGCAGTTTCTCTCATTCATAAGTATAGGAGTGAACCGTCTTTGTATTTCTATAGTCTTTGTTTTAAATAAAACACTTACTAAAATAATTTACCTGCGTGCCATGATCATTAATCAACATCAAAGAAACCGTGAGCATGCAATTGTGATACTTAATTATTGAAATATTTATTTTAAAATCTCAGGGGTACTTAAAGCAAATATATTTGGTGAAATAAAGTTTAGATGACAAAAAGCTTTGGAATGCCTGCATTACATGTGACTAAGAAATAACGTGAATGTGTATTTTAATTAGTTATAATTAATAATACGTTGTTAAAAAACCTAATTCAAATAAAAATGAATGTTCATCAGTAGTTGATGCAATATTGAAACCCTTCTTAACCCTGAAATGATTTTTGTAAATCCAGAGGTCAAATGCAGTCGCCACCTGACTAATGACTGATCTTTGTGTGAATGTCCACAAAACTGGACTATATATACATATTATATATGTATATAATCGTTAGGCTATTTTAGAAAGGAAAATTTAAAGGATGAAAAAGAGAAATTAGGGAGAATCAATGAATGATGAATCATTTATTGCTATTGTGTGAATATGTACCCAGCTCTATATATACAGTGGGGCAAAAAAGTATTTAGTCAGCCACCAATTGTTCAAGTTCTCCCACTTAAAAAGATGAGAGAGGCCTGTAATTTTCATCATAGGTATACCTCAACTATGAGAGACAAAATGAGAAAAAAAAAATCCAGAAAATCACATTGTAGGATTTTTAAAGAATTTATTTGCAAATTATGGTGGAAAATAAGTATTTGGTCAATAACAAAATTTCTTCTCAATACTTTGTTATATACCCTTTGTTGGCAATGACAGAGGTCAAACGTTTTCTGTAAGTCTTCACACACTGTTGCTGGTATTTTGGCCCATTCCTCCATGCAGATCTCCTCTAGAGCAGTAATGTTTTGGGGCTGTCGCTGGGCAACACGGACTTTCAACTCCCTCCAAAGATTTTCGATGGGGTTGAGATCTGGAGACTGGCTAGGCCACTCCAGGACCTTGAAATGCTTCTTACGAAGCCACTCCTTTGTTGCCCGGGCGCTGTGTTTGGGATCATTGTCATGCTGAAAGACCCAGCCACGTTTCATCTTCAGTGCCCTTGCTGATGGAAGGAGGTTTTCACTCAATCTCACGATACATGGCCCCATTCATTCTTTCGTTTACACGGATCAGTCGTCCTGGTCCCTTTGCAGAAAAACAGCCCCAAAGCATGATGTTTCCACCCCCATGCTTCACAGTAGGTATGGTGATCTTTGGATGCAACTCAGCATTCTTTCTCCTCCAAACACGACAAGTTGAGTTTTTACCAAAAAGTTATATTTTGGTTTCATTTGACCATATGACATTCTCCCAATCCTCTTCTGGATCATCTAAATGCTCTCTAGCAAACGTCAGACGGGCCGGACATGTACTGGCTTAAGCAGGGGGACACGTCTGGCACTGCAGGATTTGAGTCCCTGGCGGCGCAGTGTGTTACTGATGGAAGCCTTTGTTACTTTGGTCCCAGCTCTCTGCAGGTCATTCACTAGTTCCCCCCGTGTGGTTCTGGGATTTTTGCTCTCAGTTCTTGTGATCATTTTGACCCCACGGGGTGAGATCTTGCGTGGAGCCCCAGATCGAGGGAGATTATCAGTGGTCTTGTATGTCTTCCATTTTCTAATAATTGCTCCCACAGTTGATTTCTTCACACCAAGCTGCTTACCTATTGCAGATTCAGTCTTCCCAGCCTGGTGCAGGTCTACAATTTTGTTTCTGGTGTCCTTTGACAGCTCTTTGGTCTTGGCCATGGTGGAGTTTGGAGTTGGACTGTTTGAGGTTGTGGACAGGTGTCTTTTATACTGATAACGAGTTCAAACAGATGCCATTAATACAGGTAACGAGTGGAGGACAGAGGAGCCTCTTAAAGAAGAAGTTACAGGTCTGTGAGAGCCAGAAATCTTGCTTGTTTGTAGGTGACCAAATACTTATTTTACCGAGGAATTTACCAATGAATTCTTTAAAAATCCTACAATGTGATTTTCTGGATTTTTTTCTCATTTTGTCTCTCATAGTTGAGGTATACCTATGATGAAAATTATAGGCCTCTCTCATCTTTTTAAGTGGGAGAACTTGCACAATTGGTGGCTGACTAAATACTTTTTGCCCCACTGTGTGTATATACATACACACACACACACACACACACACACACACACATATATATATATACACACACACACACACATATATATATATATATATATATATATATATACATACACACACATATATATATATATATACATACATACACACACATATATATATGTATGTGTGTATGTATGTGTGTATATATATCTCTGAAATGAAATATGAAAAACTAAAACTTGAATTTGATTAAAATGAGAACAGAACATATATCAGTAAAATTAAATTAAAAAGAATATGAAAAAAAACTATAATAGCATATAATTTATACTAAAATACCACTGATGTATTTTGATGGCTGTTAATATTCTCTTATCATTGATGCAGTTTTCCTGATGACCTGCAAACCTCCGCTCTACATGGGCCCTGAATACATCAAGTACTTCAGTGATAAAACCATTGATGTGAGTATGAGTTCATATTTGCCAGTTTCCTTTAGACACAAGTACTTTAGTCACGCCTCATGAGATGCTGGTTTTCAAAACACATTTGCACAGAATGGAATAAGAAGGAAAAGAGCTGAACAATATGAATGAGAATGATTGGGGAGATGTATACTAGAGGAGCGTCAGTGATGGGCACACTTTATTCTGAGACGTCTCATTGCATACTAATCACTGACTTAAAACATCAAAGGGAACTAGTTTAAGTGAGCCTGGCTTATTAGTAACAGGAATTCAAAGGCCATACATGCTTATTACCATTGCAGCCCAATATTCTTTCCAAATAAGCCATTTTCAAATTTCAGCCACATTCATAGTTGAACTTTAACTTCAGCGGCCTGAGGGGAATGCAGAGTTCAGATATATGCTTGAAACTCTTCAGTTGATGCTAGTGAGTATAGATGCTCTCTTTCTTTTGTGTTTAGGATGAGTTGGAGAAGGATAACAGAGTGACCTGGATCGTGGAGTTTTTTGCTAACTGGTCACCAGAGTGTCAGTCTTTCGCCTCTGTCTATGCTGATCTGTCCTTGAAGTAAGAACGTTGCTCTTCATTATGGTTAAATGTTTTTAGGACAAAAAAAATTACACTTTTATGCAGAAAAGACAAATTCAACTGCTCAAAAGCGACAGTAAAACACTGATAATTTGACAAAATATTTCTATTTCAAATAAACACTCACTTGTGAACTTTCTATTCATCAAAGAATCCTGAAAAAAATAAAAATAAATTAAAACCGTGTCATGTTATATTTTTCAACTAATAATAAAAAAATCAAGCAGCACAACTGTTTTCAAAATTGATATTAATACAAAAATTTTCTTGATCAACAAGAAGCACTCAATCTGAATATTTCAGTGTCAAATTCCTTTCTGTATCAAACCTGTGGTAAACTCTTATATTAATGACATGTGGCAGATGGAATGGGATGAAAATAAGCTATATGAAATAAATCCTAGTGTAAGAAAAATATTTTTTACTAATTTTAAATCTAGGTATGAGCAAGTTGTTTTTACAAGGTGTCTTTTAGGTCTTTTAAGACTTACACATGCATATTTGTGACCCTGGACCACAAAACCATAAGTCATAAGTAGCACGGGTATATTTGTAGCAATAGTCAACAATACTATTGCTACAAATATTAGTATGGGTCAAAATTATCGATTTTTCTTTTATGTCAAAAATCATTAGGATATTAAGTAAAGATCATGTTCCATGAAGATATTTTGTAACTTTTCTTACCGTAAATATATCAAAACTTAATTTTTGATTAGTAATATGCATTGCTAGGGACTTCATTTGGACAACTTTAAAAGCGATTTTCTCAATATTTTGCACCTTCAGATTCCAAATTTTCAAATAATTGTATCTCAGCCAAATATTGTCTGATCCTAACAAACCATACATCAATGGAAAGCTTATTTATTCAGATTTTCTTTCAAAAAATTGACCCTTATGACCGGTTTTGCGGTCCAGGGTCACATTTATTAAAATGTGAAGAACCACCATCATGCCTTACTTGCCAAACAAAAATCACCGTGAAGCATATTTTATTAGATTGTACTGTTTTTAATGTAAATAGACAACGGTTTTATTCAGAGGTGTGTTTAACTTATTTAAAAATGTATTTAGAATTTTTGTCTAGTGTAGATTTGAAATGTCTTTTATAACTTCTTGTTAATTGTATACCTTGTGTAATTTATTCTGAGATCGCCATGATAATAGCCATGGTGTTTCTGTGAATTAAAATCTTCTGAATAGAAATGATTAACTTCTCTCTCTCACTCAGATACAACTGTGCAGGGCTGAAATTTGGTAAAGTGGACATTGGTCGTTACAGTGAAGTAGCCAAAAAGTAAGTAGCTCTGCCGTGTCTCACTGCTTCTCTGTGCTAATTGTAACAGACTTTGACAATGTGCAATGTTTGCTTTTTTTCCCCCTCAGATACAGGGTCAGCACCTCTCCTCTCTCAAAGCAGCTGCCCTCTCTAGTGCTCTTCCAGGGAGGAAAGGAAGTTATGAGGCGCCCTCAGGTGGACAAAAAGGGACGGGCAGTGTCTTGGACCTTCACAGAGGTGAGGCTTAATCATCCAAAAAAGACCTTCAGGAGTGGAAAATCTTTGTCAGAACCATCCTTCAAACACGTCAGCTGTCTATGTTCTCTGTACTATACAGATAAATGTGTTGTGACCAGTGTTTTTCATTTGTTTCTAGGAAAACATCATCCGAGAGTTTAACCTCAACGAGTTGTATCAGTCAAAGAAGCTTGGTAAGACCAAAGGAGAGAAGTTCGAGAGGCCCAACGAGCCTGTGTTTTCCCCTGTGCCTGAAGAGGAGGAACCTGAGGCCGAGACCATCACCGCGATGGACACAGAGAGCAAGAAGGACAAATAGAAAGTGCATGCTGCTGAAGAGCACTGTGAATCATTATGGGACTGGAGCAGAATGTGTTAATGTTCAGTATGCAGAGAGGAAGAGAGCGTATGAAGTTATAAACAGAATGATTGTGTTATTGTTTCTTTTTGTATAACATATTAAGTGCAAAATCAGTCCAATAATATAGTAAATCCTTATATTAATATGTATTTAAATGTCATAATCATTGATATACTGGACACGGACATCCAAACAACTGTTATTTGGGACATTGATATTCAAATCTGTCAGCTGTTTTAATTTAATCAAGTTAAAAACATTGGACATCTACCTCTAATATGGTTGATAATTGTGAAGTGATCATTAGCAAGGGGTTATTTTGTGTTGCGTATGCATCGCATTGGGGAACAAACTTTATATCAGTTTTTTTCTATTGTATTGTTAATCCTGCCATTCCATTGTCACTCCTAGTGTTTTTTTTTTACTACTTTTCTGAGACGCAGCTTGGTTGTGTGATGGTACTGACTACTAGACTGAATGTGGTGGTCCAAAAGAATGGGTCTTTTATGCTAACACTTCATGTTTTGAACATTTACTAAATCTGTAAGAGTGAGACCTCAAGATAATATCCTGTAATATTCAGTTGTTACTTTTGACATTGAGACCCAGTTACACATTTCATTTCAGAGAGAATGTACTGCTGTAAAAGTCTTAAATGTTTTGTATATTTAGCTTATTTTAATTTTCTTTGTGCTGAATTATTAAAGTGTTTAACATTTCTTTTTTATTTTAAACTGACAGGCACAGAAGCAAGCTTCATGTTTTAGCCTTTTTCACTGTTGGAAGCTTTTATTGTCAGTTTGTTCATGTGGAATCTTGTCATCAGTTTCCACACAAAAAAAAAAATCAATATTGTTTTAGTTGAGTAAACCAGTCTTGATTTTTCACTAATCTTTAATAAATTGATGTCTGAAAGATGACAGTGCTTTTAGCGGCTGTGAACGGAAGGTTTTTCTTGTTTTTTGCCATTCCAATAAAACACTTTGTTCTTCACATCCTGTTTTGTTCAGTTTGTGCATTTTAAAAATTTGCTCCAAATTTAGACTTTGAACCACCAAGCAGATGTTTGACAAATTGGTCATAAGCTGAAGCGTGCACATCTAAATGACTCAAAGTGCTCAATTAGCATTTGAGATTTACGCTCAAACAGTCAAAGCATTCTCAACGATGACGCAAACCATGTGTAGTGGCTACCAAAAATATACACAAGTTACAGAAAACAGTTCCTGGTAGACCTTTCAGAACTAACTTCACTAAGTCCAGAGTAACCACAGGTTCATCACAACAGTTTTTTCAAAATGATACCTAAACACCAAATTCATTAATTCAATAAAATATATTTAATTTATTTATTTATTTTTTAAGTTTAAACCCTGTTGTTAACTTGCTGAAAACTAAAATGAAAAGCTTAAACTTTGGACAATTTAGACATAAAAAAAAAAAACTAAAAAGATGGTAAAAAACATAAAATGACTTAAATATTAAGATCAAATCGATATAAGGTTGTATATCTCAGGTAGTACATCTACTAACATTTTCAGTATTTGTAGGTACACCCAGGCTTTCCCATATTTGTGGATGGACCAAAAAATAAAAATAAATAAATATTGTTTTGGTGTATAGTTTTTAAAGATTTTTTATCTATTAAAACAAGAGCAATGCATAAAGGGGAAATTAAAGTCAAAATCATAACTGATTTATAAAGAGTTTATTACCAATGCTCAAACACACACACTCACGCATACACCTATTCACAACCATGTTCACTCACACTGAACTATACAGTACACATTCTTTTTTTCTTTCCCTCCCTCCCCTCAATCCATCTTTTGATCCAAAATATTCCTATAAGTGTATTCATTGGCTTTGTGTCAGCAAATACATTCTGTCCCCTGATTGGCCAGCTCTGATCTAAATGTCACCCCTGACAAGACAGACGATGATTGAAATGAGTCCTGCACAATGTCACAATCTTCTCGAATGCAATAGGTAAGAATTAAATCATTAAAAATAAAAGGCTTTCACTGATTCATAATGACGGTTAACTTCCACTGACTGGTTCACCTGCTGTCCAATCAGAGGGCATTGATATGGATCCCCACCGTTCTGTGGCATAGGGAGCTTTAAATCCTACATGGCTGGCTAGTCAAGGCCACCGGTGAGATTTGGCTCTCACATATTAATATATATTAAAAAAAAAAAAAAAACAGATCTAAGAGGCAGCCAATCAATGTTTACAGGATAAAATTTGAAATATGACCCACACAGATTTGGCTCCACCATATCAAATGCATTTTTATGCTACGATTAACCCTCTGATTACCTACCGGCTGATCTCTCTCCAGCTAGAGCGGCCATCAGCTCTATATCCCTCTATTTGATTAGATAAAAGTCCATAGAGAACAAATATCAGCCTTTGTAGAAAAAAAACATTTTGATCTTATCAATAGCCATTTATAAAGTCATATAAAATAACACTTTAAAAATTAAATAAAAACTTGAATTTCCAAGGCCATTGCTCAGAAACACTACTTGCACTTGAAAAGGCTGCTGTCACTTAAATAATGCATTAGTCCATTTCCTTATCTTTACTACTGTTTTGCTTCCCTGGTGCTGATTGGATACAGACGCAACATTGTCGCATGCCAAACACAGTGGTCTGAAATGGCTACTGAATGCCACAGGTCCCCTTTTGAAAAAATCTAATTCCACTCGGTGATTAAAAAAAAAGAAAAAAAAGAAAAACAACCAAAACTGATAATCTTTTTCTATACAGAACAATTTACACATTTATGTTGGATAAAAATCTTTTTTTTGTTATGTACTGAAATGTTTTCAAGGCAATCCGGTCCTTTGCCGTCACACTGATTATGTGCTCCAGCTCCTTACTGGCGAGGAGTCCTGAAGTCCCACTATGTCACGGTTTGAATGACCCCCTGCTCCTCCTCCTCCTCCTCCTCCTCCTCTTCTTCTTCCTCTATGTCATATCTAACCAAAACCTGCTGGTTAGCATTATTTCCTTTTCAAAAAATAACAGCAGAGGTCAGAAGTTTTCAGATCTTTCTTGTAGGCACCAATAAATGTCCGCCAAACAGAATTTTCTCTGCTGTGTCTGTGAAGAAAATGAGTACAGGGCTCCATTCTTGACAACACGGGTCAAAACAGCGCGTCTCTCACACTGATATCTCGTAAGTGGTCCCTCCGACACCAGTCACCTTCTTCACCCCGCCTCCAGGCTTGTGGGCGGGGCTCTGAGAAGAGCCAGCACTGGAATACGCCTGACCTGGGCGAGTAGACACGCTAACAGGATGAGAGGGGGTAGAAGGTGGTTTCGGCTGCCCGTTTGTCCGACTATACGACTTCATCTGAATCTCGTCCCTAAACCAGAGAAACAGAGATGTTAGAGAAAGATAACAGATTAGAATGCAGTTTTATAGTACTTGCACTACTGTTCAAAAGGTTTTTTTTGTCATTAAACTGATGGCAATAAAAGAAAGACATTCATAATTATTTTAAGTTACAATGATTTATATTTTAAATAAAAGCTCTGAAAAAAAAAAATACATCATGGTTTCCTCAAAAATATTAAGCAGTACAACTGGTTTCAACATTGATAAAGAAATGTTTCTTGAGCAGCAAATCAGAATATTAGAATGATTTCTGAAGGACCACATGACACTGATGACTAGGGCTGGGTATCAAGTTCGATACTTTTTAGGCACCGACCGAATTGCCTCGATACCATCGAGTATCGAAAAACGTCTTGCCGTTCGGTACCAAATTTCGATACCTAAGGGGTTAATCTCATCAACGTCAGTGAGCCAATAAGCCTGCAGCACTAGGTGTGTTCGACTAGAAGCGGCGCGGCGCAGATCTATCAGTGTCTGACATCCGCGAGAGAGATTCGAAAGCCTACGGAGCAGTCTGCTCTCTCTCTCTCTATCGCGCGGTTTCCTTTACTACACACAGACTGAAGTGATATCAGCGTCTGCCGTCTCACTAAATGAGGACATAAACACATGAACAACACCTCCAGAACTGCTCTGAGAGTGACTTCATTAGCATTTTACCGTTTGATTTGAGTAAAACTAGCATCATATATCATATACACACAGAACTGTAAAGGTATTCACGGCAACCCGTCAAAATAAAAGTTCGGTTTAACTTGGAAGACACTGCGGCAGAAATACATTACTATTGTTCAGCAGACAGTAGTACTAGGTACTACTAGGGTCCTATTAAAATTATTAAAACTTTATTTTTTTAAGTAATGATCACACAACATTTCTTCCATGTGTTAATTGTAATAGTAAACCCCCTTTGTTTGCCAAAATAAATAAATAAACTTTGATTTTCAAGAATTTAAAGATAAATGAAATTAATGTTTTATGCCTTCATTTGAAAACCAGAACACAAAACATTTCTTAAGGCTATTTTAAGAATAAATTTGAATAAAGTTTTTATGCATTCAAATAATTAGACATACTACACCAGAATAATAAAACATATGATGAAAGAAAAAACACCCACTTATGAAAGTGGATAAAGATTTTCAATTCAAGTCTTTAACCTAGAATAAATGAATAAAAATTATGATTCTGTCTGAGCTATGTGTTTTAAAACGAACACGCACTAGTGTAAATGTAGCCTAACAACTTCATTAAAATTATTTGCACTGATTTATTGTGTTGGATATATTTTGTTCCTTTGTGCAGTGGCTCAGGAGATGAGGCTTTGAGTCGGTATAAATGACAAGCTGAAAAAATAAAACCAAAGTTTTTTTGAAAATAATCTTGTTAAAACTGATTTCATAAAATTGGTATCGGAAAAAGTATTGTTCAGGAACCGGTATCGAACTCAAGGTATCGGTATCGAAAATTTTTAAACGATACCCAGCCCTACTGATGGACTGCTGAAAATTCAGCTTTGCATCACAAGAATAAATTACATTTGAAAAGGTATTAAAACAGAAAACGGTTCTAATAATATTGCATAATATTACTGCATTTTTGAGTAAATAAACATGGTGAGCATGAGAGACATTAAAATATGCTAGAGCTCAAAAGTTAATTTTTTTATTTTTTTTAAAGAGTAAAAGTATGATGATTCTGTAGCATGCATTCAAACCAAACAAAAGCCTGTATTATGAAAAATTAATAGGGTCAACATTAAAGTGGTGTGAAATGTGCAATTTTGTGTAGTCATGAATGTTTCACTCCCACAGTTAAATAAATAAAACAAATAAAGCATCATAATGTAATCAAAAAATAAAGTCGCAATACACAAAAAAGAATTATGATAACTGAGGATAATATATATATCACAAGATGCATAATTGTCAAATTCACTTCCTGTGATATGATACAGATGTCAGTTAAAAAGCCTCCCAGAGCAGATGTCAGTTCAGAAAACAAAGTGCAAAAAGGCAATGAGAAGAAAGAAAGAAAAAAAAAAAAAAAAGCAAATTCAGCCTTGCCTGACAGTAAATTTCAATTTCTCTGTCACACTATTTGGAAAGGAAACATTCTCTTAAGCACTGAAGCATTGCAGGTTTATTCTAACCATCAGCTCTGCTGTCAGCATGCCACTGAAACTACCGTTAATGATGAGGGATCGTTCTGGGCCCTTGGTGTTTCCAAATAATGCATACAATGTCAACTTAAAATATAAAGCTCTTATGACAGAATGTTTCATTTTGTTCTCTCCCTCATTCTAAGCAACATTTCCTGTAAAGAAGATTTATTCTCTGCTGCTTTTTGAAGGCCAGGTTGATTTTGCTGCTTTTAAAAAGCTGACTAATAACTCGAAGCAAAGCAGGCATTCCAGACTCCTAAATGAGCAGTGATGAAGTTTTCTCTGTCTCTCAGATCTATCCATTTAGTCATTTTGCCAGCGATTAAAATGGATCTGTTTATTGTATTGTAGAGCAAACAATATCCAGTTTATCTACCTAGGTCGCCATGGTAACAACTTAAGCAGCAGCATGATGTCAGGAGATTTTAATTCATGATTCATGATATGGCACTGACACAACTAAGGAACATGAGACAACAGAGGCATTACTAATTTTATGCATTCATGCAGAAGTCTGACCCTGTCCTCAAACATGAGAAAAACTACCTGAAATCTGACCTGCTTATTCAGATTCAATAAATGAAATAATATTTATTGTATTTGTTTTTAAATTATTTTTTTGTTATTATTTATTTTTTATGCTTGTATGAACAAAGCCTTTGATTTCTTTAAAAACTATAATGGTTGAATGGACATTTAAAATTAAATGGTTAGAGGATATTTTAAATTAGTACTTTAATAATATTTTTTATTTACTTTTATTTAAATTTTTGTTGTTTTTTAATGTTTTGCCAGTGTTGTCAAATTTTTTAAATAAATATATAAAACAACAACAATAATAACAACAACATTAATAATGAAATTTAAAATCTACATAAAAACTGGACATTTTAAATGAAATGGTTGTGAATGTGTTCAATTAAATTTCATTAGTAAAATTTAAATAAATAACAACAACAACAACAACAACAATAATATTATTATTATTATTATTATTATAAATAATGCATTTAGATATATTTATATATATTTTATTTAATATGTCCCTTAACTAGTCGGTGCTGACAGCCTTGTGGGCAGAACACCGTCATACAGCGTCGTTGCGCTGCAGGCGTCCTGAATTCGAATCGACTTAAGGACCTTTCCCGATCTCACCCCCTATCTCTCTCCCACTTCGTTTCCTGACTATTCTGATCTGTTCTGTCATAATAAAAGGCAAAAATGCCAAAAAAAAAAAAATCTTTAAAAAAAAGTCCCTTGACTATTTAATGAATTTATTAAAGATAATTGATTTTCATGCTGTTTTAATACTTTGACAATTATGATTCACTAACATTCAACACAAGCAGCAGAAAGCAACAGATGATCACCGATGAAAGCATAAAATTACTGGCGAGTCGCCTCGACAGAATGAGTTTAGACTGATGGGAAAACGCAGAAGGAAGAAAGAAGTGAAAGAGATACACTCACAGGAGTCTGGGAGGAGGAGGAGGAAGAGTAGGAGGAAGGAGGCAGCAGGCTGCGCAGAGCGTCGTAAGGTTGAGGGGGAGGTACTCACTTTGGCGCCTGTATGCCCCCTCCCCCGACCGAGGCCGAGGCTTTGCGGACCAGGCGGTACTGCATCTCAGCAGCGGCAGCGCTAGAGTAAGACAGAGACTTCCCCAGCGGCGGGGGGTGTGGCGAGCGTGGAGGGTGAGTGGTGGGCGGCAGGGGCGTGTCAGTGGAGCGTGTGCGGTACGGATATGAGGGCTGAGGCGGGCCCGAGTCAGACATCAGAGGGGGTCGAGAGAAGCGGGGCGGCCGATGGTGGTGGTGATGATGGTGGTGGTGGTGGTGGTGATGCTGAGAGTCGTGCAGCAGGCGTTCCCGCTCGCGTTCAGGTGGAGCGGGCTGGGAGGAGGTGGAGCCACGTAGATAGCCGGCATGCTGCGGGGAGGCGAGGAGGGCGGCGCTGGAGGCAGACGGCTGGTGGAGCTCCGCCTCCCGCTGCTGGGCGATCTGTGCCGACAGGAAAGGCGAACTGTATCCCACTACAGGCGCGCGCGGTCGGCCTGGTGACATCTCAGGCGCTGCAGACTCAAAATCTGGGCTCTCAGACGGCGTGAGCAGACTATCGTATGACAGACTGCCGTTCCGAGGAGCCGGCGGTGGCGTCTGATTGGCTAAGCTCTTGTAGCTGGTGGAAGTGGTGGCTTCAGATGGCGGGGCATTGTGGGAAGAGCGAACACTGGAGGACCGTGAGGCCCCTCCGGCGAGAACTGTGGGATCAGAGAAGGAGGGATACGAACGCCCTCCTAGGGAGTATCCGGTGATCCCTGAGCCTGGAGGTCCTCCAGGACCCCCAGCTGTTCGCTCTGGCCCGCTTCGCTCCGCTCCTCCACCCCCCTCGCGCCCATCCAGACTGGGCTCAGAGCGATAGCCTGGCTGCTGACTGGACTGGAGGAGAGAGGAAGAGGACTCTTTAAGACTGTCCCCGCGACTCATCTACAGAGAGAGCGAGAGAGAGACAGCAAGCAGAAGAGTTTATAAAGTTTCAAAGGAAATCTGAAAGCTAAATTCAAAGGGATGTCAAGGACAAATCCCTTGGGGTAAGGATCTTGTGGGCCACTGTGGACAGATGATTTAGGAAAGTGCTTTCTATAGCTATAATAAAGAGCCAGCATTGTGACGGACAGAGAGGCTAAGCTTGGAAAGGCAGGGAACAAACTTGGACACACTAAAGGCAGAGCACTGTGGTTTTTCACAGGAGTTTGAGCACACCACATCACATGAGCAACGTTAAAAAAACAAAAGACCACAACATCTATCTTTTCTTGCCTTGTGGTCTTTGTTGGCAGGGGATAAAAAGCCTTGGGGCCTCATGTACAAAAAGTAAGCTACAAGCAAGCATGACATTTACCCTGGTTGGCTTCTTAGTCTGGCTTCTAAAATTGTAGATTTGATTGGAGCCAACTGAGTGACTGTGCATAATTCACCCATTTAACTTGCAGGTACTTTTTTAGTTCACAGAACAAACTATAGCTCTGCTCATGAATACCTAGCATGTTTTGCTAAAAACTGAACATTTTATGTGTGATTTTACGTCCTACCAGACTGATAAAAGTCCTGTGCCTGCAATTTTCATTTGTGATATTATTGTATGTGTAGCATTGACAATATATTTCATTTTAATTTTAAGTTACCAGTGTACTGGTGTATTGCTATTAAAAGGGAAACAATCGTTCAATTCAGACTTAAACTCAACCCTGCCCAACAGTTGTAAATTCTATTATTTAAATCTAAACCTTGTGTACACACTTCCATAAAACTCAGTAAAGTTTTATTCATGAGGCCTCAGGTCTTTCAGAATCAATCAAAATCACATGACATGGTGTATTTCTCATCTAATATATCTTAATCCAGCATCATAGAGCCAAAGAGAGATTGGTTGTTTGTTTGTGTTGACACACTGTGGGCTTAATTAACACAACTAGAGTATAATTAAACAAATGGAACAAATTATATTTATTCTTTTGGGGTTTTTGTATAAGCTGTGGCTTTTTGAGAAAGCAATGTGGTATTTTTGTAAAACAACATCTTTATATAATATAACCCTTCATTTTCCAAGTTATAGATATGAAATAACTACTATGGTGATAAACTAAACAGTGGGAGATTCATAAAACAATGACAATTAAATAGAAACTCAGCTGCAATAACCTGCATTTAAAAATGTATGCATATGGACACAGACAGATACTAGAGAAAGGAGAGCACATAATAATAGCACACACAGACACAGAAAAAGTAGTACAGTGTAAACTTACTGATACTGTTCAACTGAAAGCCACTGAGTCAACCAAAACGGAGGGGGAAAAACAATTTAATGGATTGAACAAAATGTTAGAGAAAAAAAAAAGACAAATGTATGTGGTATAAAGGAAATAATAATTACAGCCATGCAAAAGAATGTAAATGTCAAAGTAAATGTTGTGAATCACCACCATAGATTGTGAACAAACAAAAAGACCTCTTTAAAGACCAGAAAAGTTACCTGGTTGGCATAGGCATGTGTGAGGGCAGTGTGGTTCTTGCCCGGGCTGCTGTATGTGGGCCTGTACTTGAACATGGTGGGGGTGGGCGGGGCTTTATTCAACAGACTACTCTCTGCAAACAAAGAACAGAAAGATTACATATTTGAGTGAATTAAGCTGACACAACAGCACTGCAACATGTAATCGCAATCTTAAGGCCTGTTCACACCAAAGAAGAAAACCACAACTATAAAGTTTTAATAATTGTTCTAAATCTACAAAAACAAAAGTTCATACCACAACTATAACTATAAATGACACAAAAGGTACGATAACATTCAAAATTGAACATTAAAAAAAAAAAATGACAGTCAATCAAAATTCACTAGATTTTAAATGCACTAGACTCAAGCATTTAAAATGGCACACCAGATAACTGCAATGCCTGCTTATAATAAACAGAACATTAATATGCTTTGGTGTAAACGCCAAGACAGTTATGATTTTAGTTAAATTTACAGTTATCATTCTTAGTGTGATCAGGCCTTTATACTCAAAATACTCATATTAGATTCCTAAATGGCAATTGCAAGGAAATATATGCAAGGAACACCAGACCAATCACAAAAGCACGCAAGTATTGTGATGACATCACTGCTGTTACATATTGAAAGCTTGAATGAACACTATTCAACTGAAGTCAAATCTTAAATGTAATCAGTAACTTAAAAAAAAAAAAAAAGCTCAAATAAGGCAGAAAGGATCAATGGATGTTTGAATGCTACTATAGTTTGCTCTAACCCTCAGAGTGTCCGGCAGGTCCTCGTGACAGCCCAGGGTATCTGAGCTCTGGTTTAGGTGGAGGTGGAGGCTCGGCGTCAGCAGACTGACTCTCCATCAAACTGCTCTTAGACTGAAAGATTGCAGAAGAGAGGATAAAACACAGGTGGTTCATAAAATAAAGAAATAGACAAAACAGCTGACTAGGAGAACTAGAATGTATTTTCTGACTCATATACAATGTCCGATAGGAAAAACACTCATTCAAATCATGACTACTCCCTCCTCAATGCCAAAGTCACTGAAAAATAGTTACACTATTGATGTTACATTGCCTGAACCGGCAAACTGTGCTTAAGAGCTGCACATTGTTATCCTGGTCAGGTACTGAAATTTGCTAAATCATATTTTTTTTAGTACTTTGGTTTACCATGCTAGGGTTGTGTGATAAATGTGATGAAACCGGTTTATGCTTTCGGTTTTAGCTTTTGAGAGCTTCTTGAACCAGATTTCATGTAAAGTGTGTTTTTATTCATATAATACATCAGGAAACTAGATGAGATCAACTAAACCATTCTCCACACCATCACTTTAGGGAGACACATAAAATGTGCAGTGTTGGGGGGCGCCCAGGACCAGGGTTGAGAAACACTGCCCTATACCATGTAACCCTATTTGGTACAGACCAACAAGGTTGCTGGGTGTGGCAACATGAACACACTTTAGGCTCTTTCTCAGGCTTTGGACCATCTGGCGTGCCAACTTTCCATGAGTAACTGGTTACAGCAGACACACCTTTGTTATAATTTGAACTAGGGCAATGGTATCACGGCAGAGGACGCCAAAAGATTCAGCAACCTTATCAGAGGGATAAGACCAGGACTTCTGAAGATAATGGAGGAAAAGCAAATGAACATTTCCAATAATCAGTTCTTTCCTTCCATTTCTGCACAGTGGTGCACATTTATCAAGCAGCTCTCTCTGCCACACTGTACCTCCTTCCTCCCTCTCACTATCAGTGCTCATTACTCGGCAAGCTACAAGCTGAGCCTTTCACTTTAGAAACCATTAATGCAGAAATCCATGTATTGCCAAAAAGCATGACTACTTTTCTCATAACTCCAGGTTGCAATGTTGAAAAATGTCAAAAACATATAATGAAGTGCTCCAAACTGATTAAAAGTTCATGTATTCTTAAAGAACAAATCATTTCAAAGCACAACCTTTCATTATGGAATAAGAAAGTATTTTTGACAGTTTAAAAGCCAGTCTACGTTTCAGCCATATTAATGCAAGCCTGTCTGTGTCAGCCATCCTCAATCAGATGGTAAATGGCACAAACAGATATATTTTGAGCTTCGTCTGCCAGAAAGGGGAATTGGAGCCAGTTGCTTGCAAAATAGTCTAACGCACTCTCTGACCTAGGGATTTTGGCTCTGACAGGAACATCTGCACCTCAGTGGCAGAGGTAACGCTCATGGCCTCATTCAAACATTTTAAATCATGAATTTCCATGGCCTATCTTGTTACCAGATAAGGGTTTTTATAAATCATTCAAATTCAGACTGACTTCATAATGACTCATTAGAACAATTTGTGAATCACTGAACAATTTATTAGAAAGAACAGACTCTAAGGAACAACTTGCATTCAAAAAAACAAGAGTAATATCTACAATTTCATTAATTTTCTTTGGCTTTCTCTGGCCTGGAAATCTTATATTTCATAACAGCTGAGAGACTGTTCTTCCAAAAGGAGAAGGATGGAGAGAAGCCCTGAGAGCACTGAAGAAAATAGGTAAAAAGGCTTTATTTCCTTACCCGGTGAAGGTCTCCTTGGATTCCGTTGTCGAGGACCTTGGCTGCCAGCTGAGCCTCAGTAAGCTGCGGTCGGAGGAAAGGAGGCTGAACAGACACTGTCTGAGCCTTTCTCTTTCTACCCAGATACCTGAGAGATCAGAATACAACATTGTATTAAAATCTCAATAAGGAAATACAATATTTACGTCAAAGTTATGAATGCAGGGGAAAACATACCTGGGTGCCTGTGAGCTGCACAGAACATGCGAGATGTTTCTCAAGCAGCCGTTTGTGAAGGGGTTCACGCCTCCCCTGAACTTCCCTGTTACCTACAAACACAGAGTTGACCGTTAAACAATAACCTTAGTAGTTACTTTATTAGTGATTTGTCATAAAACATTTAAAAATAATAAAAAAAGAGATAGAATGAGGCAGTAAGGAAGAATAGTGAGATAAGATACAAAAAAGTGTGCACATGTGGTCAACACAAAGAGGAGGAGAGATGGGCAGAAACTGGTTTGGGAAGAGGATTAAAATGAGATTACAATCTAAAGGAGGGCTGAGAGAAGGTCATATTTTGAAGGATTATAAAACTACTTAATAGGGATTTTAATCCCAGTTCACCACCACCACCAACATGGTTATTGACAGGAAAACAAACACGACAACAGAAGATTATGATTGCGCATGTCACAACCTGCTCATTGGTGGTCCTGCCTCTTGCCACCAGAACGACATGGAAACCAGTGAGACCTGCCACTGGGATGAAGAAAAGCCCAGCGACACACATGACAGCCATACTGATAAAGGGTCAAGGAGGAAACAGTAAATCATAATACAAATCAGCTCTCATTTGAAGTCTGAATTTTGGTCAAAGGTTTTGGTGTGAGCACAAAAAAAATGAAACAACTATTTGAGGATACGTGACAGCCGAATGCACTCTGTCCAGCTGCTGGGTGTGGTAGAGAATGAAAAGCAGGCCGAAGCCAAACACGCCCATTATGTGAGCAGTCAAAGAGAGCAGGAACAGGAAGAAGTAACGGTAATTCCTCCGGCCGATACAGTTGTTGACCCACGGACAGTGATGATCAAAATCCTGCAAGGAGAGAAGAGGCAAGTTGCATGTGTGTGTGCGCGAGTCATAATTATGAAAGACAGAGAAAAAAGCTTAAGGCTGTGCAAAGCAAGCACACTTCTCTGCTTAATTAACGCAAATCGATCAGTCTAGTCTCCAAAGCATTAGTCAGAGCAAGACTGGACAGACTGATTAATGACAAAGATTTACCAAAAAATAAACAAGAACTGCAAATGTTATGGAATTTATATGTATTGTAATGTCATTTGTTTTGTCAATGCACAATAGTGGGGTCACAGCTGAACAATGACTGGAATAATGTGCGAGTGTGTGTGTGTGTGTATGTGTGTGTTTACCTCCACACAGTTGTCGCACACAGAGCAGTGAGAGCAACGCGGGGGTCTGTAGAAACGGCAGGTGGAGCACCACTTCATCCGCACTTGAATGCCTCGAATCTCCACAGTCTTGTAAAGAGGAGCTCGGAAATCATCCTCTTTATCCTCATCTTCCTCAGCTACAACACACACACAGTGTTTAAAATACCTTCCTCAGTGGATCAAATTACAGATGTATTTTAATAAACTCCTGCTTAAGTCAACATGGAATCCAAACCCTGTTTAATTTGACCGTTGTGCTCTTTAACACACATCTTGTCCACAATTCATTAGTGCATGTTACTCCAAATTAATAAAAACTAATGCCACACAGACAAAAAGAAAAAAAGAAAAACGAATAGCTTATATATATATATATATATATATATATATATATATATATATATATATATATATATATATATATATATATATATATATATATATATATATATATATATATATATATATATATATATATATATATATATATAAATTAATATACAGCAGTTTTTAGATTTTTGTTGAATATTACATTTAACTTAGAAACATCAGGGAATTGAAATGGACTGGGAATTCATTTTCATGTTGACTTTAAGACAGTTATGTTAGTATACACTACTGTAGTACTGATTAATATTTAAAATTTTATTTTATTTTTATGTTTTATTTTTTGTAGTTTGAGTACTTCAACTTCAACTTCTTTTAGTTAGTTTGCAAGGCAAAATTTCTAATCTTTGTTTAGGTTTTTATTTTATTTTAAAAAGTTCTTCATCTAATATACATTATATTTTATTTCTATTCAAAATACTAGAAGTCATTTTTGTTAGTTTTAGTTAACAATAAAAACACTGCTTTAAGGTTGATTCAGCTGATATTTAGTACATCAAGGTCAGTTAAATGGAAAAACAAAAATTCTATTCATTGACTGAAATACAGTCTGAAAAAAAATATGAAGTGGTTTGTTTTTCCAATAAGACAGCCACACATTCTACTGCAGCTGTATACTCACACACACACACAGACAAATCATATTGCAGATTGTTTCACTACCTCTAGGGAAGATGCCAGGATCCATGAAGGTGGCCATACAGAAGTTGGCCAAAACAAACAGAAACATAATGCCATTGTATATTGGCACAGCAACGGAAAACTGCTCTGAAAGCCAAGGGCACCTGTGGGAAAAAGAGGCATGAATGAGACACAGAATGAGACTAAAATCACACACTTCATGTGTGCTTTTATATACCTTTGTCAAGTCTGCTTAACCATCCTAATTTAGGAAAAGAGCTGGTTGTCAAGGGAACACACTGACTGATTATGCTTCAGCCACATTCTTACTAGAAGCAATATAGACACACAGATAACCACAAAACATTCAATGTGTGAGAACAAAAACAGGCAGGAGAGAAATAAAAAGAAAATAAGAGAGGAAGTGGCACTTTAATGACAGATGCTGTCCTATTTTCATTGCCTTTCAGTGTTTAATCTGAGGGGTTGGTGAGAAGAAAGGGATCAGAGGGGGCAAATGACAAGAATGAACAGACGTGACACAGCATCTGACTTAAGCCCCCCAGATTTCCTCTTGTGTGCCAACTGGAAGGGCGTTTTTTTTTTGTGGCTTGATGACTATTTCATGTTCCTGTTATATTTACAGGTCACGACTTGTAGAATATAGGGCACAAGAAGTCAACAGGAAGCTAATGTGATTTCTCAATTTCATCAAAAGGAAACTGTGCTGGCTGCACTTTAAACGCTGATGTTGCATAAACACATCGACCTCAGTTCATGAGTGCACAAGCCATTCAATGCATCATGAAGACCTTTTGTTTATGTAAACAAGCATTTACATAAACATCAACATCATGTCTATTTCAGTGTCAATTTCGTCAATCTAACTTCGCAGGGGACTTTGGTAAGGGTGCTGTAAAATACAAAGTATGGTGTACTCTAAACTGTAAGTAACATTGGCAGGAAGGTGACTCCTAAGACCAGAAATCCTTTATTGATTTACATCAGTGTTACTGCGTCAAAATGCATAAATCCTCAATAGAAAAATCTTTTATATTACTTCATGTAAGAAGTGAACTAGGACACAGAGACTAATTTACGTTAGATCAGAATTGTTAAAAAGCTGCGAGTCTTTTGTAAATCAAGCAAAATCTATAGAAGATTGATCTTGTCATCATTCAAAACATTTAATATAGATTATTAATAAGCAAAGAAGCCTTTTAATACAGTAGAGGCAAGATAAATTCTGATATTCTAAGCTGTGAAAAATCTTTCTGATATTTAAGATACAGCCAGCTGTATTGAACATTAACTTATGAACTGAGGATATTATTAGAAGCGTATTGCTTAGATGTATGCTGTCAAAAATTTCAACACCACAAAAAGACTATTCCAGTTATTTTAACACTGAAACTAATAGCATTCTCAGATGTGGCTCATTTAATGATAAAAAGGCTGAAAAAAAATAGCACTGAAATGACGCTAACTGTACTGTCCTACCTTGCAACTGCTGCCATATGATCATCATCATCACACAAGCTATTCTGCAACATAAAATAATGGAATCCTGTGCGCTTGGATAGTTTTATACAGGTTTTTATAGAAATTAATGTGTAGATATATTTTTGTCGGTTACAGCAGTGATATAAGACACACGTAGTTAACCCCCTATGGACACCTTGGCAATTGAATCGGTATTGGCTAGTAAATTTTTTAGTTTCCTCACATGATGTGTGTATATAGCACGTCAATTCTGCATGTTATGTAAGTCTCTCTTGCTTTGTATCCTTCTTTGGATACTCTTTCTTATTTTTTCCATTGTAGTTTTCACCTAGCTTGTGTGCGCAGCTGTCACACTCACAAGCAAGTGAACACACACTTAATCTTAATGAACCATGCCAAAAAAAATCAGTTCCAGGGAGAATGATTTGGTGCTTCTGAATGAGTTCTAGGCAAAAACCTTCCATTACCCACTCTACAGCGCAGCAATACATTTTTGATCACTGTTATTTACCAGTACATGTTGACTCATCCATCATAAATGATTGCAGCAATCAGTGCTACTAAACGTGTTTGTGTACTCACGTGAAGCAGAAGAAGAGGGTGGTTGCCCCGACCAAGAAGGCCGTTGCCGCAGAGACTGGCACGTAGCGACTAGGCCGGAGAGGTCTGGATGGAACAGTGGGGTGGGGTGGGGAAGTGGGTCCAGACACGCCCCCACTCATGCTGCCGCTCGGCATCACCCAGGGGGCAGGATGGCAGCGTGCCCCGGAAAATGATCCGTTTGTGAGTGTGTTTGTGTTGTCAAGACAGCACAAACGCAAGGAAAGACTATGGGAGAAGTCGTTGTCCTTTCAGCATTATACAAAAAGGCCACAAGTTGAGCATTGTTGCAAAAACACAAAAACAAATTCTCAAAGTTGAAAATGATTAAAAAAAAATAAAAGTAGTAAACTGAAGAAATTTGGGATTTGAACAAATTGAAATTATTAATATAAATTATTAAAGCATTTAACAAAATATAACAAATTGCACAAAACCTTTAAAGTCTAAATATTTTTGGGTCATTTAAAACAATAAAAAAAAAAAATTTCAAAAGGCTTAGGATAAAGTTTAAAAAGTGCCACAAAACAGAACTTGAATATGGGAATTAAAAATTGTGTTCATCCAGTTCTTCAGTGATGCTTTAAAAATGCTTTTTAAACGTTTGGTGTTACTGTATAAAATAAGAGGTTACTGTATACTGTATAAAATAAGAGGTAGAGGAGAGCAATGGGTATGAATTTGCTTTTTTTTTTTTCTTGAATGACAACAAATATTTTAAAAATATATTTGAGTTTGATGTTTTGATGAGCAGCACTGTAGTCAGTGAATGTCCTCAAGTTTTTCAGCTGCGAACTGGGAGTTGAAAAAGAAAAAGATCAAAACAGATATATAAAAAAAATGAAACAGCAAAAGACAAAAAGAGGGACAGGAGGATTTCTCTCAGTTTTGGTGTAGTTCAGTTGAAGGGAGCAATGACAACGAAGGAATCAACTGTTAACAATTTCCCCCCACCATCCACACTCAGAAAATATAAAAATGTCTTTCCTTCATTTCAACCAACAAGTGCGCTACACTGCACCTTTAAAAATGGAACCTCATGTGTCTCTCTCCCGAGTCGAAGCATTGCTGATCCACAGGTTCGTTTCGAAGGACAGGCCAGTATCTTCCCAAGTAAACAGGCTTACACCTGCATGGCTGATTAGATCAAATTCTCGCTTTTTGAGACAAGAGGCATGAAACGAGAGGAATGCTCCAGCTAAAACACCTCTCTTGATGAAGCTTCCACAGAGACAAAAAACAGGTGAAAGAGCAGCGCTTAGCTTGCACACACCTCAAAACTCCTGGGAACCGATCAAGGTCAGTGAAGCGATTCCGAAAAGAAGACTTTGGAGCTCAGAGGAATCCTGGGATTCACAGGTGAGTATGTGAAGATTGAGGGAGCATGAGGTCAAAGAGAAAACAATGGACAGGAGTTCAACTTCTCCCTTGGGACACTTCAGAGACTTCCTTAAATGTGTACGTGTGAGTGCATCAGGCCCAGCTGCTGTCTATTAGCAGATGAGGAGGCATTACATAAGGACCTCTGGGGGACGCGGCCTCAAGGGAGTGCCTTGAGCCATGCTTACACTTTCTTCTCTGACGCTGTGGAGTTATCTCGCCTTTCAGCTGACCATACGCACACTTGAACACAGAGTATCCACGCACTCAGCCAAAGTTGGGGCCTTCCAGTGGGTGCGCTGGAGAGAATGGAAATAAACTCCACCTGAAAAGAACAAAAGAAAAAAAAATTAGAATTTTGAGACAAAAAAGGCTTGAGCAGCAACTTTTAAATGGTTGGGCTGACACAAACAACAAATATGGTAAATAAAGTACCTATTATTTATTCAAACTATGTGAGCATTTGCTTCAATAAAGTATTCTGAGTTGTGTGAAAATGTGCACTACAAATAATCATTCTATTATGCTGATTTGGTGCTTATTTTGGTGCTCATACTGGTGCTCAATTGTAAATAATGATCATCTTATCAATGCTGGAAAAACGGTGGAACAGCTTTTGAGGCTTAATATTTTTGTAGAAACCACAATCCCATTTTTTCAGTATTAATTAATATAATGTTCAAATAAAACAGCACTTATTTAAAATACAAAACTTTTGTAACATTCTACATTTCTTTAGGTCTCTGACAATTCATCATCAAGCAAAAAAAAGTTTAAATAACTAATTCGTAATCATAATTCTATTTATAAATAATATTTGCATTGTCCTCAAGGGCTGCACACAAAAATAAACAAATAGCATGATCAATGTAGCCCAATTCAAGAGCAACTGACAATTATGAACTGTTTTTTTTATTGAATAATTCAAAAAAGATTTATGAATTCAGTTGTTACTAGTCTAAATCAACAAATGACTCACTTTAAGCTAAAAGTTATAATTGCAGTTAACAGCGTAGCTAAAGCAGCATTTGCATCTTTTAACTGAATTGAATTAATTTATTTATTATTTAAATGATTAAAAACCTACATTTGACAAATGCTGTTTTGATCAAAATGACTGTCCCATCTCTTTCTGATGCATTCTTTACATGCATTATTTTTTTTTTAAAGCATAAGGTGCACAGAGCTAAAACAACACAGTGATGTATCGAACCTTCATCAGTTATATTACAAAGACTAAATGTAGCAATAACTGAATTCTTTGTTTATATTTTCATTAATTCATTATATCTTTATTTTATCAATGAGTTCTTCTAAGTATATACACATCAAGCCACATTCAAATGAATACTCAAACACCCAAAGAGACATCACAGGCCAGATTGGAGAATAACTCTTTCACTGACACTAAACCAAAGGGGAGAAAAACCCCTGACCTCAATTACAGAGACATCTGTAGGGCAATCCCTAACCAGTTTTTTTTCTTAGTTCACAAAACACACATTGAAATGACATCACATAAGCTTTCACTATCAAATGTTATGCAAACAAAGGTGACGTCTGAATGTTTGCAAAGCCTCAAGGCTTTCTGACATTGTATGCACACATTAGGGCTGGGTATTGCCAACTACATCATGAATTCACACACACGTATCACAAAACAAGCACATAGACAGTGATACGGTCACGGCTGAATTGTGAAACTGCACACATTTTAATCTGATAAAAGTTCATTCTGCCAACTTTCAACATATAGATGCCCCACAAACACAAAAGTCTTTTTAAATCAAGGGGTCTTTTTTTATCTGTAAAACTGAATTTAACCAGTCTGCATTGTGTATTAAAAAATACGCAATCACAACAGAGAGGTGATAATGCAAGAGGAGACGGATGAAAATAAAGGAGGATGTTAAAGTAACAGCCGTTAGGTGACAGCTGACAGATGTCCTCATTAATTAATGAATAAAGGGGTGAAGGTGCAATTCAAAATAGCAATTCAATACAGTAACTAACTCCTCCAGGAAGAGTCTACCATTGCTATGTCTAATCTAAAAAAGACAGCTAAGAAAAAAATATATCTCTGTCATCAATACTCATAAGATACCATGGAAGTAATTTTTATTTTTAGAGTAAACCACTCTCTTTTTAAAATGCCATTACTATATGTGAAAGCAGACAGACAAACCATAACCTTGAAATGCTAAATAACAATACTTGATCTTTCAGTGCGATTACTGTACTGGTATTATGCACAAACCTATATTTTGTAGGTTTTATGACTCATTTTAATTGATTCCAACCTTTATGACCAACTCAACGTTCAACACAGACCTGTGCTATTATTTGTTCTCCCAACACAATTTATAAAAAACAAAACAAAAACAAATTACAGTTCTGTTAAGTCATAATGCATTCAGTTCCAATGCTATTATGCTGAAACGCACATTCACCTCATTTAACACTATTATTCACCGGTCCAGTGTGGTCTATGGTCAGTTTTGGGACAAATTTTCTTTTAGGTGTGTTGAATTAAGCCTGCTCAGCCGAGTAGTTCAAACAAATTTCAGACAGCATTGTTATCAGTTTATCTATGCCTGACATTTGGTAATCTGACCTAGGGTTTGGCCTAAAAATGCCATAGCTGCGTAACCTCGCATAAGGTCCAAGGGACAACACTCCAAAGCATGTCAGGGTGGAGCTGCAAGTCTGAACAGCTTGTAGACACTACATAAGATCATAACCTTTGGAAAGTCTGATCCTAGATCATCATCCACTGGTGCAGTGCATCCTAGATCCTGCAGTGAGAAACTTTGTTAAAGGCTGTATCAACCGCTGGATCAGAGTCCAGTCAATGTGGTTGAGTCAGCAACAGACAGGAAATAGTCTGGCTGACATTTTGACCAGTATTTAGGAAAGGCTTGGAATGGGTTCAGCGTGTATGTTAAGTGAAAGAGAGAGTCTACAAGAGAACAGATAGTCAGATTAATCATCAAGAAAGGTCCGTCTTTCTCCATTCTCTTGCTTTTACTTTCATTATTGTCACTGTATTATAATCATAAGTGCGGCTTATAAATTGTAGTTACATTTCCATAACCAGAAAAATTTGCAAAGCCGCATTGCCTACACTGGTCTGTATGGAAATAAGAAAAATGATTTTTTTTTAAATCAATATAAAACTACTTGACTATTAGAATGTTTAAATGACATGTATCATTACAAACTAGTCGGCTGACATCCATAATTGTCCACTAATCATGCTTAAAGGGGTCATGAACTGCCTTCTATTATTTTGTACTGTTCTCTGAGGTCCGCTTATAATATAATTCAAGATTTTTACATCAAAAACTTCATCATTTAGAAGTAAAGCCTGGGACACACCAAGCCGACCGTCGACCAACGTCGGGCCATTGGTGCGCGTCTGTTGGGCTAGTGTTCCACATGTCTGCTCTCATTGGCGGCAGCATCGGGAACGTCGGCGAGAGCGAGAACTCTGATTGGATGTTCAGTTTAGCGAACAAGTCAGTGCCAGAGAATTAAAGCAAATGTGATGAAAACTACCAACTAAATGAAGGCTGCACAGACAGAAGACTGTTCTAATGTTACGTGATCTTACCAAAGCATTCCAATATGCAAATATTTTCATAACGTGAGCTGATTAAAATGAAGAAAGTTATCAACATGACTGATATTCAAAATGGTAAGCAAGCACTGCTTTGTTTACATTTTGTATATCTGCGTATAGGGATGGGTATCGTTTAGGGCTGCAACAAACGATTATTTTGATTAATCGGATAAAAAATATTTTGACAAAAAAACACTGCTCCACATTCTGTCCAATGTCCTTCAAACAAATGTGCCAACTGAATGCTATGAAAACATACAATGCTTAATTTATTAGACCAACTGTCATAATAAAGAAAACACAAATATGCGAGGAATCTGTCAAAAAATTGTTTAAATCTAAAAATGTTATTGTCATTTATTGGGCAAATAAACAAACTAAATAGTATAAATTCACACAATAACAAAAATGGCCTCCTAAGCTTGCATTCTTGCTGGCATTGTTTATGTAGTTTTTGACTGTAATTGGGTATCTGAAAAAAATAAATGAATAAATAAATAATAAAAAAATTAAAATAAAAAAACACTATAAAGCGCTCTGCCTTTCTTTCATAGATAACAGCAATAGTTATATTATAGTATTAGAAACAGCCTATTACTGTTACAAGAGCTTACGCACATTGGAGGACTAACCAATACAGAAAGCTTAAAAAAAAAAAAAAAATGATTTTGGTAAATCACCAATGCTGTTAGTTTAGAGCAGCAGTGGCACAAATCTTACATTATTTGTTAAAAACTTTACATAAATTTGTTTTAATAAATTTAAGCATTGTATATAGTGAATATAGCTTAAATCTATTAAAAATGAAAATAATAAAGATAATAAAGACGAATAAAAACAAAAAATTCAGTGTTAACCAACAGGTGAGCGAAATGTTCTGCAGGAACACATTCACTTTGATCACAGTCACGTCTCACTGCCATTTCTTTATCCTGTAATAAGGTGGCTATGAAGCGTCTTATTATTTATATTCAGACAATTACACACTTATCCCTTAACAGTTCCTACTCTCATAAAATACTCGCACTGCATGTTGACATTTAAACCTTAATTTAACTTTCAACAACAGATATTTCAGCACAATGGATATTTTTGCGCTGAACAGCCTATTAATTGTCTCCCTCTCTGTGTTCCGTTTGTCTGACGCGCGTGCATGTGCCCGGCGCTCATTCTTTTAAACTTAACACAGACTGTCAGGACGCTGAGGACGCACACGCATCTGTCAAAGTGCCTGAGAGAGCAAGCCATTATGCTAATGCATTAACTTAAAGCTTAAAACAAAGAATTCTCATGTTTTGGGCAGCTTGGATCATGTACTTCTCCCACAGCACCTCATTCTGTTTCCAGCACTATTTTTAGACGCATTTTGTCCATAGAAATGCGCTATTCAGTGCTGTAATTTGACAACCGGCTGAAGTCAAGTATATATCGCTGCAGCCCAGAGAGCTGGTCCGAATACCATTTTTTGAGCTTCAAAGCTTCGGTAGTATAATCAACACCGAATATTCGAAGCTTCGGCGGGAGGGGGCTGAACATACGAAGAGCTCTTTTCCAAAACGCGATAAACGCCAAAAAAAAAAAAAAAAAAAAAAAATGCCATTTTGTCATGCCATTTTGCTGTGTACTGAACCTATTCACTGCTCCATCAATGTTTCATGCCAAATCGCTATATTTCCTTGTTTAAAATGTACTGCAAGATGCAGTTCCTTTCCAAACCGCTATAAGCGCCGAACCTGTTTTTAGCCTAAATGCGATATGTCCTCTGGACCAATCAGAATTCGTTCAATGCAATCCAACATGGCGATGCTTTGAAGCGTTTGTTTGTGCTCAGTCTTCAAACTGAGTGCTTTAAACTCTAATAACACTTTTGATGGCCTGGATGAACCAGTGAAACCTACACCTGGGGGTAGAAAATGCAGACTGGACAAAGAAAAATCACAAAAAGAAAAAAAAAAAAAAAGAAGGTTCATCACTCAGGTGGCGCGTTAATTGTTGTTGTTTCATTTAACAATCATTGTTTAACATGTTCAGACTGAGCCAACAGACCATTTTAACAGGATAAATTGAATATTAACAAAATGTATGGGTCTAGGTAAAAAAAAAAAAAAAAAAAGTCATTTTCATGAAAACTATTAAAATGGATTTATAGCGTTTTGGAAAAGAGCTCTTCATATTCTTCTCTCTAATAAAGGCAGGAACCTCTGTGTGCGTGTCTGTCTGTTTGCATTTTTATTATGTCGAGAACAGTTCATCCAATCGACTTCATGCATGGCCGGTGTGTTGCTGCAGACCCAAGGGAGTGCAGTGTGGCGTTTTGGTGCAATATGGACACGCGACACGTTCAGAATTAATAAACTTTTAATAAACTACAGAACAGCGGAAGTGGCGTGCCTCACGCAGGCAGGGTTTAAATGCTCCAAGAACCGACACTGCACTAGTGATACAAAACACACAGGTCTGTTAAGAGCAATACTTTTAATAAGGCAGCCTAACATTTTTCTAACAAACAAATCACTCCCAAATCAGAAATTAGCAGCACAGTAATTACTGACACCGTAAAGGGTAGGCTATTTAAAGAATGAAAAATAAATGGTTCAACGAACTGTAATAAATAAAGAACACGTTAGCATACTTTCAATAACAGCAACACACATTTTAATTAACGGACAGTTTAAATAATTAAATTAATTCATTTTTTATGACTGCCGTATTTGCAAGTATTTTCCAGGCAAATTAAGTGCACGTTTTTATCATGTGTAAAATTACTGATTAACATGGCGGATAAAAGCAGCTCGTTTTTTTTACACCAACAATATACTATAGTCGTACTACTTACAGAACTCAGATGATTTTTCAAACTTGATGTACTGCTGTGGTAGGCCAGTTTCAAATCGCATATTTGGCACACTGCCTTTGTCTTGTCCTCACTCAATTTAAAGTGCTCCCACACAGCTGAGGTCTTCGGCATTTTTGTCTTCTCTTCCAGAGGAACTGAATTATGACGTTCGTGGCGTTCACTCATGGGCGATTCATATTCAAGCGCGAATGAGAACTGTTTCGCAGGGAATGCCAGGGGTTCGAAAAAGAAAAGAAAAAAAATATTTGAATCTCAAAATTGAAAATCTAATGCCAACCCACTGAACGAATATTCAAATATTCTGGTCCAGCCCTACCTCCAAGTGGGAGGGACTTATGCCGCAAGTAGGTTGGGACAGCTCCAAGAGGGAAGGTAGGTTTAGGGTTGGGTTCGGTGTAGGGCATATTAACAAGGCCCAACCCATTTGGAGCTGGCTCCGATCTCACTAAAGTTGGACGTGCACTGTGGGCAGACCCGACTAATCGATAATGAGAATCAGTGTCTTTGATTTTCATTATCGATAATAATCGATTAGTTGTTGCAGCCCTAGTATTGTTTACATTTTATCGATACTGATACTGCTTATCGATACTATTTGTTGCAAAAAGATGTGTGAAAAGTTGTTGAAAATTTCAAGTTATTTTATTACTGCTGAATTTTTAGCAACTGTATTAAAGTTCTTCAGTCAAGAGTAGCGAGTTATTTTTCTCTTTGTGTTTTATTTTATTAACATTAAAGGAATAGTTCATCCAAAAATGAAAATTGTGTCATTTATTCACTCTCAAGTTGTTTTAAACCCGAATGAGTTTCTTTCTTCTGTTGAATATGTTATTTTGAAGAATGTGGGGAAACCAAACAGTTGCTGGTCCCCAGTGACTTCCACATTTCTTTTTCCTACTATCAAAGTCAGTGGGGACCAGCAACTGACCAGCAACCCACATTCTTCAAAATATCTTCTTTTGTGTTCAGCACAAGAAATTAATACAGGTTTGGTACAACATGACAGTGAGTAAATGACAGAATTGTAATTTTTGGGTGAACTATCCCTTTAAATGACAATCGGCAGCATGTTTAGTACTGTTGCTTTAAGAGCTGCACGCATCTGTTTTTCTCTCAACTGTTTACTTTCACTTTAGACATAAGTTAACTAACTGTGTTTATATGTAAACCTTGTGTGTTTTTGACAGTATTAGCGCAATCAGTCACTAACTTAGATAACCAAGTAATCAGGTGCTGTTTGACAGGCCTATTAGTGTATGCACGCTTCAGCTGTATGCGCTCTGAATAAGCTCACGTCAGAACAGCATGCAAAATGAAACGTTTAACCGGCAAGGATTAGGATTAGGATTTAAAGCACACGCAAATAATGTACTTTTATGATTGTGAATAAGTGCAGTGTCTCGTGAGTGTAACTCTACCACTGAATCAACATTTGATGTGAATGTGTCACGCGAGTTGCAGTTGGAGCTGGAGCCGGAAGACGTAGTAAATACAGTGCATTGCTTGAGGTAGACGTTGTGTTTTGTAAGTAAATGTTTCATTGTATTACTAGTGTTGCCTCCTTTGTTCACTATTACACTACTGACACTGGTGTCGCTTAGTTTTATAACGTGAGCCCACACTTTCGAACGCTTCACTGTAGGGCTGGGCGATATATTGAACACGGTATTCATGCGCATCTCGTCAGTAAAACCGGTTCTGTGATTAGCGTTAAATCTCCATCACCTGTTTTCAAATAGAGCGCCATTTAATACACAGAGCCATAGTTCACTGACAAGCTACGCAATATCGCGTTCATTATCGAAGGCGATTCATCTGCGATAATGAACGTGATATTGTGTAGCTTGTCAGTGAACTACGGCTCTGTGTATTAAATGGCGCTCTATTTGAAAACAGGTGATGGAGATTTAACGCTAATCACAGAACCGGCTTTACTGACGAGATGAGCATGAATATCGTGTTCAATATATCGCCCAGCCCTACTTCACCATGACTGATTGCACGCAAACACACCACACATGCACATGGATATCACATGCACGTCGAGCAAACGTTGGCAACATCATTCAGTGAAGAAAAATGACAAGCAGCAGCTCCTAATTAGCCATTTACTTTACGTACAAGTATACGGAGATAAAACAACGCAAGTATTGACAAAATTATCGTTTGTCCTGAAACTTATCGGTAGTCCGGTATTGACCCAATTACGTACCGGCCCCCCAAAAAATACTGGTTCTTGGTACCCACCCCTATCTGCGTATATCTTATACATCCTTGTTTCAGTTTCTCCTTTTAAATAACGAATATTTACTATTGATAGCTGCTAATATAGACCGCTAACTCCTCACGCAGGCGCAGAACGCACGTGTTAGTTTGCTGTCGGTTGTGTGTTCGAGTGCAGCTTTTTGATCCAGACGCTGCTAATGCGACAACACCTTCGGCTTTCGTTGCCGCTAGTTCTTTGAAGTCGGCTTGGTGTGTCCCTACCTTAATAGGCTATTTTCTATCCTGTTTTGACCCCCCTCATTGGAAAGCTCGGTAACACTTTATTTTAAGGTCTCTTAACTAGTTGCCAATTAGCATGCATATTAATAGAATATTAGCCATTTATTAGTAGTAATTAAGCACATATTAATGCCTTATTCTACATCCCTAATCCTACCTAATACCTAACGTAACAACTACCTTACTAACTATTAAAAAGCAGCCAATTAGGAATTTATTGGGGGAAAAGTCGTAGTTAATAGTTAAGTGTTCCCTATTCTAATGTGTTACTGAACGCTCTGTTTGAATAGGCATGGTCAATTGTAGACTCGGAAGTCCATGCCCACTGCTATGATTGGCTAACAGTCATGTATGTTTGACAGCCTATGTCCTTCATAGATGGCCACTGCTGTGATTTAGGTCAAAAATGCATTAAATACTGAAAATCCTGTGTCGAATTGTGCCTTTTTTGTAAACAAAGTACCCAAGTTCATTAAAAATAAAGATCTTCAATCTTTCCTAAAACTGATCAGAAGTTTTCCTAAAACTGATCAAAGCAAAGATTGTTTTTCCACAACTTGGCACTGCACAGCGTCTTCTTGTATTCAGCGCGATCTTTATCGTTTGGTTTGTGTAGACCTGCGTTCACCTCTCGGTATTTACACTATGCGAGTGAATCAGTGGGCGGGGCTAAACAGTAGGGGTGTAAATCGGATGGTTCGTCGTGATACGATATCGATTCTCAAACCCAGCGATTCAATATTTGCCGATATCTTAAATTCTACGATAACGATTCAGGAGTATATCGATCGATATTATGATAGTATATACCCATTTTAAACAACCATCTATATTTTTATTAACTCACAAATGCAACCAAAATATATAACATGAACATAAATCTGAAATTTTCACATCCTGTACAAATTACAAGCAATAGCAGAAGATAAATACAATAGAACAAAGACACAAGTACAATAAACAGTGATTTTCAGCTCAGTCTAAAATAAATTTTCAGGTATGCTACAGAAATGTAATCAAATGTAAAATAACTGCATAGTCTTCACTGTATAAGTTAAATACAGATTAATCATTCTTGATGTTGGAAAGGTTATTTAGTCAGGAGTAGGGTTGCAAAGGGGCGGAAAATTTCCAGTAAATTTCCAGAAGTTTTCCGGAAACTTTCCATGGGAACTTCGTCTGGGGAACTTTGGAAATATTCCAAATTTGAAACTTACCAGGAATTTATGGGAATTTTTGGGAATTAATTGGATATTTATAAAACTGAATCATATACAAACATAAATATAATTTTGTTTTTGATCGTAGGCTCACTTGCATGCAAATTAATACAAATTTTAAAAATGACATTTTTGGGGGGGGAATCTGTGATGCTTTTTTCAGGATTTATTGATGAATAAAAACTTATGAACAGTTCATATATTTTATATGTATTTTAAAACAGTTATATATGAACAGTTTTATATTTTCTAACAATATAAGTCTTTGCAACTACTTTTTTAAAATTAATTTAACACATCCTTGTTGAATAAAAGTATTAATTTATTTCAAAAAAAGAGAAAAGATACTGACCCCAAACTTTTGAATGGTAGTGTATTGTTAAAAAAGGATTTCTATTTTAAATAAATGTGTGTTTTTTTTTTTAAGTCTTTATTCATCAAAGAATCCTGAAAAAAGAATCACAGGTAGTAATGATACTAATACTAATAAAAAAAAATATTAAGCAGCACAACTGTTTCCAAAATTGATAATAAATAAGCATATTAGAATGATGTCTGAAGAATCATGTGACACTGAAGACTGTAGCTTTGCATCACAGAAATACATTATATTTTAAAGTATATTACAACAGAAAACCATTATTTTAAATTGTAATACCGGCGATACTGCACAATATCACTGTTTTTTTTCTCTGTATTTTTGATCAAATAAATGAAGGCTTGATGAGCAAAAGATATGCAATGTTTAAAAACATTAAAAATAGTAATGTGTCCAAACTTTTGACCAGCACTGCACTTCTGTATGATAACAGAAAACTTGCTAGCAGAAGGAGCATCACAGCTTGAGCTATATAGCACATAGCCTATCTCATAAACTGTCTAGCTACTGTATAAACACATTTTGGTATTTACTAGTTAAACGTGAATCCCATAGATCAAATATATTTAGAATATCAAAACTTAGATGGAGTCTTTGGGCTCAAATGCAGAAAGTGTGGCTTCAGAGAAAATGGAGGGGAATCCCCCTCTTAGGCGGCTAGAGAGGATTGTGTGTGGGGGGAGGGTCATTTTTAGACTTTTGTTTTATTATTATCTCACCTAAACGTTTGTTCAGTCAGTGTATTTGTTTTTACTATGGTATAGCCTAATTTAGTTGCACAGTATATTACACACAGCACAAGGAAGTTTTAAACATTTTTTGTAATATTCATGTAATTTATATGAATACTTACCAAGACGGACATTTTGATATTTTGTGTGCAGGATTTAAGAAATGATCTGTGCATAAGCACAGTGCATGTAGGGGGCGTGGCCTCGATAGCCCCGCAGTAAGCAGTGTGCTGTGTGCGATTGAGCAATGTGTGGAGTAGAAATTAAACTGAAATTGCGTTAAATCTGGTTGTTTTAACCAAAGTTTTTGTTCCTGCAATTTAGCAAATTTTCAGTTTATTCCCATTAATTCCCGTTAATTCCCATGGAAAGTTTCCAGTCTTGAAAATTCCCGGAATTTTTCAACCCTAATCAGGAGCAGTGAGCACTTGTATTTTTCTTTGACAGCATTAGATTTATTATTAGTTTGCTTTCATTTTAAGAAAGCAAGCACAGATTTAATATACTGATACACATGCATTTTTTCTCAACTGTATGTGTTAAGGCATATGCCTAACCGACTGTGTTTACTAGGATATTCGCCAAAACGTGCATTTTTATGTAATTTTGTCCGTATTTATTCACCTATGCACAAAAAAGCGGAAGAGAGCTCAATTTAGTATTCGCGCGGTGTAGACGCGGCTGTCTGTGTGCATGCGCTTCAGATGTTTGCGCAGAAACAATCCCGAGCGTCTTTTATGCTCGCCTTGTGCCTTCAGGCAGTCCTTATATCGAGTTCTGATACATGAGTTTGAACGAGAATGTACGCGTTGGTGGTAATGCATAGACGGACATTATGTGAAAATGTGGACAGTGCCAAAATAAAGGTGCCTATTTATACTACAGATATCGATATTTTACATGTGGCATCGATGCATCGTATCGTCAGACATCGTATCGATGTACCGATGAATCGCTACACCCCTACTAAACAGGCAGTGATGTTGCAGCAGACGTTGACCTTCCTCTGCGGAGGCGGTGTTTACCCACACCATTGCATCATACAGTAGAACATTCCACAACCTGTCGTTTCAGCAAACTGGCTTCATTATAAGCTGTTTTTAGACTAACAAGAAAAGTATCAAGGCCAAAATAGCAAGGGAATTTTGGTTTCTCAGTTCATGACCTCTTTAATATACCAATAACATGTACGGTCATGTAAAGGCCTTAAGCACTTTTTTTTCAGAAAGATCATACACTGTTTAAACAAGATTGGTACATGTAGATTTTTGCTCAATTTCAGTATCCCTCATTTTTGCTCTGCATGTAAAAACCTTTATAAGCATCGTGTCCTAACCAGACATGATAAGATTCCAGTAACAAGCAATTTCAAATCATTCATATCACAACTAATCAGAAGGGCAGGCTCTATCTCTGAAAGTGCACTCTCACACTGGTAACAAAAGAGATGCATTAAAAATAAAATAATTAAATTAAACAAATCTTAAAATGATTGTAAACATGACTGATACAATCGTTGTCATGAAATGCACTGTATAATTAGATATACTTAGATTCAGGGGCCTATATCTTTTACAACCAATTACATTTTTATTAAATCACAAATTAACCAAAATGTAATATGAATAGGGGTGTGCGATATATATAGTCTGCGATAATATCGTAATTGTTGTTTTAACGATGTGCGATTTGACATTGAGTATTTCTTCAAAAATAAGCATGATTATAAATATGATATTGATTATGATAAGATTTTATACAACACTTCAATGAACAATAAGTTAATATTAAGAGACTAAAGTTTTAGACATCAAATTGCCTGTTTTTGCTCTATTTCGCCGACAAAAATTATTCCAAACACAGCACTGTTTTGCGTCTCTAAGCAACATGACGGTGTTTCGTTCCTGAATGAATCAACCGTTTAAATGATTCGATTCAATCGCAATGACACTTATGAACAGTGACTTGCTGCCACCTATTGACAGTTTTAATTTCACATTCAGAATATCTTTTATTATTTAAATAATTTCAAATATCAGTATTCAATGTGTTATGTTTAACATATCAAAACATTATGCATTTGTGGCATTACACCGCATTAAACAGTGTAATGCCACTTCAGATGCAGCTTCTGCAAAGACTAATTTTGTTGATACTGATTTCATTTGTTCGGTAACAGCCTAAATGTCTTATTATTCTAACTGACTGATTAAATGTAACAATTTGACTCAAAAGATTTTTTGTAAAAAAAATAAATTTTAGAAAAAAATAAAAAAGGCTTAAAGGTAAAAATGCCCATAAAAGTTAAAATCAATTTAAACTTAATGAAAAGATTAATTCCTATTACTGATGTGAACTGACCACACAGAATATGAAGAATATCAAAAACTGCAGTTGTCCACGGTAGTCAGATATCAGCACAATAACACACTCGGCAAAAAATTAGTGTCATTGAAAAAAAAATCGAGATATCATTTTTTGTCAGTAATCACACACCCCTGAATACTAACATTTAATTGAACTCTCTGAAAATTGTAAATCCTGGGATATCCACAATAGGGATGCGCGGTATACCAGTACTGGAAAAATACTGGTATATATTATGTTTCAAACGGTACAATATCATAATTTTGCTCAATTCGGTATTTCATACGATGCTGTTGCAAAGAGCACTAGTAGGTGGCAGTGCTTTCCAAATTGCTGCGCAACAGGTAAATGTGACAACAGAACAACGCAATCGATCAAACACATGAAACTATCCATGCACTCGAAATTAATAAATAAAGAGAACAGTAGAAGTGAAATATGGCATTACTTTGCATTCAAAACAGATGACAAAGGTGAACGAACTGACCTTACTGCACCTGTATGCAAGCGTTGCTATAAATCATGTCTTGCCACAGGAGGCAACACATCAAACTTTTTAAGCATCTGTCGCTTGCTCATCCTGATCTTTTCAGAGGATCAAGAGCTCGACAGGTGAGTGCATCATTCATAAATTCATAATTCATGAACTTTTATTTACAACTGATCAATACACAAAGATGTGATGCAGTAAGTGCAAAAGTGCTTGCATTTCATACAATCGAATATTAAATGAATTTGAATTAAGCAAGAGTTTTGCTATATTAATTTTAGTATCAATAATATGAATGGAATGTTTCTGCCGCACTGCCGACTGCTAATATGAAGCAGGCGAGAGAGTAAGAGAGCGAGATTTATATTTAATGCTTTTTCTTTGGCTATCTGAAGCTGAAATTTGAAAACTATCCGAGAGAGAGAGAAATAATGTGATTTTGAATAATACTTTGACTGTTAGAATAACGCTTTACAATGAAGCAACATTTGTTGCATTAATTTCGTTACTTGTCACTTGTAGTTGTATTTTTTTTTCCCTTCAAACTCAGTCAAAATGTAACCTATATTCCCGGTAGGTTTTTGTTATATTTTGAGACATTTTGTTTGCACTGTGTCTGAACTGAAATGATTTTTTATTACTTCAGTTATATATTTTTTTTCCTCCATCAAAATTTAACTTATGTTCCCTGTAGGTTTTTTGTTACAGTTTGATACAAAGGTATTAAGATATGAATCGGTTTTTATTATTATTATTATTATAATAAAATTGTTTTCAGTTCACTTATCTTTTGAGGCTAGATATTTGTCACCTATGGTATCGATTTAGTATCGATACAGAGGTATTACATTCTGGTATCGTACCGAAGCCAAAATTATGGTATCGAACCATCCCTAATCCACAACAAATACACGTTACTTTTTTAAATAATATAATAAATTAATTAATAAATAAATAACGAGATAAATAACATATGAGACCATCAATCGTCTGATTACAGTACTCATCATTGGCTTTTGCAATAAGTTAAAGGGATAGTTCATCCTAAAAATGTAAAATAACTTTGCACCCTCCAATTGATTCAATCCAATATGAGTTTCTTTCTTCTGTTGAGTACAAAAGAAGGTATTGTGAAGAATGTGGGTAACCGAACAATTGACGGTAGCCATTGACTTTTTTTTCCCATACTATGGATGTCAAAACTATTTGGTTACCAGCATTCTTCAGAATAACTTCTTTCTGTTCAACAGAAAGAAACTCTTACAGGTTTGGATCAAGTGGAGGGTGAATAAATGACAAAATTTTCATTTTTGGGTGAACTAACCCTTTAAGAAAAGAAAACCGTCAACAAAGTCCTTCAGTCTTCTGTGCTCCATTAAAAAAAAAAAAAAGAAAATAAAGTTGGTAAACATCAAATATTTGAGGAAGGCTCATAGGCAATTTGATATTTTATAACAGTAAAACATTCTTCTAGGTACCGAATGGTATCGCGGTCAGTATTTTTGACAACACTACTTCTAGATATATAAAACTACATAATGATTTTTTACAGGTTGCACCAATCAACACATCTCTTCATTAGTAATTTGACTGATGCATTGATTCATTTCCAAGGATTATTACACACCTAGAAAATATACCTTTTATTGCATGCCATGTTTGGGTAGGACACACTGTTACAGGCATTTTTGGATGCTTATTCAATATAATATAAACACAGTTGTGTTTTTTTCTGCACTGTTTTAGTTTTTAAGAATGTGCTGATTTTAGCAAATGTATGAATTAAAGAATGAGATGAAATTCTCAGAAATCAGTGTCCTGACACCATGTTTACACTTGTAGGTCAGTTCTTTGGTCTGGACCAAAAAAGAAAAAGATACAGTTAGTCCTGGTTCGAGTCAAACTGTCATTTTTAACATCAAACCTAACAATACAAAACAAAAGGCATAAGGATACAAATCACAACCTGATCAGACATTTTTATGAACATACCCAACAACCAAAACAATGCTGTGTGCTGGGCTAAATGTGCTTGTGTGTAGACACGGTGGTATTTTACCAGTTCTCAAAACTTATTTTAATAAATAAAAATTATAAAATATGTAAAGGAGTCAAAACAGTGGCATGAATTCTATATAGAGACTGTAAGGACACAACAGTTATGACACCTGTACCAAACTGTAATAGGCAACATGGTTCTTATGAAAAGAAGAATCAGGTCTGCTTGAGAATCCTGTCCTTTTAGGGTCAAGTCTTGTGACATCACGTACGGTTTTAGTTTCATTTAGATGTCTTCAGTCCGTGTTGCATTCATATATCAGCCAAACTGCACCATTGGTCAGTTTGGAAGCAGACCAATAGGTGGATCTCTGTCCGCTTGTTGGGTGCACACAAGGGTTAGATGGCAGCGTTCACACTTACTCAAATGAACCACACTAACAAAACAATTAAACCAGGGTTTATTTAATTAAAACAAACTTGCCAAGTGTGAACACGCCCTAAACACAACACAAAATCATGCTTGTGTTGCTATAGGATTGTGCAATCCTGTATTTTGTTTGAGGTCACACACACAGTGCGTAATGATTCCTCCACTTCATTACATCCTTCATGCGAGTTCTCTCTCGACGACGACTCGCTGTCCTCTCACAACAGAATGACTGAAACCTAAAGCCATGTGGCATTACACTCTCTGCCAACTGAGGCAACCTGCATTTCCCACAATCCACTAAACTCCTGCCAATTTTACAGTGACAGCGAAGCAAAGCATCTCTTTGATTCTATGAGGAAAGAGAGAGATCTGTCACAGACACGCCCCTTTAAAAAGAAAAAGAAAAAGAAAAAAAGACAAACACCAGATCTAACCTGGTACAGCTAGTTATGCGACCTACACACACACAAAAATACAATAGACCATAGCCAGAAACAGTTTGATTTCCACCAGCACAGCTCATATTCTCAAGTTCAGCACGTTTTCATTCATACTTGAGTCACTGATTGCAAGTAACCTAGTTAGTGTCCTGTTATGATTTCATTTGAAAACAATGACTGCTATTTTCACTCATTGTTAACTGAAGTAATAAGGCATTAATTAGCAGGTGATCTGATGAAAATGAATGATTCGCACATGATTAAAACGTGCATTAGTCATAAACATGATCTCATTATGATCAGGTGAGAGGATTAAATGGCTAAGATGAATCAAAAAGCAGTGCGGCGTTGTCTTACTTTGAGACGGTGTGTATCTTTTGGGTGTGTTTCGCTGCAGCTGCACTGTTGTCATCGGTTTTAGGCCCTGACATGAATTTGCGCGACGCCGATACTGAACGCGCGGTGAAGGCGGTGGCGTCGCGCGAAGCATAACGGGGCCTCGATCGATTAACTCAGTGAAACTGCAACAAAAACGGGATTTAATCCGCATATTTCAGGCTTTGCCTGAAAATGCAACGAGTACATGTCAATGTAAAGTCTATCTGTGGTCACCCCTTAAAACACGACTTCTTCTTCTACACGAAGAATGACAGCAAAGACAGGCCTTGAATAAATGACTCACACGTTAAAAGAAATCAATAAGTTATTAGATATTGATGCGTTGGATTGACATATAATCATTAGTAGTAGTAGCAGCACAGCTGGGCAGGACTATTAGCATGACAGCTAGCATTATATCGCCCCTTTTTCAAAATAGTGTTTAACGTTACGTTAAAATAAAATAACACCACTGGCGACCTACCTGTCAGTTCATTGGCGTCGCTGCTTTAGAGGATTGGTGTGTGTGACATTGGTTATCCTCTTTGATAGATTAGATGATGGCTTTAATCTCCGTTTCAATCTTTGGGTGGTGGGGTCTTGCCGACGGCTCACTTAGCCAGTTAGCCTGCGTCCAAACTATGAATCTTTAGCCTTATTTTTGCACACACTCGAGCTTATATAATGTCATTCAAGTTTTGGGTCCTCTCGATACCGGTTTAAATCTCTATTCTGTCGCGTACGACCTGCTAAAGCTCGCGTAGCTTGAAGCTAGCGACAGGTTTACCGTATTTTCACGCAGCTCAGCGCAGCGGCACGAGCTCCGGTCCACATCCACGAGCCTCCCAGAACAGTCTGACGTCTCCGCCTTCCTGTGAGCTCATTGGCTGATAGCTGCTGGCAATCCATCCCGAGCAGCCAATGAAAAGACGCGACAGAGGGTTTGACGGGAGGGACTTGTCATATTCATTCCAATCTCAGGTGTTGATGAAAGAGCGTAAAGAACGGACACCCGAACCCTACACTGGTGTACAGGAACTGTGGGAACCAGCAGTGTTATGACTAACAAATTGTTCATATGTTTATAGCTACTTTTTTTTAGCCTGTAATGAACTGACAGCCATAAACAGCTTAATAAAGGATAAAAAGTGACACAGTGACATATTAAATACTACGTGTGTCTGAGAGGGAGGCAGACAGACAAGATGCTTGTGTTGCTCTGAGGATTAAACGGACAGCAGGAGTTTTACAGATAAGCGTCTATCCCCCCCATCCACCCTAATATCCGCACAAATCTGACCAACATCTGTCACAGCACCTCTTTTAGACCAAATAACACAAATCTACTGCTCTGTGTACAACACACATAAAATACAAGCACCCTTGACAGATGCCAGGGCTAAACCAGACTGTAATTTCCTGTCAAATATACAGGAAAACATTAATACTCTGAAATGCCTAGATATGGTCCAAATGACAATGAGTGTAAAAATAGAGCAGCCAACTAGAATACAGTAGTTGAGTCTAGCAGTGGCATATGCATATAATATCCTACATGATGTGTGACCTTTTTCCAAACAAGTTCAACAGACTGTTAATCCAAGATCAGTAGATGCTCATGTAGCCTATTCATATAAACAGACCCTGAATTTGGGGATAACTCAGTTTTATTCTGTGGTCCTTTAGCTGGAGCAGTAGGGAACCTCTCAGAATCAGAAACATTTACAAAGAAAGGCTTACTCATTATTACTTTAAAAACCAACAAGGGAATTGTAGTCTATTGTCATATGAAAAGATATTTGCATATAGTAACCCTTATAATAGTATGAGCTACTGTAATGCTATGATGAGCACAATGAACTAGAGATTAATCCAAGTGAGATTTATTTCAGTAATTGTAAATAACGTTTAAACAGGTAATGGTTAATTATGGATAATAAGTATAACAACACGTCATGCAGAAATTCAGGTCACTAGAATGTTATATATTTTATGTATTTATATATTTTTGACAAATCATTAGATATGTTCATACACTAAAAAAGTGGTTGTAGAAACAGTTTTCACTCAATTGCTGGTTAATTTCACAAACAATTATAAAGAAAGTGCAAGTATCACATTGAAATAAATGTGAAAGTTTTAGGTAGAAAATCTAAAATAGTATTTTCTTGTAAAACATATTCATCTTTATTTACAACTTCATTTTTTTTTACAGTGTAATGCTCAATTTTGTAAAGTAAAGTACTCTTTTGTGTCTCTCATGTTTAAAATATGTCTAAAAATTACATTTAGGCATGGCAAGGCCAGGGGCGGTTCTTGTGTGTGTTGGGGTGGGGGGGGGGGGTCAACAAGCTTGGCCCCCCCTTTGGCCCCCCTAAATCTGGAATCATATCACACCAAACAATTTTGGGTGAAATGCCCAGTTTGTCCTGTAAACTATATAAAAAGAAAAACAGCTGTTAAATTCAAATCTCTGTTCGCTGGCTGGCACAGAGCCAGAGACACGTTTTTAAAGCACTGCGCATTATAACCAATCACATACTATTCTGTTGAGCTTATGAATGCATGGACCAATCAGAAGCGTTCCGATGAGTCATCGCCGAAGCGCCGCTATTTCGTGACCGCGCGCGCTCGCTGAGTCTGAATTCTCTCCTCAGAAACAACAAAGTGAAGATGTAGGAATGTAAGTAAGATATTAATTTCACAGTGTAAACAGCTTTAGAGATTATTATGGGAGTTTTTGAGAGTGCTTGAACTCGCTGGACTGAAGTGAAAATGTTCTTTGATAATGTAAAGGTTCTTTGCTCTTTTTGTACAATGAAAGTGTTATGGGCTAATTAGTAACTTACAATGTTTTTATTAAATCCACATAAAATACAAAGTCAGTCGTATTATATGTTTATGGTGATATATGATATGTTTATCATCACGAGCTGCAAGGTTTAATTTGAATTTGTCTGTGCATGTTTTTTTTTTCTCCCAAAGATTGTGTGCCCATTGACTGGCATTATAGGACTGACAGACTGCAACGGTTTGAGTTAGAAATCTTCGTTTGTGTTCTACTGAAGAAACAAAGTCACCTACACCTTGGATGCCCTGGGGGTAACTTAAGCAGATAAACATAAAATTTTCATTTTTGTGTGAACTATCCCTTTAAGTAAAAAGACGGATTTTTATGCAAAGTTAATATTACACTATTAGACTACTTTGCCTATCGCCCATTATAGATCAACTAACATAATCTATAAAGGTGCAAAATGCATTTACTTACACATATTTGAGAATCGAGATATTTCATGAAATATTTTGGGAATATTTCGAATAAAAAAATTATGATACATAAGCCTATATCAGTTATACAGTGGTATTGTAGCTGCTGTGTGTCATATGACAAGCATGAGAGTCCCCCCCCCACTTCACTCGTGCCCCCTCAAAAATGATGCCCCTGACATACAATATTATTTGTCAAATAAATGAAACATGATTAAATATTCATTTTAGTTAAAATGGTTATAGATTACTTCATGACATGGTGAAAAATGACTGAATGAATAATACTTAAAGTAGGTTAGAATGAATTTTAAAATTGTGCCCCCTAAAAGCACAAGTGGCCCCTGTCTGCCCCCTATTATTATTTTCTTCTCTGCTCTCATGATGTGTATATTTGTGCATTTTTACTGTCTCCATACAATATAATTTTCATTTGAAGGCTTAAATTGAGCTTTTCAAGAATGTTTGATATTTGAAAAACAAAACTTCAAAAAGCACAAAGTCATATGGCTTGTGGGCCCATAGTGTATGTGCACCCATACTGCAAGTCTTCTGAAGCTTCATGTTCATTGTGTTGTGTTGGGAGTAACACATTACAAAAGTAACGCCTTTTCAGTAATGTATTACGTTTTGCTGTAATATAATGCATTACTAATACAATTTGGGTAATATTATACAAAAAAACCCAAAAACAAATAAAAACAAGAAGCAGAGATTAAAGTAAACTGTGGCACTTTTTGACAAATCATCTAATAGTGCAGCATTATACCCGTTAAAGTCTCAGTAACGCGTTACAACTTAAAAATAAATTTAAAAAATAATAATTTACAAACATCGCAAAACATTCCAGCAGCACTAGAGAAAATATTGTGGATTGTGTTGTGGAAAATATGAATAATCTGTCAACAGTAGAATCGCCGGCTTTTAGAAAGCTTGCCAGCAAAAGCCCGGTCAACACCAGCGATAGCAAGGTAAGCTAACGTTGCTATGATTCATATTATTAGGGATGCAATGCACCCCGAGCCGGTTGAAAATCGATAAAAAAAATATGTGTCGATTCATGCTGGTTATTAATATGAATGTATCTCTGAGGGAAACTGACTGTTTTTAGAAAAGTTTAGATTTTCTTTTCATCTTGCCTCTGTATAATGCATATTAAACAGCAGCAGCGCTGCTTTGTTTACAGCAGTAACCCAGGAAAGGCTGTATTGCTGCTGTTCATAAGCGCCACCTGCTGGCAGAGAGTGTCTGATGTTTCGTTCAGGTATGTTTAATGTAGCGTAGTTTTACAAAACTAAGGTCAGACCATTCTGTCTTTGCTTCAAATTTCTAAATTATACAAATTAATTGAATTATATACAGCATCTTTTTTTTGGATCATGATTAAAATGCAGTGGTTGCCTCCAATCAATGCATGCCAGGTTTGTGCTATGAGGTTTTGCCATGTTATTATAGTGTCTATATTGTGTTTGGTATCTCTACCATTAATTGACCAGACTTTGATTGTTTGTCTAATTATTTTTTGTTTACTTGTGATTCTAACAGTGAATGTTACTCATTGTATTGTGCCGTGAGCCTTCACTGTGCCTATTACATTATGTTGTTAGCAGGCTTGGGGGCCTACACAGGCATTATGCTATACCACATCGCCCTTCACTGAATGTATAATGAGCTGCAATAAACTGCATATTAGCATTTCAGAATGCTTAGTCATATGTTGTTATTTTGGTGAAAGTAGCTAACACAAAAGTAGTGTAACACATTACAATACAGAGAGTAATATTGTAAAGTAACTAATTACTTTCAAATGACAGTAACTAGTAATATGCTTCAATATGAGAGTAACTGCTTCAGTGTGGAAAGGTCTGAAAGACATCACCAATCACAAGACACCATCCCCCAGCACTGTGCAGAATCAACAACTGGCAGACGATCTGAATGAGTTACTGCAGGTTTGAAAAAACACCATTCACACCTCCTGCTCCTGAAGTTTGCAGATGACACCACAGTCATCGGCCTCATTCAGGACGGTGACGAGTCTGCTTACAGACAGGAGGTTAAGGAGCTGGCTGTCTGGTGCAGTCTTAACAACCTGGAGTTCAACATGCTCAAAACAGTGGAGATGATCGTAGACTTCAGGAGAAGTCTACCCCCCTGCTCTCCCCCCACTCACCATCATGAACAGCACTGTGGCTGCAGTGGAGTCATTCAGGTTCCTGGGCACCACAATTTCTCAGGACCTGAAGTGGGACAATCACATTGAGTCCATTGTTAAAAAGGCCTAGCAGAGGTTGTACTTCCTTTGGCAGCTGAGGAAGTTTAACCTGCCACAGGAGCTGCTGAAACAGTTCTACTCCGCCATCATTGAATCCGTCCTCTGCACTTCAATAACTGTCTGGTTCAGTTCAGCTACCAAATCTGACCTCAGAAGACTACAGAGGGTAGTCCGGACTGCTGAGCGAATCATTGGTACAACCCTCCCCAGCAGGGCCGTCCCTGGCTGACGGGGCCTGGTGCGAGGTAGAGAGCGAGGCCCCCCTCGGTCCGTTCATGATCGCGTTCCTGGGGGGGGGGGCCCTCGGTCCGTTCGCCATGGGGCCCCCTCACAGCGCGGGGCCCGGTGCGACCGCACCAGTTGCACCGCCCAAAGGACGGCCCTGCTCCCCAGTCTCCAAGAACTGTACTCATCCAGAGTGAGCAAAAGGGCTGGCAAAATCACTCTGGACCCCTCACATCCAGCACACTCCCTCTTTGAACTGCTGCCGTCTGGTCGACTCTACAGAGCTCTGAGCACCAGAATGGCCAGTCACAGAAGCAGTTTCTTCCCTCAGGAAATCCATCTCATGAACACTTGACAATAAACGTGGAACACACAACACTATTATACATTATTTACTTAACACACATACTTATTTATATTTCAAATTTGCACATATCATACCTGTACATACATAATTGTCTATATTATATATTGTGTTTTTGCATATTTGTATATTATTCTTTTATTATCTGTGTCCTGTCCTGTCGCTGTCATTCTGTTGCACTGTGGAGCTTCTGTCACTAAAACAAATTCCTCATGTGTAAACATACCTGCCAATAAAGCTCATTCTGATTCTCATTCATTCTCATTCTCATGTGTAATGTATTACATTTTGGAAGTAACTTGCCCAACACTGTTCTTAGGCACAGTAAATGCAGAATGAAGAATAAAATTAGAATTATGGAGTAGATGGGAATCATTTTCAGTTCAGTCTGTTCTACATGCAAAGCTATTGTTGGATAACAGATTACTTTAAATATATTTTACAAATCATATGGAGCACGTTTTTGTTTTTGTTTTTGTTCCACAAATTTCTCCCTTTGTGTTCCACAGACAAAACAACATCATGTTTGGTTGGAACTGCATGAGAGTGAGTAAGTAATCATAGCATTTTTATATAATTATGTTTTATTTAAGTATTTCTTTGTTTTTAAAATTTATGTTAGTGTATTTATCCAAAGCCAGGAGGTATACAGTAATGTTTCTACTGTATTTATACAAAAATATTCTAAGTAGTCACACCTAAACTTCTGAACTAAAATTTAAGCAGTTACATCTGAATAATACCTTTTATTTTCATGTTTGTGTTTATTATTTGCTTCTAACAAGCCATGTCATGTGGTCACTGATGGTTTGTAACCTACAAAAGCTTATTTCTTTTATGGAATGTGACCTATTAAACAATTTCCAAATTTAATGTATTTGCTATAAACATAAAGCTGAGTGTTTTCACTTCTGTTCCTTGAATTTACACTACAAGATTAGATCTGAACATATCTTATGCTTTGATCGTTTATTTCTTATAAAACTTTAGAAAATTCTTTGATGATATTTGTGCAATGCTGCCCCCTTTTGGCCAGAATGTGTATTATTATTATTCTGTGGCAAGGTGTATCAGACTTGTGGGCAGAAGAAAGCCCAATATTTCTAGTATCTAATAAAACCAAAAAAATAGGTAAATAAATATGCTATTCATCTGTGGGAGGTGGGGGATTAAAATATGCTTTTATTAATATAACCATCACTGAAATTGTTGACCTGTATAAATGTACTGGAGCGTTTACATATCAACCAAAACTTTTATGCTTTCAGACTTTCACTCTTTATTTTTAGTCATTGTTTTTTAAAATCTTTTTAGTGAATATGCTACACAATTCTAGGTTATGATATTAAAAGAGGGATTATATGCAGACAATGCATTCCCATAGACCTAATCAAGAGATTTCCAATGTTACTAAAAACCACACTGAGCAGCAGAGGAAAATCTGGGTCATTGGATAAGTCTGTTGCAAACTTTCACCTCTTGAGGGCATCGGAAGCCCATGAAACACTACAAATGATTATCAGGATCAGACGGTGAAGCAAAAGCCTTTAAAGTAAAGCACAGTACATTCCAGGTGCCTTCATCTCCTGCCTCAAACAATTCTCATCAAGTATTTTCTGTATTGAAAATATGTATTTTCTGGTTGAAAGTATGCTTTACAAAAACCATCAAATGTTGGCCCCACTGACAGATCTATCTATCTATCTATCTATCTATCTATCTATCTATCTATCTATCTATCTATCTATCTATCTGTCTGTCTGTCTGTCTGTCTGTCTGTCTGTCTGTCTGTCTGTCTGTCTGTCTGTCTGTCTCTGTCTGTCTGTCTGTCTGTCTGTCTGTCTGTCTGTCTGTCTGTCTGTCTGTCTGTCTGTCTGTCTGTCTGTCTGTCTGTCTGTCTGTCTGTCTGTCTATCTGTCTGTCTGTCTGTCTGTCTGTCTGTCTGTGTCTGTGTAGGAAGAAGAGAGTTGATTCTTTAATAGTGCACAGGCTGCAAGGCAGATGAATGGAGAGGCAGCGGATGACTCATTATTGTCGGCCATGTTGAGAGGGATGATAGGGGATCCGTGAGTGTCCCAGGGCACAACTCTGCATCTGTCCTGGGCTATTTTTGACTCCCTGAGATCCTTCTACGCACTGCCTAGACAAGCACGAGCTAAAATAGGCTGAGGCGGGAAGTAGAACAAAGAGCCAAAGAGTTTGAAGAGGAGAGATGGGTGGAGAAGGAGAAGAGGCAGGAGTTTAAACAAAAGAGATAGGATGACGAAAACAGCAGCAGGGAGGACGTAGACAAGATGATGCAGAGAAAGACGGTGTGCGTGAAGTGGAAGAAGAGGGATTGAAAATTGAAAAGACTTGATAAGGAACACAGGAAGGAAGCATGAATATGGTCATAGACATATGATTTATTAAATAGCTTTAAGCTTTAATCAAAGCTTTAAAAACATATAATAGCATTCTGAAAAATCTATTTTTTTAAATGGAACAGTTTATTGAACATCTTGCATTTACTTCATAAAAATCAGTAAAGATTTCACAGCAAAAAGACTTGACCTGAAGGTGAACATTTTTAGAATTATACTTGATTAAAACAATATAAACTATCAATCAGACAAGAGAAAAAATGTAGAAGACTGTGTACAGCAAGTTTTTAGCGAAACATATTAATAATTTAGAGGCCTTCGAAATTTGTATGAAATATGATACAGTAGAATTTATAAGTTAGGGACACATAAACGGTTACAACAGTGCTAGGTTTAATAAACAACACAGCACAAATAAAAAGGATAGATTTTTACCCACTTGTAACAACTCATTCATATTTGCAAATCTATTGGTACGTCACATAGGCCTAGAACATAAAAATAATTTTAAACAATACAAAGCGCTTTTAATGTAATGAAACTACCTTAATCAATATTCTAATAATTGTAAAGATGCAAACAGTATTACAGGCTAAAATTCAGATGAAGAGGAGGACAGTGATATATTTATTATGTCAAGTGCAGCAGACAGATGTCTAGCTTCTGTCTGCAACTGTTGACTGTGATGTATGCCAGTGACATAGGTTTTTAATAATGCATTTGATATTGAATATTGTAAAATGTCCCAAACTTTGGACATAGCCAAAAAGTGCAAAATAAGTGGGTCTGTCACTATAGCTTCACCATTCAAGGCACAATAAGAATGAAAAAAAGCTGGACAGATTCATGGTATTCATATGCTGGATGTAGAATCAAAGGATTGCCAGGAGAAGGAAAAAAGGGATGACGCTTAATTTGTGTCGTCACCAACTGTCTGGCAAAAATGTATTAATAGTGTAGTGTAGGTCGACGGGAAACAAAACTGAAATAGTCCTCACAAGACTTCTATCTTTACAAGACTAAACTGATAGTGTGTGACAAAAATATGTCACTATTAAGAAGAAAAACAGCACTAAACTGTTAGAATCACTGTCAATTTTCAGAAACCACTATTTATATTTTTAGAAGTCAGGATCAGACTGGTATATGCAAATTATACAGCCTCAGGGACTTAAAGGGATAATTCACCCAAAAATCATTTACTCACCCTCAAGTAGTTCCAAACCTGTATGAATTTCTTTGTTCTGCCGAACACAAAGGAAGATATTTTGAAGAAAGTTTGTAACCAGGCTGTTTTGGGGCACCATTGACTTCCATAGTAGGAAAAAAAAAAAAATACTATGGAAGTCAATGGTGCCCCAGAACTGCTCTGTTTCCCACATTCTTCAGAATATCTTCCTTGTGTTCAGCAGAACAAAGACATTCATTCAGGTTTGGAACTACTTGAGGGTGAGTAAATGATGACAGAATTTTCATTTTTGGGTGAACTATCCCTTTAAAGGTACATTTCCAGTGGCAGACAGTGAGGAAACAAATAGGTAGTTGACAAATCACATGAGCATTAACTGTTTTTTTCTTGTGCTTTTTTCACATTAAGATTTTATAGGTTACAACTTATATATGTATATATTTGGTGCAGGGACTAGTCAGGTATTTATTTTTTAGCGTCATCTGCCATAAGATGTCATGTCTAGTTAAAAATAGTTCAGCTTTGAAAAAAGAAAAAAACATCTGGAGACGTTTGGAGATCTGTCTCCTGTGTGTTCTGCTCTGTCTAGCTGTTTTGAATGCAATGCATGAAAACCTCCTGCATTAACAGCCCCTTAGAGATGAAAGTGTGCATCTCATCTCTGCTGTTAGATCCAACTTGGATACCGATTTGGTCTTCATGCAAGCAAAAGTGTGTTATCTAGCTTTGCAGAAATAAGTGCAAGCAGATGGTACTCGAACACCTAGTCAGTGACACTCCTGTGTATTCACCTTATGTGGCAGCTGGCTTGTTGCATCACCTTGGTGCGTCCTCTGTAGTCTGCATTTCACATAATAATTCACACATTCACAACAGCTGTCGCTGCTTTACATGTCATGTCAGCTACCCAGAAATTTCACATGCATAAAACCAAATGCATTAATTCAGTGCACTCACAAAAAAGGACATCCACTCACATATATACCCTGTGTCTGAATATGCGGTAACACTTTATTTTGATGGTCCCTTTTGAGCATTCTGTTGACACTAAGTAATGTTGCACCTACATGTCAACAAATTCTCATTAGACTATTAGTAGACTGTCTGTTTAATATCTGCTAACTATTTAATGTGATGGTCTCCCGACAGACATTCTACTGACTAGAAGTAACTTTGCAAGTACATCTCAACTTATTCTGACTCTAACCCTACCAGTCTATTAGTTCTCTACTAATACTCTACTAGTGGTCACTTTTATGACAGTTTTGCTCCTGAAAGTTTTTTTTTATATAGTTAGTGTACTTGGTTGCCAACGAGACGAAAGTGTCAGAGCATGCCTGCAAAAAAAAAAAAAAAAAAACACTGAAAAAAACAACAACAACCAGAAACAGTATCAGACCATTCTTGAAAAAAAAAAAAAAACCTGAAATATCAAGGTAAATAGAGAATATGTTATTTTAGGTCATTTCCAATCAACCTGTAATTGTGTTAAATTATGAAAGAAGTACAAAACCTATTATTTAATTGTAAGTGTTTGAAATACATAAAATGCTAGCTATGAAATGCTAGCACGTCATAATTTTCTTCCAAAAATTTTCAAAATGTAATTTCCGCCACCATCATTTCCTGAAATCAGTTAAAAACAATACATAATTCGGGGTGTGGTTAATATTACAAATTTTTTCACAGCTTTCTGAAAAAATTACAGAATTCTCCTTCAATGCATTCATTTCACTACTTGATATTGCTAATTAAACAAATTAAATAAACTAGTGTGAAAAGTGTTAATTTTATAAGTCCTGTATTACCAAGAAAGTTATTCCTTGTAATTGAATTGTACTTGTTTCAACAGAGCAGGGGTCACCAGACTCAGTTCTAGAGGGCCGGTGTCCTGCAGAGTTTAGCTCCAGCTTGCCTCAATACACCTGCCTGGAAGTTTCAAGTATACCTAGCAAGACCTTGATTACCTAGTTCAGGTGTGTTTGATTAGGGTTGGATCTAAATTCTGCAGGACCAAGTTTGGTGACCCCTGCAATAGAGTGTATTTTTGCAATTATTGTCACGTCGTAGGTGAGAAAACAGTGTCAAAATATCACGTGTAAAATGGGAAACTATTTTCTGAAAAGAACAAACTTCTTGGTCCCTAAAGCCTTACACCTACCCCATGTTTAACCATACTCTGCTGCTGAATGACTTGCTTTTTTCACAACCAGTCAGGTCTTGAACACAAAACAAGATATTTTGAAGAATGTTGGTAACAAAACAGTTGCTGGTAGCCATTGACTTCCACAGTATAGAAAAAAATACTATGTAAGTCAATTCTCCAAAAATATCTTCTTTTGTACTCAACAGAAGAAAGAAACTCATAGAGGTTTGGAGCAAATTTAGAGTGAGTAAATGATTACAGAATTTTCAATTTGGGGAAAACTATCCCCCTACTGACAGCTTTAAGTAGTCTTGTATGGGTGCACTGAATAGGGGTGTTTAGGATTAAGATCTTTGCTTTAAGTTGACACATAAACAGTATCGTCAGACAGTTAAGTTACAGGTATGTGTGTAAGATTGCAACTCGGGCAGTAGAGGCACGTGAACCCTCCACGGTCCACTGATGAGAGCGATGACGCACTCCATTTGAAAACCGTCTGCCTCACTGCGGGAAGAGTGCAGCGCTCTGCGAATGTGTGATTAGGGCTAAATGAGTGTGTATGTGTGCACCCGCGCAAGTGTGCGACTTTGCATACGCAATTCATAAACTCTCCAAATGTCTGTGGCGCCGGAATCTGCCAAGAATGTGACTCAAATATCTCACATCTCCTCTCACTCCTCTCTGCATTTTATTCACCGTTTCACACACTATTTCAGCCCTGCTGATGTCTCTTGCAGTCTGTCTTTCTCTCTCTCCGTCTCCCTTTTGGTTCCTTTCAAGTTGTAACGTCATACACTGTCTCTTTCCTCCATTTACGCAGAGCAATATGACTTTTACAGCTCTCTCCTTACACTTTGAAAACACATCAAAACAAAACCTGTCACTGTGTTCACGGGGTGAATGGGAGTTGACGCATCAAATAAGCACCCCCTCCAATTTTTATTTTCCTCCTGCAACAGATAGCCATGCTGGTAATCATTAAGGAGGACATCATTCAATTCTGGGCCTCCAACACAGATCGATCCTTGGGTTCATTACTCAACAGCACTGGACTCAGAACACCTATAATTAAGCCCAAAAAGGGGAGAAAAGAGGGGAGAGTCGAGGAAGATGAGTGATAGGAAGAAAAAGGCGATATGCTCATGTCAAGAAGAGCTGGAGAAAGTGAATTGGAAAACAAGAGAGAGAAAGGTGAGGGAGGGGTGAGAGAGGAGCTGATGACGACAAACCGAGCGGAAAGACCGAAAGAAGAGAGAATGTGAAAAAAAAACTGAATATGTAACAAAGAACGAGAGCTTTGAGCTGTGCTGAACTGCATGCTAGACAGAGATGTGGGAATATATTAAAAACATTGCTAATTTATACCGAATGAAACCCCAGCAGCAGCTAGAAATGAGAAAGTTTTGTAATCATGTTTCATAGAGAGAAAATGCAATTTCAGCTCACAAAAGTTTGCATGTTAAATGAACTGAACAACACACCAAAGGGGTGTCCATGTGTATGTGTCGATATGTACCAGTAACTGTATTTATTTGACATTTCTTTTCATGGGGGCGATTACCAACACTTCCAAACTCTTGCTGTGATGAGCAACTTCCGGTAAACTCACTCGCACACATGCACACACAAATAAAAACAGAAAGAAAGTCGTTGCCTCCCATTTCTTTCTTCCTCACACATATCCCCCATTCATGTGATTCAGTGACTCATTTTTCATCTAATATTCAGCGATACTGACGTGGTCGCCACCCCTCGATTGCCAGCCAACTCATTGTGTCTCATTGTTGAGCAGCGTGGCCCACAGCCAATGGGCACGCAGATGGTGGGTGGGATGATGAAGGGACTATTTGCGCAACTGTACTCCGTCCAATGGGGGCATCGAGATGCAGATGTCTTCTGTTCAAAGGCCTGATTCAGAAAATAGCCTCATGCATCATAATTGGCCATGCACAGTTTACTCAGTTGGTTGATTAGTTGAGTAATAGAGTAATTGTAGTCTACAAAATGTTGACACAAACGTGATTCACATCAGACTGATATCTTTAATCTGCAGTCAGTACAAGTTGTAACGCAAACAGGCTGAAGATTGAGCATTGGATGGAAAATGAAACAGCCTGTTGGCAGTAGTTTTCATTGTAGATTTACTGTGGAATTGAGAGAAAAGGCACTTGAGCCTCTCACCGGGATTCACACGTATATGTGTGTGTGTGTGTGTGTGTGTGCGTGTATGTATGCGTACATGTTTGTGTTAAGCACAGCCTGCCTTTGCACATGGTGGGAGACTGAAGCAAACTCTGCATCTTGCTGCTCTTTCAGTGAGAGCCATCTGCTAAAGACAGAAAGAAAAAGAAAGGCTTTCTGAATCTGAATGAACAATAACCATTCAATACCACAGCTGGAGTGCTTTGTGAATACCTTTTCCAATAACATCTTCCTTTTGCATCTTTTAGTTAGCTTCAGGGGTGCGTTTCCTCGCGCACACTTCTTGCATACTCTGCAACCCTGAATTGAAGCTCTGAATGGCAGCTAGTGCGTTGCATGGTAACTGCATGTTATAGTGAATGATGTTGCTGTCAAAGAACTTTACAAGTGGTGAGGAGTAGAGTGTGTGTGTGTGTGTGTCTGTCTATTTGTCTGTCTGTCTGTATGTGTCAAGGGAGGTCAGACTGAGAGATGCGAGGGAGAGAAGGCACATGCGAGATTCTGCTGTAGAGTCGTGGCCGTTGGATGGAGATATAAAGAAAGTACACCCACACCAGAGATGTTTCGTATTCACAGATTAGCATTTATTCTTTTGTCATGCTTTCTGTCCATCACTTTGTGTTGTAGTGAAAAGATTGAACAGCTCATTCTTTCACATTCTTACATTCGATTGCACACGATGCATACATTCTGGGTAAAAAGGTATAACCAATGCTTTGGTCATCTGTGAGCAACCTCACAAACATGGTCACTCGAGAGCACCTTAAGGCAGTTTGACCTTACCCGTTCTGCTGAGATATACATTCACACATCGTACAAACATTGTAAGACATAAATGTGTCATGGTAACATCCGAGGGACAAAAAGATCAGTATTATTTGTTTCAGTACTGTCTCAGGGTAAACACAAAACAGGATATTGCTGGAATTAACAGTAGATCTTTACCTATTGTATTAAGGAACTTTAGATTGCATTTCTCTTTATCAGCATGTCCATCCTTTATCATCCATCTCTTCGCCTCTACCGCCCACATCCACCCCTGCTTTCCGTGCATTTCTTTTTCTCTTTCTCTCCTTTCCTTTTCTCTCTCCTCTTGTCCTTGCCCTCTCTCTCTGTTTGTTTTCCCTAAAGCATTTCGATTCTTTATTACAGTTGGAAAGAGGAGGAAAAGGGAATAGGCAAAGACCACCAAAGAAAGCCATTGCCTTCAGCAAGCCCACCAAGAGCAGCCCAGACAGTCGGTATTTGCACATTCCCTCCTCACATGTTCATGACCAATGGTAGACATCAATCTGAATGTCGACCAATCTGTCAGTAAGCACATTTTTCTTCATTTCAAGAAGCAGTCTTTCCACAGTGTCCTTCATATATTGCCTTGTCTTGGATTCAGTCCTAGTTTTTAGCATTTTTCCAATTCTTTTTTTAACTATAGCTGCAAGCTGTTGACTGGTTTGATTTAAAATCAATTCTTTAAATGAGAAAGGATGGAATTTGCTGGAATATTCAGATACAATCAGTTACATTTGAATTTGAAAAGAAGAATAAACAAAGGGAAGTCTTGGAACAATGTAGGTAGTGTATTTTACAGTCATAATTCAACATATTAACAGCATTTTGAAAGACATACAGTAAAAAAGGACATTCACACTCTCTCACGCCATTGATTGATCTTTCCATGCACTGACCATAGAAATAATATCACAGATGTTACTCACAGTGACATTCTTGGCCATTCAGAACAGTGACAAGCATAAGGCCTTTCATAGCGTTATTTACAGCTCCCTCTGCCAAGATGTCATATTTACACAAGTGATAATTGCTGTCATAGCTGGTGGGTGATGTAATGAATTCTTTCGCCTTCTCTTGTGCGTGCTTTCTGTCTCTCCTGCGAGTGCTTTCGCTCTCTCCGTGCATCTTAAAATATAGCAGTATTGCAACACTTTCAAACTCATCACTCCATTGTGCTTTGTCTATCTTGCTTCGCTGCTGCACGCCGTTCCTTTTGTGCTTTTCGAGCCCTGCGTGATTTTGAGACCCTTCTGTTATAATAGATGAAATATAACATTCGATCGCTGCGTTCCCAAAGGGAATCAAAAGATTTTCTCATTATGCTATTGTTATCCACTAACTACTGAAATAATGAAGCTGTGGCGCTGTTGGAAAAAGGGAGTCGTAGTGACATCACAAGCTATAATTACAACTATCATAGAAGCACTTAGAGTGGCTGAAAAGTCTAAAAGTATACAAATATTGTACGTAAACCTAAGATGGAAATTTCTATCCTCTGTCTGCACTGACTGTGACAGAGATGGCTTAGAATACACTTGTCCTCAAAAAAAGAAGGACCGAGTATCTGCTTAACTAACCAAGCCCTCTGAACAGCTTTCATTACTTTCCATTAAGGGCCTGTACTGCCCAACGTTCCCTGCTTACACACTGTATCCTAAATCAGTCTAGTGCCCTCTAGATACCAGGAACTAGAGGCTCGAACTGAACAGAACAGAGATACAGGTGAGGTTGATAGTAAACAGGAATCAAGGCATTGCAGAGTTAAATTGAGAAACCAGGGTTTTCCCTCCTCCAGAGAGGAGAAAAATGAGGGGGAAGAGGGTCCTTTTTGAGATCAACAGATTCAGCCAAAAAGAAGATGGATGCAGACAGTCAAGACCGACATGGAGAGTAGCAAGAGAACAGAAGATGTGGAGCGAGAAGTCGAAGAAGATGGTGGCAGAGAGTCGAATTCCGGAGGGCACTCAAGCTCAAAGCAGCGCAGAGAGGTGATGCCCGCATCTTCATTTCCATAGTTGGCCCAATACTCTTCTGGGTCAAGCTTGGGAAGAAGAGCCTCTTCCTCCCCGAGCTCATACTTTGTGGATGTAGATGTGATTGAGGGATGCTGGGACTTGAAGGGGTACGCCTTGGTCTCGGAGGTCTTCTCAAAGATGCCCTTGGAAGTGCTGACGGGCTTGTGCTTGGAGAACCACCAGCGGGTCTTGGTGCTGAAGGTGGTGGTGGTGGTGCCAGAGAGGGAGCCGGGGTCTGGAAGTGGGCACAGGGCGAAGTCCATCTCCCTCAGAAAGCGCAGGTCCTCTCCACGATGAGAAGCTGGGGAGGCGCACAGAACCTCGGAGCTGGACAGACGGGCGCCTCTGAAGAACTCCCACAGGGGACGAGCCTCGCAGCCGCAGGCCCAGGGGTTGTTGTTCAGCCGCAGGAACTCGATGGAGGAGATGTCACGCATGGCCTGACCGGGCAGCTCTGCCAGGGAGTTGTTGAAGAGGAAGAGCATGGTCAGTCGGCCCAGGTCGCGGAAAGCGCGGCGATTGACCTGACGGACCCTGTTGTCGTGCAGCAGCAGACGGTCGAGGTTGACCAGGCCACGGAACACATTCTCGGACAGAGTGCGTATGCGGTTGCCGTGCAGGAAGAGCTGGCTGAGGTTGATCAGGTCAGCGAAGAGATCGTCCTGGATGAAATGAAGCTGGTTCTCCTGAAGGTAGAGGAACTGCAGGCTGTAGAGCTTGTGGAAGATGTCATGGGGAAGGGCGGCCAGCCGGCAGCGGTGCATGTGGAGGCTCTGGAGCTTCTCCAGGCCGCGGAAAGCTCCACCCTCAAGGCGGTGCAGGTGAGGATTGTCGCCCAGATCGAGCTCCTCCAGATCGCGCAGCTCGCTGAATGCACCGGCCTCGATCCAAGTGATGTTGTTGGAGAAGAGCCACAAAACCTGGTATGAGATGAATTGATGGACAGAAAGGACAGGAAAAGGTAGAGGGAGGGAGAGGTAATGAGGTGAAGGTATTGAGAAGGAATACAAAATTAGTAAATATCTCAATAATAAACTCTCAAATGTATATTTGCAAATCTAAATATGAAATGTTCTATTCTGTCGCACACATAGAGCCAACATACACTTCCTTACCTGTGTGCCAAAAGCAAAAGACCCCACTCTCAGTTCAGTGATGCGGTTGTTCTGCAGGAAAACGCGCTGGGATTCGTAGGGCATGCCGTGGGGCACGATAGTGAAGTTCTGCGCCTGGCAGCTCACTGTCATGGGGGTCGGGTAACACACGCACCGGTGAGGGCAGTTCTGCGCAGGAACGGGTTTTACCACGACCAGCCAGACAACCAGCCAGAGCGAGAGCGCGCCTGATGGAAAGAGAAGAGCGCGTCACAACACAAGTCTTAGTAGCTAAAGCGCAAGTTTCCATTTTGGAGAGCTGTAAGTCTCATCTTGTCCTTTACATTAAATCATGATAATAAAATGATATGATGTTGAAAAATTCACGAATCTCCAAACGAATTTCTACAAATGCACTAACATGTTTTAATCATTATGACAACACATTGGTTTCCATCCATTTACGTTGTGACAATAATTTATCTCATTAAGAGATTTTCGGAATTTCAGTTCATAAGTAGCCTAAATCATTTTAAAGTGGTCGGAAAAAGTGCTCTTCAACTTCATTGTATTGTTGTAACTTAAATTTAAATGACAGGTTTTAAGTACAATTTTTACAGTCTACCGCTCCGAATATTATTCTCTTGATCTCTTTGAATATAAATGTAATTTCAAATGTAACTTTAAACTTCTAAATATATGCGTATATTTGCTAAGACTTGTTTGAATAAAGTCATAATTCAAAGCACTAAAGCATTCTTGCAAAACATTTTACGCATCAAACACAAAATATATATTCTAACCATGCTGCGTAAAACCAAGCATTCTCGAAAGCTAGTTTGATCATATTCTAAATCCTTAAATTATTTTAAATGCATTCGTTTCCATTACTTAGAAATAGAATACTTAGGAAATTCAGCATTTCAAAAGCATATTCACAATAAAGATGAACAGAGAAAAGCAGAAACTCACTCTTAAAGTTGTGCGCAAAGGAGCTGCGTTGGCTCCGCGTAAAAGTTGATGTTTCCATTCCGAACCAAAGCCGAGAGCGAGTTAGCCTGAGGAGTTAAGCGACTGATTCCCTGCTATCTCCGCTGAAGCTCTGGTTCCCGAGTCGGAGCGACTGAGAGAGTGCTGAACGATGGATCCCGGGCCCAATTTATACCCGAGCTCAGCGCGCGCCTACGGCTGTGGGCACCACGGAATCTCTCCTACGTCACCAGTCGGGTCAAGCCCAAGCGAGGGTGGCAAACGGAAAAGGCGGTGCGGAGAGAGGAGGGGAGGGCTCTCGCGCACCAGTTTGGACAGAGGGAAGTCGGACGTCTTAGCTCAGAGTTACGATTGTGGAGACGTAGTTGGAAAGGGCGGGGGAGCGCAGGCACGGCGCCCGGTAATGACTGAGCTGAGTGCATGCGAGGAGGATCGCACGAGGCACATGAAAGAGGCACACAGCTCGTTTCTTGGCTTTGCTTATGCGTCCCTTTGGATTAATTTGTCCTCCGCATTATTAATGAGACGCCTGAATGAAACAAACGCATTGTTATGCTCTGGAGACACAAGTCATGACTTCAAATATAGAAATATAAAGCTATAACACTGAGATAATCGTTAAGGGATTTGATAATGGGTGACTAAAGAATGTAATTACTGTCACTTACTGCTGGAAGGAAAGACAAACCAATACCAAATTTGGTGTCAGCATCTCCTATTTGGGCAGCTTCCTGGAATCGGCTAAACAATAAGCCACTTTCCTTTGAGTATCTCATTCAGGTACTCCAAAGCTTTTTGCATTATAGGTATATGCTGCATTCACAACAGTAGTTCATACATAGAATCATTAAAACAAATAATAATATATTTTGTGACAATTACATTGATTGCTTTAAAAGTGTATGTGTGAAAAGTGCTGCTTATGGACATACAGGGCCATTTCTGTAAGGGATAATGTAAAGTCAGGCGGTTATTAACGCAAAATAAAGCCAGGCAGATAGATCAGAGCTCTGGCACAAAAATAAACTAATAAATGGACATGAAATATTGATTTCCCTTATGAAAATTAACAATGGTTTTATTATAGTACAAGTGTAGTAACCATGTTTTTTTTTAAATCATTTGTAAAACCACAGTTTTACTACAAATACCACGGTTAAACTATGGTTAGAATACCAAAACCATGGTTAATTTGTTCTTGCCATGGTTTAAGTATAGTAACCATGTTTTTTTGTTTGTTTTATTTAACAATGGTTAATTTTCGTAAGGGTTGACTTGAAATTATTTTATTAACTCAACCAGTCATTGATCATTGTCGTCTTAGTTTTCTTGTAGAGACTATGAAGAGACCAAACAGAAGCACAGATATGTGTGAGTGGGCAGTTAAACAGCGCTGCCCTGGTCAGTGGCGCGACTGACCAATCAGAAACTAGCATTCCAGAGATCCTCGTAATAAATAAACAGACAGACAAACTGAAAGACAACAGTAGACCCGAGGATGTCCATGTTGTTATTTAGCACCTCCTCCATTCGCTCATGTTCTGGACACTTCTTTTCTTTTCTTCCCTCCCTCTCCACCTCCACAAAAACACAAGATGACTGGACGAACAGGCTTTCCCCGCTCCACCTACACCTACCAGCTGGACGTGTGAGTGTGTGTGTGAGGGTTTTCATGTCTCATGTATATTACCCTATCAGCCGAGTGAATGCCATGACTGACAGCTTCTGGGTTGTGGTACAGTTGTGTATGAAAACGAATTACCGAGCAACAACAAAAAGACTATGACGGGGGAAGAGGAAGTACAAAGTGTGGTTGGAAAGGAGGGGTTTATGGAATTAAAAACAAGGCAAAGAAGCGACACATGACTCATAGATAGTGGAACGAGAGGGATATGGGACTGCACTTAGAGGGATGTTGCGCATAAGGCTTGATTAGTGTGCGGGCCAGCAGCCTAATGCATTAAAGCTGTATCCCTCTAGTGTTCCAAGAGTGGCTTTGTAGTGCCCTAAGGGAGTGCTCTGCAGTGGCAGCCCACATATAATGACAGATTTGCTTTGCCCTGTTGCATAGAGATAGCGGAATAAAATCAGCTCTGATAACTTTAGAGTCCTGCGTCATGAACCTCATTAGTTTGCTTGTGTGCGTTGGAGAAATAATGGAGGGCGGAGGGGAGGTTTGGAGGAGTCTGACTCCCAAATTTAAGGGAAAGTTTACCCCAAAGTCAAAATTATGACATTATTCACCCCAATGTTGTTTTAAAGCTGCATGATTGTGAAACACAAAAGAAAATATTTTGAAAAATGGCTGAATAGGCTGAGTAAACAATGACTGAAATTTCATTTGTTTACATATTGTAATTTGTAATTTACTTTAAAGGGGTTTAAAGGAGACAATAAAACTACTTTAAAGGAGTCAAATAAAAAGGTTTTGGATACTGAACATTTATAAACTGAAAATAAAACAAAGTTTAAAACAAAGAGTTACATTGACACGAAAAATATTTCCCCTTTTTTGCCTTTTTTTACATGCTTCTCCCTGGTGATATCTCCAATCATTTAGTCTTAAACTCCACCACTTTCTGCTTTCATCCAATGAACAACTGATGGATAAAAGCAAGCCCCGATCGTTCTTTTCTTTTTCAATAATCTCTTTCACCCAGATGTATACGTCACAATATGAAAGAAAAGATCTGTTACTATTTGTGTTTCATCACAGATTTAATTTACCAGCACCTCAGTATTAAAATTAATTTCTGTGTCAATCAAACAGAAAAGACACACACAGGAATAAAAAATAATCGGGGGACAGTTTACTCCCTTCCAAACACTGACTATCCATTCAGGTTACCTCTTACATCCAAACTGTATTTTGGCAGCTCATATTTCTCTAGACACAGTGAGCTGCCAAAATACAATTTGGATGTGAGAGACTAACATAAATGGATCATGCCCTGAAATGGTCTATAAAATTTTTTTTTTTTAAGTCATTTTTCGCACACTTGAAATGGAAATATATATTTTACTTAGTTTTTGTTAATATTTTGAATGAGATTATTATTTTTTTTGTTTGTTTTACTTTAATTTTAGTCAAAGTTTTAGTAATTTTGTTGCACAATTTTGTCATTACAAAAAAAAAAAATATATATATATTTATATAGTTTATATTATTTTTATTCATTTATTGCTTTTAGTTGATTTAGTTTGTTATTTTAGTACCTTAACTTAAACCAAACAAAAATGAGAAATGTTGCCTTGGCATCTAGCCGAAATAAGTTTAAGTTTTTAATTATTTCATTTCATTTCAGTATTTTTTTTTTTCAGGTAGTGCATTTTTATGCTTGTAGTTTAATGTAATATTGAGTCTAGTTAACTTTGTTGTTTATATTACGTGAGCGGAGTGAGGGATGTTACATACGTACAGTGCTACATTACGGATGTGACCTCATATACTGAGGCTGTCACTGTTCTCTTCCTGTGTGCTGTAATTCCCTTAGCTCTGTTAGTCTGGATACAAGAATAGTTACAACAAAAGCCCAGAGCGCTGTAATCAGGTTTTAGGAGAATCTAATGATGCAGAACCACAATCAACCGTTAAAAACCCCCGTGGTACCTTCGCAGCCTCCCTTTACTCTCTGTCTCTCTCTTTCTCTATGTCTCTGTTTCCTCTGCTTGTTCATTAATTCTTCCTTCTTAAGCTCTTTATGTATTGCTGCTTCTTTCCCCAGGGCCTTTTCATACTCCCCTGTGCACAGTTTATATGTTTATTATCATTCATGTAATAGAACATTCATGTATATATTCACATATTTGAAGTAGTGTAAAATTCTGAGGTGGTAGTATCAGGATGTTAATGTAAACTGTCATCACACCTACACCCATCAATTAATCCATGAATATTTACAGTCTATAGGTGTAAATATTTCAATATTTGTGTGTTTGAGAATGTCTACAGCAGCAATGGATTATGTCTCTGTGTCTTGACTCTTCTGTAACTGTCTCTATTATATGTTTCTCTATTATATGTATGACTACTTTGAGCATCTGCTCCAATAGCCCCTCTGAAAGTGTGCTTTGATTGCTCTGATTAGATCAAATCCATCTTAGACACATTCGCTGGGCTTCTCAAAACAAAGTGTCCACTAGAGATTTGGCAGAAAATTGATGCTGCGGTTGACTAGAAGCGTTCGTGTTGGCTCAAGTGGCTCATCTCGAAGACTGTAAAATATAATGATCATGTTGCCTCGACTGCGTAAGAAAGAACAATCCCAGTTAGATCATAGGACTAAAACAGAGTGAGACCCAAATCTTATATTCAAGTGTTCCTTCAATTATGGACACTTTTGGCCCAGTTAAAATGAAATGTCCTGTCATTGTTTTCCTCCCAATTTGTTTTGAACAAATTACATTTCCATCATCAAATATTAAATGTTCATGTTGGGGTCAGAATGACATTTATAGAATAAAATGGCTTGGGCTTGTGAAGGATAATTTTAGAACTAGCATTTTTGAACTTAAACGTTAATGTTGGCTTAAGAAAGCCTAGCCATAGATAGATAGATAGATAGATAGATAGATAGATAGATAGATAGATAGATAGATAGATAGATAGATTTGAAGGTTGAAATGGTTTTATTTTAAACTAGCATTTTAGATCTCACATTCTCAATTAAATAATATTTTTTATTCTTATTTTACAAAATTACAGCTTTGATATTTTCAAAATGAAGTGAAGTGATATTTCCTTTGAGTTTTCCATTCTTCACACATTTCATATGTCTTATACCATTTTCTTCAAGTCTCATATTTAATCATATTCTTGCTCTTCACCAGCACTGGAGGGTCCTTGGAAAACAAGTGCAAATAAAACCTTTATTAGTAGCAAAATTCTAGGTCATATCACACCAGAACTGAAGGACAGTCATATTTAAAAAAAAAAAAAAAAAAACAATTTTTACACAATAAATGCTATGAGTTTATATGCAATAATTCTACATGCAATAATTATATATTTTATATATTTTTTTACGATCATACTGAAACAAGTTTTGTTTTAACGTGATCTAACAAAAATGAAAAAGTGAAAATTTGTTTGTTTTAATAAATTCAACCCCTGCATGTGACGTAAAAGTGCCTTTAGTTATAGAAACAACCATTTGCATCTGGAAAGTTCTTCAGTCTAATACATCACTGCCTGCTACGACAACACAAGATTATAATTAGGTAGAGACTTCCAGTCACGCTTCAGACAAAAAGACAACGACAACCTGTCAGACTTTTCCTTTCCGTCTTGACAGAAGCATTGTGTTTGGTTAATCGTTGTCTTTCTTTCTCCTCTGCCTACTTACAGACCCACTTCCCCTCTGTGTTTCTCATACAGCAGTCATGCACTCTGCACTGGCCATTATTTACTGTTTTGATCTATTTCTGTTACAATCTACAGAAAAGTGTTTTGACACTTGACACTTTAAAATGACTGTCACCTTACAACTACATAAATATCAAATCAGATGTCGTTTATTTTAAGGAAAGATAGCTTAAGCACACTTTTCCAACACAATGTTTTGTTGTTGGCATACGATTCCGCTACACTTTTGGGTTGCCACACACAACTTGTCCATTGTAAATTAGATGAATTTGAGCATAACTGATTTCATACATCCACTAAAAATCATATTATATATGACTCAGTTTGTTGTAGAAGTTACACTTTGATAGTTCACTTTAGAAGTTCTACTAGCTATAAGTAACTAACTCTTATTTGAGTATTAGTGGACTATTAGGTTAGGGTTATTAGAGTAAGTTGAGATGGACTTGCAAAGTTACTTATAGTCAGTATAATGTCTGTTGGGGACCATCAAAATAAAATGTTAGTCAATATTAAGCAAACAGTCGTACTGATACTTTAATGACTTGTAGTTCCAATGTTACTTATAGTGAGTAGAATGATTGAAGTGGACTATCAAAACAAAGTGTTGCCATAGGTGCCACTTATTTCAATATTGAATATCATACCTTTTTAAAGTATTCTTAGGCTTCCAAATTGTTTTTGAGACCAGAGTAAATCAAACTGTAAAGGTACAGAATTAAGTATACGGTGAGTTGACTGTAAACATAATACACTGAATGTGTCACAATATTAAAATACACACAGGTTTCTTTAAGAAAGTTTCTTTCTTTTTCATGTGTGTATGATGACATCAACCAAGCAAAAAACAAAACAAAAAGCAGCCTAGTGGCGCATTCAGAGGCTTTGTGTTCAAATGCCTGATGTGACTTTGATTTCATTTGAAAAGCTTTTTTTTTTTTTTTTTTCACATAGCGTACTGTGGTTTGTGTCACCATTGTACGCCACTCTGAGAATAATACAATCATGAAAAGACCTCCATGTGATTCAGTGTGAATAAAGGAGGCTAGAAAGTGTTCATCTGACTCTCTCAGATCTTTGTACAGGGCGATTCGGATTATTAATTATGCATCGCGAAGTGCAAAGTGTGTCTCTGGTACACTAAGAAGCTGAACGTCACTGATGTTTTTGTAAAGCATTTCTGGTAAAGTCTGCATCACTGTGCTGTGGTTTTCATTCTTATAATTTCATCATAATCTAGCTAAATTATTTATATACTCAAGCTGTTCTATCTGAAATGCAAAACTGCATATGGGTTGTCTTTGTGTTTTTACTGCAATTTAATTTTATTATAATTATAGATATGCGCTATATCTTTTTTTACATTTTTTACATTTATGCATTTAGCAGACGCTTTTATCCAAAGCGACTTACATTGCATTCAAGTTACAGTTTTTTACATTTTATCAGCTCTTGCTTTCCCTGGGAATCGAACCCATGATCTTGGCGTTGCTAGCGCCATGCTCTACTATTTGAGCTACAGGAAAGCTACAGGAAATCTACAGATACATACACCTGTCTATACCTACACCTGCGTCTACATTTATCATTTATATGTATATATAGGCATCTTTCTGTATCAAAATCTGTAAGCTCCTATCTATATCTATATCAACAACTACATCTATATCTCTCTAGGCCACTGGTTCTCAACTGGTTTTGATTTCGAATCAAAATTTTGTGCTGTAAATCATATGGCAACCAAATCCAGGAGCAAAATGGTAGAAAAGTTTAGAAAATTGTTTTTATTATTATTTTATATAAATAAATATTTAAAAATGAAACTTTAATGATCATGATGTTAAATTATTTAAATGGAGTTTGTGAGTATGAGATCCGTATACCATGACCGGTATACCTTTCCCGATCCCATCCCCACTCTCTTTCCCACTTCACTTCCTGTTGTTACTCAACTGTCCTATCAAAATAAAAACAAATACGGCAAAAAATAATAATGCTATAAAATAATAATTGGCATTCTAACCTAAATTTGAGGTCATAATAAAATGGAATCAGAATTGAATTTAATTGAAATTAAATAACTTTGCGCACCGAAAAGACCGAAACCTTCAACCAACGTTGGATACCTTCGTTGGGTCAATTGGGTGGACCTTACATATCTTATCTATCTAGCCAGTTATCTATATTTACATCTATCAGCATCTATCTATATATTTATCTATGCACCTGAAGTGTACTTGTCTACATCCCTAACTAACTATATCTACATCTACACATCTATATCTCGCTATGTATATCTATAGGCACCCATAAGAGCGGCCGTGGCCATTTGTAAATTTAATGTGTCTGGCTTCCGGTCTCATCCGCTTCCAGCTATTTTTAGCTGTACATAACAGCTCGTTTTTCTGTGTGATATTGCAAACCGGTGTGTCTTACCATATTATTTTAATGTATTATGTTAATAGCGAACACACTGGTTTGTAGTACAAACCCTTTTACCGTTTACTACACTTCGTTATTCTTCTCGTTATTTCCCCACAGCGGCTAATGAATCGGAAGTCTCACACATTGACAGAAAACGGATTACTTCCGCATTGAAAAATAAGCTGGATACAGTTAGGTCCATATATATTTGGACACTGACACAATTTTCATAATTTCTGCTCTGTATGCTACCAGAATAAAATTTAAATAAAACAATCAAGATGAAATTGAAGTGAAGACTTTAAGCTTTAATGCTTAGGAATGCTTAGGAATTACAACCATTTTTATGTCACAGTCCCCCCATTATCAGGGGCTCAAATGTAATTGGACAAATAAATATAATCATAAATAAAATGTTCATTTTTAATATTTTGTTGAGAATCCTTTGCAGGTAGTGACTGCCTTAAGTCTGGAACTCATGGACATCACCAGAGACTGGGTTTCGTTCTTTGTGATGCTTTGCCAGGCCTTTACTGCAGCTGGCTTCAGTTGTTGTTGGTTTGAGGGTCTTTGTGCTTTTAGTTTGCCTTCAGCAAGTGAAATGCACGCTGAGTCGGGTTTAAATCAGGAAATTGACATAGACATAAAATATACCTTATCATTTTTTACCTTCAAAAAACCCTGGGTTGCTTTCGCTGTATGTTTTGGGTCATCGTCCATTTGTACTATGAAGCACTGCCCAATCAACTTTGCACCATTTGAGTGAATCTGGGCAGACAGGATATCCCTATATACTTCAGAATTCATCTGGCAGCTTCAATTTCATCTTGAGCTTCTGTCTTCTGTCACGTCATCAATAAACACCAGTAACCCAGTGCCACTGGAAGCCATGCTCATTTCACAGATGATGTTGTATGATTTGGATCATGAGCTGTTCCAAGCCTTCTCCATAATTTTTTCTTCCCGTCATTCTGGTACAGGTTGATCCTAATTTCAGCCGTCCAAAGAATGCTTTTCCAGAAGTGGTCTGGCTTTTTTAGATGTTGTTTGCACTCGTGAAGTCTTCTCTTGATTGTAGACTTTGACAGTGACACGTCAACCTCCTGGAGAGTGTTCATCTCTTAGCAGGATGTTGTGAAAGGGTTTTTCTTTACCATAGAGAGGATCCTCCACTCATCCACCACTGTTGTCCTCCGTAGACATCCAGGCCTTTTTATGTTGCTGAGCTCACCAGTGTGTTCTTTTTTTTCTCAGAATGTACCAAACTGTTGATTTGGCCACTCCTAATGTTCCTGCTATCTCTCTGATGGATTTGGTTTGTTTTTGAAGCCTAACAACTGTATGTTTCACTTGTATGGAGAGCTCCTTTGACCACATGATGTGGGTTCACAGCAAGAGCTTCCAAATGCAAATGCCACACTTAGAATCAACTCCAGACCCTTAACCTGCTTAATTGAGGTAGAAATAACGAAGGAATATCCCACATCTGTCCATGGCTTTTGAGTCAACTGTCCAATTATTTATGGTCCCTTGAAAAAGGGGGGAGGTACATATTGAAGAGCTGTAATTCCTTAACCTTTCCTCCAATTTTGATGAGAATACCATCAAAATAAAGCTCAGAGTGTGCACTTTAAGCCCATATTTATTATATAACTATAACTTGAAGGGGAAGGCCTAGAAACCAATGGGCCGATGCAGTGAGGAGGGATATGAGAAGTGCAGGGCTGTGGCCCAATTTCGAGCGGCAAGCATGCAAGAGGATGGTTGTAGAGGCCAGGGACCACTAGGTCCGTAGCGCCAGATGGTAAGGTAAGGTAAACTGTAACTTGAATATGTTTGGGTCAACAGCTAAAATAAAAAAAATTGTGCCTTTGTCCAAATATATAGAGTATCTCACAGAAGTGAGTACACCCCTCACATTTTTGTTTAATATTTTATTATATCTTTTCATGTGACAACACTGAAGAAATGACACTTTGCTACAATGTAAAGTAGTGAGTGTACGGCTTGTATAACAGTGTAAATTTGCTGTCCCCTCAAAATAACTGAACACACAGTGAGTACACCCCTAAGTGAAAATGTCCAAATTGGGCCCAAAGTGTCAATATTTTGTGTGGCCTCCATTATTTTCCAGCACTGCCTTAACCCTCTTGGGCATGGAGTTCACCAGAGCTTCACAGGTTGCCACTGGAGTCCTCTTCCACTCCTCCATGACGACATCACGGAGCTGGTGGATGTTAGAAACCTTGCTTTTGAGGATGCCCCACAGATGGTCAATAGGGTTTAGGTCCATCACATTTACCCTCAGCTTCTTTAGCAAGGCAGTGGTCGTCTTGCAGGTGTGGGGTCGTTATCATGTTGGAATACTGCCCTGCGGCCCAGTCTCCGAAGGGAGGGGATCATGCTCTGCTTCAGTATGTCACAGTACATGTTGGCACTCATGGTTCCCTCAATGAACTGTAGCTCCCCAGTGCCATGCAGCCCCAGACCATGACACTCCCACCACCATGCTTGACTGTAGGCAAGACACACTTGTCTTTGTACTTCTCACCTGGTTGCAGCCACACACGCTTGACACCATCTGAACCAAATAAGTTTATCTTGGTCTCATCAGAGCACAGGACATGGTTCCAGAAATGTCTTCAGCAAACTGTTTGCGGGCTTTCTTGTGCATCATCTTTAGAAGAGGCTTCCTTCTGGGACGACAGCCATGCAGACCGATTTGATGCCGTGTGCGGCGTATGGTCTGAGCACTGACAGGCTGACCCCCCACCCCTTCAACCTCTGCAGCAATGCTGGCAGCACTCATACGTCTGTTTCCCAAACACAACCTCTGGATATGACGCTGAGCACGTGCACTCAACTTCTTTGGTCGACCATGGCGAGGCCTGTTCTGAGTGGAACAGAGTGCAGCTCAGTTTCAGGGTCTTGGCAATCTTCTTATAGCCTACACCATCTTTATGTAGAGCAACAATTCTTTTTTTTCAGATCCTCAGAGTTCTTTGCCATGAGGTGCCATGTTGAACTTCCAGTGACCAGTATGAGAGAGAGAGAGCGATAACACCAAATTTAACACACCTGAGACCTTGTAACACTAATGAGTCACATGACACCGGGGAGAGAAAATGGCTAATTGGGCCCAATTTGGACATTTTCACTTAGGGGTGTACTCACTTTTGTGGCCAGCGGTTTAGACATTAATAGCTGTGTGTTGAGTTATTTTGAGGGGACAGCAAATTTACACTGTTATACAAGCTGTACACTCACTACTTCACATTGTAGCAAAGTGTCATTTCTGCAGTGTTGTCACATGAAAAGATATAATAAAATATTTACAAAATTGTGAGAGGTGTACTCACTTCTGTGAGATACTGAATGGACCTAACTGTATATCTATGTCTACGTCTGTATCTACATCTATATCTACACCTACATCCATGCGTAGCAAACTCTTCACTCCTTGAGTTCTCTTTGCATTTGTTGCATAACCCTGACCCACATCTTTCAGTCCATTTCTCTGTCATTTTCTCACTCATCTGTTTCCTCTGTCATTGATGATCCACAGTCGCTGCTGAGTGTCGGCCTTCATTTCTCTCTTAATAAATCCCTCAAAGCACAGTCTTGCTCACTGCAATTCCTTCTTTTTGTTTTTCTCACTTCACTTCACAAAGGAGGCACATCAGTTCTCTCTGGCTCTCTCTCACATGTGCTTTTTGAGATTACAGTTCGTCCTGCCTCGTTTTTCTCCTTTTTTGTTTTTTGTCTTTTGGTGACATCCTCACTTTCCTTCTCTACCATTCTGTTTTCCTCTCTCTCACTCTTTTCTTCCTCACCTTCTTTTCTGCACTGACTCTTTGTCAGACTCAAAGAGAGGGATGCAAGTGTTAGTTTGCTCACTGCCTTCTGTGTGTGTGATCGGTGTGTGGGCAAGTGTTCTGAGGGCAAAATGTGTAATGCTTGTGTGTTTGTGTACAGACACAGCCACAGTATAACTGACCCTGCGTGTGCATTGTGGAAATGTGCTAGTGTGATACTCAGCTTGAACCGTTCTCATGTGTCTCTCTGTGAATGTGACAATGTGTCAAATAGAGGTGTCATTTCCTGGTTTTGATACAACAGTTTGTTCCAGTTCTCTGATTTGATTGGCCAAGCCATTTTTTTAGAGTCATATCAGAGACCTCTAAGGAGGAGGAGACGGACCACACATAGAAAAATGATTGGAGGGATAACAAGTTCCTGCTCTAAAATACCCATGCGCAACTACTGGAAAATACTTTTTTCCTACCATGATTTGAGCTAAACTTTAGCTAAATGTACTTGCAGTTATTTGTTAAATATTGCTTCATAAGCTTAGCCTTTGGCTTTGAAGATCTTCTGACTATTAAGTATCGGAGCTGCCTAAAATGGTCGCCAATTGACTTGGCACAAAGGGACTTTTATAACATTTTGTTAAACCACATGGTTTCTAAACTATCCCATATCACATGGCTTTGCCTGGGGAAAATAGTGGGTTTTTTTAAAAGTCAGAATTTCTGTGTTTTTGTTTCTTGCTTTAAGATCACAGTGGGACTTGGAAAACCCATGCAACAACTTGTGAGCTTTGTGCCTCTGCTTTTTTTTTCGAACTATTTGTGTTATTGTGGAAAAAAGCAAATTATTCCACCAAATTTGATCTGAAACGATAGGTACTTGATATTAACTTGTGGTTTATTGGACTCTTGTATAAGGCTGTGTCTGAAAGCTGAAAAATGCTGCGTCCGCAGGCAGAACACGGAGGTAGGAAGCCAGCAAGGCACATCCAAATCCAATGATCATTTCACATCCTGTGCCCTGAGATACTTTCTTCTGATTAATTTTTGAAGGTAGCGTAGATGCATTCTTTGCCGTCTGATATCCACTATCCTGTGTGATTTCATAACAGTTGAACATAACTAAAACGTTGGCATCTGAAAGTTGCAGCTGCCATTCAGTTTGTGTATAAATGTAAGTTTTTGCCAGTTTTCAACTTTATTCTTCATTTCTTGCAAGAAATTAGTATAGTAGTTTTTCAGTATTTGTGTGGTTGTGACCAAAGTTCTCTCTGTTTAGTTATAGATCGTTATACAGTTATGCTGTCTCAGAAGCGCATCTGAAATCAATTTCAGGAGGTAGCTTCAAGCTGAGAAGTCACTGGCTAAAGGCTGTGACACACCAAGATGACGTTCAGCTGCCGGCCAATGCCAGACAGTCGTTGACCGACTGTTGGCTTGGCTTTTGCAGTGAATTGGTTTTGGCCAGATTGTGAGACAGATCACTCTGACTGGCTGTTCAGCTTAGCAGATGAGTGCATGTGAAGAAAAATGTGAAAGAAAAGAAAGCAAGTAAACAGCAAAGTCAAGAGGTCACATACAGTACAGATGGCTAAACTAATTTTACATCTTCATCTTACCTGAGCATTCCAATATGCAATATTCCTAATGACATGGCTGCCTGGGATGAAGAAAGTGAAGACCGACTGATCAACAAGATCATACATAAACAGCTAGTATAGATGTACAGAACATACATGCTATTTGTCCGTTGTCTGTAGTTTTTTTGATGTCGGTTTGGTGTGTCACGGCCTTTAGCCAATGATTCCTCAGCAGCAAGGCAACAAGTCAGCTATACCTAAGCTTTCAGATTCAACCTAAACCTCTGAAAACACCTCTTCCATGAGCACACAATAACTAGCTAGCCCTTCTGTACAACCTTTTTGCTTAGACTTCTACCACTGGTGCTTGCAGAAATTTGGCTTTGTAGTAAAAGTGTTGCTTTTATTTTGTTACCTTCTGGTTTATTTCTTTTGCTTGCATTTCAGATTTGTTGCTTTGGATAAAAGCATTTTCTAAGCGAATAAATGTAAAACCACATTTGCAATCATACTATATGCACTGAATAAAATGATACTACATTTTTTAAGGTAAGTGTTTTCAAACAATTTATTTTAGCTACATTTAAATAAAAAAAAAATGTTGAAAGTTAGTCAACTAAATTAGTTTATTTAAATGTAGCTAAAATAAATCAATTACAACCACTTACCTTATTTTTTTTTAGTAAATTCAATGAATCTTTTTTTTTTCAGTGTGGTTATTATCATTAACTAAAACTAAAATGATTAAAAAACAAACATTTTCATTACTTAAATTATTCTTAAAGTATATACAAATAAACGTTAACAATTAAACGTAAATCAAATTAAAACTTTATTTTGTTTCAGCTAGCCTAACTTAAGTACTAAAATAACTAAAACTAATAAATAAAAGTAATACAAACATATAGAAAAATAAAGATAAAAATAACAAGATTACTAAAACTTTAAATAAAATCAAAGTGAAAAAAATAAAAAAGTACAATAGTATATCAATAATACTAAAATAACACTTCAGTGAAATGACAACCTTGCTCATTATTCTGCCAATTTATACATCTTCCAGTTATCCTCTTGCCATGTTTTCTCATGTTTTCATTTTCCACAGATTAAAGTTTCTTATAGATTTTTTTCCAAATAAAGATTATGAATACTATATATCTTCCTCGTTCCACTTTTACACCTATCTAACACTAGCTCATATTCTTCCTCTAAAAATACCCTGTCTTCACATATGGCTCTTCCCCCAGATTTCTCAGACTTGCCCCAGCATCCCAACGCAGTTTCTGGCCTCTCAGCCTCATGCACTCACTCACACACACACTCTCACCCCTCTCTGCTCTTTATTTTTAACCCAGTCAATCAGACACTGCTCACCGATGACGCAGATCCACATGCAGCACTGACACCATCAGCCAGAATGAGAGAAAGAGAGAGGGAGGCTGGCAAAACAGGGACAAGCTGTGGCAAAGAGAGGAGACGGAGGGAGAACAAAGTGCCAGATAATAATCGAAGATGAAAATCCTTGAAATTTACAACTGAATGACAAGTGCATTGTTAAAATATTTTGTCAGGTAACATCTAAATTAATTGGTTTTATTCAAATTACAATCTAGTATTGCTGAATCAACCACCACAAAAAAAGTCCCTGTTAAGAGTCAGATCAGGTAGAAACGGCTCCTCAAGGTAACACCTGTACATTTTCACCTTTTTTATACAGTGTATGTGAGATAAATATGCAACTTTGTAGGTGTCTTCACCCTTTGCCTATTCTCCACTATCTCTCTGTCACTTTCTCTCTAACTCTCTCTATCTTACTGATAGGTTCACACCCACTCGTTTGTTAAACACTGAGACAAATAGCTTACATCACTCGGCGGAAAGACTTTTTAGGAAGTTCCAGAAAAAGAAGCGCTTCTCCCCCAGCTAACTCACAACACAGCCGTGACGCAAGAAAGAGACCTACTGCACACACACACACACACACACACACACAGCTCTTGTAGTCTCTGTGTACGCTTGCGGTTCAGAAGCAGAGAGATGAAACAGCAAAGGACATCTCTGTAGATTTCTGTGTGTGTGTGTGTGTGGTTGTTTAAATGGAATACAGAAAATCCATTAGTGAATGAGGATATTGCACTGTAAAAGGGTTTCTCAGGCAACCTAATGTGCTTATCTAATTTAACTGATCACTAATATGATTCTAAATAACTAAACTATATTAGGTTACACTAATGAAGTATTTTTAAAAGTCAGATTAGGGAGAAATAGATCTTTAAGGTCACAACTGCACATTTGCACTGTATGTGTGTGTAGATGAGAAGCCATGCTGTTGTTGACGTTGTCATGACGTATTTCTCGAATGTTGTGAATAGGAAGCAACTACAATTATTTCAAAGTGCAGAAAAATGTGTGAAAGGAGCACAAGAATAAGAAAAATAAGTGTACTGACAAAACACAATTGTTAGTACCTTCTTGTGGTGGTTGTGTGGTACTACAAGAGTGAGATTCAATTACCTCAGAATCCCACTGAGTCTATCTTCCCTCTAAATCATTTCAGCCTGTGTCCCAAATCATGCTCTGTCTTCTCTTCATTACCTCTCCGAGTGTGAGGATAAGAAAAGTGTGAGAGATGGGATGATCACACACTTAGGATGTGGAGTTTCTAGATTTCCCAAGGTGCTTGGAGTGTGTGTGTGTGTGTTTACGTGAGCGAGGCCTTGGGGCGACTGACGTCAATGGAAAGGCTGGAGCTGGGATGAATCTTAATTGTGTCTGTGTATGTGTTTTGGCTTTATGTGGGAAGCATGACATCAATTTCAAATAATATATTAATTCATTCAGGAAGGTTTAGAAATATGTTATGTTAGGATCAGATAAACTCATGAATGTGTATGAAGAAATTGGTCAGGTGTTATATGAACCCACAGTCATTCTGTGTATGATGACAGAAGCCTATATCTGTCTTATTTTGCATATATATATTTTTTTTTAAATGCAATGAAATCCAATGGAACTGACAGACAAAACAAACGCTGATTTATATTCAGCGCACAGGCAGCACTTGCTCCAAAACTGTTAATTATCACCTTGTGTAATTATTATGCAATCTTAGTTTAGTATATTTGACAGCTCACTCAGAATCTTCATTTTAAATGAATAATCCTAGACCATTGCTGTATTTAAATGGCTTAAATGGGTCAAATCATAATTTTAGATTTTAGTGCATTTATGCTATAATGTGTTCTGTTATTTAGACTTTTATTAATTTTGTTTTGTTTTTTTTCTTCTTCACCACAACAGGCAGAATGTAGTTTTTATGATCATATTCTCTCTGACTCTTTGGCTTAAAAAGGCTATTTTATTTTCATTTTATATTTTTATGAAATATTTTAGAATTTAGAATAAAACATTTTCTTTGGCTATACCTTTAATACTTACAGTATATGCAACATTTCTCTAAAAATAAAAATGATTTCTTTTCAAATTATTTAGGGGCCTTTCAAAAGGTGCTAGTATGTATTCTTTAGGTACTTTTCAAGTATTCTGTCTTGTGTGTATTATGTGCTCCCCCACCCCCCTATTAGTGATTTAAATAAGTTACCACATTTTGTTTGTTTAGTATTGTTTATTATTAAGGTCAGTTATGGGACTGCATTTATGCCGCCTTTAAAAATACTGTTAAAAAAGGTATTGTTTTCTTAAATTCTTCAAAACTCGGATACAACCCATTTGCTTCCCCACTGACAGGAAATACACAATGTGAAAATTTGTACAAAAATGTATGGCTGAGGTTCATTCATTTATTTAATTTTTTAATTTATTTTTTGTTGGTGTGAGTAGGAATTAGCGAATTTACTAATTGCTGTAAATGTTTCAGTGTTATTTCAGTATCATTGAGATACTATTATAGCTTTTATTATTATTTTGCAGTTAGTTTTTAGTATTATCTTATGTTTTCATTTTCATTTTAGTCACATTTCATTCATTTTGTTGTGTTTTTGTCATTTTTATCATTTTTAAATATATCTATATTTTTATTATTTTATTTCAGTTTTGGTTTTTAGTTATTTTAGTACATCAAGTTGTACTAAATGAAAATGAGAAATGTAGATGAAATTATCTAAAAGTTTTTTTGTTTTTTTTAGTTTTAGTTTAAGTTTTTAGTTTTAGTTTAAGTTTTAGTTTTAGTTTTAGTTACAATTCTCCTGTAGCTTGTTATTTTATCAGTATACCAACTTTTGCCTCTTAGTTTCAATAAAGTTTAAGATTTCATAGCATGAAAGTTTTCATTCCAAATGATCAAGGACTTATTGTACTACCCCTTTAAAGATATAATACATAATTAATGTTAGCAATTGGACCATGTCTTTCTCTTGAAGGTGTTAGATAGTGGATTGAATTTTTGGGAATGTGATGATATGAGAGGCCTGACATATTGACATTAAAAATAAAATGCCATGGGCACAGATCAGCAGTGATAACAAGGAACAATGGTCACAGGTGTCGCTTTTATTACCGTTCCAAAAGGATGTGGAGGTTTTACACGGCCTTTAGGCCAAAACACCCCTCCCTTTGCTACCCATTGTCCCGCCCCCCAACCCACCCTTGTCAATCATCATCCCTGACCCCCACGAGTCAGGCATCAGTTAAGACTCTTTGTGATGGACTGATTTCCTCAGGGGAAAAGTGAATGGAGGATGAGGAAGGGGAGGAAGAGGGAAGAAAGAAGAAGATGGGAGAAGAGGTGAAGTGTAGAGAGAGAATAAAGAGGGGTGGGGAAGAAGAAGCCATGCTTTCATCTGTTATCAACAGCCACATTTTCTATTGTGACGTTTTGTCTGCTAGGCTGCTAGCCATACCTGACTGACCTCCATCCCTCTCTCCTTCTTTCCCTTCCCAGGATGACTCATACGGGTGGTGCGCTCCTCCTCTCCTTCTTGGCCCTCCCCCCTCCCCCTCCTTCATCGTCTCCTCCTCCTCTCTTTCTCTCTCCCCTGTTCCCTCTCTTTCTCGTCCTCCCTAGCCCTCACTTGGTGGCCATAGTGTAGCAGCCGTCTGGGTGCCACTGCATGTCACGGATGCGCCTGACGGACTGAAACTGGGGATGACGAGCGCCGTACTCGTTAAAGTGACGGTATTCACCCTTCTCCAGCAGGTACTGGCTGCCACGGTAACCAGGATACTGGTAGCCCACCCAACTATGACAAGAAATGAGAGGAAAGACACACAAACATAGAGAATGAAGAAAAATCAAGTACAGAACTGAGAATAAAGAAGAGCCTCTTTTTCAATTCTGTATTATCAAAAGTATCACACTGGAAATTATTTTATTGAAATATAAACAGCATTAGTACTGTTAGTTTATCTAGGTTGAGTAACTATAACTGAAATTAAAACTGAAGTGTGTAATGCAAGACAAAAGTGACTGTTTTCAAACAGGTTTCCAGAAAGTCTGCCATTAGTCGGATAAACACAATCTCATGGTAATTCGTAACAGTTTTACATTTTGGCAAATTGGTGGCTAATTCATATAAATGATACAATTACATAATTTTATCAAATTATATAATTTGTATGATCTGCTTATGCAACAATGTCAGTTATGTTTTGGGGACCTTCATGCATTTTTCAGAAAATCATACGTTTTTGTGTGATTAACATTATATGAAATCGCCACCTCTTAGAATAGTTGTTTTTTTCTGTGAGTTTGGGTTGGTCTTGCCAAAAAAGTGCAATGCTTTGACACTGCCAGATTTTATACTACATTGGAAAATATTATATTCATATTTTGTTGATTGAAATATTAGGAGCTTTGATACTGTTATCTTATTTAGGTTGAGTGACTATAATGGAAATTAAAAGTGAAGTGTGTAATGCAAGATAAAAATTAATGACTGTTTTCAAACAGGTTTCCAGAAAGTCTGCCATTAGTCAGAGTCAGACAAAGACAATCTCATGGTAATTCATAACAATTGTATGATTCATTTGACAAATTGGCTAATTCATTAAAAAAAATTGTTCAGTCTGATTTGTGTGTTCTGCTCAGGCCATAATGACAAAAAAAAAATTAAAAAATCTTCATGCTTTTTTGAAAAATCATACATTTTTATATGATTCACATTATATGAAATTGCCACTTCACAAAATTGGTACGTTTTGGAGATTACTAATGAACAAATTCATTCGAATTCATTTTGTCACTTTCGTACAATTCGCTTTTCCCTCAGTAATGGTTATGTTTAAGAGTGGACCTTCATGCTTACTTTATGTATATAAAAAAAGGATGTATTATTTGAATTCACATATGAATTACATATGAATTCACATAAAATTGGCACCTGGTAAAATAGTTACATTTTCCCATGAGAACGGGTTGACCACCCTGCAAAAAAGAGCAATGTCTTGATGGTGCCACATTTTATACACTTTTCGGTAGCTAGAAGAAAGTGTTTTAACATGAAAAACGGCACATTTCTGTTTTAAACTCAGTGGATTTAAGAAGTGAGGGTATGACTTATAGATCACAGACTTCAATTTTTCTCTCGTATCAGATCAATTTTTTATGTTGAGATCTCACTTTTATGTTCAGATATCACAGTCTACTCAGATTTCTTTGATGAGAGACCACTTACGTGCCACAGCTGACCATGATGCTGCCCACGCGGTCGGTAAAGCCGAAGGTGTACATACTGGGAACATCATCATCGATAATCTCCATCTTGCGGCCCTTGAATTCACCAACTTCATACAGACAGATCTTATGCTTTTCTGGGTCCTGTGTGGAGCACAAACAAGAGGAGATCAAGGTAAAATATTCACTAATAAATGCATAAGATTTCAAAAATCATTTTAGCCACTTTTATCAGTGACTGAGATAGGACAGGAAATGATGGGAGGGAACAGATCAGGAAATGTTGGGAGCTAGATTCAAACTTACATTGCCTTCAAAAACACCATGGCCCGATGTGTCAGGAAATATATCCATGAAAATGGATTTAAAAATATATATATTTTTCCTTTTCAGTTTATCTGTAGCTGGGAACAGGAGAACTCACTTTTCTGAATGAGCACCATGGCTTAGTGAATCATTATCTGAACAATGTTGGAATGATTTTTGCTAAAAATGGAACGAAAATATTCTAAACAAAACCAGAAATGTGTATAATCCATAAAATGGATGGATACCATTCTGATAGGTCTGAAGGACAGCAGGTAGTCGTTCCTGTGGCAGTTGCTCCAGCAGTCCCAGCGGGGGTACTCGCCCTTCTCCAGGATGTACATCTCTCCGCAGAAGTTCATCTGCTCCCAACCCACCCAACTAAATAAAAGAGAGGAACACAGAGAAAATGGAGGAGGTGTTAAAATGCACAACAACTGGTAAGTCACTCATATCAGTATCACAGGAACACTCACGGGCCGCACTCCACGCGGAGGGAACGCACTCTATCCATGCCCATTTCACACACGTTCATGCACTCATTGGAAATCTCGATCATGCGGCCCTGAAAGTTCTCCTGATCATACACATACATCTGAGAGAGAAAAAAATCAAGTCAGTTTTGCTTGTTATCCAACTCTCAATTAAAGTTGTCAGTTTTTAGTTTAGCTTGGTGTAAAAATAAAGCGTACATACAACTCCCACATCTATTTCTATGGAAACTGAATTGACGCTCAGTTCGGCACAGCTGTTTGCCATCGTGCACCTTTCATCAGTCATCATGTGCAACTTTTATGCACCTGTAAATATGGTACAGGTACATACCCTGTAGTTTCCCATGCCCGTCTCGGTTTTCTTCTGAGTTTGAGCAGCCTTCCCATCAGGCTGGGAGGCAGGCTTGGACTTCTCTCCACCAGTGGACATGATGACTACAACAAGAGAGTGGAGAAACGTGAATATTTAACAGCCTTCTTGCTGGAAATATCTATTGTTGGACATGTAGTGATGTGAAGTACTGAATATTGCTCAAAGCAAGTGATGAAACCCATTCCAACAAATCATCGAGTACATTTATAGCCCTTGAATGAATTCTTCACCCACTTACTTTGAAACACTTACACAATAGTGTTACAGACGTACAATGCTCATACGTAACAATTTGACCGGGATGACTAATTTATAAATATATCACAAAATGGTACATTATAATGGCTGAATATTAAAAGTGAAACATGGAGCGAGTCCCTTAAGGTATTTGATGGAAATCCAATTATTGGCTGATACAATTCTTGCTACTTCTTCAAAATATTTGCGTAAGATATTAAATGAACCTAGCCCGATTCTCACAAGGCTTCAGACAGCCCTTTTTAATTAAAATAACACCCGTCCCAATAAGTAATTAACAGCAATTTTAAATTAGAGACTGTGTTTAATAAGTAATCAAAAACCTGCATCACTTGGTACTGCAATTTTATATATTATTTAACACACTGCCTATAATTCATCTCTCTCTCTCTCTCTTCATATTCACAGCTTTTCTGTATTAATTTTTTCTGTTATGACAAAAAGGTTACAGACGATGAATATAGTGCTATGCTCACAAAAGGATTACATTTTAATTGCCTTCTACCGGTGACTAATGTGTCAAAGCTGTTAGAGATATTCTTACACAAGCCCATGCTGGGGTTTCCTTGCTGTAGACTATGCAACCAGACTAAACGTGGGATCAACTCTCTCCCAGTTTGTTTTTGCTCACAGACCCCAGTCTCTTACCTGTGTGTTACTCAGTAGCCGCTCTCTGTCTCAATCAGCGCGTCAGCGTGTGTATTGAAAGCAAACATGTGTCCCTTTTATAGGCTGGCGCCCAGCATGGGGGGATTAGGCCCACAGAAACAAACTCGCTGAGCTCACCAACCCACACACAGAAAAGAAATCACCCCATCATCAAACACAGAGAGGGAGAGAGAGAGAAAGAGAGAGAGAGAAGTATACTTATTTCTCAAACCCAAGAAGTCTTTTTCATAATTATGGAAGCTTGCCTTTTGTCTGTGTGTGTCTGGTTCTGATGCTTTACAAGGTGATGAAAAATACAAGCTATTGAGTGCCATTACAGCAGTACTTACAGTTTATTTCACTGTAAAATGAAGTACATGAAACCTGATCAAAGTAAACCAAAGGAAAAAATCCAGCAACAAAGATACCAAAGTGAAGGCTTAGATTGGAATATTTTCCATATGTTGGATCTATGATATTTTACATAAAAGCCTAATTCATTTAGTGGTAGTAGAAGTTCATCATTTTAAAATGACGTTATTAGCCTGCTTCCGCAGCACACTAAAATGGACAAAAACAAAATCTCATTTGTCAGTGTAATGGAACACCATCGGGCCAAAGCCAAACCATCAGGCGGCAAATTGAAGACTTGGCGAATTTCCAGATGTACACTGAATTTATGATATTTTTCATAAAATGCATCTAATTCGGTGCCAATAAAAGTTCATTTTTGTCTCATTTACAAAGTACATTAACCTGCGTATGCAGCCCATATGTTGTGTTAAAACTCTGGCAACTGTGCCGCCAACTGTGAAAGTTAGTTTTTTTAGGATAATATGCCAACAAAACTGCACCAATTACAATTCAAGATTCATGGTTGAGTGATACTGTTACCCTAATAATTGTAGCCTAGAAACATGTTACAAGAACATTTCTCTTATGTGGAATGTGTTCTTTTACACACAGTCACAAGGCACTCGTATTTATGTAGAAAGTGAAGATGCTACTTCACTGGCTATGTTCAGAACAGCAATAAATCCCATAATGCAATGAGTTTCGACTGTGATGGATGAACCGAAAGTAATATCAGCCATAGTTTGAAACCTCTTACCTTAAAATTTGTCAGTCTGATGACACGGTAAGATATTTTTAGGCAAATTTTTAGGAGGGGGTGGGGGTGCAAATAACAGCATTTCCAAGATGATAACTTATGAATTATGCAACATGGTACGATCCTTGATTCCTGCTATTTCATAGGCCTACCATTTTTCATGCATTATAAATTGCATTAGTATTCAGTAAACAGTGAGCTAGTAATCTAGTCTAAACCACATTCCCATCACTTTAACACTTCTGGGTCATGGGTCATATAAGGTGAGGAGGAGCAGCCAGTACACTCTCAGAAATAAAGGTACAAAAGTTGTCACTGGGGCGGTACCTTTTCAAAGGTACACTTTTGTACCTATTAGGTTCAAATATGTACACTTTAAGTACTAATATGTTCCATTAAGGTACCAAAATGAACCCTTTAGGTACAAACATGCACCTTATGAAAAGGTACCGCCCCAGTGACAGCTTTTGTACCTTTATTTCTGAGAGTGTATGTAGCACATGTTCCTAATGCAACACTACATCCTAAAGTGTGGATTATGGATTTATGATGAGTTTAGTATAGTACACTTGATTATAAAGGAAAAAAGGTCTGGTTGTATCACAGAAACATACTCAAATTTTCAAAGTTACATAATCAAAACTCAAAGTTTCCTAAGTGAAATTACCATGGACAGATAGCATTCTAGGTTACAGTGTTTTTGTAAAACAGAAAAGAAAAACTTATAGGACCTACAACAAATACTTTTAAACCTCAAAGTGAAGAAAAACTTCATCAAGACTCCAATATTTAATGTGTGGATTCATTAGGCCTACTAAAAATTACTAAACTGCTGTCTTGCAAACTTTAAGACAGCAGACAAACTACACACATGTTTCTGAGCTTTGAAAGAGAGGACGTTCACTGTATGCAGTGGGTCAAATCCCTGTATTCTCCACATATAGGCCGCTCATTGTGTAGCATACGACGCACAGTGCTGACCGATAGGAATACAGGCGCTCGCGCTCCATTGTGTGAATCAATGTGTCTGCATTCACACGGACCGCGGGAGTGCGCGCTCGCTCGCTCGCTCGCGGATACATCAAATCCAATGCGCTGACGACGCAAAATGTTCCACTACTCTGGACTCACAATAAAGAGAATGATCTCACAAAACACACACCCAAACACACACGCACACACACACACTCCTCACAGATCCTACCATTAATTTCAGCGTCGCGACGCGCACCCAGCTTTGATGGTCGCTATAAAATAGAAGCGTCAAATAATCATAAAACTTCTCTCCAAACGGGACTGACGAGCATCACTGTAAAGTAGGACAGGTGGAAATTCAGGTAAGATAAAGTTAGAGTAATAGATGGATTCATGGAAATTTAGCCTACCTATAAAGACAAAATAAAAAATAAAACTAAATTTAAAACACGCCAATTGATTTCTATTAGCTATCAGGTCAAGTGCCAAATTAAACTGCACTTTGTCACCTTGACTGTTGTGTTTGGGTATTGCCTGGAACAATAGGAACTTCTTTGCAGTGCATAGCATGTATATTAAAGCTTCCGCTGGGAAGCATCAGTGCAAAATTATCAGCCTAGCAACCAACGCTGAAACAATATTACAATATTTTATTTATATTTTTGTTTTGTTTACATATTTTTACATGCAATATGTTAAGCAATTTTAATCTGCAAATCCACTTTCTGTGGACAAGTTATAGCAAAAATGCTACAATGTAATATCTTTTCTCTCATATAACTCAAATTTGTCTCTCACCGGTTATTCTTCTAAATATTGTCTTTTCTTATAGTGAGCGTCTAGCAATGTATTGCCAAATTTGTACTGCAAAGCGCTTCTCAAGTGGCTTTTGAAAAGTTACCATCATAAAAGCGATACTGAAGACCACAAATAACATTTTACAACTGTTGTTTTGAGATGCAATATGTTACCAATCTAACTTTTTTAGCATTTGTATAAAAAAAGAGAACTCGCGGAGTGATACAAGGGACATGAAAGTAGCACCGGTTTGTTATCAGAATCAAGTATTCGACAGAGCTGTATTTATCCATGTAAAATTATGTATTATAAATATTATTTAATATATGCCTACTCTTTTATTTATTTATAATACGGATTGGCCTTTTGATAGCAATTCCATTAGCACTCCTTTTAGGTTTTCCCAAAATGCCCAAATGTACGTCAAACTATATGTTTGTATGAAACGTAACTGTACGTCTCCCAAAGTTTGTAAAATACTTTTGAAGAAGTTTTCAGGCTTGGCTCTTGTGCAGGAAAGAAGATGAACAGAGTTACTAAGACCCAAACAAACCCATCAACGCCTGGGCTAGACATGGCTCCTTGCTTTAAGGTAAAAACCTCACCACTCTTTCTCTCTTGTGAGCAGAACAATGAAATAGTGAGAAACAAGCTATTGAATCTTTGTCTGAGAGTGAGAAACAAGGCGCCAAACTATCAATATTTGAACAAAGGCTTCCTCTGCTTAGGTATTGATTTTGAGATTTGAAAAATGAATGCTCTGTGGACGATTGCTGCTTCTTGTCCAAGATGTGCAGAAGTATGAGAAGAATTCTGGATTGTTAAAAGGGATAGTTCACCGGACAATGAACATCATCAAGTTGTCCCAAACATATATGTATTTCTTTCTTCTCTGGAACACAAGGGAAGATGTTTTGAAGAATGTGGGTAACCAAACAGTTTCTGGTCCCCATTGACTTCCATAGTATTTTTTTATTTTTTCATTGGAAGTCAGTGGGGACATTCTTCAAAACATCTTCCTTTGTGTTCAGGAGGGGGAAAACCCCCCCAAAACATTCATACAGGGTTGGAACAACTTGAGGGTGAGTAAATGATGACAGAATATTCATTTTTGGGTGAACTATCCCTTTAACAGATGAAAGGACAGGAGGCCAGCGGTCGTGTGTTTGTAGGAGAGAGACATTTCTCCAAATTGGAAAATGGAGCTGTGACATGTGCATATGTGTTTGTCAGGTGACCGTGTTCGAGCAGGAGCATTTCCAAGGCAAATGTCAGGAGCTCACCTCAGAGTGCCGCAACATCCAGGAGCGTGGGTTTGACAACATCCGCTCTATCCGTGTGGAGAGCGGCGCGTGAGTCGCCCACTCTGTTAATGATTGCAAAATCTTGCCAGTTAGTAAGGAAATTACAGTTTTAGATGTTTTTGAAAGCTTTTGGGTGTTTCATCCTGAGATGTTTTAAAATGTGTGTTGGGAAGTGTGCTTTCTAATGACTTATGAATATGATTGAGATGCCTCAAGATTACTTGAGAATTGGTTTTGTGTTGCTTCCTGAAGGCTACCCAGGAAGAAAAACAAATCCAGAAAGATATTTATGAGCACAGTGCTTATTATAATACCTTGATGTGCATTTTTTTTTCTGAAAACAAAACATCATAAATACCCCGAAACATAGTGTAGCCTAAGTACTTTATAAATTCTCTGCAGCTGGGTGGGATACGAGCACCATGACTTCCAGGGACAGCAGTTTGTCCTGGAAAAAGGAGAATATCCTCATTGGGATGCCTACAGCGGCAGTCTGGGCTACCATGTGGAGAGGATGATGTCGCTGCGCCCCATCTGCAGCGCTGTGAGTGTGTGAGCCCATTCTGATGCTTTGAAAGTCTTTTATTCTCAAACTTTGATTTTGCCTGACAATAAAACCAGATGAGAAAATCTCTTGCAATGAAGGACAGAGCTCAGCCATATCTATGGACCAGAATATCATAGACTCTTTTGGCTAAGCAACTACACTTAAAAATAAAGGCTTTATTGGCATTTATGGTTCCATGAAGAACCTTTATTTAAAGTGGAAAAGATTATTAAGATGTTCTTCACACACACACACACACACACACGGTTCTTTTAAAAGCTGTTCGCTGAAAGGTTCTTTAGGGAACCCAAAATCTATGGCTCTCTGTGAAAACCCCCTTTTGAAACCTTTATTTTTTTTACTGTAGCAATAGACAAGGTTGATGGTAATCATGATGTTTTTTGGCGTTCTGCTCAAATTCAGTCAAGCAAACTGTCTCTCTAAAACCATGCATTTTTTTTCTCTCCATCTCCTTCCAAACTCTCTCTCAATTTGTAGGACCACCAGAGCAGTCACATGGTCATCTATGAGAAGGAGAACTTCCTGGGCCGCAATGTAGAGCTGTGTGACGATTACCCATCTCTGCAGGCCATGGGCTGGTGCGACAAGCAAGTGGGCTCCATGCATGTGCAGTGTGGCGCGTGAGTAACGCTTGACAAAACACCATTAGTGCCAAACTACTGTTCTCCAGAACTACACATTTCTCATGCTCAACAGCTGTGCTGACAATACACTTACACACAACACAGATGAGACCAGAGTCATTGGCTCATAGTATCCAGTCCTTGTATTTGTGAAGCGTTAATGATTTTGCCTTCACAATACAGTCAAGTGTAACATACCGTCAGATAAAACGTCTTTCTTTGACTGCACATTCCTCACTTGGTGCATCAGACGCAGTCACATAACAGCAATACTGTACCTGTGACTGCCACATCTGTTATGTAATGACGTTATACCAACATTTCAGTGCATGTCATTGCAGAAACTGATAATTTAACACAGTGATAATTTACCATACCGTACACGGAAGAAGGACTTGCAGTTGTCATGTGTTAGGTGATAAAACAGGAGAAAAGCATCCCATAATCCAATGGGACATTGGCAAGCAAAACTCAAATTATGATTATTTTAAGTATTCCATTCTCGGTCACACTTTAAGGTTCAATTCTCACTATTAACTAAGACTTTTGCATCAATAAACTTCCAATTAGTGCTTATTACTAGTTATTAAGTTTGTTGTTTGGGTATTGAGTAGGATGTAGAATATGGTCATGAAGAATATGTGCTTTATAAGTACTTATAAACAGTCAATATGCATGCTAATAAGCAACAAGTTAATAGTGAGAATTGGTCCCTAAACTAAGGTGTTACCTACATTTCTAATGTACATTAGATTAATCCAGCCACATTTGTTAATTCAACATTCTCACTTTCTATTAAAACACTCTTTTTCATTCCCTGTCATATTGTAATCATGTCGCCACATCTCCTCCTCATTTCCTGTCATGGTCTGTTTCCCTGCAGTTTTGTGTGTTACGAGTACCCTGGCTATCGAGGACAGCAGTACGTTATGGAGTGTGACAGGCACAGCGGAGACTACCAGCACTGGAGGGACTGGGGCTCCCACTGCCAGACCCCTCAGATCCAGTCCATCCGCAGAATCCAGCAGTAATGCCTCAGGGCGCATGGAAGGAAACGGAAAGCGTGCAGAGTTTGGAAGCAGACGAGTCACACCAGTCATTCTAGCAGCAGTCACTTTATGAGGTGCAGTGTGGCAAATTGTAAGACCTTCACTGGCTGCATGTAGTTTCCACTTGCGGTGCTCTAGTACTATACCAAAAAAATAAAATAAAATAAATAAAGTCCAAGCATACATAGAAACACATCAATGCCCGTTCAAGAAAAAGCACCAGCTCACATTCATCCCCACATGTGATTCAAGGTAAAGTAGCAGCATATAAAAACAATATTCATATGAGACTAATATTCTATACAGAAGCACAGTGGGAGACACCGGAGAGTAAAAATGTGTCAATAACGGCAAGATGTGTATCTGTATATGCAACCATGTCACGTCTCTGTGACGTTTGAGTGCCATATGGGGACAGATGGGAGTGTGTGTTGGACCATTCGGAGGAGAGGAGGACAACGATTGACTAATAAAAACATACTCACCTCAAACTAGCATCTTTGTCTTTTTGCCAGTTTGCAAAAAGATTGTAATATACCTAGTAAATGTTTTATGACAGCAGTAAGGCACTAATACACAAAATGGTTATAATGCTGGGGAAAGTATTTTAAGAAATATTATTCATTTCATTTTGGGGGGAAAAATCCTAATTGACCACCATCCAGAGCAAATCGTACTCTAGCGTCAATGCATGCTCAATTATTTCTTTTTGTCTGAAATCCAAGCTTAAATGGGGCAGTTCACAGAGAATGCATTATTATATCCCACTGTTTATGTAAACATGATGTGCTACATTTTTTGGCTGCTGCATTGCACACAAGTTTCAAAATCTGCTTAGGAAAATCTTTCACCCTCACAAGAAATTTCCAATCGCTTGGATTCCTACTTGATTTCACCTGCGAGAAAATTTGCCTAAACAGTGATAAACTTAAAAAACTAAAATAAAACACAGCTCAAGTTAAATATTTCCATTCCACTGCCCTTCCTCTCACATTTTCAAATGCATTGTTGAACTTAACTTGAGTACTGCATTTTTAGAACGCTGTGTCATGCACTAAGAATATAACTGCATAAAATACCTTATCATATACAGATGAAAGAAAATCTTGCAGTATTATGGTGTTCATATTAAAGCACATCATACATTGGTTTAAAACATTCAAAAATGGCCAAAATCATGTATCTCCTCTATTTTATGTTTATTACAAATTTAAAGTTTTATAACATTTTTTTTTTTTTTTTAAATGGAGAGAACTTTGGTTCTTCAGTTACAATAAGGAACACAGATATGAGCTGGATAAAGAATTTCAAAGCAACAGAAAGGAATTAGAATGAAATACACAACGAGTACATAACCTTGACCAAGTTCAAACGGGAGAATATCCATTTCTATGGCAACAAACCACCTAACCTTACAAGGTATCTGCAGTTTCCTCTTTTCACTTCCCATTTCAATGAAGTGCTTGGTTCACTTCTACTTTTTAAAATTTTTTTACTGTGAACTACTTTCTGACCTTCATTTTTTCCATCGGTGGCCCACACTTTTCCTTTCCAAAGAAAAAAAGCCTTATTTAATATAAAAGTGAGTAAACGTATCCCATACCATCGCTTCTCTTTCAATCTGGCTATTCAATATTTTACAACATCTTCTCATCTCTTTCCAATCCCCAGTCGTACCTTTTCACCTCTCCTTTTCTAGTCCCTTGTGTGTTGGACATAGTCCTCTCTCTCTCCCGCCTGTTCGTAGGCAGCGTTGTCTTGTTTCTTCCTGCGGTCCCTAACCCCGCTCCTCTCCGGTCCCGGTGAACCCTGGGAATCGTTGTCTGTATTTCTGTCCTCCTCAACCAACCCTCTCTCATCCTCATCTTTCTCATCATCATTAGCATCAGCATCAGCATCACTAAAGTCTGTGTCGGATTCATCAGAATTTTCTTCCTCAAGGTATCGGTAACCTTTGACCTTTGAGGAACAGGATAGTAATGTAAGACATTAGCAATGAGAGTGATATGGAAGTATAATAATCCAAATTGAGGATGAGTCAAAATTATTGTGTGTGGTAATCAACAGGTTCTGTCAATAAAGCTGTTTTGAACCTGGAAACTTAAATTTGATGTTTTACGGAATAAATAAACAGTTAACAGAAGACACTAACGAGGCTGTTTCTTTTATTAAATCACTTTAAAGCCTCCAGGGACTCACTACTGTGACACATTCATAGCTAAATTACCTTGTGTCGTGGACGGGGAATCCTGGGCAACCTGAACGGAATTTTCTTCGCCAGGCGACGCTCCATCTGCACGTAGCAGAAACATGCCACTATGAGAGCCAGGAGGAGGAGTCCAAGCTTCGCCTTAAAAAAAGAGACCAGAGACAATGTTCAGCTCACTATTCTTAAACATCGATTTTTGTGTAAACAAAAAAAAAAAAGTGACTACATCTCAACATATTTAAGGGAATTTCATGAAGAAAATCCAGTCACTTCGACAGGAATCTGTGCTGTCGGGAGTGTGAAAAAGCCCCCAATGCAGAATTCGCAATGTTCATGTTAGTCACGCAAATGAAAGCTGCTTGGTTTGAAGTAACTTCTGTGTGAACTGTGCTTCATATATCAAAAGTTTGCTGAAATATCATTAATGTGGCCACTCCTTTAGACAGAACTCCAGACTACGTCTAAACTCACCACCAAAGTGTGACAAAAAGCATTTGACAACAGTTTAATGTGTTTGATTAGATCTGTGTATTCTGTGCTCAATAACAGTGTGATGTCCAACTCACAAACTAAAAACCCTTATTCATCAGTTTTTTTTTTAAGTTAAAACATTTTGTGGACAAAAATAGTCCATTGTAAATTGTCAATTATAGTGTAGTGATATATAAAAAGCACAACTCACATAAAGGTCAATTTCGAACCAAACAACTGTCTGTTGGCCAATGTCCCGAAAGGATTCATGAAACAGCTTGTTTAATCGCTGGTTTAAATCATTCATTAATTCAAGTTGTAACTAAGCTCACAACTGACTCCCTTAAACTGCTAGTTACTTACAGTATATCCAATCTGAAATTAACTGAGAACCGTAAATTACTGTATTTACTTAATCATTCTCGTGTGACAATGTCTAAAACATAGTTTTGACTATATGATCAATTTATAATAGGACTCTAAAAGAAATACATTGAAATTTGTTATACCCCATGATTTATTTTCTTCATCCTCAAGCCATCCTAAGTATTTACGAATTTTTCCTACTTTTTAATATTAAAATATGTCCTGTCTCTTCCAAGCTTTATAATGGAGCTTACGCTGCGTCATCACCTGGAACGCCACTCTCTCGTAAACACACAGAAAGTTTTAAATATGGATATTATTTTTACACAAATGCATCGATTCACTTCAGAAAGCATTTATTATCCATGTGGAGTACTTTTTATGATGGACTTATGCACTTTATTTTGCTTCGGGTGACACGTTGGAACCATAATTGACATAACTGAACATTTTGTAAATTAAAAAGCTAATTATTTTTTGCCTGGTGTCCTGTTACAGTAAATGAGAATTATCCAGTCAAAACCAACAAAAATTAAAGGCTTTACCCGCATAGGCAATGCAGACCAAAGATAGACGATGAAGATTGCAATGGCCTGCCACCAGTGGTAGATGGTATAAACAAAGTCTAGTCGCTCCTTGTCTTCATACAGCATCCCCAGCAGAGCTACACACAACAACGTTATGTTACAGTATATCATTGATGTTTGTGCAATCTTGAAATGGGTGTAATCTTAACGTGGAAATTGCACTTGTACTCACTGCTCAGTCCAGTCTTGTTGAGCGCAGTGCCCAGACCCCAAAGGGCAGTGAGCACCAACAGATACGGAAGATAGCTAGGCTCTCGTGGTTGGGGTGACCAGCACATAAGGGTTATAATTAGCACAAAGTGCACGAAGGCGCCCACCAGAAGAATAACTGGCCTGGGCAAGCGCAGCAGCGTCAGGGCCAGGCCCGAACAGATGGAGGATGACAAACCATACACCATAACTAACAACCACAGCTTCTCCATCCCTACTGCACACACTCCATATGACTGAGAAAGACAGGCATAAAAAAGAAGAAAATCTGTTTAGGTAATGAGTGATTGCATGCTGTTCCTTTAATAGCTTAATTAACCCAAATAGCAGGCAAATTGGTTTACTTGCAGTGTCTTCGCAGGTGCTTAATATTGCAGAACAGCAACCAAAAACTAAGCTAAAAAAATACTCTGACACTGGTATTCAAATTTTACCTGTGTATTTCAGCTACACAGTCTGTTTTTCTCACCAGTATGAGTCCCTGGATGGCGAAGAGTGCTTCAAAGCCAGAGTAGACGAAGAACGGACAGAGCAGACGGAGTCGGTAGTCTCGTAAGTGCTTGAAGGGCAGCTGGAAGATGTTCCCCCAGCCGATGCTGCGGAGGTCAATCTCCTCAGTGGGCCGATATGCAGCTCCACACAACACCAGGAACTATTAGGAACATTGGCAGCACACTGTTAAAAAGGGGTCGTTCACTCCAAAACGATCATTCTTGTTTAAAGTGGAACATGAAAGGTGAAGTTTGATGAATTATGAGCAGTTCAAAAACATGATAACGCTGTGTGAGGAACAGTCCAAAATATATGCTGCTGATATCAAACCAGAGCGCAAGATCTATTTTTTTATGATGTAAAACATTATTAATTTAAAACATAATTGACTTTTTATGCAGTATGGGGATTAGTAAATATTTGAATAGTCAGCAATTATTGAACCCTGAACCAAATTTTCTTCTCTTCCTTCCACACAACTTGTGTTATGTTAGATTTTTATATTAAAACATTATTGTACATATCTACACAAAAACTTTACAAAAAAATAAACAAAAAAAAGAGTTTTTAAAAAACCTGATGTGATTCAGTTGAACAATGAACAATGATTTGTTTATCCCATAATTACATGCAAGATTCATTGTATGGACCACTTTATGGTAATTTTATGGTACTTTTTGTCATTTTGGAGCTTGATAGTCATTCACTTTCATTCACTTATATGGAAATGAATTTTCTAAATGAAAAATACATTATTTTAATGTCTTTGTTACCATGTAATTACACAAATATGTGCCGAGTAATATCAATTAACAACATGTACTTACAATACTAATTGCTTGTAATTATGCATAATATACTATTATTTCTATAGTAAATACATGTGTAACAAGGACACATTAAAAAACTGTTAAGTGTTCAGAATAGCATGTGGCTATATAAAAGATTTTCATTTGTGGGTGAAAGATTCCTTTTTTAAATTATCACTTGATTTACTAAAAACAAAATAACAATCCTACTTTGGTTCAGTGTGAAATATCTATGTGAAAGGACTATCAAGGTCAAATTGCTATCGACTACAGACTGATATAATCCTATTTTTTTAAGATGATGTGGAGGATAGAGACGTCATAGTGATGATAATGATGACAGTCTTACGATAAGCATGGCGAGGAAGGCTGCTCCCATGAGCACACTCTCCACCTCGATAAGCAGCAGAGAGCGAGGCAAGCTGAGCAAAACTGTCTTGTTTAAATTCTCTATCACCCCTTTCCCGGAGGCTCCTGAGAGAGATAGAGAGAAGATAAGAGGAGACAAGAGAAAATAATGCATCGTACAAGACTGCAAGACGGTTTTATATTACATTTTAGGTCTAGATGCATACATTTTTTAAAGACTTCAGACTTCAAACTTCTTTCTCTTTACAGTGTTTTCTCTACACAATATGGCAAGTGGGTGACTTTCCATGTTAAGCAGTGCTGCTGGTGATTTGGCGTGACTGGCTATTTTGCAATTTCAAATACTGGTTTAAAAAAACACTTATCGTCATCTCTGCTGAGAGCTAGGAAGAGCCAGATACAGCAGAGCCCTGAGGAGCAGATGTGCTGATGCCCCGGTTTGCAGGAAGTCAGAAGTGTGAAGTTTCTAATTGCCAAATGACTGATTTTTTCAACTGTAAATATTCTTGACACATTTAGATTTTATTTTGCAAGCTATCTTCTCATTATTGACACATGAAACTACCATGCCTTCAAGATGATTTTGATTCTATTTTTGAACTATTTTCTTTGGTGTTAAATGGAGTTGATTGAGGTAAATTTCTTTTTGGTCTAATTAAGTAAATGTAGTAGAAGTAATGATTTAAGTATTTGGACACTACTAAGGCCATCCTACATATTCATAATGTATTCATTTAAATTAATTAGAAAGAAAAAATAAATAAATAAATAAACAAACAAACCAAGTAGCATCTAGAAATATATTATTCTAGAGAACTAACTTCACTTTTCGGAGTGAATTTTGCTATAGTGTACTGCAGTGCTTGTGAACATGATTCACTAACATTTGACATCCACAAAATAATAGTCCAAATATGTTTTGTCTTAATTATGAACCATCCATATATTGTTTTATAAACCCTCCCATGTGACACTGAAGACAGGAGTAATGACTGCTGAAAATTCAGCTTTGCCATCACAGGAATAAACTACATCTTAAAATACATTAAATTAGAAAAAAATATTGTTTTTACTGTATTTTGATCAAATAAGCGCAGCCTTCACTGTAAAAAAAAACAAACAAAAGTTGAGCCAACTTTAAATTTTAAGGCAACCAGCTTCAGCAGATTTTTGAGTTTGCTCAACTTATTTTTGTGGGAGATTCTCAAATTTTTGTTGTATAAACTTAAAACAACAAGTTGAGAAAACTCAAAAATCTGCTGAAGCTGGTTGCCTAAAAATTTTAAGTTGGCTCAACTTTTTTTTTACAGTGTTGGTGAGCATAAGAAAAAAAAACAATGTTTTTTTTTTTTCACAAATCTTACTGACAAACATTTGAATGAATCTCATACTGATATTGTTCTAGCAAGTCTGGTTGCTATTCAAGCAACAGCTGTTGAGGTGTTATATTGTTTTTCCGCAGTGTCAGTTTTTGTTTTTAATGTCCTGTTGCTCCCTTATAAAGATGTAACCTTATGTTTAATATGGTGGTTTTTATTTTTACAGGAGTTATAACCTGCAAAAAGTGAATACCTTTTTAAAAGTCTCTCCAGTGAGCGCAGCAAGCACTTCAGTCTTGAAAGTCTAAAGTACTTCATACAAGTCTTTCTTGACTATTTTTAGTTCTACATTATGCTTCAAGCATGTGAAAACTTCACAAAAGGATATGAGAACTAATGTAAATACCATACTGAGCAGCTGCTCAATCTGTGAACGACACATGAGCCTTTAAAAATGTGAGCGTTTATTGCTAAAAAGAGGACAAGATCGAGAGAGAGGATTTTACCACACTGTGTGACTTTGAAGAGAGTGTGTTTGTAATCATTCAGATATTTATTGAGGAACAGCACCATGGGGAACTCGGCAAAGACGAAACTCAGCTGCAGGAGAGAAGAGAGACAGAGTGAACGCTATAAATAGCTGCATATTAATGCACAAACCCACATATGCAGCCGGCATCTGACACACACACACACGCAGCTGTGAATACATAGAAATACTTCAGGGGAAAACACAACTAATCAAAGGTTAACTGTTACTGAATTACTGCAACTTACAGCATTTCACACGTTTTAGTGTAACTGAGCATCTTTACTCACATGGAAAATGATGTAGAAGACGGACTGGAAAATGATGATGTAAGAATGGAAGGCTCCTTTGGGGGGCTTCTTCTGCTCCTGGACATGTTCGTCCTTATAGTTCACATACTCATAATACTGCTGGGCCATTCTGACACAACCGCACAAAACAAAGAGGAGGGAGTGGGTGGGGAGTTAGTTAACCGTTACTGTATTTTCAAGCCTGAAAGACTCAATAACTGAGTGTATAACTGAGCTAACTATGCTAAGACAATGTGAGGCGGTATAACTGAGAATTGCTAAATGCATAATCTGAAAAATAATGACCAAGCAGGTTACCCTGTCTACCAGTTCACAGTGCACAGTGAGTCGATGTTGCAATATTGGAAATTATCTTACAAATGGCTTAGCTATAGTTTCTCCAACAGAACTGGGATCATTTTACATTTAGTTATTTAGCAGATGCTTTTATCCAAAGCGACTTTCAAAAGAAGACAATAGATGCAATTAAACCAAAAAAAGAGTCATAATATGTAAATGCTATGACAAGTCCAGGTTAGTCTAACACAGTACACGTAGCAAGGGTTTTTTAAATAATAAATAAAAAGAAAACAAGTGGATAGAATAGAAAGAGAATAAAAAATGCTAGTGTTAGAAGGTCAGTTTTTTTGTATTAAAAATATCACACAGCAAAGGATTCAGCACTATTACAATTCTGCTCGAAACCAATTAACCAATACCAGTAATTGTTTTCATGTTACTGCAAAATATATATTCAAAAATCTCCGATGTTGGCCAATAATCAATATAGTACTGATAAATTGTGCATCACAGCTGCATCTTCAGTTTTGCTCTATTAAGCTGAATAAATTTGTGGAAAATAGTGAAGTAGAATAAAATACTGTAAACTTCAAATAAAATAGCAATATGCTTAAAATGACTCACACGTACACCATCGTTCAAAAATTCTGTACGTTTTTTAAATGCTTCTGAAAGAATCCTCTCATTAAAAACACAAAATTGTGAAATGTTACTACAATTTAAAATCACTGTTTTCTATTTTAATATACTTTAAAATGTTATTATTTCCTGTGATGTAAAGCTGAATTTTCAGCATAATTACTCCAGTCTTCAGTGTCACATGATCCTTCAGAAATAATTCTAACATGCTTGGTGAAACATTACTTACTATTAACAGTGACAAAAGATGCGCTGCTTAATATACGTTTTTCAGGATTCTTTGTTGAATACACTGCTACTTTTGATCAATTTAAAGCACACTTGCTCAATACAAGCATTCATTTCTTCCTCAAACTTTCGAACAATATTGTACATCACCGATCCGCACCTTCAGCTTCTGAACACCCTCACCTGGTGATGTAGTTTCCCAGTGACGCCCAAAGAGGAACAATGACAACACCGATGGCCACAGCTGACGGTACAAGAGTGTAATATCGCTCCCAGTAATTGGTTGAAACAAAGAGAGCATAGATGCCTGATGCCAGGAACATCATCCACTTAGTGCCAAGAAATCTGAGATAGAAATTGAGAAAAACAATTAAACTGGAAAATAAAGGGTGTGGGATTACTGAACTGTAATTATCACCATTTTTAGTTAACACCTCGGGTGTGAGAAGACCTTTGGTGCCAAAACTGCTCAAGCATTAAGTGGACAGTAGACAAACAGTAGAAGCGCTGCTAATAACTGTGGCGGCGGGTGACAAACATCCAAAGAACCAAACTAAATGAGCAAAACGGAAAAACGTAGGTTGCATGAGCATTACGAAACAAAAGAGAAATGCAAGGAAAGACAAAAACTCAACCTAATGAGCACCGGCGTGTAGAGCAGGCCGACAATAGGTGTAACGTTGATGCCCATCAGCATTTTGTTGTCGATATCCTCCAGCCCCAAGGTGCCATACTTGACCTCTCTATACGTCTCATCGTAGTGCAGAATTAACTGCATCTGTAACAGACCTACAAAGAAACAGCTCATCATGAAACATGCACAACTCTCCAAAAACCTTCTTTTGTTTTTGGCATGTAACAAGATGTCCCAGATTTGTCAGCTGTTCCTCGATTTCACAGTCTCAGACCAAATGAGACATCTTTGTGTGTGTGCATGCCAATGAACTTGCTAAAAATGGCCAAAAGAGTGAAGAGTCAGTGAAGTATGCCATCCACAAAGCATGTCACATTCATTTGCACGGCAGACAGTGCATAATGAAATCACACTGATACAACAGCGTGACATAAGCAGAGTCCTACTCGGTGTCGTATTTAGAGTAAGATCTTTTTATAAAGCAGCGTGCAGACTTTGAGGAGTATGAGTTCATCACTGGACTGAATCACGTTGTGTGCCTGTGGTGTGTGATGCGCAATGGCTGACCCATGTAAACACTGTAGATGATCATTCCTCCGCAACTGGCCCCCACCACGTTCTTCACTACACCCAGCCTCTTTCGTCTGTAGTACTTGCGCTCCTCCTCCTCCTCATCATAGTCAGGATGTGGGCCGAGAAACTCCTCCACCTGTCAGTGGAAGAAAGGTCCAAAAGTCTGAAAATTACAGTTTTTTTTTTCTTTTTTTCTTTTATACATGGACATAAACAAAGTTTCAGGGTTTTGAAAAATTAAACAAAGAAAAGTTATGAGGTAAAAATGGAATATTTGAGATCCAAGAGTTTTGTAGCACTGACCATGTAATCTCCACTTTTTTTCTAATCAACTTTTTATGCTGATAATATACAGTACTTTTTAAAAGTCTAGAGTCAATAACATTTTCTGAGAGAAGGACACATTAAATTGATCAAAGTGTCATTTAGAATGTTACAAAAAAATTATATATCAAATAAATGAATTTTCTATTCATCAAAGAATCCTGAAAGAAACTGTCTCACAGTTTCCACAAAAATATTAAGCAGCACAATTGTTTTCAACATTGAGAATAATAAGAAAGGTAACACTTTATTTCGATAGTCCACTTTAGATATTCTACTTACAGTAAGTAACTTTGTAACTACATGTCAACTAGCAGTCATTAGGGGCTGTTGTACAGATCACGTTGAAATCGCGAACGATTTAGGAGCTCATTTTTAATCAATCCTGCAAGACAGACTTTTCAGGATAGGAGATGAACTAAAATGAGCTCCCAAAACGTACTGCCAGATTCTGGAAGATAAATTCTTCAAACAGTGGTACAAGAGGATGTGATGCTGGTCCTTCAAGAGTCACTCACAACTTATCTGTCCATAAAGCCTATACAAAATCAGTCTTCATGTATTTCACAACACTTCAGCATGTTATTCTTATTAAGTGAGGGCCATTTTAAATAATTTTTTACCCAAGCAAAGTCTCTGAGAACCTGACACCTTGTAATTCTGGAGACTCCAGGAAGGTTGCAGTTCTGGAAAATGATGGTGCTGGAAACTAAATGGTTCCTGATGGTTTCTCAACTAATTCTTCACCTTAATTCATAATTCTTTTGCAGTTAACGTGTCTTTTCCTCTCCACCTGTTTTTTCTGACCTTGCTGACCCAATGAGCATTTCGCTGCCCAGTGGTCATGCCTTAACTTTGCTAATTCTATTATTGCATTAGTATTGCATCCTTCTCATGGGCATTTAATAATTTTTATTAAATGAGTTCAATCTCTTTTTTGGCTCATTTTATCTGTAAAGGAAAACCTGCCTAATAATTCTGAACACCTGAAATAAGAAGTTTCTGACTATCAGCCTTGATGGACAATTATATATCACTTACAAATTATTAAATACAAAATCAATAGTAGTTATTAAGATTGATGTGGTTTGGAATTGGTAAAATGTTCTTGGAAAAAAAATATGACCAGAATATCAACTTGCCTAATAATTCTGCACACACTGTAATATAGGTTTAAAACCAAGTCAGTGGGCAGTAAAGCATAAATTATTTTTTAAGATTTCACAGATTCTTAAACATGAGAATCAGATTAAATGTTGCAATGAATGATCCACGCTACAAACTGGAAATAGAGAAGATATAGTTTGTTTATGTTTATGAATTTAATAAACTCAAGTTTATTACCAACTATCCTGGTAGCCTTCAGTAAAATCAAGTGTCTAAAATGATTAAACATAAATATTATTTTTTATATTTTTAATTCACACTAACAGAAATTAATCTTTTCCAATAATTTTAAACAGATTTTTACATTTTATGGACAGTTTTACCTTTATAAAGCCATTTTTTTCTAAAAGTGCCCATTATCTTTTGAGTCAAATTCTTACATTTCATCAGTGAAGAATAATAAGACATTTGGGCTGTTACCAAGCAAATGAAATCAACACAGAAGCTGCATCTGAAGGGGCATTTTAGATATATTTACACACTGTTTAATGCAAGACATGAATGCATTTAACTGCAATTACAAATGCATAAATAATATTTTGATATATTAAACATAAAACGTTAAATACTATTATTTTAAATGATTTAAAACATGAAAAATCGGGGGATCAAAATGTGAAATTAAAACCTCCAGTAGGTGGCAGCAAATCATTGTTAATAAGTGAGTCACTGCGATTGAACCGAATCATTTAAACAGTTGATTCATTCAGGAACGAAACACCATCATGTTGCTCAGAGACTCAAAGTGCTGTGGCTGTGTTTGAAATTATTTTTGCTGGCGGAATAGAGCAAAAACAGCCAATATGGTGTCTAAAACGTAAGTCTCTTGATATTAGCCTATTATTTATTGAACCGTTGTATAAAATTAATATCACATTTGTATCCATGCTCATTTTATTTAAGAACTAAGCACTAATAGGGATTTCGCCTGGGCGTCAAAATGACTAGAAACAGCCCTGCGAGTCAGGATCATCATCTTCATCTTTGCGACACTGACTCAGAAAACACTAGTTTATTAGTAAATAATTCAAATATCTCCTTACTATTTCCCCCTGACACATTCATGGTAATTACTTTTGCTGGGGCTTTGCAGCAGGCTTCAGCGTATTGCGTGTATTTGAAGCAGAACTCTTCAGCTGCGCTGACGGCACGCTCTCTGCTGCTGCGGGACTCTATACACCGTCGAGCCGCTCTTCACAGTCGCAGCACGGTCTCGTGTTGTTTCCACCAGCGCGGCAATTTTTTTCATCACTAATTGATGGATGTCTAAAATATAAAAATAAGGAGAAGCCTAAAACAGGCCCGAGGCCCGGCCGCGTCTGAACTATGACGTGAAAATTGGCCCGATCGAAGCAGGGAATGCAGGGCTCTAGCGTTCCCCTCGGGGGACCCACCCCATCGGGCCCTTAGAATCGTCCTAATTCATTCTTTGCCACTAGGTGCTGCTTTTGTAGCGGTAAGAATATCGGTTTCCCCGGTAACGCTGTACACAAAGCAGCACTGCGCTCACAAACACTGCTTCATCAAACCATACATCAATGGAAAGCTTATTTATTCAGCTTTCAGATGATGTATAAAAATCAAATTTCAAAAAATTTACCCTTATGGGTCACTTACTGGTTATTTTAAATTGTAATAATATTTCACAATATTACAGTTTTTAATGTTATTTATTTATTTATTTTTTTTATTATTAAATAAATGCAGCCTTGAAGAATACAAAATAGCCTACTTTAAAAAAAAAATGTTAAAAACTTGTTAACGGTAACATAATTTGTAAAGAAAATGTTGTAATAAATATAAAGCAGACTTTAGACTTTTGAACTTCACTGCACATCAGAATATTTAATTCGCAAATATAAATTCTGAGCATTTAAAGAAAAAAGAAAAAACAAGAAGTCTGCAGGAAATTGAAAGATCTCTGATGTATGATATCAATGTCCCCCAAATCACTGTTTTTATAGAACAACAAAGTTCTGGAATCATAAAATTAACAGTGGTTAATTATTTATTCTGTAGATTAATTAGTTAACAAAACGTTTTAAGCAACACTTCTGATATATCCAATGCTACACGCTGTAGGACGACAGATGCTACCTGTCCCTGTATGTTTGGCTCAGCAGCGGGCTGCACTTGATCCGGTCCATCAGCAGGCGGCGCGCCCTTCACCTCAGCCTCGCTGTACACGTTATCCTCGGTGATCACTGCTGCCATCTGCCGGCCGCGCTGCTCTCTCACCACAGTAATGCAGGTAGATCACTGCCGAAGGTGAAAACCACCATTTCAAACATAAAACAAAACACGATAAACACTTTGAGTGACAGCAAAGGCGGAGGAGAACAATAGAAAACTGTGGCGATTGTGAGCCTGTAATGTTGAATGAAATATTACATAAACTTGTTCCTGGAGTAAATATAAAAACATGGTGTGTGGGCGGAAGGTCTAATACAGGTGTACAAAACGACAACGACACGATAACACGACTTTTTAACGCATTTATAGGTAATGCTGTATATGTAATGAAGCTTGACGATCATGCAGGGCGAAGTAAACATTAACTAAGAGCAAATATAACTCACCAAAGTGGAAACGATGAACGTCGCTATAGTGACAAAGGCTGCAAAGTCGTTTAAAAGATTAAATCCTAGGAACTTATATCGAGCCTCTAATGAAACTTTCGCCTCATAAACAGTTGCCTGTAGGTTTTATTAAGAAAACAAAGAAGGAAACGAAAGTGTTCTCCCTAGTTCCCCATTTTCTTAAAGGGATAGTGCCTCGAAATGTGGCTATTCACATACAGGGCAGTTGAAAGACGGCCTGTTTGCCTTCTCTTGCTTAATATTTGTGAAAGGAACTTCATAATGAAGAAAAAGAACATTGCTGTCAACACACCGGTGCTACTAGGCACCGTCTTTTGCATCTGATTGATTACCGTCTCAATTTAACAGACATTGAGAAAACTTTAAATAAAAGTGCCTTTGGAAATAGAACAATTACCATTATTAACAGTTTACCACCAAAATTAAAATTTTGTTATAATTTACCCTCATGTTGTTCCAAAACTGTATGCTGTTGTTTTTTCCCATGACTAATCTTCAAGCAGCTGTTTTCCATAAAAATGTCAGTTTATGGTGACCTACAGTGACCAAAACCGAACAGGAACCGTCTCATTGAAAATTTGTTACACAAGTGGTTCCTTAAGAAGATGAATTTAAGTGATTCTTCTCCCTGAAAAGAATTTTTTAGCATACCGACAGTCCATAGGTTGCTGTTAACATGCTGTCAGCACATTAAAATTGTCTCCGGGAAGCTGAGACTTTATATTAATCCTCTTTAAACATTAAAAAAATAAATAAAAACTACATTCTCAACTGTCAGGTAACCATCCTGACACAATTTTATTAAATAATACAGTTTTATAAAATAACACAGCACACTGTTTTTGCTCATTTTAAAGAAAGAGTCAGAAGAGAAACAGAACGGTAAACATTTTAATTCTATTCATTTTATTCTATTGCGCAATAAAGGTACACTTTGTAAAATGACACAGAGAATGTCGGAAATTACAATGTCAACATAAAAAAAACTCTCAAACAAGTTCACAAGGACATAATTTCACAATGCTTCACTAATCTCTCTACCCAGACAAACGCTTTATTCCTGCGATGTTAATAATGTTCATGCCAACAAACTATCAATGACTCGTAGGGCAAAAAATAACCCACCTCCTTCCAAAAGTCTTGATCTTTTAGTGATTTTAGCATGTCTATCAGTGGATCAATATTTGTCAAAATATTGTTCATATTCATGTTATATTGTTTATATCTGTAGCCATGCTGCCCGATTTGCCCCTTTAGATGTCCAGAGTGCCCGTTCCTCCCATAAACCCCATCCACAGGCCTTCAGCCCCACCCGTAGAGTCTGTAGGGTGTCTATCCAGTGCCCGCAGCGGCCTTCCTCATCACCTCCTCATCCTGAACAGAGAGCTCAGTGAGCTTCCGACCAAGTCTCTCATGCAAGTCCAAGTATTTGGCGACACAGCGGTCCAGACACACAGCTTCCCCCTTTGAAAGTTCTGCCTCCTTGTAATGAGGTGGAACACATTTCCTGTGGCATGCATTGGTCATTCTGCATGAGGAAAAAAGCACAGGACAAATGAGATCATACACATTTGCTTATGTAATGTATAATCTAATTGAAACACGGAAATGTTCATCTTCATGAATGATTCAAGTACTATTATCTTTATTAATTCATGCCATTATTTTGTAGAGACTACATACTAGGCATGCAACAATTAATCAACAACAACAACAAAATTGACAACAAATTTGATTAATTGCATTTGCAGAAACATCCAGAAAACAGCCAGTCTTGCCATTTTACACTAAAGAATAATGCATTTCTATTGACAAAACTCAACTGAAATGGATACAGATTGAGTTGCTGTATGTCAGCAGTAATTCTGAATAAATTATATATTTTGATATGTTAAATTGCTACATGTAGCACAAGTAACTGTATTTTTATGAGAGCAGTAACAGTAAAGGGAATATCGTAATGGGGTTTTCATTCAGCCTCTTACCACTTAACATTTAGCCTGTGCTTTTGTTTTTCTTTTCATTATTTTTAATATAGTGATTTTAACTTTAAATGTAAATTTGCTATGTATAGCACAGGCTTCATAGACACATTCACTAGATTTGTCTTTGTAGCCTTCAATTGTAGGATGCGATTTTATATATATATATATATATATATATATATATATATATATATATATATATATATATATACAAAATAAAATTTGGCTTTTCATCTGAGAAATAATGGACAGATGAATCATTATCAGAATAAATACTGCAGTCCTACTACAAACAGTAGGCTACATACCAGTAATGAATGCAATGCATGAAAACTTTTAATTTTCCTAAAAATACAGTTTAGGTACAGTACTTGCCATTTAACACAAATTAAAAAAAAAAAAAAAAATTAATAAATATATATATAAAGTCACCTGCTATAAAGTGCTTCTGCTAATTGCAAAAACAGTCACTATGCAAATCTAAGACACTTATCTCAAGGGCACAGACTAACAGTTTGAGAGATTTTTTTAAATGCTCAAAATGATTGGTCTCATCTGCTCTGAGGGAGGCCAGAGAAGGTAAACGTGATTCGAGCTGTACGATTATACACAGGATGAACTGATCTATATTTGAGTGCATACAGCTTGAAGTAATACTAATAATGTAACTTTACTGATATGACGGATGATACAAAAAAAACAGTTAACATGAACGGAAGAAGACTGTGAACCTGCTTAATAACTGAACGCATTAACTGACAAGGGCTCTGCCGACTCGAGACTAACGTTACTTCACGCCGCAGAGCAAAACAAAAGGCACGTTGTGTCGCGTTCTATATGATCTGATCTGATCTGATACGGAGCAAAGCCTGGTGTCTAAATAAGATACAATAACAGCATTACAAAACGTGCAGCCTGTCGATGGCCACTGATTGTAGTACTACGCTGCATCTACAGTATACTATTCAATAGCGTAACCTCCTACACAAATCAATATATTTCGTACGTTAGATGTCGAGAACGCAAGTAATCTGAGAGAAAGCATGCTGTTACACATTTACACAGACCACCGTAGGCTTCATACCGGTTATACATGTCAGCCATCATTTCAACCTCCAGCTCCGCGGCGAGCTGCTGCGCTTTCATGGGGTCCATCTCTGCAAACGACCTTTCGGTGTACCCTCGCTAAAAACCCACCGGACAACGCGTGGGTCCGTTCAACAAAGAGCTCTGACAGCTTGCTTAACCTTCAGTGCGCGCGCTTGACCGGAGGAAGTTCCCACGTGGATCCTATCCATCCAGCAAATTGGTACTTCCGCTGACAATAAAGTTTTCTATTCAAAAAAACCACTGCTCTTCATTTCCAGAGCCATATTGCTCTGTTCATTTCTAAAGGAAGTTATGCTCTGATTGAAGTATTCTGTGTAATGACAACATCCCTTTTATTAACTGTATAGTTTTTTATTTCTTAATTTAACTATTATTTTATTTCGCTATTATCGTGATTCTCGCATCTTTTTTTTTTTTTTTTTTTACCAATTCCGACGACTTCCAGTTGGGATTACTGGATAAAGATTTTAAAAAAATAATTTTATAGAAAGCACGTTCTCAAAATTTCTTACTGATAGAATCTTTTATAGCCATCCCAATGGAATAATGTATATTTACTACCACATTCTTTCAAATTATCTAATATTTCAAGGGAATTTAATATTTTCACATTGGGAAAGCCATTTTATGCTGCCTGTATTGTGTGTTGTTATATTTTGTTCTTGCACAATTATTTAATTTGTTTAAGGATAAAGATACACACAAAGTCAGACTAAAGTAATTACACCAAATAGGTACAGTAATATATTTTAAATAAAGCACACATACAAAAGTATAATATGAACTTATATAAATTGATTTTAATTTACATAATTTTAATATGTAATTTTATACATGTATGAGACAATCCAAAATAAGTTTACATGAATTTATAGGCTAATTCACATAAGTAATGTCAAATTGACAAAAAAAAAAAGAAAGAAAAAAACTATTCTTCTCACCATTTGATATATTAAACCTTGGGTTAAGAACTTGGCTCAAACATCTGCTATTGATTTCAAAATGTTAAACGTGTATTCTCAACATGAACATAAAAAATCATTCAGTCTCTTCTCCAGTGACATCTACCTCCTCTTCTTCAGTGGCATCCAACTCCTCCTCTTGCTCCATTAGACACTCAATAGCCAGTGTGACAAACTGTCTAGATGCCAAAAGCCCCAAAGGATCATCTACAGACCCATCGACAACATCTACTTCAACATCTTCTTCATCTCCTGATTCTGAATTGGACGTCACCGCTGAGATATTCTCGCTGCACACTCTGGGGCTTTGATAGTTTGACTGAAGCCATACTTCAGTCTGGACAGAAGGAGCATCTCTGCTTATTATTTCTTCTGTGTTTCTCAGTGTCAGAGCTATAAGGATAAAACAGAAATCAGGAATATGGATTATTAATAACAGAGTATACAAAAATGTTGAGTTAGAATTCTAAGTTTAGCCATTTTACCTCCGTTTGATGCATCATCTGCAATCCCAGCACTCGCAATGTGTCCTTCACTCAATTCATCTTCCTCCAGTAGGGTCTGTTCCTCAATCTTCCCAGCACTGTACTGGTCCCCCTCCTCATTCATTTCATCATTATCCTCCCATCCATTGGTGATTTCCCAACACCTATCATCTGAAGAAGGCACAAGCTCATTTGGCCCCAGGACTTCAGTTTCTTCTCCCTCCATAGTTTCTTCAATCATCCGAACCTCTTTGTTCCTACCTAAATCCTCCTCTTTCTCCAAACAATCAGCCACACAGCTAACATCCTGGGTATTAACACCATGTGCTGCCTGAATGTCTTTGTCCATGTCTGATGTTGCCTGAAATGAACACATTTGTTCATCTCGGAGATGTTCTGCTTGTGTACTATCAGGATTCGTACTGAAATTAATTTGTATTCCCTCCATCACTATCGGTTCATTGGTAGAAACATCACGGTCTTTCTCTGTGGGCGACTTGGCATGACCATCAATATCATCAGCTGGCATCATAATATCCTTCATTACGTCCTCCTCCACTGTTAACGGCACAGAAATCTGGTCCTGAATGTCTTTTCCCATCTCATTGTGGGAATCACTATTCTGTAACACACTGGCTTGTCCACTAGAGTTCTCCTCAGTGGCAGTTTCTCCATCTTTAACCGAACATTTCACATTATCTAGCATGTCTCCACAAGACAACAGTGACCCTACTTGCTTGTCAGATACCTCCATGTCTTCATTCTCATTTATCAGCACAGACGTCTCTGCTTTTTTCTTACCACAAATGCCCTTAGACATCACTTCACTGCTATTCATCATTAATTTACTATTCTTGTCTTCACTTTTCCATCCTTGGCATTTTTGAAGGCTAAAAGACGTGTCTCGCAGGCTCGATGTTAGCGGCTGATCAGTATTCAGAGAACTTCTACAAGTGAGACTTTCAAAACTTGGAAGAGTCTGATGGAAAATTTTATCAATGATACTTGGTCCCTTTGCCTGACCAGCATATTTTAAGTGAGAATCCAGCGTTGTCTGTGCAAAACTGCTGTTAACATCTGCTTCTTCCATTTCTGTTGAGTCTTTCTCCTGCTGTGTATTTGGTTCTTGCTTATTACCCTGCTCAATCTCACGGTCTTTCTTAGTTTTTTCCACTTCACAATCATCTTGTCCTGAAGTGGGCAATTTCTCTGCACTGTTGCACAAATGAGCAACAGCAGTGGTTTTGGATCTAGGGGGTCTACCACGACCACGTTTTACAATACCAGTGTATTTAGTTTTTTTTGGTTTAGGTAAAACATCTTTATGTTTTTCACTGTCAGTGTTCAATGGAGGCATTTTCTTACTGATAGGTGAAGAAATTTCTTTTTTTCTCTTCACACCTGCGGTTGCTTTTCTGTTCGCATTGGTTATTCGGGCACTGACTCTACGTGCGTTAGAAGCTGATGGCTTAACATCTTCACAGTGGGGATCATCACACTTTAATATCCTCGGTAGAACCTGATTCTGATTTTCTAGGTTTTGACACTTTGTATCCCCATTCACTTCTGACTTTCGAGTTGCAAGCCTACGTCTTCTCGTTTTCTCTGCTTTGGGAGCTCACAAGCATCTTTCACATCATGCTGAATGGTGTTTGAACTACTCCCACTCATTAAATCATCTTGTAAAAAGGAAGTCTTCAATTCTTGCTTTTCTGCAAGGTCAGGGCACGATCGATTTTGGCAGGCGATGAGGTCAGGCTGTGAATGTGGGTAGGAGGAATCAATCATTAGGCTTAGAGGGAAGTCCAATTTCAGTGGTGACTCAGAAAGCCACAAGGGAAGGTTTTGCATTTCTAGGTCCTGTCTGTGTGGTGGTTCTTGAGTAGGAACATCACTGTCTCCCTTATCTGATTGAAGGGGGGAAAGGCATCGTAGTAGTTTGAATTCTGGCCTGTTGTCCAGTATGCTGGTCATACCAAGGCTTAGCATTTCACCTGCAGCTGGAGAAGGGTTAGCTAGGACACCTGTGGCGTTTGGGGTTAAAAACAAATCTTCTACCAGGGAGGGAGTGGAGTTTCTTGCCCCACCTGCCAGATTCTTATCTTTGTTCAAGTCGTCCTGTCCAGGAGACGGAGTCACGAACGTATTGGATCTTGACTGATTATGAACGCCTGAGTGGTCTAAAAAACAAGGAGTAAAGTCAGGAATAAAGTGCTCAATAAAATATATCCATATAAAAAAAAAAAAAAAAAAAAGTAAATTATCCCCAACCATATTTCAAATAACTTAGAAATATATTTTTTGGACAAAAATGTCAAGGTGATACAACTGTCCTGATATCACAATGAAGAGAAAATTATATTATAGAAATTATAGAAAAATATTTGAACAAAATTGCTTTACTGTGTAGAAATATTTGAAAAAAAACATGATCGACAAAATTAGCTCAAACATGCAAATCAATCAAAAATCATAAATCAGGAAATAATATCAGAGAATATAAATATTTGTGAATTATGAACCATGACGACAGTTTTTTTTTTTTTTTTACCTTTTAAAGTATTAAGTGTTAAATATTTGATGGTTGCACCACATGACATTTCATTCAATTTCGTTTTTTTTTTTTTTTTGTGTGTGTGTGTGTGTGTGTGTGTAAACTATAGAAAACCAACATAAAATCAGAGTACATTTCTAAGATCTTGACACTTGTGTTTTAAGCCAGATTTTATTTATATTTTTATTAATTTATTTATCATGGACACTCTTATTTTTCATTGACCCAAAGACTAAGGCAAGCATATCACATGCTGTTTGGGTTAAGCAAGCATGTGAAGAGTACTTTCAAATAAACAACGACAGAGAGCATAAGAAGAGATGCAATTTTGTGTCAAAGAGGGAGCGGAGAATATTGGATGTTTGATGAATGTAAGTGCTATACTAAAAACATGAGAAAGAAAGCTGGGAGCACGACAACATGATGAATGTACACATGCATGGTCTAAAGCACACAAACCCAAGACATTTCAAAATGATGCTTTACCTTCATCTCTTTGTCCTGGCGACCCAACTGGTACTGCTGTTTTGCTAACATCAGATCCCTTCATCTCTGGCTCACAGCTTTGCATATAAAGACAAGCACCTTGAGCAGAGGCCTCAGCAGCCCTCTGCTGACCTTTTGGATCCTGAAGAGGACCTAGCTGCTCTTGCTCATCCAGATTTCTGTCTATTGGCATCAATGGCAGGATGTTTAAATCCATCAACATATCATCCAACATCTTTGCAATATGTTCATCAGATTCATCTGCTTGGGGAGGGCTTGAAGGTAAAATTGGTATTTCCAAAGGGGAAGAGACAGAAACATGGTGTGGAGTATGAAGACATTTATCTGAAGAGGCGTGTGTGGAAGAATTGGAGGGTGAAATAGGCAGATCCGTCGGTGGGGTGAGAGTTACAAGACTTTGACCAGGAAGTACACTAGGTGGGCAGCTCTTTAGTCAGAAAAAAATAAAAATAAAATTATGAAATATATATATATACACACACACACACACACACACACACACAGTAACATTTTCTGCCAAATGTAGTTTGCATTATATATGCAATTGCAATCAAAAATATTAAACCCTTCAGAGACTATAATTTACAAATGTAAGTTTTCTTGAATTAAATAAGGCCATCTATGACATTTTAGTGGCATATTAAAAGTGATAATGTCAATATATAACTAAATATTTCTGAGTAATACGCTTTTTTGTTGTAATCCAGGCATGTCATAATTATTCAACCCCTACTCAAAGTTGCTGTTTTAAGTCATTTATTTCTCTGGTAGGGTGCAAAAACAACACAACACTTGACTTGATTAGCTACAAGAAGATTTCCAAGTCACTCAAAGTTGTAGAGACACAGCTGGCAAACTCATTCTTAAGTTTAAAATGTGTGCGTTCTGTATATATATATATATATATATATATATATGTGAAAGTATTTCAGCTTTATATTTTTGTGGAAACAATGATCTGTTTTTTTTTTTTCAGGATGCGTGATATATATTTCAATATATCGATATAAACTATGCTTTATTTGTCTAAATTGTGTTAGAAATTCATAATTAAAGATAAATCCTTACCTGAGTTTGAAGTCCACACTCTTTCATTTCTTCTGGGTTCTTCTCGCTCTCACCTTGGACAGAAACAAGGAGGTTGCTCTCCCAGCAAGCTCCGCTCCTCCTCAGTTTTATCCTAACTTTAAGCTGGTCCAATTTGGCCTCCTTTTGTTCAGCAGTAGCACTTTTTTGTCTGTTATCTGCCTCTAAAAGTTTCTGAAAGTTTTTGCCTGAAACATTAATTTGTTGCCGAGTTAATTTTTTTAATTGGCTTTCTCTCTTTGCCATTTTCCACCTCTTCTTAGCCTTTGTTTTATTATGATTTATTACAGATGATTCTGTCACGTCAGCGAGGGAAGGAACAGCAGCATTACCGGTCCGATTAAAACCTGCAGTTGGACTAGCTTCATCAAGTAATGACAATGAGGACAAATCAGCTTCCGATAAGCCACAAGCTTGCACTGGAAGAGTACTGCTCTGTATCCTTAATGGCTCAGACACGATTTCACTTTCCTGGCTATTCACATCTTCTGTCTGTACACCAATCTCTCTCCAACATCTCACAACATCCTCAACTCCTCTTTTCACGCACACTCTCTTTTGTTCCAAAAGGTTTTTAAGTCCGAGTCTGAAGGCAGCAGCCATTACCTCCTCATGTTCGCTCTGACTCTTGATCTCCATTTCCCCCGTGTACAGGAACTTAACTAGCTTTAGTAAGGCATGAGATCCTACAGCCTCGAGGCTCAGAAGCCTGTTCTGCCCTGCCTGTGGAGCAGGGGAAGTGGAAAGGACTCTTGACAGGACTGGGCTTAGAGCAGCTAACACACAACTGTGAGCAGGAATACAAACACCTGAAGAGTGAAAATGATTTTTTTAAAAGAAAAGAAATGCATAGGAAAAAAAATATTAGTCAAATACAACACCACAGGCAACAGAAGTCTATAGATTCTTTGAAAGAAAAAATATGTAAAATATTATTGTGTAAAATAACTGTTCAGAAACAAAATGATTCATTCTGCCTAACAAATGGATCTTTGTTTTCTCCAATTCTTAAATGTCAAATTTGAAAGGGTTTTTTTTTTCAAAAAAAAAAGGGAGAAAAAATAAAAATAAAAACACAAATCAGATCAAATAAATCTAAATGTTATCGGAACTTTTATTAATGTTGCATCAGGAGCCTTCAAACACTACTAAAAAATGTGTTAAAAAATCAATCAATGGTGTGCTGAATGAACTGCTTTAGTGTGAAAAAGATGGCTTCTATGGTCACCAAACCGCTCTGCAATTTGGAAAACCATAACAATGACATAATCAGGGTCTTTATATGATTTGTTTACAAGGTGCTAGTTATAAAGTTGACAGCTCTTTCCAATGACACAGACCCAGAGCTGGCTATCTCTCCAACACAGATGTCTGATCTCTTACCGTCTGTCTGCAGAAGTGTGTCACAGAAGATGCTTCCCTGCTGCTGCTGCTGAAGTTCACCAAGCAGGAATATTGCAAAATCAGGATGCTGATACTGCCACATGCTGGTAGCAACTTCAGACTAAAACACATTTAGAAACTTCAAAACAAAAGTTAAACCGTCAACCATCCAGAAATAACACCTTTCTTCAATTTTGCAAGATAAGATTTACTTACTCTGTGTTATCAATTTAGATCCAACTGCTGATGATACGAACAATTTTTTTGATAGATTTAGGTAACGTAAATATTTAGATAAGACAGACGGACAGGTGTATGAGCGTCAGGTAATTGTGATCTCAATTCAACGTCTTCATGTTGTTTGGTATTAAATGGCTAGCTCAGCCATAATCTCAGTCTCTAAGGTCAACTGAGCCTGATGTCGCGAGGATTCATCTGGTATTAATACTGCAAAGCCGTCTTGTTTTCAAACGCTAAGTGTTCGTTGTTCATCACACTTGCTAAGACACCACATTATAATCCAATATAGACAATTTTACAAACGCAAACACAGGTGATCTGTAGGACACGTGAGCCGCTGCATCACAAATCATCTCAAGTCAAGCGACTCTCTCTCTAGCTCCACTATTCAATAATCTAGAAGTGAGATTTTCAGAGTCGCGACTCTTTTGAATCAGTTCACCAAAAAGATTCATTCACTGATCTGTTCAGTGGCTCTGCCTGTAGATGGCGCTATAGGTGAGCATTTTGAAAGAGTTTGTTGAATTATTCATTCAAACGATTCGTTAAAAACACCAGCAGTTTCATGATTTTGTTCTTGTTTACTTGTGCAACTGAAATCTGACGAAGATTAATAAGACATTTCCTAATTAAAAAAAAGAGACTATGACATTTCCACAAATGCATTTATTGGTTTAAAAGCTCTCTTGAATGTAGTCTCATTAAAATGAGTGAATTTAGGTTTGTATCAGTGGTTCTGAGCACTGTGGCTTAAAATAGTTCAAATAAGGCAAAAGAAGCATTATTTTCATTACTAAAAACCAACATAATTCAGCTTCATTTTAAGTTCACCTTCAAAGCTGTTCCCCCCTCTTCACTTTCTGTCTTGAAAAAAATCCCTGGACATTTTGAGGTAGCCTAATTTTAAGAAACGTGATGTCTAGATTGAGAAAGGCCATATGTAGCCTAATTAATAAAATCTTAAAACTCTGGGCATTTTTATAACAAAATTTTGTCTAGTTATGCCAAGGACACCAAAATATTAGGCAGAAGTTATAACTTGTAAGAGATAAACAACTTGAAAACTCGTGTAAATGCTTTGGTAAAAAGGGATGGGAACATTGCGGTGGACAATATTGAAGAAAAAGGTTGTAAACCACTGGTTTAGTTACTTTCAAGTAATTTAAGATGACAACTAGCATGTTAAATTCACAGTGTCTTGACTAGTCTGTAAAAATTTTTTATTTTTTATTTTTATTTTTTTTTAAAAGAACAACTCTCGTGAAGTTGAATAAACTTAATGATAACATGTGCACCAAACATTTATCAGTACGCAGCTAGGCTGTATATGGTGAAATATATTACATTTCTCAATTACTTCATTTACATTGATGTTCTGATAAAGAATACTAATCAAATGAATGTATTAAAACACTTTGAACCACACAAAAATTCACTGTCAGAACCTTGGAAAAAAAATCATTCTTTTATTTAAAAAAAAAACAGTATTGCTAAGTTACATGTTCAATCCATGAGAGAAAGGTGCAACGTTTAAGACCAAAGGTAAAGTGTTGAAATATAGGAATTATGAATCAAGATCCACATGTTAGTGTTGCAGAAACATGTCAACTGACAGCACATGACACAAAGAATTTTTCCTTTCGTCTTTAATTAAAAGATATAAACCGTAAATGCATTTATTTAAAAAATAAAACTGATTGCATATGCATTCACCCACAACACCCCAGAAAAACAAAATCAGCCCCAATCATAAAATATAGAAAAGAAAGAGCAACAGAACAAAAACCAAGAAGAAAAAAATAATTAAAATTAACAAATATTCTCTGGTATATATAGTTAAATGTGCTTTTATTTTTATCTATCTTATTTTCTCATCAAGCTAGAATCAAAATCTGGCTAAATCCTGCCTGAAAGAGATGCAATGTTTTTGTAATTAAAAGATTCATTTATCTGCCTCCCTCAACACTGAACAATCGATTGATTCCTCGAACTTGTGAACAGCCTCCTGTTTCAGGACTCGGACTCTTCTGGTGCACATCCATTTAGTCAACAGCCAACCTTTCCTTTACTGACTGTAGCATCTCGAAGGATTGGTCTGCGGATTGGCAGACTGGGAATTAAAAAGGCATTGGGGGGGAAAAAAAACAAACAAAAAAAAAAACATCCATTACCCCTAGTGCTAAAGTTTCCATTCAGTAAATATCTACAACAGACTTACTGTGCATTTAATTATGCAGTCTAAGAAACGAGCACTGTACTTATGGATCTCAGAAAAAAAAATAAAAAAATAATGCATATACATCCTTAAATGTACACTCGTTCACTCTCTACACAGACAGGCACTGATACCAAGAGGCAGAAGGGTGGCCGAACGTCCCTGTTCACCGCTCATCACAAATACACACTCAAACGACGCGCTGAGCAAGCGAGGCACTCCAAGTATGCAGAGTGGATTTGTGAGACGCGGTCATATTTACACATTCATTTATATTCAGACAGATCGAAGACCAGGGCTACAATTTGTCTCAGAGTTAAAGGCTTTTTTGATCTTCTCTTTTGTGGCTATTTAATTGTACTTCTTATAAATGAAGAGTTCCCACACAGAAACTAATCGTTGTCAGTGACAATTTCAAAGACAAAACAAAGGGGGAGAAAATTAAATCCCAAAACAGATTTCCCACTCTGGAATGCTTTGCAAATTTGACAACTGAATGAATAAAACTATCCTCACCTACCACTAGAGAACTTTCTTGAATGCTACCATTTTAAAAAAACAAAAACAAATCTCCCAATCAAATATCCCTCTGCCTCTTTTGTAATGCTTCATCAACGCGTTCACAACAACCACTTCCTAGAGACCATCCACAAAAACCACAGATGGATAACTTAAAGGGAATTGGTGGTCGTCTAGTGCTTACAGAAAATGACAAAAAAATAGGCCTCATGCCCATTGCAATGCGTCGAGACATAAAACTTACCAAAAAATTTTATATACATTATTTTCTGCAGGCCGCATATGACTGATGCAATTTGGCATTACCTTTTTATCAATGTGAACCACAAAGCAGGATGAAGCAAAATAATCAACACACCAACGCCATACTATACTAGTGTTCTAATAGATGCATAAGCAAAAAAACAATAAAAAAAGGAAATGACTTATAAAGCTCAATAAGCTGGGGATGTGACTAAACAGAGCTTGTAGTCCCTAGTTTCTCCATTATTTGACAAAAAGAGTCAGTTTGAAGTAGTAGCTGTTCTCAATCACATTGATCTCAATGAGAGCAGGAGAGTGACAACATGAGAATGTTGAAAACTACAGAAGGGTCGTTGCAATTAGTGGCTATGGTCCCGTAAGTGATGAGATCAGAGGCTCAGCAGGGACAGTAGGCAGGAGGAGGAAACTCACGGCGGGTGATGCACACGATCAGTTTTTCTGTGGACAGAGACAGGATGAGACGTGAAGGTCAGACGTGGCACTCGCTTACATTAGGTTTACTAATAACAAAGGAAAATGATTCAGTAATGTGTCATCAGAGAGCTGCGATGGGAATTTGTGCGCATTACACGAAATTCACATCACCCATTTTATGTGGCAAAGTGATGACAGATACAACCACTGAAACATCAGTCATGTGACCAAAGTGGACACATGAGAGGAAGAGATCAGTGTTGGGGAGTAACTGAAAAGTAGAAACACTGCGAATCAAACGTGGCATTCGCTGAGCTGTTTTTTGTTTTTTATTTCTTCTACATACACTATTTTTGCAGTGAAATATTGACCTTTCAGTCGTTTGTTTCTGACTAGTTGTTCATTGTAAATTTGTTTAAACTTAAAGGGATAGTTCACCCCAAAATGATAATTCTGTCATTACTCACTCGCCGTCATGTTGTTCCAAACCAGTAAGACCTTCTTTCATCTTCGGAACACAAATTAAGATATTTATGATTAAATCGGAGAGCTCTCTGAACCTCCATAGACAGCAACACAACTGATGTTCCCAGACCCAGAAACGTAGTAAATACATCGGTAAAACAGTCCATGTGACATCAGTGGCTCAACTTCAGTTTTGCGACGCTACGAGAATACTTTTTTTTTTTTTTTGCACGAAAAAACAAAACAAAAAAAAAAACAGTTTACTCAACCATTCTTCTCCCCCGAGTTACGTCTTCTGCCAGTTTGGCGAGTACCCAAGAACGTAATTAACGTAATCAGTGTTGTTTACATTCGGGGGGGGAAAGCACGCACATGAACGTAATCTGCGTAATAAGCGTTGTTTATGCTTAGGGGAAAGCGTGTGTATGCGGTGTGATACTTTCTAAAAGGGCGGAAGACGTAACTCAGGGGAGAAGAATGGTCGAGTAAACCTTTTTTTTTTTTTTTTTGCGCACAGAAAACAAAAAAAAGTATTCTCGTAGCATCGCAAAACTGAAGTTGAGCCAATGATGTCACATGGACTGTTTTACCGATGTATTTACTACGTTTCTGGGTCTGGGAACATTTCAGTTGTGTTGCCGTCAATGCAGGGTCAGAGAGCTCTCCCATTTAATCAAAAACATCTTAATTCCGAAGACGAACGAAGGTCTTGGAACGACATGAGGGTGAGTAATTAATGACAGATTTTTAATTTCGGGGTGAACTAATCATTTAAAGCCGTCATCCTATTTGATATCCTTGTTTTTGCATCAGATAAATATGGCTCTAATTGAAAAAATTAAAAGAAGAAATGTTAAAAAAAAATTTTTTATTTGAGTCCATTTTACCTTGACTTTAGTTGTTAAATATTTCACTGCAAAAAGGCAGTGAAGGCAAAAATATATATATATAATTAATATATTTAATTTATATACATACACATATAGCTGTCACTATTTTAACATTTTTTGAAATGTAAATTGACTTCAGTTGGTTGTTTGTGTGCAACTTAAAGCTGTCTTTCCTATTTGAGATTATTATTTTTGTTCTAAAAATACATTTTGATAAATAAATTCATTATTTTAGTAAGCAGCTTGTATACCCAACTACATTTCAGTAGCTGTTGCTTAATTCAACTGCAGCGAAACTATAGCTTCCCAACTACAAGCTACAGCAAACTTCAAGAAGCTTCCCCAACACTGGACGAGATTTACAGAAATTAGTAAAAACCATTTCCACTCAAGTACAGAATAACAAAATACAGTTAATGAGGGTTAGAACCACAAATACACTGAGCGGCACACATACACTTAAATATCCACATGAAGGCCATGCAGAAGGTGGACACACATACCATGCGTGCTCATGCACTGAGTGGGGGGGAGGGGGAGTGGCCTAACCATCATAAGAGTCCAACAGAGGCAAAGAGCCCCGCCTCTCCCCATACATTCCTCCCTGAGAGTCAAAGAAAGAGAAAGAGATTGACAGAGGACAAAAGAAAGGGAAAGGCATTGAAGAAGAGGTGAGTAATATAGAAGGAGAGGGGCGTGTGAGAGTTAGTTGAAGTGAGACCCCTCTTAGTGTTATTAGTGAAATCACAGTAGGTTAATAAGTTTCAGGTTTGTGTAGTGTGTGGTTTGTGGGATGTCTGGTGTGCTGAATTGCTTGTGAGGGAAGTTTAGTGAGAACAAGTTGTTTGTTGTGTGTAACTGCTCAGGAGTGGATGTTCCCTTGCAGGTGTGTTACCTGAGGTGCCTCTCTGTCAGAGCGATCCAGAGTGTCGTCTAAAGTGTTTCTCCGTCCTCTCTGGTCTAGCGTAGAGTAAGCGTCTGGCACCACAGATAAAAAGCATTTTGAGTTGGGAAAATACTTTTTTTTTTTTCCCAAGAAAGTGACACTTGTATTCAGCAAATATGCTAAATTGATCATTTGTAACACGAAGTATATTTCTTTCTTTTTCACAAAATTCTGTTAAAATCATCATATTAGAATGATTTCTGAAAGATCACGTGACACTGAACAATGGAGTAATGATGCTGAAAATTCAGCTTTGCCACCAGGAATAAATTACATTTCTAAATATATTAAAATAGAAAAGTCATTTTAAGTTGTACAATATTTTACAATATTACTGTTTTTAAAGCATTTTTGATCAAATAAATGCATCCTAAATGCATTCATTAAAAGACATTTAATTTTTTTTTTACCAAATCCAATCTTGATGCACATGATATTTACTATAACATTGTTTTATATACTTTATAATGTAACATTTTATAATTATTTAATTTTAAAGTGCAAACTGAAGTAAAAAGACAAGTGTTGAAAATGAGAATTAGGAAAACTTAATCCACTACTGGAAAAATGCGGATAAAAGTTCATTTTAGACATACTTTATTCTCATAGTTTATGCTTATACACAATGTGTGTCTTTTACCTGGTCCCATGTCATTAAGAGGAATCATGTCTCGGTCCTGTTTGCCTCCTAATAAAGAGACCCAAAACACAGAAACACTGAGATGTATCCTGTATGTTCATGTGGCCCATAAACATCTGTTTGTTGTGCAAATACACAACAGAGCATTCAGCAGGAATGTGTTGCGTCTTACCCCTGTCTATTAGCGGCAGGGTGCTGTCCTCGTATCCTCCGTTGCTGCGGGTGTTGTTAGGAGGGTTAAGATTCACCATGAAGTCTGTTTTCTTCCAGCCGTCCTTCTCCAGTGTGCGGCGGAGCTCTTTGAAGCCCCACACGATCTGCAGCACCAGCCCAGCGCCACGCACCTCCCGATCTGAACGGTTGCTATAAGGGAAAATGGAGGATTGGCATTTGCAGTTAAATACTTGTTCCTCTTCCAGGTTTCTCCAATGCGACCAGACAGTTATTAAAAATCAATTATACACACCTGTCTTTGTTGATGAGCACCAGTCTCTCGATGCCCTGGGAGCTGCGCAGGGTTTTGGCCGCATCCACGCTGGAGCCGACCACCTCCACCATAGTGCTGAGAACAGACACCACCGTCTCCTCTGAGAGCGCGCGCGCAGGCTGACTCTGACCACCGCCTGGCAGATTGGCCACCAAGTTAGGCACAGCATGCTTCCCTACACAGAGAGAGGAAGAGGGTCAAATACACTGGGATTCATTCATTGGGACTGTACAAATATGGCTTTTTGTACAGGATTTGATGGGAACAACAATGAATGGACACCTATACGAAGGCCAAACAGGTATTGCTTGCTCACATACCAAGCAGCTCACGGTTGCGAGCGTCAATGGCCAGGTTTCTCAAGGCTCCAGACATGGCTCTGACCACACGGTCGTTCCCATGAGACAACAGCTCGGTCATCATCGGCAGGCCATGCTCCTGTCTAACCACTGCTCTGATGTACCGCCCATACTGAAAAGTAAAATGATACTGTCAGATTTTTCCTCCTGATTAACCTAATCAAACAAACATTAAATAAGGAATACATGATAGACTGCTCAATTATGACAAAAACACACATACATATAATTTTTCAATATTGAGGTCACAATTATTTAAATCCTTGACCTTGGAAACATTAATCTTTTAAACATTATTGTATATTGCATATTGGGTAGAGGGATAAAGCACACGGCTGTATAACAAAGGGGTGCGCTGAATTTATAAGATTAAATTATAATTTCCAAAAGAAATGCAGCACAATAATTGTTTTATCTTGATAGTCTTGTTTCCATTATTATTAATGATGATTATGGTTTATTAAAAGTAATTGGCTTATGGACAATGTTTTTCAAATTTAATACACGCTTACGTGGACATGTGGCACAGCTGTGAATCAGATTAAATCGCCCTTGGGATGTGTCAACCAATCAGCATCAAGAAATAAATGGCATATTTATTGTAAAAGGTCAAATTATACCTTCGTTTTTTTTCGCCCCACTGATGTCCCCACTATTTTTTTTTTCCAGTGGCAAAATGTTCATTAAATAAAAAAAGCTACAGAACGAATAGTTTTTGCCACCCAGTTTCCATAAATGCTTGTATTTCTGGATTAAAAAGTTAGTTGCATTAGGTTTTCATAGTAAATCAAGCTTTTAATTAAACAATACAATGTTGAATCGATCCTTTAATGTTGAATGATTCTAATACGCAGAGTGACTATTACTCACAGTCCAGCGGCCCGCACACAGGTTCTGCACGGCCCCCGCCGCGGCTTCAAGAACCGAGGGGTTCTTGCTCTCTTTCAGGAGAGAGGTGTAGACACGCACCACCTCTGGCTGGAACAGCAACTCATAACCTACAAAACACAATCATTATATTTTATTTAATTATTATTTCAACTACAATACGAGACAAAACTAAACTACTAGTGTAAGCATTCAGAGCAAAACAAGACTGTCATTGTACCTTTGGCTGGTGTGCTTCTCTTTGGAATGTCAATGGTATCTGAAGTTCCATCATCCTCTCTTTTTCCTGAACAAAGCAGACGGCATGAGCAACAAGTGAAATAGCGTGACACATGAAGTAGCACAGAAATCTTATCTGCCGTTTAATGGTAGTGATATAATTTGCAACAAGTCTGAAGAAAACCTCTTAAGATTTAAGAAGGGGATTTTCTTTAGACAAAGACTTTCTTCAAACAGTTATGACAGAGGCTACATTTATCCCCCGAGGAAAACCCCATGCGTTTTAATGATTGATGACTTAAAAAGCCCCAATATACTTCAAGTGAAATCAAATAATAAACCAGTGTGATGTAATTTCAAATAAAATCAGCCCAAAACAAAGTTCATTTGGAGTTTGAAACAGCTTGCTAAAGCAAACTTTCCATTATGAAGTTCACCACGATGATTAGTGAACACCTATGAACTACTATTTGGTGTGTGGCGGTTACAGACAGGTGTGCTCTGGGGCGCTGTCTTCATGTTCATTTTTATCTGTTTAGTCTGTGTAGGTCAATGAAAAAGAACTTTGCCACAAGTATATTGGGGCCTTTTAACCGGGCCTTTCACTGACTTTATAGAGAGGTGACAAAGTGCAAGTTTAAAAGAATCAGACAATTATCTTCTAATAGGTCTATATGATTAAAGATTAACAGTGAAGGTTTATAAAGAATGGATTTATCAGAAATGCCGTGTTCTGGCACCCTCTGGTGGTTACTAGTGATACAGAAAGCATTTTTACAGACCAGAGTCACACATTTCCCAGTTTTCTAAGAAAAGATTTGTAAATTTATGCTAAAATTTCTGTCCATGATCGTCTGGATGCTTACTAGGCTTTAAAACGGAGCCCTAGAGTTTAGTGTCCAGCGACAATCTGATACTTGTTAATGATTCCACATCTACTTCCTTCAGATCAATAAAAACCTTATTTGTGTGACTGGCCCCCTTAAAATGCCTTCTTACTTTACAAAAGAAGTGCAGCTCATAAAACGAATGTGAAATGGGATGAGAAACATTATTTTCACCTAAAACATTACTTGAGTTTCCCATTTCAGATCCATTTTCTGAACTTTGACCTATAACAGTGTTAATAATGGGTTACAATGAGAGAGAAAAAAAAAAAAAAAAGTGATTCCATGAAAGCAAAGCAAAGCCTTTTTACTTTTAAAAAGAAAAAAAAAAAAAAAAAAGAAAGAAAAGAAAAAATAAAATAAAAAAAGACAGAAAAGCTTACCTTTGGAAAACCACTCGTCTGTTACAGGATAAAAAGATGTACGGATTTGAAAGCAGAAGAGACAGATACAGAAGAAAATGAGAGGAAAGGACTGTTTTGGCATTAAAAAAAATTGCAGTATTGCCCCAGCCACCCTACAATTATTCAGCAACAAACCCACAAAGCACACACTCGTGTCAAATTAATGCACATCGTATCTCCTTCTTGTGTAAACAAACTTGATCTGGCACATATCAAATTTACAAGCTTAACACACTTCAAAGTGTGCACTATGATTAAGACAAGGAATAGACACAGCCTCTTGGTTTGGTTTACACAACAGAGAGATTATGCACTGGAATGCAAAGATAGCAAGTTAACTTATTTTAATTGGTTACGGCCCACAGCCAGTGCCTGTGTTTTTCTTTAAATGAATCAGAGACACACCTTTGCCCTTTCGGGAGCTGAAGCAGCCGCCCTTTTGAGAAGGGGCGGGGCCTTGATTGACAGGAGCCGTCTCCTGATAGCGCTCGCAGCCTGGTATCTCCCGATGCACATGATATGACAGATTCCTCAGCAGACACACACTGTTCTCAATCAGCTGCACACAGACATAATAAACATGATTAAATAGATACCATGTAAGAGAATGAGTGTGAAACTGAGAAAAATGACTTATTTTTATTTGTCCAGCTAAATTAGTTCTAGGTAGGACACTGGCAATTAGATATTTTAGTAATGAAAATGATCTACATTGAAAATTGTAAGCTCAAACTTGATTTTTACCCCCATTTTGAAGTTACAGTACTTTGCCTTTGTCTGCAAAAAGCGAGAAGTCACACCAAGGCAAAAGACACTAACTTCCACATTATCAATATTTGGTTGCTGATCACCATTTACCAAATTGTTACAGTAACACCTGTATGAAGTCTAGTGATCATGGGCCATGTATATTTCAAATGGGTTTTTGTATATCATATAGGCTATTGCATACAGTAATGACAATTTTTTTTTTTTTTTTACCGTAACAAGCAGACTATAAACATGTGACCATTTTGCAACCAGTTTATTTGCTATGCTCAGTAACGTAAAAGAATGCTAGACATAGCATAATTGCTTTTATATCGACTTGAATGAAATAACCTAACCTAAAAGAACGACTTTACGTGAACGTATTTATGTGAACGCCAGCAAGCAGAAATAATGCTCAAAATGCTTGTGGATTAAACATCTCCGACGACGTTCATCACCATGGACTGATTTTATCGGGTTACAAGAAAAGGTAGGATGTGGATTTAATTGCAAACTGTTAGTAGGCTACTGATTTTATGATTGATCATGCTACAGCATTTGAGTCTACACACGTCCAACTAGAAGCAACAGCCTGGTGAATAATCTGCATTTTTAAAAAAAAATCTTTAAAAGTTATTCACGATTACGTATTGCAGGCAAGGCATCTAGTCTTTACAGTGCTGAGCAGTTTGGAAGATCACGATCTAATTTGTTTGTCTACACCGTAATTTAAATCGGCAGACTTTAATGGACCGTAAAAAAGGCAGAACACCGTATAACTCCACGCCGGCACGGTAACTTCATTTTGATGTGCAGTTAAACAAAGGAAGAACGCCGTAACTCGAAGCGTTCCAAACAAAGTGAAAGACCGTAACTGGTGTTATACGGTTTTCTGACTCAAGATACTTATGCACATGGTAAAGGATGTCTTGAAATGTCCCAAAAATTAATCAATAACTCAACCAAAATCGAAGTTATGGTCTTTTGCCTTTGCACGGCAGTGTATATAAATAAATGAAATATTCTAATTAAAAATAAATATTTTCTATTTTAATATATTAAATGTATAATAAAAACATCTTTCAAAATCTTTACTACAAACATCTGAATGGTACTATAAATGTAGTACATTTAATTTAGTTATGTACATGGGTTTAAGTATTAAAAAATATATTATAATATTTACACAAAGAAAAAGTCTAACAGCCCAAAAGAACCTACTAGCTCTAAATAACCCTAATTATTCCCCCAAATTATAACAATGCATTGAACTATGATTGAAAATGTTCAATATGCAATAATAAAAATGACCAACAATGCTTTCTTCCCCCTTTTGCTCTTCCCTAAAACGCTCTACTCGTGTGCTTCCCCATCATAAAAAGAGCAGTGCACTTGAAAGTGCAGTTTTCACAGCCCGAAAGGTCAAAGTCCAGTTGTTACCTTGTTGTCCACATCTTTACAGTTGATCTGTGACTGGACGATGTACATGAGCGAGTCGACCAGTCCAGAGCACTCCCTCAGCTTCCTCCTGGCCTCGCTCCGCTCCGAGCTCACATTCCTGAGAACAAAACGTCATGCAACTAATTAGGACACAGCCTGTTTAATGTTTGGCACGCACCGAAAGTTTCAGCTCCAGGTCATCACCTAAAACATATTAACCAAGTGTATACACAGATGGCGTCTGAAAAGCTGAACTGTGAGGGTTAAAAAGGCAAGACACCGTTAGCTCTACTTAAATGTAATCATGGTGTAAAACCATTCCTCCGACTGAACCGACTGCTTTCTAAAAACCTAATAGGCGAGTGGGAGAAGTGAGGGACACTCTCAAAGAGAAGCACTCAAGGGAAATAAGTGGATTCAAAGATCACATTTCTCTCTTTTGTCCAAACTTTGTCCTGATTCTTTCACAGCCTCAGAGGTTCTTGCTCACAAACACAATTCAAGAGCATTTCCTTTGCACTTCCCTCCTTTCTTCCACATAAAACGCAGTTTCCTCACACACACAAACTTTCTTGACAGGAATGCTTTAGCAGCACTGAGGCACACCCCTCCTCCCTTTAACGTCTTTCATTAATCTGAATCATAAAACTGTCCGTTCTCAATACATCCTAATCCTTTCCTCCGCCCCTCTCTCTGGCTTAACTACTCTTGATTCTCAGGCTGAAAATGTATAATTTGAATTCGCCGTCAGCCACTTTGGATAAAAGCGTCTGCCAAATGCATTAATGTAACGTACCTTAAGCAGCCGGTGGTGTTGGTGAGCGCTGTCTCCCACTCCAAGTGTCTGGGTTTGCAGCTCTCCTCTCCCCCTTCGTTCCCCCTCTCCCAGCCCGAGTGAGGAACCATCACCTCGTCGGACAGGGCATGCAGCGCGTGGTCCACGATCTCCATCTTTACAGAGTCGTGAGACGACAGGTTCCACAGCGTGCCTGAGAGAGAACGAGTCATCAGTTACTACAAGATGTAAGCGACAAACTGTCTTGTCTGATCACTTGTGCTTGAATCACCCGAAACGGGATGTTAGCGTCAAAATAGAAACTGACAGGACATTATGTTTTTGACAGAAGTCTCTTATGCTTACCAAAGCGGAATTTATTTGATCAAAAATACAGTGAAAACGCAATATTGTGAAATATTATAGCTTTTAATTAACCCTCATATTTTAAAACAATTTATTCCAGCCATTACTCCAGGCTTTAGTGTCACATGATCCTTCAGAAATCACTCTAATATGCTGATTTGGTGCTCAAGAAACAGTTCTTAGTGTTGTAAACTGTTGTACTGCTTAATATTTGTCAAAACAATTATTTTTTACCAGGATTGTATGATAAAGTTCTGAAACAGAAATATTCTGTAATATTTATGTGTAATGCACCCTTGCTTAAATAAATAAATTAATAAATAATAATAATAATAATAATAATATAGAAATTACATTCAAATAGGATTCAATATTCAAAATTAAATAAAAACCACCAACAAAACTGAAATGGAAATTCACACATTTTCTAAATGCATGTTATTGATCTTACTGTAAATGATCCATCCACGCATTTAGTTTTTTTCTTGAGATTTAAATCAAAATGTCGATGAAAAAACATTTGTATTTGATGACGTTCTTACAATTTACTGCATTCAGATCTGCCTCCAGCCAGTCAACAACCATCGGATAAATCCCCGCCCTACATTTCTCCTTTTTGATAATCTGCTTCACTTGGATGTACATCTCAACATGGATTTGTTGCTAACACCGTGTCTACACCGGACATGCCATGCTGAAACAGCTAAAGTCCGTCTACACTGGATGTGACAAAGCAACCATTGAAAATCATTTGAACTTTGTGTCAGCACATAAGCAGAATGAGGCAGCAGTTTACTGACGGAGATTTGCGCCGCATCCAGTGTGTCCACTGATTAGAATGAGTTCTATAGTATTTAGAATATGCCACTCGCATCCAGTGTAGACACGGTGCAAGTCGGTTTCATTAGCCGGGTTTCCATCCAAAGTTGCGAATTTAACTTATGCGCAAAACTGGAATATTGCATAAAACATTTGCAAACAAGCACAGTTTCCATCCAACGAGTCAAAGAGAACAAAAGTCACTTCCTGATAAACCTGCTCTATAAAACACTAAGAAAAGTAGGAGAATGTGATCATTTTCATATATTATAAATTATTTGCGCCTCAGAACAAGCAGATGAAACACAATGAATGTGGTCATTGCTTTTGGAGGTGGATGCTGCTGTTTGGGAACACAGTCGTGCAAGACATTTCTGGGAGGTAATTAGAGAAATACTTTGACGACAGACTTTGCTCGGGCATTTGAGAATGACCATAACATTTCAGATGTTGTGGAACGACATCGGTCTGCTGGTTAGTCAGGTTTTGCAGTCCCATAGCGCAAAGTCACATGACTTTTTTTGATGTGCTTGGAATTTATTCGCAAAATGCATTTCCATCTCCCATTATTCACATCAACCCTTTTTCACACAAGTCAAAAACCACATCAAGTGAGCGTAAAAACTTTTTTGCGAATTAAGGGATTTTTATTCGATATTTGGCGTTTCCATCACTCGTTTCTCATGCGATACAAAATGCGCATTAAAATAGAGTGATGGAAACCCGGCTATTGTGACTTTAATAGCATAAAAACAGTGTGTACCTGTTATGGTGTCGGTAAGGTCCTGATCTCTCGTCTTCCTCAGTAGCCGCACCAGCGCGGGAATTCCGTCACAGTTCTTGATGGCTATCTTGTTATCTGGATCTCGTCCGTATGAGATGTTCTTGAGTGCTCCGCATGCTGCATAATGCACCTCCTTCTTTGGGTTATCCAGCATGGACACGAGGGCAGGGATCCCCTTCAGTCGTCTTACTTCCGACTTCACCTGCAAAGACAGAGAGGAAAGACTGAGGGCATGGAATTTGCATAGACACCATGTCATTTGGGCGACTTCTCAAAAGCTAGTACTAAAGGCCCGTTCACACCAAGAACGAGAACCATAAAGATCTATAACGATAATGATATTAGCGTCCACATCAGCTGGAAAAAAATAATTCTGAAAGTGATTCCAACAATATCATTTCTCTGTGCCTTTATCGTTATAGTTGTGGTGTGGACTCTTATTCTTTAATATTGAGAACGATTTCTAGAACTATATCTTTATAGTTATCGTGCTTGGTGTGAACGGGGTTTTAGTGACGAAAATCACAGGCAATCAGAACAAAAGTTTGCTTGAATAAGTTTTTTAATTAATATTACTATTCAGAGAAGATGCACAACAAAAGAGATAGTAAAAATATTTTTATTTAAATAACTTTTCTTCATTAAAATATTAAGCAGCACAACCATTTTCAACATTTCTGCTCATGAAACTTTTTACCATCATCAAATCAGCATATTAGAATGATTTCTGAAGGATCATGTGACACTAAAAACTGAAGTAATGACTGCTGAAAATCCAACTTCGGTTTATAGGAATAAACTACATTTTAAAATATTTTAAAGAGATAACAGTTTTGTAATATTCCACAAAAATACAGTTTTTAATTTTTTTTTTTATTCAAAACCAACTGACCCCAAACTTTTGTGGGCGGGAATACAAAGCATAGTGTGCAAGTTCATACTAACCTTATCATTCTTAAAAGTGAGATGTTGCAAGTATGCTGCAGCGTTGCTTTTGACAGGGTCCAGGCGGTAGTTGAGCATAGCGATGACTTCAGGAAGCTCCGGCTGCCTCCATGCTGTGGGGGCAGGGCCTTTGCGAAGAGTGCTGTCCAATGATGCCATGCTGCCTCGCTCTCCCTGAGCCAGCGGAGCTCCTCCTCCCCAATAATACATATCACCAGCTCCACTCATATCACCATCCAGTGTGCCCTCATATGACCTACACAAAACAAACAGAAGTTCAAACTGACTGATTTTTTACTCCCTTCTTCTGTGGAATGCAAATGATGATATTTTTGAATAAAATTGGTAGCCAGACTATTACGGTTCCCATTAACATTCCATAGCATGGACATACTATGGGATCTGAAATTGTTCGGTTACCAATATTTGGTAACACTTTATTTTAAGGTGTCCTTGTTACACATTACATGTACTTACTACTATAATAACTAATTATTAGGGCTCGAACTCGATATTCATGCGCATCTCGTCAGTAAAGCCGGTTCCGTGATTAGCGGTAAATCTCCATCACCTGTTTTCAAATAGAGCGCCATTTAATACACAGAGCCGTAGAACACTGACAAGCTACGCAATATCGAATTCATTATCGAAGGAGATTCATCTGCAATAATGAACGCGAAATTGCATAGCTTGTCAGTGAACTATGGCTCTATGTATTAAATGGCGCTCTATTTGAAAACAGGTGATGGAGATTTACCGCTAATCACGGAACCAGCTATGCATAATTACATGCAAGTAACCTTAAACCAAGCCCCAATCCTAACCATCTAATAAGTACACGTAGTTAATTAATATTACTCAGTGCTTAAATGTGTAATTACACTGTAATAAGGATACCTTAAATTAAAGTGTAACCCAACATTCTTAAATATCGTCTTTGTTTCACAGAAGACACACACATATATAATATATTTCCCAATCAAATTGATTTTTTTAACGTCTAACTGAATACACTTACCCTGTCCGGCGTGGAGGTGGGGCATGGTGTGGATGTGCCAACCGGGGCATTGTGCTATAATGCATGGTTGGTCCCATGCCATAATCGGGTTCGTCGTATCCCAGGCTCCTCTGATCATCCTCCAGGCCGTATGGCTCTGGTACAAAGCGCTGCATGCCAGAGATCTCCATAGCACTGCCCATACGTCCTACCTGGGGCTGGGCTGCGTACGGGTCAAGCTGCGGCCGGCTGTGGGTGCGATAGGCAGAGTCCAGCGTGCGATAGCCATCCACGGGCCTAAAGAGAAAGCAACAGGGGAATTAATTTGTACATCTGGAATGCTCGATCTCATAAAATGTAAATGCAATAGGCACAGACCTGTAGCGGTCATCCATTCGTGTCCCTCGACTGAGACTGGTGTAGGCTTCAGAAGGAGGGTAGCTGCGGAAATCATCATAGCCTGGTGGTCCATAGTGGTAGTTACGGGGGACAGTAGCGGTGGGGTAGTCCATAGGGCCGCCCGGTGGCCTGTACACACGGTCCATTGGGGTATTACAACCGGGCATCCCAGTGACTGAACCAGTGCCATCAAGGGAAAGTGTGTCGGCGACTGAGGGAATGACTGTTCGTGTGGTAGTCGTCTTTGTGACTTTCTTTACCTGATAAGAGGAAGCGCCATCATTATCTTTCCAAGACAAATGGTCATACTTGACAAATTGTAGTCAGTTAAATTAGACTGCAAACTTACTGTGGTCTCAGTGCGACGTGTGGTGCCATCGTCACTGGTTTCAACTGAAATAATTGGCATCAACTCACGGGGGTCCTCCTCGACTGTGACCGACTCAACCATATGACCAGGGTCCAACATCCTGTACTGTAGCACAGACATGTAAACAAAGAACAATAGTGAGCATAAGCCAAGAACAGGAAGTGTGTCCACTCACACAAACACACCATCTGGAGCATTCGCGGGTGGACGTTAATGACGACACAATAACAAGTCAGTGCAGAAACAGAAGATTTAAGTGTGAAAATATGCGCAGGAGTATCTTTCATGTACACCAACACACAGGGTTCAACAATAAGGACAGCCTGAGACCAGAGCTGTGTCAATACGCCATCTTTTTCAAAGCATAAAACAGACGAACAACGAATAAGTAAGCATTTGAATTTATATGTACATTATACCTTTTTCCTGAATAAAATGTTTACAAAAAACTGAAATGTGTTTTTTCCTGACACATAAATATAACTTACTATAATATTATTATTTATATTTTACAACAATCTTAATTCTATTTTTGTGATATTAGATATTATTATTAGTAGTAGTAGTAGTAGTAGTAGTAGTAGTAGTAGTAGTAGTAGTAGTATTAGTATTCTTCATCTCCATCTAAAGAAAATTATCCATTGCAGACACACCATACTAACCTGAGTCCCGTTTATGTATCCCTCTCTTAATTTGAGCCGCTCTAACTCTGCATCACCAGTGACACGGCCGTTCTAAAGAGAGAGAGAGAGAAATTACAACAGCCCAAAACAACAAAAAATAAAATGAAGCAGCCATCAATGTGGCCAGTGATCATGTCGATGAATAATGCTAAACATTCAGAGAGACCACAGATTGTAGCAGGACCTTGAGTAAATGCTGTAACAAACATTATCTTATGAATGTTCATGCAAAGGATGCATAGGGATAAACACTTAAAACAAATGACTTAAGTTAATGAGACCATTGCAAAAGAGAAACATGACAGCGTTGCGGAAATGGGATGATGGATGAATAAATGAATGCCAGGAATGAGAAGGGGGTTGACCACTACTAGATAAAATATTACTCATGCTTTTACATGACAATGGCATGCAGCATCATTCACACTTAAAGCACAAATTCTCTACACGCAAACCAGGTTAAGTGAGCTGCTGTACTATTCCCAGTCCACAGAGGGAGCCGTGAAAGAAGATGGTAATCTTAGCTGACAGGCGGGCTTGTGGGAACCTGTCAGCAGGTAGGAACTGAGCCTGCTCAGCATGTTAACATCTACACAACTATGTCAACAGAGAGCAGATACGTATGATGGCGGCATTCCAAGCACTGCTGACCAGCTTATCTTTACATGCATGTCTGTCTCTGTGTGTTAAAGTGTGCTAGAGAAAGAATGGGAGGGACTAAAAAATAAATACTAAAAAAAAAAACTATTATTTACTCAATTTAAGCCATATGGTACCTTCATGTGATAATCATACCTAGAGTTCAATCTTTCTGTAGTTCTCAGTATCATTCACATTTGTGGTGAATTCAGATGTGGAGCATCAAAACATGTTGCACCAAGTTTGACGTCAATGTCAAACGATGGTTCTCTTGCTCCATATTTAAAAAGGTAAACAAGTGCAAATGACATTTGAGAGCTAAGACAGATGGAAAACTTTTCAATGAAATCAAATTAAAACAACTGAAGTGGTGGCCAGAATGTTTGGACTGCATTTATGGTGCTTTATATTCATTTAAATTACGTCTTTATTACCAAATAAAATCAAGTTCCTATTTATTATTATAAAGAGTTAACAGTGCAACCTAGACATCCTGCAAAGCCATAAGGGTTTGAAACTAGTTTTATTAAAAGGGATAGTTCACCCAAATATGAAAACTGTCATCATTTACTCACCCTCATGTCGTTCCAAACCGGTATGCATTTCTTATGTTGAACACAAAGATATTTTGAAGAATGGTAATTGAACAGTTGATTGTCCCCATTGACTTTCACTACTGTGGAAGTTAATGGGGACCAACAACTGTTTGGTTCTTCAAAATATCTTCATTTGTGTTCAGCAAACTCATTCATGTTTGGAACGACATGAGGGAGAGTAAATGACAATTTTCATTTTTGGGTGAACCATTCCTTTATCTAAAACTTAAAACTATCGTTTTCAGTAAGTGAAATAAAAACACGAGATGAAAATCTTAAACTTAACTCAAAATTTGAAATGCTGGCACTTAACTGAAATAAGTTTAAGTACTAAATTAACTAAAACTGACAATTGACTGAAGCTATATAGAAATACTTAAATTAAATGACAAGCATAAATTGCTAAAACTCAAATTAAAATGAAAAAGCTAATTCAAACCATTAGTAAATACATTAGTATATAAATAATACTAAAATAACAGTTATTTTACACCATAACAGAATATTAATATAGGTGAAGTAGTAATTCCAATTTTGAGATATTATCTTTGTTTGATGCATCCGAGTGCCAAGAGAAACAAAATTTGTGTATGCACCTATCTAGCTATGAATAAAACCTTTAAATCTTTTGAAATCAAACACACACACAGTCGACGCCCTCGAAGGAGCGGCTGTATCCAAGTAGAATCATGCAACCAATCAGAGAAGTCCTCTAGTCTGAAGTAAACTGAGAAAGCTGAGAATAAGACAATACTTAACATGTTAGCATTGAGCAATTTCCACCTTAAGACAGAGCTTTCTGAAATCCTCTACACACAAGGGAGACTCATCTTACTAAACCGGTTTGTTATCTCTCCGCTCACAGACATCAGCGGAAGGGGGTTTTGGTGTTGAGAAAGTTTCAGTGATAACTGAGACATTCACCATGAGGACAGCGAGTAAACGGGGGAAAATTCCCCTTCGTTGAAGTGCGCTCATACCGCCAAGTCAAACAGACAGGTTAATGACACATGTACAGACATGCGTTTGTGTGACATTCACAAAAAACAAACAAACAAAAAAAAAAAAAGTTATGAGTGGTTATGAGGTGGCAAACAAATTGGGGACATGAGGAAACATGCAAGGGAAGTGTGACTTAAAGTATTCTATGACGCCACACGCCATAAACCATAGAATGATGCAGACAACTGCGCATTGTGATGACAAAGGGTGGGTGGTGAATGATGACAAGAGGAAAGGATGCAAAAACTGGGTTGTGGTGACATTGAACAACGGTGAAGGATGGGTTAATCGCCATGCTCCTCGAGATGCCAACTAGGACGCATTGGTGCAGAGTGATGCAGCATGGGTGATGATGCGGGGAACCCTGCTGCTGCGTGATTGGCTGGGAGGGCGTTACCTGCAGGGTGGGGAGGGGGCGGGGTAGGGTACCGGAGGGCCCCACGCTCCTCCTCTCCTCCTCCAGAGCTCGAGTCAGACGCTCGAACTGCATCTCCTGCTCTCGCACGGAGGCCAGGAGAGATGCGGCATTCTCACACTGCTCCATACACACTGAGAGAAAGAGGACAGGGGTTACACACATCATGAGACTCATGACACACGTGCCCTGAAACACACACACACACAAACACGCGCTCCACGCAGACACAAGTTCACCGCTTAAGAAGGTGAGCACCATGTGATCCATGCGGCAAGCTAAATCGAGAAACGGTAACTCGGAGAGACGGAAAAGAAATGTGAGAGATAGAGAAAACATGACAGACGGAAAATAAGAAGCGTGAAGAGACAGGTGCTAACAAAGCGCTTCAGACGCAGGCGTGATCACGCTGCCACCGCTGAGTGACAACACACAGAGGAAACCAGACTGGTTTACAGCTCGCAGATAGGAGAGTGATTCAGTCGCTGTGTGAGAAGAGATCATGTCGAGGCAGGAACAACGAGTGCAGACACAACAAGGAATGAGCCAAGGTCTGCTCAAATCAAGAGCGGCTCCACGAAACCGTACAGCAACTACAGAAACTGTCCGTTCTGCTGTGCTGGCCTCTCTGGAGGCCATTTCACTGTCTGACAACTGGAAACAAACTCAGTGTTTTAATGCTGAAGCTCTTACTAAATAGCACTGCAGCAGTACCAGGGTACAGTCAGCAATGGGATCATACATTTATAAAGGACTACAATGTTTATGACCGTGATGAATAGTACTGTCTTTATCTAAAAGTGCTATGATACTACTGAGTCATAACTTTTAAGATACCATTATACTACAAGTAGCTTCAGAAAATACTATGATACAGGTCCAAAACAAAAAAATTATAAATGATACATTTATATACAATGACACTGAATAATATATTTTTTAAATGACAAAAATCTTCAAATATATAAATATAGATCAGATTAAATGAAGCCAACTAAAAAAAAACAAATCATGGTATTGTCGTCATTAAGACCCATTTGCAAATATAAGGTCATTGCAATTAAATACCATGATTTAAAAATGTTATGTATATTACACACACGAGAAATATTTAAATATGAATATTCATGAATATTTAAAATAAAGAACACCAAGGTAAAACAATGATGCAGATATAATAAAAGAAAGAATTACTACTATCCACATTATCATCAACATCAATGGAAGCAAAACAATATACAGTATTTTATTACTTTGTAGGCAGAATTTTCTCACTGCATCCTCACCCTGGTCTTAAAACAAGACTATTATTAACTAACAACTACAGTGAACTTTATAAAACAGCTGGAGATGCTACTCTGAAGGCTCAGAGGACACCTTTTATTATTCGCAGTTAAACACAGAAGCTCCATTGTTAGATGTGGAACTTATCAAGATATCAGTAGCGTAGTGTATAAATAACTGCTTCTGTGAGTTCACGCTCATTAGCACCACTGATCTGGGTGGGGTGCAAACGCTGCATGTGAACAGCAGGTGGAGAAAGAAAGAAAAAAAAGAAAAAAGAAATAACTCTGGAGCACTGATCTGAGCACTGATATCAGCACAGTGATGTGCTCGGAAACATGACTGATGTCATATATGGGAAGCTGAGTCAATTTGAGTTACAGGTTGAGAGAAGTTTAAAAGGTTCCTTGGAAAAACTACAAAGAGGGTATGGCAGCTTTACACAATCTATATTAGCTTACAATAAAGGGAACCGAAGAACCATTTCTGATCATTTCCAAATGAACTTCCCAATTTTTTATTTTAAAAAGATTATTACGGTTAAGCCAAAGTGAGAGAGAAACAAGCCTTTACCTGCACCTGCCCTTGTTCGGGTATCATTACTACAAATCATTTAAAAATAACTTAAACATAACTCATGCACAAACACCAATGGGCAATACAAGCGATAAATAAAACTGGATAACCAAATCCCCCCAGAAATCACCTGCATGCAAGTGCAACCACATTACTATGTTTACAGGAATAATTCATTCAAAAAATAAATAAATTCACTCACTCATTCTCATGCCATAACTTCTGCACCATGACTAATCTGTAAGTGATATCTGGTAGTAGTCAACTAATAGGGCTGGGCTTTGAAACAAATTTCACGATTAGATTCTCATTCGCAAGCTTGCGATTCGATTCCCAATTTCCGATTTGATTTGATTCAATATCAATTATTTTGGATATCTATCATGTACACATGCAAAATTCATGTATATTTTACAGCATTCGTTTATTTTTATTAAACTTTTTTTTCTTGAGAGTCAGTTGGTACTACATTACTATAATATTTCTACTTCAATTTGTTTTTTTTTTTAAATAAACATTTAAATGGTGGCTGTCATAAAAAAATATAAATTAAACATTGAAGAACAGTAAAAGTTATAATGAATATATTATATGGTGCATATATTTAGCAAAATGCTCCCCTCAGTTTATTTTTTTTTTAAGAGACTAATGAGTTTATGGTCACCAAATTGTTTTTTTTCCTGAGGTAAATGTGACGTTACGTGACATTGTTTACGAGACGTTATATTGACGCCGATTACATGAGACAGGATACGGATTGTCAAGTTGTACTCTTTCTTTTAACTTATCTTCAGATGGTTTAGTCATGTTTATTTTGTGCTGAAACTGGTATTAATATGGAGGAGATCTGATCAGTTCACGACACGACACGTGCTACGCGCTGCTGCTTTTATTGAAATGAGGCGCGCCATGCTACAGCAATCACACTGAACAGCGCATTTATTGTTTGAATACTGCAATACAATGGACATAATTTGAAATCTGAGACTTTGTTTCATATTAAAAATATCAAAGCACAATGCTTATTGCGATTTATTGGATGGGAGGTGCCCTTCAATGTTCTGTCCATTAACTGAAAACAGGCGAGACTAATGGATTCTTGGGATTTAAGAATCGATATCATTTTGTAAAAATGAGAATCGATTGTAATCGAGATAGATATTTTTTTTACCCAGCCCTATCAACTAATATGAGCTTTTTAATTGACAAAGCTGATATCTTAGTGAATAATAGGCTTACATTGTTCACTCTGCTCTCCATTTTATAATTTATTTGTAAATATTTTGTAATGAATGCATAATTTCTGCAATTAAATATTAGAAAAAACTTAAAAGGAACAATATGAAAAAAATTTAACTTGACAAAATAAATCTGTAAAACAATCAGATTTCTACTGGATTTAACCCTATTATATTATTTTTCGCTAATTAAATTGTTAAACTATGAATAAAATTAAAATGTAACAAGCAGTGCACCCAGTAATCTGATAAATTTGGAAATCATTTTCCAAAAAAATACATAAAATAAAAAATAAAACACAGGTAACACTTATTTATAATCTAGTACAAGTGAATATGACATGGATAACTTGAAATCAAGGATTTAAAGTTGCTTATTCAAATCAACTCTTGTCTGTATCCAACTCACACGGTTGGCATCCTTCACGTCTCATAAAAAAAAAAAAAAAAGAATATATGAATGCACAAATGAAAGAAAAGCTTTGACTAATGGGAAGATTATCTATGAATAATGAAATTAAATTTCAGCTTAAAATTTATGGCTTGAAAAGACTTCGGAACAACATGTGGTTAAATAAATATTGACAGTTTTAATGGCTGCATATAAAACTGAACTATAACGCATGACTCATACGGACCATTTTACGGTACTTTCTAGAGTTGTTTTAGGAACTTGATAGCTTTTGATAACTTGATGCTCTGTTGCATGGAAAAGAACAGCATGAACACTCTTCAAAATCTATTATGCTGTGTTGCACAATTTTATATTTTTAGGTGAAATCTCTTTAAACAAAAGACTCCAGCTAGTAAAAGCACTTCCAAACAGTGGTCTTTAACTGCATACAGAATCGAAGACCTAATATAATCAATCTGGGCTTTGAATCTTTATCTACAGCTCTGCAGGGATCAAAACTTCCCAACATCTGCAACAAAGCCACTGCATAAATAAAGCACAAACTCAACAGATTTCTAGACATCCACAAAACTACCGTGCATGTCAGAAACTATTTTAAGGAGACCACAAAAGCACAACGAACCAAGAGCGAAAAAGAATCCCGAAAACAAACAGCGGCTATCATGAGAGCAGGACTGAAATGGAAGAAAGCATTTCAAGGCCAAAATGTACAAAACAGGAGCATAGGAAAAGCTCCGCCCCCCCCCCACTAAATGCTGTAGCCACTGAAGATTCAAGAAGCTAACTCAACCCGCAACCAACAACGGAGTGTGTGTGAGACCGAGAGAGAGAGAGGAAATATTTGCAGCTGTCTGCCTAGTGGTTAACAGAACAATAGGAAATGTGTGTCCACTACAGAGAACCAGTCGAGAGAGGGACAGCGGGGTGTGCATATGCCGTGGTGATTTTAGTTCGCCGGGGGGGGGGTGTGGGTGGGTGTGATGATCGCATTGTCCTTGAAAACACAGACGCAGCAGTCAGTTTCAACTAGGACTGAAACTGTTTTCCACCTCTCTTCGACTTCCCTCCCCACAAAGCAAACAGGCTCTTGTAGAAAGCGAGGAATGAACACACATTCCAGCTTGTATTGTGGCATGTCAGATCCTGTCTCAGCTCCTCTGGCAGCTCGAAAATAACTGGGAAAAAAAACACTTCTCTTCCTTTCTCCTTATATGTCGCTCTTTCTCTGCATTCCCTATGACATATGTCCTCATTCTTTCTCTAAGCATCTGATTGAAGTGTGTGTAACCAATGACTCATTCACATCTCAGACCGTTTCTCGCTGATGCATGCATCCTCTAGACAACAAAGACTTCTGATACACATTTCACAAAGTAAAAGACAGAGGCGAGTGTCTAAATTACAATGGATTATACAGCTCTCTGGGAAAACTCAATTCTGATTGGTCGCTCGCAATATTCTGTGGTTACATTTTTTTGTGTTTGTTGTGCATCTCTCATTTCACTCTGTGGTCTCTTCGCCCATTATAATTTCAGCTTAAACCATTATTTCACGTCCATTAGTTTGTTTATTTAATAAGTAGTTTGTATTATGTGCAGTAATGTACAGTGAATTAGCCGATATTGGAAAATAAACCACATTCAGGATGATAGAAGGACACGGGTTGCGATTTATTTCACTATAACGACCAGCTGAATTGGAATTAGTACCAACGTAACTTTGTTTTTGAGTATGATTATTAAACAAAATGTACACTTAAATGTTAAAAAAGTGATTTTTGAAGTTGTAAATAAAACGCTTATTTCTAAGTTCTCTTAAAAAAACAAAAATGGGTTCTAGGCTATCATAAAACATTTTCAAACAAATCACCAGAGAGAAGTGTCATATAAAAAGATTGTGTTATGACATTTATGAAAAATGTCAAAAATAGAAGTTATATGAAACCTGTATGGATGAATTGTTCACAATAAGCTTGTTAAAATGCATTTAGAAAACCAATATGGTGAATTTCCATTTCATGCTGTAACTTCATAACGGTCATGACACATACAAGTGGCACCTTGCAAACAAGACACTATAAAAGCATTGTGTTGTGGGTGTGACGTCGACTGGATTGTGGTTCACACACAAATATCTTCGACTGTGTCTGAAACAGAAGGCAGCTCCCTTGCTGACTAGTCAATCAATGCCTTCACAGACAGCAGTTTTTGTAAAAACTTTAAGGTACCCGGAATAAGGAAACTGGTCTAAATTATAGACCAAAGAGACGGACTTCTAATGCACTATAATGCGAATGAGCTAAAATCAATTCAAAGCAAACATTTAAATAACAATGAAAGTAGTATTAAATATATTTTAGACAGAAAATAATAATTAATAAATGCTGTTTTATATATGTACATCAACCAGATGAAGGCTTCCTAGCAGACAGGATATTACACAAACACTGGATTTGTAAGCTGCATTTTTCGAGTTTCGAACACAGCCTGTGCGCTTCACAAATAGGCCTCCACAGGACGCTACCAGCTGTGAAAGTTCTCGTCTTCTAAGGAGAAAACTGTCATGGGACGACTCTCTAAATAGGTCTGACCTAGAACACCCTGAAACTTGGGCAAGAATCATATAAAATATGATTTAACACCACAGGTACACTATCTCTGCAGAGTTCAGCGTGCTGAACCTATGCGTCAAAAACACAGCATCATTGGCACAAAACACACATCTGGTCAAATGCCAGCCCATATTAAGAAAGCGTGATTCATAATGCACCAAAAACCCATCGAGACTGCCCTGAGCTCTGGCGGGATTACAGAGAAAGTGCCCCGTGTGACATCATCAACGCATCATCAAAACCATTTGATTGTAGCCTCATGACTGACGAACGGCAGCATTAGACATAAGCCTGAGTCACTTAATTTGTCAGGTGCTTAACCATTTGCATCCTTTAATGGGATAGCAGAGGTATTAGACAGCTAAGCCACTAAGCATCCAGACTCTAAACACCTTTGGGCTGAGGTAACACTTACAGTGAGATGCAATATAACAGGACACACTTTAAACATTAAGGGCAAGTAAATAGATCTCGCTGTATAACAGACTGCAACTGCAGCAGGCGGTCAAATATGATCATCACATGCATGTGGGAGGCAATTCAGACAACAGCTGCTGACTTCTGGTTCAAATATGTGGATTATGGGAAGAAAAACATTATGCAGACTATAATGTGCCTTTATATGGAGATGCTTTGAGAAAAAGTCAATACAGGTGTCTGAGTAGGAAAACACTTTAAATACACATACCAGTGTGAGAATAGACCTTCATCAGGGTAGCGTCATATTTAATTTTTGACAGGCTGCGAGGTTCAATGGATTGCAACTGTTGTTTAACAATAAAAATCAATCTGACAAAAATAAAACAGCTCCATTAAAAAGTTGTTTGAAAGGGAGTCATGAAAATTACGTGACCTACGATTCTTATGCCATTGTAAAGACTGTAAGCCTCGTTTTCATCCGCTTTAAATTCAATATGGCGTCTAACCGGACCAAGGTGTATAGCATTTTATAGCATAGTACTATCTCGCCACACATGCATGCTTCTGGTTTCCTGCTGACTCAGGCAATGCTGAAATGTAAAGAGCAACACCATCGGCACTGGCTTGGCTCCAGTCTAATGCTCAGTGAACTTTGGTACACACACAGCCAACTGATCCACAATAAGTCATGTGCTTTAACCCACTATAACTGCAACTGCTACCTGCATTCGGTGTGTGTTAAAAACTCAAAGCGTTCGGGAAGCATCTACTGACCTTTTCTTCACAGACACATCAATTGGTCATTATATATTATAGCCTAATACCTCTCACTCAGACAGCTCGCAGTCAGAGCGCAGAGACCCGGAAATGGGAGTGCTGGTGACGTAACGCTTTTTAAATCTATCAACCTGAGGCCGTTACTGCAGGTAAAAGGTAACAAGGAGGGGCAGAAAGTTCCTCTCTTCCTGTAATGACGTTGCCTGGAATTTGAAAACCTAAAGTATAGTGTTGTAACCACTGAGGAAAAGAGAAGGATGTGCTTTTTTTAAACCATGCTTGGAAGAACTATTACTAGCACTGTTTCTCTCCACAAAGTTCTTTCCTTTGGAAGAACTGCAATAGAACAAGTGGTATTTTTTTTTTTTTGACCAAATTGCTTTAACAGAGACAAAAGATATATCGGGCCATTTTTGATGGAAATGGAAAAGTATTATCTTATGAACAATTTATGAGTACATAGGATTTCCCTATACATTTGGAAGAATAACCTATTAAAGCAAGCCCCTCAGCTCCTATGCAACGTGTAGAAAGTCAGCAAAACTATAACTCTTTAGCATTTATTACTCCCAAACTGGGATCAAAAAACACATTTTTCAAAAACAAAACTTCTTGGAAACCTCTGTTGCCTGTAATATATTAAAGATCGGCTGGTTGGTTCTCTACAAATATTGTATTAAAATAAGATAAGAGGTCCCAAGCAAGATTTTATCCGTCAGTTCTTTAATCACCATTTAAGCTTCCAATGACAACCCATAATATTGTCATCAATTACTCTTCCTCATGTTGTTTCAAACCTGTTTGACTTGGAATATAAAATATATTTTGAGAAATGTTTCAGTGTTTTGTACAATGGAAGTCAATGGTCACCAACATTCTTCAAAAAAATCTTTTGAGTTCTGCAGGAGAAACAAATCCATACAGGTTTGGAAGGCCATGAGGGTGTGTAGATGACAATTTTCATTTTCGGGTGAACCATTCCTTCAAGCAAAAAGGCTGTAGCATATTGTGAATACAGTCACTGTCCCAGCATGCAGTGTAGTGCCTTTTTGCTTGATTGGTTACTACATATTAAAAATGAGAAAACGCATTCAAAAAGCTATTAATATAATAAAAGTCTTGATCAGTAATTTGTCATTTTAACATCATAAGCAGAAAATGTATATACTTATTGCCCAAAGTCCCAAATGCTCCTTTACAGTTTAAAAAAAAAAAAAAAAAAGTTTTCAGTATATAAAGTAATCTTTGTAAGTTACTACTTCACTGATTTAGTTATGATTTTTTTAATTGAGGCATAATATAATACAATGTTGAATTATTATTTACTGGTATGTCATGTAATTAACTGTATAATTTTCTCATTTAAAAAGCTAGAATTATTAATCTTTTTTTACATTTTCTAATATTAATTAGTAACGGTCTTGAAATTGTTCTGCAAGATCGGTCATTTTTAGCTAAACTTCATAAGCAAAAAAATTGCACACTTAATGCTCAAGGTCCAGATTTGTTCTTTTAGTTTAAAACTTTTTTTTAATACCACCACTACTACTACTACTAATAATAAATCATTCTTATTAGTATTACTACTACTACTACATCTTTGTAAGGTGCTACTCTGATTTATTTTCACAGTGATGCGCACTACAATACGATCCTCTATTATTTTGCACTGGTATGCTATGTGTTAACTGTATTTTCCATGCATGTTCGTAAGAAATAATTAAACTGTTTTTAAAAACAGCGCGGTGTCCTTCCGCGTTTGAAAGACACACCCTGGTGTTAACATTAGAGCCGGTCATTACCGCGGTCAAACTATTTGGTTACCCGTCATTGAGGAGTCGTCTTCAAAGACACACCTCCCCTCACAGTTTTTGACTCATTCAGTTAGTAACGGGAGGATCGAGCCTCTTCTATGGGTGGGGGGCGTCTTAAATCGGGCGAGTGTACACTCGCACTGGTCTTTTCAGGTCAAGGTAAGCAAGGAGGAAAAATCCCAAACATTCCTGCTTTGAGCCTTTTAGTTTCTGCTCAGGGTCGGATAATCATCATGAGCGGAGCACACACACACACACTCAGTGTTACCTGCTGCTTCACAGGGGTTTGTGTGTAAATGAGAGTCACTGTTAACACACACACACACACACACACTGGACCGCGCCTTTCCCTTCCCCCACCCACACACACCCTTGCACTACCAACTCAACAGGTTCCCAAACTTTTTTCCCGTAATGATTATTGCGTATATCCGATGAGTTAAATGACCGAATTTCGCCCTCTTCTGGGAAAAAAAAAACAGGAGTCAAAGTCAGGTAAAGCTGAGAAACACAGCGCACCTGTGAGGCTCAGCTCAGCTGAAGCAGTAGTGGCCAATGCGTTACTACATAAACCTCGACACAATACACTGTGCAAAAATCATTTTAAAAACCAACACATTCATTCTCTTTTGGAAATTGTGTTATTTTGATTTCAATTAAATCCACTAATTCATTAACAGTCACTTGTATTTTTTAATTTAATTACAAAACACGCTGGATACAAGATTTTGCAACTTTTTATATTCTCCATAAACAACGCTTTAAATTACTTCCGCAAACTCAGGTGTGTTCATGGGCCTCGACCTGCTTCACTTCACTGCAGTGAACATTTCACCCTCACTGCCATTTAATCACCCACAGATGCATTATAATACGGTTTAAATTCACACATAAAAAAAATCATTTCGATAACACCTACAATTACATCAAAGCATATTACAGTCCCGAAAGCGAAAAAAAAAAAAAAAAATCCTAGGAAAATTCCCACTGAGGTCTATAAACCATTGAAATCGCCAAATTATTCGATATGAAGCACTGACGCCAATCTAAATGTAAATCAGTTTCTGTATTAATTCTAAGAAATTATGCCTTGAACATGAAGATAATTAACACAAGAGCACTGTCACATTTACTTATGCACATAAAACAAAAGAGTTCCCAAAACCGAGAACTTTATCCGCTCTATTTATCCTGAATATCTGCAACAAGGTTGGGGGGAGAAAAAACACCATAACGCTCCGCTCCCAGTTATTCTCTCACAAAGCCTGCATTACAGAGTAAAGAAAAGACCACGCACTCGATTTACAGATGAACTTCAGAGGAATTTCAAGGAAACAAGCTCCCTGCGTCCCAAAGATCCTCCTCACGCTCGTGCCATTTCGATTAGCACGGCGGCTAACTCCACTAGCCTGCTAGCATGGAGAGCTGGCTAACTTTGTTCTACTCCTCAATTACAAGGCCAAACAGGGGAAACCAGAAGACAACAAAGAGAGCTATCAGAAAGATCAGAACAAACAGAAGAGTTTCCATGGAGTCTACCTTTGTTTTTGGTTTCGTTAAAGTCCCGATGTGAGGTCGTGGCCTATCGAAACGGGCTTCTCTATGGCCAGTTTCAGATTTTCCAAGCGGTAGGAAGTGATTGTAATTCCAAACGTTTGCTGCTCTATATTTGGGCGTTTCAGCCCCACGCTACGCCAGACGCATCTGCCCTATTTCATGAGTTCGCTTTCTAACGAGTGGCCTGTAACGCGTTTCTCCCGACGAAACAAAACAAAGAAGAAACCTGAGATGAACAGATTTAAGCAGTCTTTTTAAAAACCCACCAATCTATCTCGCTCCCCTTGTTCACTCCTCTCTTCGCTCGTCGTCCCACCGTGAAGCGTCTGACCCCTCCCCTGTGGAGCAGGAGTTCAGTTCACCGACACCGCTTTGGGCGGGGACACGGCGGACTTTTCAATAAGCAAGCGAAAGAAAAAAACGCAAGATTACACTGCAGAATTGTTCTTTAAATGTAAACGCGCTTATGAAACGCATTCATTCGTCGTCGTGTGAATCACCAGACACCGCTGCCATGTAGGCTAGTTGATATGCCACGAATCAACGACTTTTCGCTGCACCTGTGAACCTGCGATACTTCATCACGGATTGATTGGAAATCTGAGCTGAGAGAATTCCACCAAAATGGAATCGTTTATTTGGAACAAAAAGAACATTCTAGGCTGTAAAGAATGTAGGCTAAATAAACATCGAAATCTAAAGAAAACCTTGCACTACGCTTTTTTCACATAATTCAGTCATATTTATTAAAACACTCTTTTGTTTATTAATTATATTTTTAATTATTATTTTAATTATATTTTAATTATTATACAAACCCCTGTGAGTTTTTATCTGTGTTAATTCCCTATTTTGCATAGTAATCTCTATATTTTTTTATTTCTTCATTTATTTATGTTTATTTCAGTATGATTATATGAAAATCAAATAAAACTTTTTAGCGTTCTCCATTTAGTGTCCTCAGATTGCCAGGTTATGGGTTCAACCAGTGTAAATAGTGCTTCAGGTGTCTTTTTAATTTGTACCCTGCATGTGCAATGGGAAAAAGATCAGTTATTATCAATAAGAGGGAGTGCTGGCTAACTATTTAGCCTGATTTCAGATTTTGAATTTCATTATTCTTTTAAGTAGCCATCATCACATTCTTTTTTCAAGATCAAGTCTGAGGAATGTGAGATATGAGGTTGGTTCATTTACAGTTTTGAATTTAGTGGAGATTCTAGTTATTCAGTTTGATGAGAATCTTGGTGGACTTCTTATCACTACACAGAACTGACATTGCATTCAGAACATATGAATTATTAATGCCTTGGTCCATTTAAGTCCATCTCAGTTTGCACATCATTTGCTCAGAAGAATTCCTGAGGTCACCAGGTGGATATGTCACTTGAAGGTTTGGAAGTAGACCCAATAGATTTTATAATTACAGTAATTACAAGAACAATAATATTGGGTGTTTGCTTGCTTTCAAACAAGCTATTTAAAGGCTGATGAATTGCCATCTGTAATTTTTTTTGCCCTGTCAGACAGAACAATTAAAGTCAGCAAAATAAATAGATAATTCCGACAACATCGCACAATTAGTAATGAAATAAAGCGATTGTAGATGTAGCTCAGTAATTTATAGACTTACTATTGGTGTCAATATTAGTAATATAAATCTGAATTAAAAAGTTCAAATGTTATCTATTACTTCCACAACAACCAACTCAATTCCTATATTTATCAGTTAGCTTGAATCAGACTGACTCATGATCTGTCACCGGTGGGTCAATGAAGTGTCAGTCATATCGTCATCCGAACCTTTCAGTGCGGGATATTGTAGTAACACTGAGTTCCCCGCCCAGCGAATCAAGTGCAGCTGATGTTGAAAACTAACCTCAACACAACCAGTCAGGATGGGAGGATGGGAATTTGTGGATCCAAGCGTTCAGTATGAGTCAGAGTCGCCCTACTATTAGCAAGTACAGGAGCACACAGTAGCTCCTGATAGGTTCACAGGTCACTCTCTTGACCCTAGGGCACTCAAAAATGTTTAGCAGCTACAGCACAGAGAATTCCACGTTTGTCCATGTGGTGTTGCACACTGGTGTCAGGTCACATGGTGTATTGATAGCCAGCAGGCAGTTCATTGCCAAAACTAGCCCCAGCAAGTTAGGGAGCAGTTCAAATGCGAATCAGCAGAGGCTTATCAGTTCTCCAATTTTGCTTAATTGCTTATCTTTTTGTTTCATTTTATTTTACCTTATTATGCATCAGAAGGCATTTTTAAATAGATTATGCAGGAAATGTATTGGTTTGCAATATTTCTGGATACTGTATTTGTGATCAAATAAATGCAATCTTGGTGAGCATAAAATGTTACAAACTTTTGAATGGTAGTGTATGCCCACTTGGCTCTATTGTTTATTCTGTGCCTACTTAGAACAGTTCCTGATGTTCTCTCTGAAAGCCACAATTAAATCTCAGATAAGGTCAGGTTGGAATTCATGACCATTTCAAGGACTGACAAGACAAATAAGCAAATACTGGCAAAACCACAGAGACATTCAAAGGACCTTATACTGGGTTGGAGATCTCACAGATTCTTTTAAGTGAAGAATCTTGAGCAAAAATTTGGAACCAGTTGTGCTGTATCATTTCAATATGTGCCATATTTCACATATAACGCAGCCTTTCTTGAAAAGGTCCTTGAGATACATCCTCATCAAATAGCAGGCCACCAATGAGGAGCTAGAAACAAATCCACTATTAAGGCATTTTACTTTACATTGTCGCTTCTAATAAAGCTTCCTTCAGTAAAAATGTCCATTTCCTGTTGTCCTCTCACATCAAAATGCACCGACATATTTGTTTAGAACTGGAATGATGGATTTGTTTCTTAAAAACACAAAGCCTTTTACTTCTCAAGACGTTAATTGATGGATTTGCGGATTATTGTGATGTATTTATCAGCTGTTTGGACTCTTATTCTGACGGCACCCATTCACTGCAGAGGATTCACTGGTGAGGATTCTAACTCATCTCTTGCATGGCTTGAGGGTGAGTACGCTTTCTGCATTTTTTTTTTTTTTGTCATTTTGGGTAAACTATTTCTTTAAGACTGAGACATTAACTGGACAGAAATAGGTAGAGGATTCTGGCAGGTGACAGAAGTAAGATTTTTTTTATCACAACATGAATACAAACTCAGCTACAAAGGCTGATACACATGTAGTTGCCAAAAGCCAGACAGATCTGATTAAAAGTGTTCCATTGAGCTGACGAGAAGAGAATGCAGGGAGGTTAGGATCAGCTGCAGAATGTTTATATTTGTCAAATGTGGCAGTGTATGAAATAATTGATTAAACTCTGCATGGGGCACAAGATGACTCACGATGTTGAGCAGAGCAAGTGAGTCATGAGAGAGCTGGTTAGGGTTCTTATGGCTCCATCTAGTGTTTACCAGTGGAAACTACAGCGGGGCCTCTCAGCACTTAAAGGAATAGTTTAGAATAGCCATCCAAGATATAGATTAGTTTGTTTTAGTTTGTCAGTGGAAGATATTTGGAGGAATTTAGCATTTCATCACTTGCTTACCAATGGATCCTCTGCAGTGAATGGGTGCCATCAGAATGAGAGTCCAAACAGTTAAAAATATCACAATAATCAAGTATAAATCTGTTTTGGACTACTTTTGCTTGTAAACAATGCTTAATCTGTGCATGTTTCTCTCCTGATCCAGGCCAGACAACCTTTTTAGTGAATATTATGGATAGAGGAGTTGTATTTTAGCCGGAAGCAACGCATTTAAATTAAAAAACACCTTAATCAAGGATTTGTTTATTACAAACACTCAGCTATTCACTTTATTAGATGTTAATTGAAGATCTGCAGTCATTTGGATTATTGTGATGTTTTTATCAGCTGTTTGAACTCTCATTTTGATGGCACTGACAACACAAGTACTCATTATTCGGATCTTCACCTTTTACACATGTAATAAGTGTATTTTTCATTCCTTTAGCACCTGCATCACACAAGACAGTACAAGTTCTCATGATCAAACACACAAAGCCTTAATGTCAACCCACAAGAGGGAGCCAGATGGCCACAAGACTGAATTATCTGTTCAACCAGGCAGGACAGATGTAGGTCAGGAACTGCAAGTCCTTACCTGTTTCCTTCCTTGCATTTGCAAGAGTACAAAATATGGACAATTTCTTCTTTGTCAACAAATGGACAATGAACTTATATATATATATATATATATATATATATATATATATATATAGTGTGCTTGCCAATTTTTGCAACAGTGGTTACCAAAATGTTCTTGCAATAAGCATTTTATAAATGAAGAGTTTATTTTCAAAAACAGATAACTAAAATGGTCCAATATCATGTTTTTATTGTGTTTTTATTGTGTTTAACCTAATCAAAATAACCCAACTGCAGATTGATTGAGCTTAATTGGAATGCACAATGAAAAAAAAAATGGAGTTATCTGTTTTTGCAAATGAACGCTTCAAATGTAAAATAAATGTAGGCTATATTAAATAAACAAAAAAAATTTTACAGACAAAATGTATGTTAATGGGTTGCAAATTTAGCTTAAAACAAGATGTCACTCATAATTATTATAATTTTTTTTTTCTTAAAATAACTTACATCAGGGTTGCAGGGTTGAACTTAATGAACGCAATCAATACTACAATCTAGGTAAAAAGTGACAAATTGGAAATACTGTAAAACAAAATAACGGAAAAGGATACAATTAGGCTATTTGAATAGCCTATCATTATGTCAAGGTTAGCCTAGCATTTCTTCATCTATATATTGTTTCATCCATAGATATGTGTACGGTTTCATCTATCTAAATATATATATATTTTTATATATATTTAAATAATTATTTTAAAATAACTGGTGTGGGCTCTAGGCAATAAATCTGTAATAGTAGTAACTAAACGTGTTCTCGTTCACTTTGGCTAATGGCCAGGCTCATGAACGCGCATACACGTGCACAGGTTTAATAGCCTACTGTTCACCAAGAAACGGGATTTAACAGCGCTTCAGCAATTCCGCCATTCAGTGTGACAGAAGACTGTTGTGAGTAGATGTCTATATGCAAATAGAGTCATTTTGTATGAAGAAATAATTTAAATTTAGAATACCTGACTCATGCCCATAGATTTACTGTTGCTCAAATTTGGAATGGAAATCTAGTCAAATCCATTTGCTTTTGATGGTTTTAAATTAATTAGATTTGACGCTCTTTTAGCATTATATCGGATATCGCCTGTATCTGTAATGTCTTTTACATTATCCATAAAAACGGTGGACGAGGAAAACTGTTGTTCTTGTTAGAGAGATTAGAGCTCGCAGACATGTTAATCTGGATTAGTCCACTGTCCACAGAGCGCGCGCATGTGTGCCATCAGTGATCAACTTCGGTTTTACCCTCTGTCACGTTTCAAGAAATCTAGACACTGATGCAGCACGTCTTTACTGCTAAATCACAATTATGTAAGGGATACTGAACAGACAGCCGGTCATTATAACAAGAAAAAACCCCCCTCTTCATCCGGGTTATCCAAGAACCCCCTCCTGATAACCCTTTCAGAGTTTATTTTGCGATATCTGGATGCACATTTATCCTGCTTGCCAAATAAACATATACATAAAATATTGTTTTGAGTTGAAATTACGCATTTCTTCCTTTCTTCCAAACTTCTTAAATGTTCTGTCATGTTGTTTTCAACAGCAGATTTATAGCTCCCTCTCTTGAGAGGAACATGCACAACTTAGTCCAAATACGTGGAAAACGTTATCTCTACCCACCATATAACCAACTTGCATAGTGTCTTTCTGGTCAAATATGAGCAAGCCTTAACACAAACAAGAGAAGTGGATCAGCGTTTAGGATGATGCATTCAAGATTAAAATTAATTTAACAACATATAGTGGCAAGCATATACAGTGCACCTTCCTACACAAGTGGATAGTTCTAAAAGCGTTCCTGCCCCTGACGGTTTGGATGCGTAAAGGATGCTGGCATGCAAGGGATCATCTGGGACGGGGGTGAGATACAAACTGACTCTGGCTACAGGACTGCTGGAGTGCTTGTGTTTTGCTGGAGTCGTGTTTGGTTGGGCGTCTCTCGTGTTTGTCCTAAAGACAGATGGTTACTTCAGCGATTTGTGCATCAATGCGACAGACGCTAGTGGAGAACTTGGCACAGGTGGGGTCATTTACAACAGTGGCTTTTAATGCATTTGATGGTTCACTTCATTTTATGCTTTTTCATTTTGGTCTGTGTCTACCTGCTTATCTGGTTTTCTCTTTAGATTGCAGTCTGCAAGATGAGAATTTCTCATTGGTTTTTACCGTGGCCTCCTTCATGAACAACTTTCTCACTCTGCCCAACGGATTCATCTACGACCATTTTGGCACGATGGCAACGCGATTTTTGGCTATGTGAGTTAGTCCCTCGTAGGATGTAAAGCAGAGGTCAGGCAGGAATTAGCAGAACTGCTGTGTCTCTCTGCGGTAGAGTCAAGACGTTTATCTGATTGTGTGTGGGGTGTGCTTTAAGCAGATAGTAGAAATCAACGTGGGTGTTTGACTGGGCTCCAAAAACAGGGCTTTGTGCATTAAGTAAAAACAGCCCCTAAGTAAAATTTGTTGAGACTGCCAGAATTTTTGCAAATGTAAGCTGTTGTGTAATGTTAGGTACCACTTGTTCTACACAAAAATATACATTTATAAAAAGGAAAAGACTGGGCCATCACAATAATATTTGAAGGTTAGGGTTAGGGTAATTAATTTTGAAATAAATTTTATTCATACCAGTTGTATAATCATTGTTTTGTAGAATTCTTTATACCACCGGCACTCTTATTGTGGCATTGTCCAATAAAGGTAAAGACAGACTGATTTTTCTTATTTTTTATTAATAATCACATCACACACATCGTAGGCATATTTTATATGACTTATTTCCTTCTCTTTTCATTGAAACAGCTCTCTCTATCTTGCTTTTTCCTGCTTTGTCCTTCGTTGCTGTGGGAGGTATTTTATTTCTAATGACAAATATGCAGGTATGTTCATGAATGATTATATTTCATACATGCGATGTCAAGGGTATGATCAATTGCTTGCATTACTTGTCCTCATTACAGGTTGGGAATCTTTTTGGCTCTCATAGATCGACAATTATTACAGTCTATAATGGGGCCTTTGACTCTTCGTCAGTTATCTTTCTTATCATCAAGGTAAGAAGTACACACTCACACACATATATTCAAGAAAAAAAGAGTTCATCAGCTGTTTATCATATTACAATCTATGATACCCTGTATAACCATTTCTGAAGGTGCTCTATGAGAGAGGGGTTTCTCTTCGCTCCTCATTTCTCTTCCTCTCGGCCTGTAATCTCATTCATCTCCTCCGGACTCTTTTCCTTATGCCAAAATCACACATTCCCTATCCCATCCCGGACGACTACAAATATGGGTGAGTGAAACGATAAACTGAGTATAAGCTGAATAAACAAGGTGTCAGAAGTTAATTACTTTATTCAGCAAAGATGCATTATATTGATTAGAAGTGACACTAAAGACTTTTACATTGTTACAAAAGATTTCTATTTTACATACATGCTGTTCTTTTAAACTTTTCATTCATCAAGTAATTAAAAAAGTATCATGGTTTCCACAAAAGCATGGACAAGCAAGACAACTGTTTTCAACATTGATAATAATACTAGGAAAGATTTCATGAGCAGTAAATCAGCATATTAGGTATGTGTCATGTGACGCTGAAGACTGGAGTAATGATGCTGAAAATTCAGCTTTGCATCACAGGAATAAATTATATTTTAAAATATAATCAAATAGAAAATTTCTTTAAATATAATTTTTTTACCAAATATTATAGTTTTTACAGTAATCAAAAATCAATCAAATTTACAGACCCAAAACATTTGGACGATATTGTAAAATAAATAAGAAAAATTCTAATTCAAATATTGTTTATATGGTAAGTTTATATTTTTTTTGCAACAAGTAGTCAAATAATTCTATATATTATTGTAGATAAAGTAAGCATAGAGTGTATATATATTCTGTATTTAGTATGTAGTAAATCTGATATAGCCTTAACTACGTATAGTACATAATTAATACTCTTATCCATATTAATTCAAATGCAAATCGTTATTTACAGGATGAGCTGTGCTAAATCACATAGCTACAATGTTGAACAGTATGAGGCAGAGCGAGACCCGAGTTCGGACAGAGGCAGAGGTGTAGCTGATGAGCCACTGGAGACAACAGACAACTCTGAGAAAGGTGCTGCTTGGCCAGCATAGATCTCACTTTGGTAGACACTGCATGGTTATGGAAACATTTCTTTTCAATGAATGGTTCAAATAAACTGACTGAAATAAAGTTTTTTTCCTATAGACAGTTTTAGGAGCTGTGTTCTGTCCTGGTTCTTCCTGTGGCACCTCATATGGCTGTCAGTCATGCAGCTGCGGCATTATTTCTTCATTGGAACTCTGAATCCAATGCTGAACAGACTGGCCAACCAAGACCCAGGCACTGGTAAAGAAATCTTCTCACTTCTATGATGCATTTCAGTGAATTTTGTGAAATCTTTGTTTGTGTGAGGAGTCTCTCAGTTCATAAAATGAACTTGAATTTGAATTACAGGAGGAGGAACTGACTGAATTCAAAGACATTTAACACTATCACACATTAGACTTGATTTAAAGCACTCTGGGTAATGAAGAGATTTTGCACTATGGCCCATAAACATATATATATATATATATATATATATATATATATATATATATATATTAAATATATTGTATAAGTATAGATAGATAGATTTCAATTATATAATTAATATATTTAATGTAGATCAATTAAATTAAACAAATCTGTGATTAACATTTCCACAAATGATTATTAATATAATATTATATTTCTATATACCATGTGTTGTGTGTATGATCATTTTCACGGGTAATTTTACCGAGCAAAAGATATTTGGAATGTCAAGAGGAGGAATTTACTGAAACATCACACATCAGACTTTGCGGTAAATTAAAACATTCTTAATTGATGTAAATTATGATGTTAAATATTTATAAATGATGTATTCAAAAATATATAAATAATTACAATTAAAATACAAAATAAATGAAAATAAAAGTATGTTAGTGGCATTTCAATCTCATATTTCTGGAAATATTCCATATGCGTAGGATGTGTAGGATCATTTTTACGGGGAATTTTTACTGACAGAAATTTATACTTAAAACATGAATTCCATTCCACTTTAATTCTACTCCCTTAAAAAAATAAAATAAAATCTAGCTACAGTTCTGCATCCTCAAAATTCAGGAATGGAATTGGATTTTCAGTTGTCAATGCAATTCTAGTAGGATCATTTTCAAATGCCTTACTGTGACAGCAGCAGAGGTTATAGAGTTTGACTGAGACTTCTTTATCTCTTTTTCATTCTCAGTGAGTGAGTACACCAATGCATTTGCTTTCACCCAGCTCTGTGGAGTTCTCTGTGCTCCCTGGAATGGACTGCTAATGGACAGACACAAAAGAAAACCCCTAGATCCAGGTCAGTTGAAAGAGAAATGTGAAGGTCTGTTTTCTGATAACACCCCTTTACTATTTTTCTTTCTCATTTCCACCCTGTATTTTTTGTAGGTGTGTCTGAACGGGAAGCAGACCTGCGCTCGTCTGTTCTGTCTCTCCTCCTCACCTCTCTGCAGTGCCTATTGTTCTCCATCTGTGCAAGCATTCCCTTCCTCCCTCTCCAGTGCGGCACGTTCATCCTTCAGGTGCTTAACCGCTCTTTTCTGTACGGAGGGAATGCTGCATTCATCAGCATAGCGTAAGTATATCGGGTGATAGAAGTATCTTGATTGTTACTGGACTGGAATCTTTACTTCCAAGTGAGTGCAATATGAATCTGAATTCCTACAGGTTTCCTGCCCGTCATTTTGGAAAGCTGTATGGTCTAGTGATGTCCCTATCAGCTGTGGTGTCATTGCTGCAGTATCCCTGCTTCGCCCTCAACAAAGTTCTTGGAGGAGACCCCTTCTATGTAAATCTATGATTCCCATACCAATATTTCAACTACAAAGAGCTCATATACATACAGTGGCCCCAAAAGTTTGTGTACACTTGAAATTGCATGAAAGTCATTGAATTATATCACAAAAAAAGGAAGGGCGTTTTTACAAAATGAGGTTTTAAGTGATAAAACAATATACTGAGATACAAAAAGTATCGACACTTTCTAGTTCACAAATGTTAGTAGAACATTAGTTAGTAATGTTAGTAGTAGTCGTCTGAGAAAAGGTCTAGCATTATTTCTTTGCAGATTGAACTTCATTTGATATTTTGTTATCTTAATTTAATGAAATTCATACATTTTAAGTGTGTCCATTTGAGGTTTCAATACTTTTGGGGCCACTTTCTGCTAAAAAAAAAATCATGGTTTGGTAAATCATAAAAGCCAAAATGATATAAAGTTAGAATTGTAAGATAAAAAGTCAAAACTGACATAAAAAGCTGAAATGATGTGATATAAAATGTCAATTTCTCGACATGATTATTATCAGAATCCTTGACTTTTTGCTTCAATGACTCTTGTGTCATATTTATGACTTTATGATCTTTTTTCTCATAATTACGAGTCCTTTTGACTAATTATGGCATTTGTTTGTTTTAAATCAAACATGCTGTGGACATAAAAAGTAATAGTTCCAATAAAAAAACAAACTATACCCGCAACACGATTATATGGTTAAATGCTATATACTAAAACTATATAATACTAAAAAAGCCTATAAAAGTGAGTTTTTCACATCAAACATAAAAAACATATCAATTTCCAGTAGCATTTGATTAAATATTCAGTTAGTTTTAATTCCTTGTGTGTAAACTGACCATAATCATTAACTTGTTTTTCACAGCTTTTACTGTAAATAGTAAATTCTACTGTATTTCTGTGTTTCTGTAGGTGAACATCATCTTGACTGTCCTGACTCTACTGGCTTTCATTCATCCTGTCTATGTGTTTCTTCACTGCAGAGAGCTGGCAAAACAGCGAGAGAATTCACAGAGTATTTTAGAAGCCTCCATACAGGAAACATCAATGTATTAATTTAAATCTATAGACATACTTGATTAATGCATGCGATTAAGCAAATCTATCTAGGCCTTAGCTTTTGTGATTGACAAAGGGAACATTAATAAGCATTGTGATTCTTGTGTATTAAATTTTACCCCCATTATATTTTAGAGATTTAAATACTTGAAAATAAGAGTTAACAGTAAGCAATTAAATTAAGTCCATTTAATTTAATCAGTTATTGAATATTTACAATCTTTAGGAGTACAGAAATAACAGTCAAAATATTGACTTTTTTTTTTATAGTTCACTGTTGGCAAGAACAGATATTATTTGTTTCAACAATGATTAAGGAGCAAGGGTAGATCACATGGGTGTCAGAAAAATACGGATCTTTACACAGGATCTCCAGACTCTTCCAGAGTTGTGTGATATCCAGTTTTGCATGTTAACATCCTGTTCCCACAGGGAAAGCATTATCAGTCCTAAAAGCATCATACAGGAACTCTAGACCCATTAACCAGTGGTTTACCTTCCAAAACACACATAATACTGATTTATATCTGGCACTGCAGTGTAAGTCCACAGTAACCATTTACATCATACAGTTTCCAGTAGTTATTAATTAATGTCCATTCAGGGGTTATAGCATGTTTTATAAATAATGTGGGCTACAGCTATGCATCCTTATAATTCTGACAAATTGTGGACACATGGAAAATTCCTTAACAACATATATTTTTAATTTCAGACCAAAATGTTGAAATAAATGATATAAGAAACACACTTTTCCTCTTTGTCATAAAAACAAGCAAATGTGTGAAATAAAGGTCCCTGTATGAAGAAAGAGCATGGTTTAAATAATTACATAAAGTAGTTAAAGCAGACGCATTTCACTCTTCACATTAGGAGTTGACAAGCCGGTTGTTCTCTCCCTTTTTCATGAGTCTTCTAAGTTAGCGAGACATCATTCGGACAAACTCTGTAGAGCATAAGGTGAAAACCAGGTTAGTTAGAGATGAACAGATAGCTTCCTTTCCAATTTATGAGCAGAAATATCCAAGTACTATAGTGCATGTATATTTATTAGGTACCCCCCCTTTGCCTGTCAAAAATGCCCTAATTCCTCATGGCATAGATTCATTAAAGAGCTGGAAACATTCCTCAGAGATTTTGGTCCATATTGATATGACAGCATCACACAGTTGCTGCAGATTCGTACATCCATGATGTGAATCTCCCATTGCACCACATCCCATAGGTGCTCTACTGGATTGATATCTGGTGACTGTGGAAGCCATTGGAGTATAGGGGACTCGTGGTCATGTTCAGTCAGAGTTTTGTGACCTGGCACATTATACTACTTGAAGTAGCCATCACAAGATGGGCGCACCGTGGTCATAAACGGAAGGACATGGTCAGCAATTATACTGAGGTTGGTTGTGGCAAAAATATGCCAAGAAAATGTTACCCATACCATAACACCAGCACTACCGACCTGAACAGTTGATACAAGGCAAGATGGATCCATGTTTTCATGTTGTTTATGCCAAATTCTAACCCTACCATCTGAATGTTTAAGCAGAAATTAAGACTCATCAGACCAGGCAACCTTTTTCCAGTCAACTATTGTTTGATCACAGTGAGCCTGTGTGAACTGTATCCTCTGTTTCCTATTCTTAGCTCACAGGAGTGGCACACAGTGTGGTCTTCTGCTGCTGTAGCCCATTTGCTTCAAGGTTCATCATGTCGTGTGATTAGAGATGCTCTTCTGCATACCTCAGTTGTAACGAGAGGTTATGAGTTGCTGTTGCCAGCTTAAACCAGTCCGGCCATTGTCCTCTGACATCAACAAGGCATTTTCACCAGCAGAACTGCCACTGAATGGATATTTTGTCTTTTTCTGACCATTCTTTGTAAGCCCTAGTGATGGTTGACCATGAAAATCCCAGTAGATCAGAAGTTTCTGAAATACTCAGGCAAACCCGTTTGACACCAACAACCATGCCACGATCAAAGTCACTTAAATTACCTTTCTTCCCCATTCTGATGCTCGGTTTGAACTTTAGCAGATCATCTTGACCATGTCAACATATCTAAATGCACTTAGTTGCTCCTATGTGATTGGCTGATTAGAAAATTGCATTAACAAGCAGTTGAACAGGTGTACCTAATAAACTGGCCGGTGCTTGTATATGAATAAAGGCTACATATGTGGAGCACAAAATATAACTCTAACCTTCAAAGTCAACCTGCCCGTCTCCATTGAGGTCAACATCCCTGAGGATCTCATCAATCTCTCTGTGGTTGAGCTGCTCTCCCATCAGCTTCTTCATGGCTTCCCTTAGTTCAGCCAGACTGATCTGACCATCACCATCGGAATCAAACTGAGACAAAAAGATCAATTAAAAGGCGTGTGACTTCAGAAAACTTAGGAATACAATACACCTGTCAGTAGCATGGAACACCAACCTCTCTAAAAGCATCTCTCAGTTCTTTCACTCCGATCATGTCTGCTGTCTCAGCCAGCATCTTTGGGCCCATCAGGTCTACAAAGTCCTCGAAATCCACTCTACCACCACCTAGTGAACAAACATACAATCATATAAGAAGTATCATGAATATACACCAGATATATATGCTCCACTAAATCTGTTCTTGAATAGAACTCTGCCAAAGTGTGGCTGAGATAATGAAGTATAATGATACCAACAAGGTTGTCACTCACAGATCTGCTGACTGAGTTCAATCAGCTCCATTTCTGTGGGCATGTAGCCCATCGTCCTCATGCACTCGCCCAGATCCTTACAGCTAATGAAGCCGTCCTTGTCTTTGTCAAATTCCCGGAAGGCTTCTTTCAACTCTGAAGGCAGAGAAAGAGTGAGAGAGAGAGAGAGCATCTTCCTCAGTTTGTTGACATTAATGTGTAATCTGTCTGTCCAGTAAGAGGATTTTGAAGGATAAAAGTACGGTGATCACTCATATCATTTGTTGGAGGAGTAGTTCATCCAAAGCTACTCACACTTATGCAATTGCAAAGCAAAAGCTAATGCTTTAAGTATGATATAAGTGGTCCATATTCTGAAGCCTTACTATAACACCGTGTCAGGAACAGACTTGAATTCGGATGAAATCACAGCCGTTAATGATATGTTTTGAATATGGTGACATGTCAAGTCACCTTTATTTATATAGCGCTTTTAACAATACAGATTGTGTAAAAGCACTTAACAGTATCAAATTGAAAGATAGAGTGTCAGTAATTTATAATGATAAGATTAAACACTCAATTTTCAGTTAAAGGCATTTCATTATTGAATTCAGAGATGTCATTGTCTAGCTCAGTTTAGTTTAAATATTATCTGTGCAATCAAATCGGCGATAATCGCTAGAAATTAAGTGTCCCCAACTGAGCAAGCCAGAGGCGACAGCGGCAAGGAACCAAAACTCCCTCTGTGACAGAATGGAGAAAAAAAACCTTGGGAGAAACCAGACTCAGTCGGGGGGGCAGTTCTCCTCTGACCAGACGAAACCCGCAGTTCAAAAGTTTATATGTGAATAAGAGCTATGAAAGATTCTTTGAATTTCTCCTTTTGCGTTCCACAGAAGAAAGGAAAACATACATGAGCGCAAGTAAATTATTTTCATCATTTGGTTGAATTATTATATTAGATGTATCTTATCAAGGGATTTAGAGGAGACTGAAGGTAGATTCATTTCAATTGAGAGAGGTAATGGCAAGAATCCATGTTGATGGAGGGAGAGAAGTCAATCAGGGAAGGAATCATATTACTTTGGATGGTGGGAGAGTTTAACGCTCTTAATGATATAAAGCATATCAGTGATGTTGGATATCTCTGTACCTTCAATTTCCTCTGGCCGTAGATCTCTGTCCTGCAGTGAGAACAGATTTCAAAGAGACATACAGAGACAAACTATTAGGACAAACACACAGATATGTAGGCGCAAACATACAAAACACAGAAAAATGTGCATAATAATTCAAATAAAAATATGACATTAATTAATTAAATAAATAATTAATAAAATAGTATAATTATAACAAAATATAAATAATAATTCAATTCAATAATTTTTCAAATGGTTTAGTCATCCAATCATTACAAATGATACAAAAAAATCAGAAAAATTGGTTAGAAAGTGTGGGAACCCTGTATTATGATCTTTCCTGTAATCTGCTTTGCATTCAGACTGTGCTTGTTGAACTGTCACTCAAAGTACATTGTACCAGCGAGCCTCACACACACCTGTCGGTGTCGCTGGGGCGACCATCTGCACACCGCTGCATGAACACGCGGGTGGATGAATGAAACACATGAGGCTCAGATCACCGGTCAGCACAAGAAAAAATTTGGAAACATTTGGCATCACTTGCTCACCAGTGAATGGGTGCCATCAAAATGAGAGTCCAAACAGTTGATAAAAACATCACAATAATCTACAAGTAACGTCTTGTGAAAAGCTGTGTGTTTGCGTTTTTGACTTCTGGATAAATTATGAGTCCTCTATCCATAATATTCCTTTCCCCAGTGAAAAAGTAATCTCGTCAGCGAAGAAATACAGTATGCACAGACCAAACATGTTTACAAACCCAAAACACTTGATGGATTCATTTATTACAAATACCCAGCTTTTCACGTCACAAGACGCTAATTGATGGATGTGAGATGTGTGAATTACTTGAGGATTACAGTGATGTTTTTATCAGCTGTTTGACTCTCATTCTGACGGCACCCATTCACTGCAGAGAGGATGCATTGGTGAGCAAGTGATGTAATGCTACATTTCTCCAAATCTGTTCAGATGATGAAACAAACTCATCTACATCTTGGACAGGATGAGTACACTTCCAACAAATTTTCATTTTTGGGTGAACTATTCCTTTCATGAACTTAGAATATAATCATGGATTTAATGTTTTCCTTTAATAATATCGAGGTCCTCAAGCAAAACTGACTGAGAACCACAGTGCTATGATATTATGGATTATACTGTAAGTTATCTAAGGATAGAAAAGCACGCATGTGGGATTGTGGGCTGTCAGATATTCATGTTCGTGGAAATGCAGAAACTCAGTCATTAAAACATTATCAACATAACTCCAAGTAAAAAAAAGAACAAGCAGAGCAATGAAATCTCAAATGAATCAACATTTATACATTACATAAGTAAGATGATAACAAATGGTAGAGTGATTTGGATTTTGATCTGATTGACTGAGCCTGTGTTTTGGCAGTGGCCAGTCAGCACATATTCACACAGCTGGGGAGTATTTAGGCTGATTACTACCATGAATTGGCAAGCATGATGCAAGCAGCAGTAGGATAAGGTCACTATGGTGAACAGATTACAAGGGTCCAGGTTGCCAGGCAACAAATGGAGTCGAATGGAGTTCGCATATAATTTTTTTTTTTTGTTTTGTGAAACTCAGGTGTACTCGTCCATACAGTATATAGTTTTTATGTAGTCTGTTCAACATGCACCGTGGAGCCTCAATAAGTGCTGCACTACTAAGCAGATATAAATATAATGATATTATTTGGTGAAAAAAGGATTTAGATAAATAAATATGTCACAAACAATTTCAGGGAAATTTTCCATCTGTTTTGTCTTTGCAGCAATTTCTGCAGCTTACACCCTACTTTTCTATCCACACAAAAATTATTCTGGGATTATCAGACAGAATGTAGACATTGACATGCAACATTAAGCTACTATGGAACTACACGCTTGTACACTTTTTCTCTTTATAGTTTTGACTACATTCACCGGGCTAACATAAGAATCTGATTATACTGCCAATGGTAGGTGAAAAATCTTCACCTCTCTTTGAAAAAACATGCACAATGATTGACTTTTGTTTTTTTTTCTTCCTGCAGAGACATAAGAGGTTTTACCAAGATTCTCCCATGAGTAAAAAAGAACATTATACTAATGGCATATATAAATCACAATTGACAGCAGAAGGATATTACACTGCCTCAGTTGCGTCGATCAGTACTCTAGAATCTACAGGAACTTAATTTACAATTTTAAAAACTACTAATTTCTTCATTCACCCCAAACCACTTCACTAGGTAATATTATATTATACTATATAATTTCCAATCTGGTGCACACTTGAGAGCAATTAGGTTGTAGAAATGCATTCGTGGTAGGTTGTGCATTCATGCCTGTTATGAACACTTTAATGTGAATTGTTACTTTAAAGTGCATTTAAATTTAAGCATCCTTACAAATCTGCATGAAGGACTTGGCAACATAAAAAATGACTTGGTATTGACTCACAAAGAACAATGTGGCACAGCATCCTCCAGTCGCAGGAATGGGAGATGATGGGACATTATGAAAGTAATGGGGGCTCAAGGGAGGATTTGACTGAAGATGGATAAGACAGAAAATGATCATCTGATTCCCTGATGGAAATTCTGACAACCGATGCTCTGTGTGCCCACACCATGCATTATCTAAAAAAGGTGTGTTTGTAAGTGTGTGTGTACATACGAGTTGAGCCTGAGCGAAGCTTTGCCGGAGAAAGATGCAGGCTGGGCCCACGATGTTGTGTAGCATGGTACAGTTCTGAACCAGAGCACATATCGGCTCCTCAAACTGCTGGCCCAGCTCTTCATCATCCTCATCCTCAGCTGCCGCATCACCGCTGCCTCTTAACACGGCGGATGCCAATGGCTGTCCACTGCCTTCCAGGGGCGGGACCCCCTTTACAAGGAACCATTTCATTATGCACCAGACAAAATTGCAGTCTGACAAGGTCTAATGCTGCTGTATGTGGTGCTGATGTCTATACTATAAATTACAAATATTATTTTATTTAAAAAAATTTCATGGGAACCAAATCAGTTCTCAAAAAAAAAAAGAAAAGAAAAGAAGTTCAGTGGAACATGAAAGGAGACGTTTAGCAGAATGTCCGACCCACCCATATATTAAAAGTGGATGGGAACCAGGGACTGACAAGCTTTAAAAAAGCACCATAAAAGCAGCACAAAATTGCACTATATGTGACCCTGGACCAGTCATAAGTAGCACGAGTATATTTGTAGCAATAGCCAAAAATACTTTGTATGGGTCAAATATTGTTATATTAAGTAAAGATATTTTGTAAATTTACTTCCGTAAATATATCAAAACTTAATTTTTGATTAGCAATATGCATTGCTAAGGACTTCATAGACAGCGATTTTTTTGCACCCTCAGATTTCAGATTTTCTGATCCTAACAAACCATGCATCAATGGAAAGCTTATATTTATTCAGCCTTCAGATGATGCATAAATCTCAATTTCCAAAAATTTACCCTTATGACTGGTTTTGTGGTCCAGGGCCACATTTAACAAATCTTCTGAACCCATATTTATTGCTTTGTGTGAGGTAAAGAGTGAAATTTGATTAATAGAAATCTTAAAAATCCTGCTCAAAAGCCATCGTTACCATTCACTTTTATTGTAATAGAGTAGCTTGGACATTCTGCTATAAATATTATGTATAGTCATGTTTGGAATGACATGAATGTGAAAATATTTATAATTTATCATTATATATAGTACCGTTCAAAGGTTTGGGGTCAGTAAGGGTTGTAATTTGTAAATATTTAATAATTAAGTTAATAATTAAATACATTTATAACGTTACAAAAATTATATTTTAAATAAATGTTGTACTTTTGAACTTTTACAGAATCCTGGAAAAAAAGTATCCCTGTCAACACAAAAATATTAAGCAAGTACAACTGTTGTAATAAAAAACATTCAGCATATTCAGCATAATGATTTCTGAAGGATCGTGTGACAGTGAAAACTGTGGTAATGACTGGTGAAAATTCAGCTTTGCATCACAGCAATAAGTTATTTTAAATTGTAATAATATTTCCAAATAATAGTGTTTACTGTATTTTTGATCAAATAAATGCAGTCCTCATCAGCATAAGAGACTTCTTGTTAAAAAAAATTAAATAACAACCCCAAACTTTTTAAGTGGTGAAATATTCCTTAAACTTTGTACATTACAAATATTGCAACTTAATTCACACATTTTATTTCAATAGATTAATTTATCGCACCATAATACTTCTACGTATGAATAGTTTCAAGTAATTTTCTAAATCAGACTCACTGATCTGCAACTTATAAAATAGTCTTTTTAAAAACTGATATCTTACCTTCTTCACGCTGCTTCTTTTAGATGGCTTCGCTCCCATCATTTGTATTTCTCTAATTCTCACTGCTCCAACTCTTTCTTGTCATCTCTGTCCCTCCCCTTCCCTCTTTATCACTCACTCTTGGTTTCTGTCCTCAGATTATTACATAAACTTTGCGACACATGATCGATGTCGTCAGAATATCCCAAGAGGGGGCGGAGTTGCTTAAACAAGAGGTGATGGGTAGTGATGCTAATACCACCAAAAACAGGGGAGCAGTGAGACCTATTCCTTCAGCCAGAAACGCCATTTCCAGGGTTTTCTGAGCACTCTAATCCCGATGCTCTCGGACCTTGCATCTGTTGTCTGTTTTCTCTCTCTCTCTGCATGTTTTTTCTTCCCCCTTCTTTCTTTTTCCATGTTCACTCACATCCTCATTTTGCCTTGTGACGGACTCTAATCGCACTTGTTCTGCTACAAGTGACTGGCACGGTACAAAATAGGAAGGGATGGAGGGATGAGGAGAGAAATGGAGAGAGAGCGAGAGAAAGCAAAGGGGTGGGAAAGGTCTGCATAATCCGCAACATTCCAGATTACATGGTGAGTGCATCGCAGCTGGCAGTGCTGATAAGGGAATGTAGGATTGTAGAAAGATTGTAGAGAGCAGGTAGACAGCCATCAGATGGTTTTTAGAAGGGTGATGAGCTGCGGTGTCAGGGGTCAGAGGTCAAAAGGGTCAGATGGATCAGTAGACGATGCCAAATCAGTACTTATTATAAATGTCAGTGTAGAAAACAGGAAAATAATGTTTTATAGCTTATTAGTTACTAAATGTTATATAGTTACTATAGCAATATATGTTACTATATTGTGCTATATAATTAAATTATCTATTTTTGGTCCAAACAAACAAAGAATAAAGAAATATCTGAATGACAGCTGTCCCCGGACCCATCAACATGGTTATTTGTTTTGCTGTAATAACTCCCAAAATATGATAGTCGGGGCAAAGATCTAATTCTTGGTATTAGAGAGGGAAGAAACATTTTACAGTGGCTCACAGAGTTACTTTACAGTGTTATGATTAACATCAGCAATACTGGTGGACAGTGGAGGACTGGGGCTAAAAAATGGCCCTGGACTTTCTGGCACAGAGTGGCCCACCACACCCGGTCCGCAACACACCACACCATAAACCCACCAGCTCATTATGCACAGAGCAATTTTTAACACTACTTATAAAAATAGAACAAAATACAGAAATAAAATGCTATGTTTTTATAAAGCCATTTTTTTAAAGATAAGACAGCAAAGATATTTATACTTATTACAAATTATTTATAATCCCGAAAAAGTTAAAGTATCACAGTTTCCACAAAAATATTAAACAAATAGATTCTTCAGATTTCTTTCTATCTACCGTCAGCAGCTGTATTATGGATAGCCCATATAACCACTAGGGGGAACCAAACAAGCATTTTTGATATTCTGTAATGTTTACAAAGCAGAAATTCATATTTTTCATAAGATGATTCTAAAATGAAAGAAAAAAAAATCTAATTAATTTTGAGTTAAATTAAATTAAATTAATACATTACCACACAATTTTTTTTTATTTTTTATTATTATCTTAAAGCCCTATTGTTCTATCTTAAAGCTTATGCGTAAATGCTTAAATAGGCTATTTTTTGTGCACGTGCAAAACTAAAACTATAATCATTTTATTAGCATTTTTAAACGTGTGAGTTGGATAGGAGAGTGAGGGACAATGTGGAGACGGATGATGATAGTTTATGCTCTCAGTAACTAACCAATCACAACAAATGTTCAAATATTCAAATGACACAACGTCATTTTCTTCCAAAGATGCTGCCAAAAACGAGAAGAAATTGAATTAGCTTCCTTTCTAACAATCATTATCAGAGGTAATATGTCAAGAAAATTAGCTTCTAGTGTACTTAACTGGGTTATAAAGCATACTTGTGTTGAACGCCAAGAAAGGCTTTCAAGTGAAATACAGATGACTGATGGATCTCGAGTCAAACCAGGTTTAACTGGAAAGTGGCGACTGGAAATATTAAATGTCTGACACTTTTATGTCCCAGGGCAGAATTGATATTTATGAAAAGCTACAGCTCTAAAGGTAGGCTAGTTCACCCAAAAATGATAATTCTGTCATTAATTACTCACCCTAATGTCGTTCCAAACCCGTAAGACCTTCTCTCTGGAAACAACAACTGTAAACATATATGCATTTATGTGCATATCTGCATGCATGCATGCATGTAATCCACACTGAAGTCAAAGAGTCAGTCGCTTGCTGTTAAAGCACTGGTGCATCAAAGAGTGTGTCTTACTCTAAACCTTGGACTTTGATCATCACTAATCTATACATTCACATTAATAAATCAGCAGGGGTTAATCTTCTCAGCACACATTTCTCACTCTTAGACATCCATGATTGTACATTTAACAAGCTAACACCTAACTTTCTGTATATCCTATTTACTCATACATGCGCAGGCATATTAGTGTTTTCCCTAGTTCACCCCAAAATGAAAATCTGTCTTTATTTTACTCACCCTCATATTCTTTCTTCTGCAAAACACAAGTGAAGATCTTTTAAACAACTATTTTTGTCACTTATAATTGTTTTTCATGTAATAAAGAGCCAGCCGGCGACACCGTACAGAGCAGCTCTTAATTGGGTTACCCGTGGAGACCTGGTCTCTGATTGGTGGATTAAATTATTCTATTGTAAGACAGCCAGACAACTGACCTAGAGACGGTGAAATGTAGAGCATCTCGTTTCTGTTGATACTAACAGCTTCTGTACTTGTTTATGTGTATATGTGTGTGGGCTATAGAGGAGATTTGGGTTGTCTGCTGTATACCGGTGGGCTGTCGATGGATTAAGGCCAAAAAACAAGAGAAGAGACAAGCAACAGAAAGACACGGAAGCAGATATGAAAAAGGATGTCAACCGAAAGCAGAATGTATACAGTCACACAAATATTTTCATTTTTCACACTTTATAATTTGACAGAAGCACAGCTTGATTAAATGACACAATAAGGGATGTTTTCCTTGTTTGGCAGCATTTCCATGTGACCAGGAAACCAAAATTTTGGGAATTGGTAAAAAATAAAATGGATGTGGCGGTTAATATTGATTTGATTAAGATATTTTCTTCTTCTGTATTGCAAATATACATGCATTTTTTTTAAGCGGATCTACAGTTATATATAGGATGTAGGATAAAGGTTCTTCATAGACATCAGTGATTCCATGAAGGATCTTTAACATCCATAGATCCTTTTCAGTGTATAAAAAGTTATGTTATACTTATTATTCTTTAGATTCCTTCCTTTAGGTTGTTTAGATTTTTACTTTTAAGAAGGTTCTTCTTCTACATGCATGCCCACCTATATTTTTTATGAAAACTGTTACTGGCAAAATGTTTGGAGTGTTGGAAATGACACCACAAGTGAGAGATAAAAGAAGTCATGTAACACAAAAAATATGAAATATTTCATTTCACATTGTATTTAGAATATCATACTATTTAATGTGATGAATTTATATGTTACATTTTAGGAATTTACAAATTAGTATTTAATTCAGTTTTACTGATTTTTTCTGAGTGAAAATGATTTCTACACCAATTTGTTTTTCAGTGTACCTTTAAAGCTAAACTTGAAACTTGAAATATAGTAAAAACAAATAATGTGATTTTCATTTTCCAAAGAAAAATGTTTTAAACCATTAGTTTTAACATGTCTGAACAAAATTATAAACGCAACACTTTTGTTTTTGCCCCCATTTTTCATGAGCTGAACTCAAAGATCTAAGACTTTTTCTATGTACACAAAAGGCCTATTTCTCTCAAATATTGTTCACAAATCTGTCTAAATCTGTGTTAGTGACCGAAAACCAGTCAGTATCTGACTGAACATTTAACCCAACCGCTGGGTCAAAACAACCCAATAGCTGGGTTTGTCCATATTTCACCCAGCGCTAGATTGTATTTAACCCAGCACTTTTTAGATATGATCACAAAGCTGTCCCCACATCTAGTGATATGTTATTATTACGATGGCCAAAGCTGCAGTGTTCACAAGAGTGTTCTTGTGAGTGAATCAGTTTTTAGATCTGATCTCTTGAGTCGTTAATCTCACCCATATAATCCTCCCCTTCTCAATCAATCTCTCTTATTCTTTTTCTTTTATCCCTCACTCTCTTCTCCCATGCCTTTCACTCCTCCTCCTTTCTTCCCTCTCAGTGTTTTTGTTTTTCTTTGATTGAGTGATATGATATCCAAGATTCAGTCTCTGCATTGTTATCTAAGATTCAATCTCTACCCTTTATCAGACTTATATTTTTTTTGGCATGTTCGGCATGAAACTATACAGTATATTGTTATTAGATTCTGACACATTGCAAAGGATCAAATTGAGTGTATTGTTATTACCTTCTTTTAAATTACAATCACTCATTAACTTTTATGTTATTTTTGAGGTCCGACGAGAGACCTCAAAAGCTTTTTAAAGGCCAAAAAAAAAAAAAAATACTTAAAGTTGTAATGTTTTTTAAGTTTTGAAATAAGTATTGTTAATGATATTAAGTCAGTCCTGTTTAAAGAATTTGAAGGTTGATAGATTTGGACTAGTGAATTAGTGAAAAGTGAAATAAAGAGATATAATGGAAAGCTGTGCTAGTTTCATATCCTATGCATTTGGGAAGGCAAGCTTTAAAGAATGAGGTGTGGTGAATAATAGATAATACATAATACTCTTTCACCTTTTACTCCAGTACAGAGCCATAATCCTCTGAAAGCAGAGAGTTTGTCAGAAAATGATTATTATGATTACTGCTGTGTGAAAGGGTTTAAGAATTAATAAACTACAGACTGGAAAGAGTAAATGTGAGAGGAGTGTAGATGAAGGGAACAATTCTGTGTTTCTATACAGATTTTTCAGCAATGGACAATGGTGACATTGAAAAAAAAAAAAAAGACTTTTAAAGTTATGTAATAACATATTAATTCAGCTTCACAATTTCATGTTTAAACGTGGAAATTCTTCGTACACCATTTTGCAGTGACAGTCTAATATCTGCATAACTCCCCTTCCTCCTGACCAGTTCTCAATGTGTATTATTATTATTATATACAAATGTCTAAGTACAATGCAGGCATCAGATAACTTTTGACCAACATTTGATCATTCAATATTTGAAATGGGCTTTTCTGAATAACTTTGAGGTCCAAACCAGGAGAACTTCAGTGTCATGCCAACTAATAAGTAACACTGTAGTGAGAGTTTCCATTTAACATCACGTATTTAAGAATCAAACATTAAAGAGAACAACTTAAAAACGACATCCAGTCTTTGAGTTAATAGAGCAAAAAAATCCTTCACAAATAGAGACCCTCATTCAAATCACACAAAACCACTTTCGCGGGCATCACAGTATCCATCAGCATAATAATAAGCACTGTTTCATGAGCAATCACAGTGCCTCTTTTTTGAATAGTATATGACAAACCCGATCACCGTTTTTACCATCAAGCACTTAATAAAGAGTTTTCAACAAACAAAAACATTTGTTTAAATCAAGACCATGAATGAAAATACAACAGCTCACAGTTCACCTCAGCACAACACAAGACCCAGCAGCCCATACCTGACCAAAGACGGATGCCACAATGGGTCTGAGTTTCCTGCGCTCCGTCTCCACTCTGAGGGGCTCTGTGTCAGGGTCAGTGGGTGAGTTCAGACTGAGGGTTTTGGTTTTGGGCGGCCGTTTGAAGCTGCCGCCACCTGAAGAGGTGCTCCATCTCCTAAGCTTCTCTATCTTCTTCCTGAAGGACCCCTACATTTACAATATGGAGCAAAAGAGCATTTTATGATCTAATTTAAGCTCCAAGTATGAAATGTGGAGACCAGGACTAGTTGTCACATGGGCTATATATCAATAACGATTAAAAATTCTGTCCTACAATAAATTACTGTATTATAGACTACCATTTAAATGATTATAAATTATTATATTATACAATACTATAGTTTGGGGTCAGTAAGTTTTTGTTGCTAAATTGTTTTGAATAAATCCTGAAAACAAAGCATTATGGTTTCCACAAAAAAATAAATAAATAAAACAAATTTGCAGCGCAAATTTTCAGTTGATATTAATAAGAAATGTTTCTTGAACATCAAATCAGCGTATTCGAATAATTTCTCAAGGCTCATGTGACGCTGAAGACTGGAGTAATGACGCTAAAAATTCAGCTTTGCATCACAGAAATAAATTATATTTTAAAATATATTCAAATAGAAAATATTGTAATAATATTTGTTGTTTTTACTGTATTTTTGATCAAATTAATGCAGCCTTGATAAGCATAAGAGACTTATTGTAAAAACATCGTAGGACCCCAAACCTTTGAATGGTATTGAATATTACTGTATAATTTAATTTTTAATTACAATTTCTGTTTGTCAGATTTGTAGCGTTTCTTGAATTGACTTATGTTTAAAAACAGTTTTACAGTTTATATTTTGCTGAAAAACTTAATGGCAGGTTCCATTGTGACAATTTACCCCATATACTGTAGCATGACAACACACAAAGGTGAATTGTTTCTTTGCAATAATGGCTAAATAGTGTAATTTTTGATTGTCAAAATTAGAAGTTATGTGCCTGCACAGAAAACCTACCCTAAGAAACATTAACTGGACGAAAAAGTGTAACAACCAGCCCTGGTCTTTCTGATTTACTTCAAGCATTTTCATTAAAATCTTATTGTTCATTACACATACAAAGTTTCAATCTGCCAAACTTACTACATTTTCAATCATTTGTGCTCCATCTCATAGGCTAAGGCTCAAAGGTCACATACCTTTTTGACAATCTTGTCTTGAGGAACCTCAATGGTTTCCATGCTGCCTGCTTCCATTGACATCTTTCTCTGTGATGACTGATGAGCATTAATGCTTTTCTATGGCTGTGTATTTCTTTCTCTCACTCTATCTGTTTAGATTCTGTTGCAGAAAATTACATTGAGTGTTTCCATCTCTGGATATCACTCGCCCCTCCTTTCTCTCTCTCTCTCTCTCGCTCACATTCTCATCATTCAGTCTCTCTCAATCTGTTCCTCTTTAATACTGTCCCTCCATCTCTCGCTCTCTCTCACTCATTCATATGTAGGTTCTCTGTCTCCTCCCTCTTTGCTGTATAGATGAGTCAAGTAAATATAACAAATATTTTCCCATTTCCAGACAAGACACGTAAAAGTCTGAATTCTTGAACAATAATACAATAAAACTGATTCTTTTGACTTATTTAGTCAAAAGACAAATGATTCCTCCAAACATATAACTCATATTCAGTGTCATTTTTTTTTTTTTAATCTCAGTCTCACCTTTTTTTTTTTTTGATTGATAAAATTCATTTCTCTTCATTCCCACAACAACAACTATTTATTTTCTCTTATCAGACAGTAGATTGATGCACCGGCAGTGTGTGATTAGACTGTAGATAAGGAGAAACGATTCATCTCTCATTCTTTTTCCTGATTTACATCTGATTTAATCCTTTATCCTGTCTCCTGCTCTTCACAAAATCCTCTTACATGTTCATGTTCTTGTCTATAATTTTTCATCCTGTATTTCCATCCAACACCATTTATTTATATTGTCACATCTATATGGGTCATTTGAAATTAAGTCAATAACCTTCTCTAAATGTTGCTTACCTTTTGTTGATGACTCAACAAGAGATTGTTTTTATTAATAGTATAATAGTAGTGGTTGTAGTAGTAATAATAATTAATAACATTTTTACAAGATTAGCCAGTTCATGATTAGTCATTTGTGAGAAATTTGCTATTATCTTTTTATTTTATTACTATCTTTATTGCTTTTTTTGATGTTCTTTTGCATCTGAGTTCACCGCAACTTCCATAATTTCAACTTTTTGAATATTTAAAAAAAAAAAAATTGTATGTATGCTGGTTAGTCAATTGTTAAAAATCTAATACAATTTTTTTTACAATTTTTCATAGACCAGATGTTCTGACAAGCAGCAGCTTAAATAAGTAGGTGTAAGACTCACATTCCACAGCAGTGCTTTTGTTTATAGGTGAAGATTTCATGATATACTTAGCACGCACAGCCCACACAACAGTAATATTATGTAAGACTGAAAAGGGAGAATAAAGAAAAAATCTGATGATCCCTATGATCTGCATGGAACATTTTGTTCTGATTTCGAGAAAATTATGTCACATTCACAGAGATGCTAAAGATGTATTCAATTGATAATCTAATTGCTAAGACCTATTCAACAAGCTTAATTTAAAAACAAGCATTATATTTAAGAGCTATGAGAAGAATATGTAAATGTGGGTTCTTGCTAAGCATGTATGTGTCAGTGAACATGTACACTCCAGTGTAAAGCGCTTCTTGATTTGCTGGGTTCCTCATTCCCTTTGTCCTAGAGTGCTCAGAGTAGCTGCAAGCTGCTAGTGACGCATACATGGAGTTTTAATACCACTAAGAGCATCTGTTTCATACTGTTACAGCACAGAGCTCACTCTTTTACAGCTTAAAACGTGAACTGTTCCGTCTGTCCAATCCATCCGTTCAACAATTTCTATTTTTTTCCCTCTCACATGATCCCTTGCTAACTACAGCTGCTTATTAAAAACTGGGTCAAGTATACAGATACTGTGGAAGTTTTGTACAATGCAAAACTATCTATTAAATAAGCCATATTAAAATAATTATTATTATAGACATTGTATTTTGACAGTGATGGAAATTGAGGAAGAAATATTTGAGATTCTGCACTATTTCAAGGCCACTAATCAAGTAAGCAAATTTATAACGTTGATCATGTGAGATTATTTTTGTACAGATGGTCAGATGTTCTTGATTCCATTGAAACATAAGTTGCTCTTTGGATCATCAAAATCATCCTGGATAAGGATAACATGATCATTACGTTTTACACAAACTTGTGAAGTTCATGCAACCCGTGTGCTGCAGAGAGTTCACAATAATCAAAATCAAACTATTTTTTACCATATGTATGTCTGCTTCTTGATTCTGTGGAATGCAATACATGTTATTTATAGAAGAAGATCCAAACTTTTTCCTGAAGTGAAAGTGAATGGTAACCACAGCCATCAAGCAAGATTTTAAGTGATTATAAACTTAAAGGGTATAGTTCACACAAAAATGAAAATTCTGACATCAATTACTCACCTGCGTAATGGTGCTCTCGTGTCAAAGACGGACACGGAAGAGAAAAAATTGTTGAAAAAAGTCATTTTCTTTGCACACAAAAAGTATTCTCGTTGCTTCATAACATTTCGGTTGAACCATTGATGTCACATGGATTATTTTAACAATGTTCTTACTATCTTCCATAAAACGTGTCTGTCTATGCAGGGTCAGAAAGCTCTTGGATTCCATTAAAAATATCTTAATTTGTGTTCTGAGGATGAACGAAAGTCTTACGAGTTTGGAACGACATGAGGGCGAGTAATTCATGACAGAATTTTCATTTTTGGGTGAAATATAGTCTGCTCTTCATAATCATATGGCTTCATAAGACATAAGACAAAAAATGGAAGAATTATATTTGTATGCACATATCACATTTTTTTGTTTACTTCTGACAGTTTGTCAGCCTCTGGTCACCATCCACTTTTACAGAATGGAAGAGTGCAGCAGTAACATTCTTCCAAACGTTTTTTTGTTTTGTTTTTTTTTTCTTAAATTGTTGATAATGTAATTTGTAATAACAGTTTGTTTAAAATGAGAAAAGATTGGGCAATAGAAACAGGTAAAAGTGTTGTATCATATAGATTGTGATTTTGTAAATTTCTTAACGTGTAAATATTTCTATGAATATAAAACATAAACTCAACATGTTTTGCAGGCATTTGAAGAACAGAAATGGAAAAATGAGTCCCTGAACAAAAGTCGCAGTGAGTATCTTATGTGGTCACGAGCTGCTGTGAGATGTTACCCCACTCTTCCACCAAGCCGTCTTGCAAGTTCTCAAACACATCTGGGGGGAAACATAGTTGCATTTTAACACTTTGACACTGCAAGGACTATGGCATGTTCACACAGGTGATCAGGGACCATCTTATTTTTGGTGTTTTGAGAGTCAGTAGAAAGGTCTCTTTTTTACTGTCCTAAGTAACTGTGTCCGTAATTGTCTACTCCACAGTTGCATGTATAATTGCTTATGGTTCATTGAACACGCATGAAAAAAAACCTTTCCAATAAAGTCCCTGTTGCTGAGTTATATATGCATGTAGTCAATAATCTGAACAATGCAAGAGAACAGAAACAGGAATATTGGTCATGTTGACTTGTGTGTGTTTGAGAGGCTTTGGTTTTGAGTTCATTTGTGTTTACCAGTAGCAGGGACATACTCTCTTTAATATTCTCAAAATCACAACAACCTCAGAGCTAATCCAGCATGACTATAGCTTAAATCAAACCCAGTGTAGCAAAGAGATGCAGAAAAGATAAAAGCTTATAAGGTCATCCCATGATTGTAACCTCTGGTTGGTAGACCGTAGTTCACGCAGAAACATTAGTCATCAATTCCAGGATATGATATTCCACATCATAAAGTCACATTTTGTCGTCCCTCTCTCCCTCATTTGTGGGGCAGTTTTTAAAGCCAAAGAGGTTGATGGAGCCATGTACGCCATGCTGGACGCGAGTGACGCTGGTGAAGGTGGGAGACCCGGGTGAAGAGGGGAATAATGAATCTTTCCTCCTCATCCTTTCTGTGACCCACACTATGGGTCCTGCTTCGTCCACCAGCCCCTCGAAAAGAGCCCCCAAACTTTGGCGGATTCGAATGCAGAAGTTTGGACAGCTAAAAGCGTAGATAATTGGGTTCAATACAGAGTTCAGGAAGGCAAACGTTGTCGCGACAGGTAAGTACACCTCCACAAGCTCCACAATCTCTGTCTTGTACTGAGCCGTCACCTCCAGCAAGCAGAAGACGTGGTAGGGCACCCAGCAGAGAATAAAGGTTGCGATCACTGAGACGACCATCTTCGTGAAACTTTCTGAGAGTCGAGCGCTGTTTTGTCTGCCTGATGAAGACAGGCAGCGGAAGAATTTCAAGGATCTCTGTTTGCCATTGTTCGCACCCTGCCGTCGACTCTCAAGCCTCTTTCTGCGAGCTCGCAGTTCAAGAACAATGGAAGTGTAACAGACAGCGATGACAACCAGAGGTATGACAAAAGCCAGCAAGACTTTGGACACTGCCGTCGCTGCCTGACGCACCTTACAATCTCTGTGCAGTGTGTTTGAGGAGGAATAGAGTGCAAAATTGTGATAGCAGAGTTTGTGCCCATCCTTCTTTTCCACAATGGAACGGAACATGAAATACGGAAGTGTGTTAACCGCCGCCCAAGCCCATCCTAGACCGCAGATCTTCCATGCTGCTGAAACAGTACGATGGTTCTGAGTCCAAACTGGCTTAGTCACCATCAAACAACGGTCCAATGATATCACAGCCAGCAGGAAGGCAGAAACAAACATGTTGAGGAAAAAAATGGAGGCCTGGGCTGCACACAAAGCACCGCCCAACTCCCAGCTGTGGTTCTTCAATAGGTAATGAGTGAAAAGCGGCAAGGTTAGTGTGGTTAGGAAGTCCGACAGCGCCAGATTGAGGACCCATACTGCAGCAACCGTCTTGCGACGAAGACGGAAACCCAGCACCCACAGCACCAGTCCGTTTTCCAGGATCCCCAGAGCGGATACCACACCATGGACGCTCACCACTGCCAAGTTCACCCCAGTGTCTTTGTTTAAGGTGTGAGATCTCATTGTTTGCAGAAGAGGGCAGTGGAGCTCTGAGGGGGATGATGGGCTGAGGGTAGAATTAGGAGGGAATGAGGAAGTCATTGCTGTCAAAGAAAAAGAGAAAAAAATATTAATGCATTTTATTACAGCCTTCTGCAATGAAGCATAGATCAGTGAAACCTTTATTATGTGTTTTTAAAAATGTGTGTGTGTGTTTTATCTTGAAGTTGAACATCTGTATCTTCAACCAGGTGTTGTAGTTCTTAAAAAAAAGGTGCAAAAGCTGTCCCTGGGATAGGTATGCCTTTGTACCTAAAGGGTCCGTATTATTACCTAAAAGTTACAAAAGTGTACATTTGGAAAAGGTACCGCCCCAGTGTCAGCTTTTGTACCTTTTTCTGAGAATGTAGGATCTGCCAATTATTGTTTGAACTTTTTGGACAATTTGGAAAAATATCCCTTATGCTCACCAAGTCCAAATTTATTCTATAAAAAATACAGTAAAACAGTAATATACTGTGAAACATTAGTACAGTGGGTATAAAAATTATGGACATCATGGTTAAAACTGCAGCCTTTTGAGATGTAAAAAATGTCAAATCTTTTTCTCATTTTAATTTAATATTAAAACCGAACAAAATCCATGTAAGAAATAAATAGAAACTTTAAGGGGAAAAAGAGGAAAAATCAAACTTAAAGTGACCTGTTTGCATAAAAATTCCCTTTATAATAAGACATCTGTGGAATCATTCAGTCACATTCAAACTTTTACTGAAAAGTATGTATTATCCTCTGGTCATCTTTTAGTTGATTCTGATTAACCCTGAATAAAAATGAGCAGGATCTGTAGAATTTTCTTAACATATTCTTGGCTTGCAGAGAGCCTAAAATTATGTGTTGGAATCTCATTGTGATGAGGTACCAATCAGGAGAATGGTACAAAAGTGTTTCCAAAACATTAGATATGCCATGTGTAATGGAGGCCAGCTAGTATGAGCTGTGTGGGTAAACCTCACTCTCCTGATCTCAAGAGGTGCACCAGTGACTGACAATACATATTAGGCTGCCAAGAGACATACCTGAACATTAAAGGAGCTGCATGAATGTGTGGAAAGTAATGGTTACTTGCTGCATGTGACAACAACATCCTGTATTCTCCGTGTCTGTGGTGTAGAGTGAAGAGAAGGAAGCTATTGCTCACCAAATAAAAAACCTTAGCTTGTCCAAATTTAGCTAAGATCATGTGGCAACACATTTTATGATTTGAATAAACTACACTGAACTTTTGAACCCATGATGAATATGGTGGATCATGAAACAGGGCTGCTTCTCTACAGCTGGGACTGGGGCAGTAGTCAAGATAAAAGCAATCACGGGAAGTGCCAAATACCAGAACATTTTGCCACAAAACCTGCAGGCATCCATTAAAAATATATAGATAAAGAGGAATTTCATCTTTCAGCATGATGATAGCCTTGAACACAAATCTAAGTCTATAAAAGAAACCTTTTGTACTGGCCCAGTCAGAGCCCAGACCTAAATCAAGATGTGCTAAACTGATATTCTTTAATGGCTACTGACCAGCTGAAAGCAACAGGCGTTTCAATATTAGTATTAATATTAGTATATTAGTATTAGTTGAGGGGTGTGCACACTTGTGCAATCAAGACTTTTATTTTTCATTTTTACCCATTAAATATTTTGTTTGTTTGTTATTGGTTTCAGTATTACATTAAATGTGGATCTGACATGATTTTACCTGGATTCGTTTTTTGTTCTCAAAAATTTTAACAGGGGTTTGTAGACTTTTTATATCCACTGTGCAATTTAAAATTGCTGTTTAAAATGGAATTTATTGCTGTGTTGCATTCTAATGCTGACAAAACAGAATATTTCCTAGTGCTTTCAAAAAAGAGGAAGAAAGAATGAGAAAGATGAGGAAGCTGTAATGACACAGATGAGCTTTGAAGTTAAGCAAACTCTATCGACTTAACTGCATTTACAGTAATACAGTAATGAACCGCCTTAGTCTCTTAAGTCTATTAGTCTATTATGAGGTTTCTGCTCTCGTTATTTTGGCTTAGTTTTGTCTGGTGTGAAACATCACAGTACTTTCATTCTAGATCTTCACAACAACATCATCCTGAGGTATGTTAAAAGTCTGTCTCTGTTTAGGCATGTGCATGGATGATCGTACAGCCTAAGTATTTTGAGTAACACCATTTGTCTGCATTTTGTTTTATCTTGTTTTCAAAAAAGAGCAGGCAGACCAAGTCTTGCCAAAATGTAGTGAAATCTCAATCATAGTTTATCATCAAGTTCACAAATTCTTTAATCAATCTTAAAGTAGTTTACAGTGTCTAAACAAACATATTGCATTATAAATGTGCTCAGATTTAGATTCATTGGTATCACAGTGTGTTAAACAGGAATGTATCTCACACTTACATAACAATTGGTGTTTTAGAAGAAATGATGACTGCCAGATGTCTACTGTTCGCTTATCCTGCATCATCCATTCATGTCAGAGATGTCAGTTCTAATTCCTTAGGAAAATCTTGGTGTTGATGATATAAACCAACTACAGTTTCATTCAGGAATGGTAATGGATCTCATTTTTCTTTAAAAAAAGTAGCTTACAATGGGGAACATGAGCATGTCAGTACCTGCCTCATAACATCTCTCCAACAACAACAACAGGAAAGACAGTCTTAAAAGAAAAGATAGCAATCGGTTTCATTGGAATTATAATGAAATAACACAGTTGTTTATTCACCTAAGACTTAAGGATGGGTCTTCAGAAGAAACCTCCTGAAATACAGAACAATTCAGTGATTGTATGAATGAATGAATGAATGAATTTTGTGTAAAACCTGGCGTCCATGTTCTCCAGCATGATTTGAGAATGTTACAAATAGCATCTTGTGCTTCAATAAAAACATTTTATTTAATGCGGAATCTGTAATCCTCACGTTATTGCAAACCTGTATGACTTTATTTATTCATCGGAGCACACAAGATGAATTCTTGTCATATGAGGTCAAACAATAGCTTTGTCTGAGGAACAGACCAAAATTTTCACTAATAACCTTAACAATCAATATTGCAGCAATGAGCAATAAGCGACAGCTTTTGTGGTATTTCATGCATCTTTGGGCCTTGATGTTTGTCTGCCTCAATTCTTCTACTATTTTATTATGTTGAAGAGATCGGTGAGGATATTGTTAAGTCTTTCTAACTATTTTAGTTGATCAGTATCTTGTTTCTGTCAAATGGGAATTTCAGACATATAGATCTGTTTTTGAAAAGATTTGAAATATATATTTGAAAACAGTAATACTGTAAAATATGATTTTAAAATAACTGTCTTGTATTTTAATATATTTTCAATAAATTGTATTTTAGTTAGTGCTGTCAAACAATTAATCACATCCAAAATAAATATAAATATTTCTATTGGTATATTATGATATTTATTATGTATATATAAATACACAAACATATAGCATATATTTTGAAAATATTTACATTTATTTACATGTATACATTTATATTCATATAATTTATATCATATATAAATATATTTAATATATAAACGTAATATATTTTTTCTTAAATATATACATGCATGTGTGTGTATTTATATAGGCCTACCTATACATAATAAATATACACAGTACACACACATGTTATGTAAACAATATTTTTTATTTTGGATGCGATTAATCGCGATTAATCATTTAACAGCATACATACAGTATATATATATATATATATATATATACAGTGAGGAAAATAAGTATTTGAACACCCTGCTATTTTGCAAGTTCTCCCACTTAGAAATCATGGAGGGGTCTGAAATTGTCATCGTAGGTGCATGTCCACTGTGAGAGACATAATCTAAAAAAAAAAATCCAGAAATCACAATGTATGATTTTTAACTATTTATTTGTATGATACAGCTGCAAATAAGTATTTGAACACCTGTCTATCAGCTAGAATTCTGACCCTCAAAGACCTGTTAATCTGCCTTTAAAATGTCCACCTCCACTCCATTTATTATCCTAAATTAGATGCACCTGTTTGAGGTCGTTAGCTGCATAAAGACACCTGTCCACCCCATACAATCAGTAAGAATCCAACTACTAACATGGCTAAGACCAAAGAGCTGTCCAAAGACACTAGAGACAAAATTGTACACCTCCACAAGGCTGGAAAGGGCTACGGGAAATTGCCAAGCAGCTTGGTGAAAAAGGTCCACTGTTGGAGCAATCATTAGAAAATGGAAGAAGCTAAACATGACTGTCAATCTCCTCGGACTGGGGCTCCATGCAAGATCTCACCGTGGGGTCTCAATGATCCTAAGAAAGGTGAGAAATCAGCCCAGAACTACACGGGAGGAGCTGGTCAATGACCTGAAAAGAGCTGGGACCACCGCTTCCAAGGTTACTGTTGGTAGTACACTAAGACGTCATGGTTTGAAATCATGCATGCACGGAAGGTTCCCCTGCTTAAACCAGCACATGTCCAGCCCGACTTAAGTTTGCCAATGACCATTTGGATGATCCAGAGGAGTCATGGGAGAAAGTCATGTGGTCAGATGAGACCAAAATAGAACTTTTTGGTCATAATTCCACTAAACGTGTTTGGAGGAAGAAGAATGATGAGTACCATCCCAAGAACACCATCCCTACTGTGAAGCATGGGGGTGGTAGCATCATGCTTTGGGGGTGTTTTTCTGCACATGGGACAGGGCGACTGCACAGAGGATGACCGGGGCCATCTATTGCGAGATTTTGGGGAACAACCTCCTTCCCTCAGTTAGAGCATTGAAGATGGGTCGAGGCTGGGTCTTCCAACATGACAATGACCCGAAGCACACAGCCAGGATAACCAAGGAGTGGCTCTGTAAGAAGCATATCAAGGTTCTGGCGTGGCCTAGCCAGTCTCCAGACCTAAACCCAATAGAGAATCTTTGGAGGAGCTCAAACTCCGTGTTTCTCAGCGACAGGCCAGAAACCTGACTGATCTAGAGAAGATCTGTGTGGAGGTGGGCCAAAATCCCTCCTGCAGTGTGTGCAAACCTGGTGAAAAACTACAGGAAACGTTTGACCTCTGTAATTGCAAACAAAGGCTACTGTACCAAATATTAACATTGATATTCTCAGGTGTTCAAATACTTATTTGCAGCTGTATCATACAAATAAATAGTTAAAAATCATACATTGTGATTTCTGGATTTTTTTTAGATTATGTCTCTCACAGTGGACATGCACCTCGATGACAATTTCAGACCCCTCCATGATTTCTAAGTGGGAGAACTTGCAAAATAGCAGGGTGTTCAAATACTTATTTTCCTCACTGTATATATATGTCAGTCCTCTGTAGTGTCTTGTGTTTCCCGCCCTCATGTTTCTATATTTGGTCATGTTCCTGTCCTTTTAACAATCAAAAGTTTGATTGTTTATGATTTCGTTCAGTTCTTTGTGGTCTGGTCTACTCGTTACTCCCCGGTGTTCCTGTCTGTCTCAGCTTTGCCTGGTCTTGCCTTGTTTGGACTTGATTAAAGCCTGTTATTTTGAGTTTATCCTCGTCTCGTGTTCCTCGTTCCTCCCGTTCCTCCCGTTGTGTGCACCGTGACACTAAATATATATATAATCCCATTACCAATCCACCTTTTTCTTCAACACGGAAGTAAGCCTATGGGCGAGACTCCCGCAGGCCCGGCGCCAGGATGTTATAGCTGGGGGGGCATTTCAATCCCACGGGGGGCGCCACTTCTTATAGACCTTTTTTCCTGAATAACCAATGAGCGGCGCCATGATGGATTCTAACTTCCGTTTGGGTGCTCTCGTGTTCCGGTCTCCATAGAAATCCATTAAATCGGGGTAAAAAAAAGATAGACTGAATTGAAACTTTTTCAATAACTACATATAAAAATGTGCGGAGGGTTGCTGTGCTGTTGTTGGCTGCCACAGTAACGGCAGTAAGCGAAGAAATTCCTTTAAAGTAACGCTTGTTTTGCGTATCAGAAAATCTGTCTTGTCAGGCACTGTATACATGGCTTGCAGCGCTTAAGTTAAAATACTGAGTGTGAAATAATAATATATGTTAAAATAATGTTTGCTCTTATCATTCTGTGTACAAAATCCCATGAACTTCACCCCGATCGGGAGCTGTATGTGCACTCATCTGTTCTCAATGCAGCTTAACCTTGTGTCGCTTCATGTCATCTTCCCACTCATTGAACTATGACTGTCCTTTACTGCAAAAAGACGAATTAATTAAAAATAACTTTTAGAAAATTGCATTTTTAAAAAAAAAAAAAAAAAAGAGTAGGCTAAGGCCAAGTCACATTTTATTATTACATTCATGAATATCCTAATGTAAAATGCTGGTAAATAAAGCTAAATGTTTACTTACATTATAAATACAGATAAACATTTCTAAAAGCTTTTTTAGTTGTTCTCACTTGATGATAAATCCTTTAAATTTAACGGTATTCAGAAAACTAATAAAAAATAGTAGGCTATATAGTAAACTAATCCTTTAAATTTTAAGGTATTCAGGACAGAGCAACATAAATATCAGAAAATATACGCAGCTATACAATTAAAGGACAAAGTTTTACATATGCCATTATAGCCTAATTTGTGTTTTATTTTTTAATTGTATACAATTATAAAATAAAACGCAAATTATAATCGGGCCTGTTTTAGGCTTTTCCATTTTTTTATATTTTAGACGGCGTCACGGTGATGAGAAAAATGGCTTGCCATCTCCTCATTGTAGGTGCCTTTAGAGAGAAATGCATCTTTATGGATTACGTAGGCTAATGAAAGGGGTTTTACTTTCGGGTTTTTACTTTTGTTTTAAAATGGTAATTTAAAGCTTTCTATAGATATATTTATAATATCTGAGTCAGTTTCGCTGAGTTTCGGTTCATCATTGTGAAGCGCTCCAGTTCAAGACCGGCAGAAAGCGCATCCTCTGTTTTCCTATTTAGGCTATTTTATAAAGGTACAATGTTTTGTTGATATTGTGAATGCACACAAATAAAAGTAGACCCTTTAAAGTTCCGAATGATGTATTTCTCTTACCATAATGAGCAAAAATTACGGTGTAGGCCTGTTTTAAGTTGTTTCTGCTGTAAGAAAAAATGCAAGTGACCGCTCTGGCGCCTCCATGTCCTGCAGCGCGCGCTTCAGCTTACACACAAACTGTTGGATATGCGTCTAACAGCGCACATTTATATAGGTTAAACATTTAAACTAACATTGGGATATGCTTGAACTGTTTTATATCTAAAGATTTTATTTTAGGCAAGTCGTGATGATTTGATACGGCTAAATTAATCAAACACAGGCTATGATTAACTCACTGCTGCCAATAGCTGCTTGGTCCTTGCTTAAAAAGGGGGTACTTCTCTTGACTAAGCGACCCAGATTTATTATATTAAAATAATATGATAAGACACACCAATTTTTAATATCAAGCAGCAAAACGAACTGTTTTGTACAGCTAAAAATAGCAGGATGCAGATGAGACCGGAAGCTAGACCCATAGAATTTACAAATGGCCACGCCCATTTTTACAGCAAGAAAAAGGTGGATAGGTTGACGTGGATGCAAGGTCAAAAAACACTTTCATTTTCTTATAATATGCATTTATTTTTTACCTTATTTGCTCAAGGACTCCCAAACGATTCGCTCAATGATTAATTTATCAAAACCCCTCCGCATGACGCTAATCCGCGGTGATTGATCCTATTGGTCGATTTAATTTAAAGCAGAGTGCAGTGCTGTGTTCAGCCGTTACCGGGGAAACAGCTATTTTTAACGCTCCAAAAGCCGGCAATATGCTAATGTTTCATGTTGACGTCAACATGAAACGGCTTAAGATTCGTTTTAAAAACGACTCGTTTCATTGATTCAGAGTCGACTCTTTCTTTTGAGAGAAAATAACTTTATACACGGTGCACTTTCAGATATAAAACTTTGTAGGATGTTTTCGCTTAGAGCTGTGTTACACACTTCACGAAAGGTAATTTTCAAAAATCCATAATAGGAGCACTTTAAGATTCCTTGTTCTTTTTACCATAAAAGGCAGTGACAGTATGTTTTCAGGTTGACTTTTCTGGCTTTTTATTCTGCCGCTACTTTCATTAGTCTCTCTACTCACAAAGCAGCACCTGGATAGACTAAAATGAAACATACCTTTTATGAAGTTTGTTTACTGTGCTGCCACAGAGCATCTTCTCCAGTTGATCTTTAGGTGTCCCTCAGTTTCTTCTGTCTGTGAACACTTCTTTGCCTTATTTCTTCTCTCTCTTCTCACTCTTTTTTTTCCATTCCTGTCTCATACATCATTTTGTATGTAGTTTTGAAGAGGCGGGGCATATCACAGGTGAAGAACAGTAGAAAGCTGTAAGTGTAAGTGGGATCTTTGTTTATTTTTCTGTCACATGACAGTTCAGCTATTCGTAATTATTATGTTTTGTTTCGCCTACAGTTAGCAGCTGTTCAGACTGTTTGTATGTCTTTTAAATTTATGAATAGTGCTGAATAATAAATATGAATTATTTTATTAGATATTTGAGGCCACAGGGCAACCAAATAAATAAATGAGCAGAGACAATGAAAAGTTTGACAAAATACAGACAAAATAATCACCACAGTAGATTTACAGCTTTTTAATGTGTGAAAATCTCATTACTTTGCTGTAATGTGATGGTAGTGTCTTCTTTTTTGGCTCTCATCCTTAGATCTTCTAATTTAAATTCACTGAGAAACATGGTCATATTTGCTGACATATCACTGAATAAGACAATAATGATCAACTTGTTGAAAACTGAGGTAAAAGGAGCTGAGCAGAGCACGATTCAACAACCACGTGATGTAAAAGACAGGTTGAAATCTGCCACCTTTTGTGAGAGAAATTATTCTTTTGCCAACCTGATTAATAATTGGACCTAAATTGCACCTAAAGGTTTGTTTTTATTTTCAGTTATTTAAGGAACTTCACGTATGAAATAATGAAAAAAAAAAACAAGAAAAAAAAGCAACTGGTTCCACTTTAGAATTTAGCTAGTAGTAATTTGTTCCATGGCTAAAACTGTTTTCAATATTTTCCAAAAGTACTCTTCGTTTATTTATTTTAATAAGGAAAATTTGAATTAGTAAAAACACTAGAATAGGGAACACTTATTCACTATTAACTACGACTTTTCCCTCACTAAATTCCTAATTTGCTGTTTATTAATAATAGTTAGTAAGATAGTTATTAAGTTTAGGTATTGGGTAGGATTAGGGATGTAGAATAAGGTCACGAATAAGGCATTAATATGTGCTTAATTAGTACTAATAAATGTCTAATATTCCAGTAATATGCATGCTAATGTCAGGAATATGGACTAGCTGCGTGTGTTTTGCTCCCCATGTGCTCCCATTGACTTAGTTTTCCCTTGTGTGTGACATGCCAATATTTGGGTTTCTTCCTGTTCCTGCTCTTAATGTGTTCATTGATTCCAGGTGGGTCTCGTCAGTTTCCCTCATTTAGTCATGTATTTAAAGTGTTGTCTGCCCCATGTTTCGTTGTCGGGTCTTGAACGTCAAGTTGTGCTTCGTGTGTCTCCAGCCAGCCCTGTGTTACTCTTGGTTTGTTTATTAAAGACTGTTGATTGTGAAGAATTCTCCTGCGTCTCTGCGTTCCTTGCTCCTTCGCTCCAACGCAGCAGCTAATAAGCAACTAGTTAAGAAACCCTAAAATAAAGTGTTACCAAAAATTTAAATTAAGAAATAGAATAATACAATAATAAATACTGATTAGATGATTTAATTAATACTAATAATGTGTTATATAATTAATTTTCCTCATTGCATCCTGGCAAGTCTCAAGATAATATATGCATCTCATTTAACCTCAATATTATTGACTGAACAACTGAACTTTCAAGGGCCTCAGCGCTCGAGAACAGGTGTGGTCTTATTGTGGAATGCGACTTTTGTTTCCAAAGTTTATAATAAGCTGGGAAGCGGCTCATACATTCATAAAGCAAATGAAAGTAAAGCAATATAAAAATTCTACATGTATGGTCAAAGGTGGTTTTGACCCAATGAAAACTTATCTGGCATGCTACAGATCGGAAAACCTCACTCAGTTTTATTATTACAGCCATAGTTTTATCAAAACAGTTTTGGATGTTATTTCACAAGTGATGTAGGCTATTATAGTTATGATTCATAATTTTGTGTGTGTGTGAGATGTAACACAATATTTTAATGGCAGCCATGTCTTAATAATGTAATTCCGCCATTGTGGTTAATCATTTGCTGAGGTCTGATTGCATGACAACTTCTGAACACTGTGAGATAAGAAATTATGTACTGTATATATACTTGTCATCAGAGACTAACAAGGATCCGCAATTAAGGGGAGATACAGGAGGAACAGAAGCAGATTGAAAACCGGTATAAGGTAAGAAGGTCTTATATTATATTATATCCACCTATTGTAATGAAAGTAATAGTTTTTTGAGTGATAGTGTATGTTTATACTAAATACTATATATATATATATATATATATATATATATATATATATATGTGTGTGTGTGTGTGTGTGTGTGTGTGTGTGTGACCCTGGACCACCAAACCAGTCATAAGTTGCACAGGTATATTTGTAGCAGTAACAATATCAAAACTTCATTTTTGATTGGTAATATGCATTGCTAAGACTTAATTTGGACAACTTTAAAGGCGATTTTCTAAATATTTAGATTTTTTTGCACCCTCAGATTCCTGATCTTCAAATAGTTGTATGTCAGCCAAATATTGTTCTATCCTAACAAACCATACATCAATGGAAAGCTTTGTTCAGCTTTCAAAAAAAAAAAAAAATATATATATATATATATATATATATTTTTTTTTTTTTTTTGACATACAAAATTCAGGTGACGTATAAATCTCAATTTTAAAAAAACATTGACCCTTATGACTGGTTTTGTGGTCCATGGTTTTGTATTACGCAGCGCCTGAAAGTAGTCCCCAGCTAGGTAACTAGTTATAATATAGCTGGGGACTACTTTCAGGCGCTGCGTAATATCACTGCGCCTGCTGCGGCCATGGTACGGCAGCAAAGTTCCTTGATTATTACGCCGGAATGAGAGTATAGTTCCTAATCATATCGGCCTAGAAAATCGCAACTTTTCATTTTCCGCCAGTCTTACTACACGATATAACTACAGAAGAGTCAAGTTTTAAATAGGACAAATATCGAAACTCTTTGGTCATTTTTGAACGCGATGCTACTGGTCTAATCGGATTCAATGATCTATGCTAAGCTATGCTAAAAGTGCTATCGCCAGACCCAGAGATCAGCTGAATGGATTCAAAAACGGTAAAACTCAACTTATTAACTCTGGGGGAGTTGGAGAATGAGCCTATTTCCAAAAAAAGTGGAGTGTTCCTTTAAAATGTTTAACTTTTGATTATAAAATATTTGTTAATTTAATTTAAATGTGGGCAGTATACATGTTAAAACAGAATAAAAAATGCTGTATTAAGAAATGTTCTCATCTGAAATAAAGATTGTAAACAAGTTGTGTCGCGTATTTTACAATACGGCAGCTGATTTTTTACAAAACACACTCACAAAACAATTCACTACACAGACAAAACCTCTATAAAATTCATTGCATTTATTAATATTGCATTTTCATACTACTACTACTGATAACATTTATATGAAAGGGTCACAACTCAATGTAATTGTGTATGACTGTTCATTAGTAGTTACTTCATAGTTAAGGTTTCTTAAACCTTAACTAGTAGATAATTAATAGTTCATATATTAATAGTAATACATTAGTTATTGATTAGCTAACTGTTACTTCACACAATCATACCATTTTTACATACTGATTAGTTAACACATCTTCCTTAGTAGTTAACAGTAGTGAGTTAAGCGTTAATGAATAATTAGTTCAATAATTCCTTATTAGTTATGCAGTAAGTAAGAAACAGTATTCTAAAGTGTTACCAATATTTTTACCTAATTCTCCTCAGTTCTCTCCAAAGATTTCAAATTTTTTTTTTTTCACTTAATTTGACTTGTTTAGCTAGTTTAGTTTTTACACATGAAAAACCTCACATTATTTCTACAAGAAATAAAAATATGGCTACAGTAGATTATCATAAAAGCAGCTATATGACTGAAAAATGAAATGAAAATGTCTCTTACACAATGTCACTTTACTAAAAGTAAATATTTGTTCACTTAATTCAGATGATCATGAAGTCATCAGTGCCCGTCGTGGCCCTGATCGCACTAGTGGTGTCCAGGGTGCAGGCATTTATTTCAGTTGCGGGTAGCGGAAACACCCATGTGACCATTACTGGCCATGCTGTAATGGCGAAGATCCATGAGGTGTGTGAAGCAGTGGCTGAATCAGAAGGAAGAGATTTCAAACCCACGGTGAGTTTGTGTTCAAGCAGAGGCATAAAACAGCACTACCATGAAAGCTGTGCACTTTTTTGGAAGACATATAGTCATTTTTCAAAATGATGACACATAATTTAATTTCCCTATTTAACTCAGGGCCCATCAGCAGAAGAGCTGCTGCGTGCGTGTCTGGGCACAGCCACAGGTGAGGTGTCGGGGGCCAAGTTCCGCACGGCACTGAATCAGATCTACAAGCAGAATGGCTTTGTGGACCAGGACTTCATGAGCAGCGCACCACACCACTTCAATAATGAGGCCTTCATTGAGGGACGCAATCTTATCATTCAGGGGACTGCGGCCATTAAAGCGAACATCCGCACCGACAACTTTCAGTCTGCCCGAGAAACACTGGGGCGAGTGTGTCACACACTGCAGGTAATCACTGATAATCAGTGATGATGACTAAGACATTGCACAAGCATATTGCCTCAGAATTGCTCAAGAACATGTTTTTACTCATTAACTAGGCTATTTGTTGACACTTTTACCAATTGAAAATACATTAAGGACTAAAAACATACAAAATCGAAACCCCTAATAAATATAAGAATACATGTTTTTCTAAAAGGTGTGTCTTTAAGCAACAACACAAATCTGTATGTATGTACAATTAATGCCAAAATGAATGTTTGGAAATGTAAACTGATATTTCCTACTGACATACTGCAGAAAAAGATAGAAATAACTGACTTAAAACCATTTTTAGCTGGTGAAAATACTAGTGTTCTAATATATACTGTATATGAAGAGTTCAGATGCAAAAGCCTCTAAGTGTCATTTGAAATTTTCATCTAAAATTAGCATTTTTCTCAGGCTCCTATGTTTATGTTCAGTTATTTTACTTTAATAGCAGTGTAAACAACCTATTCATTGCCATTAAAGTGAAATTACTGAACCTATACATAGGAGCCTGATAAAAATGCTCTCTCTCTCTCTCTCTATATATATATATACGTAAACATACTGTAAGGATGAAAAACATATTAATATATAATACATTAATATATAATAAGAAATATTTTTGCTAGTGGTTGTGACACGTTTCCTTAAAAGGTGTATCTTTAAGCAAAAACAACAACAACAAATAAAACTTTCATCATTAATATTATGTTAAGCATTCATTTTAATTCATGTTTTTCCCCAGGATTTTTACAGCCACAGTAACTGGGTTGAATTAGGTAACAAAAGTCCATATGCCAACATCATCAGACCGGATCTCAGCATTGAGAAGATTGCAGGTACATAAAGCCAGTGGGTGTGATTTATGAGAGAGACTCATACGTGGAAAAAAAAACAGATTACTCCATTTTTTTTAGTGTTGACATGTCCAATGTTCATGTGTAATAGCTCTTAATAATCGATGTTTTTAATGAAAACATGGAGATAAGTCAACAGATGACTTGGTGCTTAACCGATAACAGGTTACACTCTGGAGTACAAATCATATTGTGTGAGATTAATCTATGTTGACTGTTCCTAAACAGCGAATAAGTAAATTGAGTGTATGAGTGATGATTTGAATGTGTATGTGTTAATGTGCAGACATTGCAATGCCAACATGCAGTGACTGTGCTAGTGGTACCTGTCCAAACCAGCTGCTTCCTGCCATTCTGAATGGGAAGTACCTCACTTCAGGATATATGGGCTTGTTCTCCCCTGAAAAACCTCAAGGTGAGGAGACAAGAGACACGGATGAACACACATACTGTAAAAAATTCAACTCAAAATGTATTAGAAACTACTTAGTTACTTAACTTTACAGTCTTGGTTTTGCAAAACCTAGTAACTATGTAAATAGATGACCAATAGATAGTTTTAGTGTTCGGTCCTTTTAAATTGTCGTATAGGTAAGCAACATGGACTTGAGCATGGACTTATTTCAAATAATGTTGTTGTAACTAGGACATTGGTGGATGTTGTAAGGTTGTGCCACCTTATTTCCTAACACTTGCACATTTTTTCTTTCGATTATTACATAATACAGCAAAATTTGTTATATTGTGTTCATGGGGTGAGAAGTGGTTTCAATGAAGCAATGTCCAAGTTTACGAAATAAAACTATTGTAACAGCAATTAAAAGGTAAAAGCACAACTAAAACATCTAGTAGTTCACAACTTTGCAGCGCAAGTGAAAAAAGCTAATTCAAAATGCCTTTGACTAAAAAAATAAGGTATCTGATGTATTCCATTTCTTCACTTAAGCAACACTTCAATAAGGATTAGAAGTGGAAGTAGGAGAGAAAATATTCATAAATTTTAAAACTTCATCAACTCTTATTTGTCTTTTATGTTTGTGCATAAGGAAAATGTAGCCATGGTGGGGAGACTGATCTCAGCAGTAGCAAGAATCCTCGAGGTGGGATCAGTAAAGACGAGAGCCATTCCTATAATGCTAATCTACACAACAATGCCGTGAACCTGGCAGCTGAAGCCACAATGGAGCTGCTAGAGGACATCCGTGGAGCTATAGGAAACAATAACTACCTTCGGTATGGAGATATATCTTTAGATAAACCTTCCTAAACCTTTAAGAGATTTTATAACTTGCAAAGCTGGGAGTTGTTCTTTTAACAACCTGTTCTCTACACTACTGTTCATGAGGTCAGCAAGATTTTTTTTTTTGAAAGCTATTAATGCATTAGATTGATCAAATGTGACAGTAAAACATTTATAACGTTACAAATGTATTTCTATTTCTAAAAATATTTTTCAAATATTTTTTCAAATAAATGCAGCCTTGCTGAGCTAAAGAGACATTAAAAAGTCCCCAATACTTTTGAATGGTAAAGATAAATGATTTTTTTTTACCTCTCCATCAGGCTGATGGGTATCGCGCGATCTGCAGTGCTGGCTTTTGTGATTGACACCACAGGCAGTATGGCAGACGACATTGCAGAGGCCAAGAGAGTCGCCTTCAACATCATTGACAGTAAGAAAGGAACTCAAGATGAACCATCTGAATATATTCTGGTGCCGTTTAATGATCCAGGTGAGTGCAAAAAAGATATATAGCACATACAAATATTTGGTAAAAATAATCCGTTTTAATTACACTGAACTCTTTTTACTGATACTTTTCAATATTTAATGCAATGTATAATAGGTTTATTTATTACCAACATTTGTTCATTATCTTGTTTTTTCCCCCCTCAATTTTCCTGCAAAAAACAAAAAACAAAAACATGCAGTACTGCCTTAGTATTTGACCAAAATTAGGTATCTTAGGAGACATAAGGATAATGAAGCATAATAAAGGCTTTGTGATATGGTGACTTCAAATTTTGCCTTTGTAGGTAGCTCACTAGGATTTGAATTAGGGCATTGATGTGCTTTGTCATTCGTATTATGGCAAAAGTCAGATCAGATATAGTCTAAATTAATATAAATCTAAATTATTTACAGACACAATTTGTATATATTTTGTATGAATTTGTAGAATTTGGACCACTAATAAGAACCACAAACCCAGATGTGATGAAGTCAGAGATCTCCAAGATCAGGGCTGACGGAGGAGGAGATACCCCAGAAATGTGCCTGTCAGGACTTCAGGTACTGTGCTTTGTGGCCTTTCAGCCAATCATCTTGATCGTCATATGTGAACACTACCAATATAGTTCCTAGTTAGAACTAAGAAATATTAGATTATTGAACAAGGAGTCAAGGTTCCTCTCTTTTCTAACCTTGTTTCTCTGACAGTTGGCTCTGACAGGAGCTCCTTCCTCCTCACATATATATGTGTTCACGGATGCTCCAGCTAAGGATAAACACCTGGAGAAAACCATCTCCGCCCTCATTCGCAGCACCAAGTCAACGGTAAAACTATCCGTCCTTGTTTCACATGCAGTCCTTGCCATCAACATTTTCACCAGCCCTCCATCAGTTTCCCACTTTTTCATCTCTCGGCCTTTCTTTTCAGGTATCTTTCTTACTGACAGCATCAAGCAGCAGGAGGAGAAGGGCATTGAGTGCATCGTCACAGTTTCAGGTGTATTATGACATGGCCTTGGCCTCTGGCGGTCAAGCCATTGAGGTCTCCAAGTCCAGCATCTCTCAAGCCACTGACATTATTGTTGACACCTCTACTTCAGCCCTGGTATGATCAGCATTTTATAGTCATTTTAAACTAGCTTACTGACATTGCAAATACAAAAAAACAGCATCTTCAAAGAACTTTCTCCTATGTCTTTCATTTGTGCAAATGTTTGCACACTCTTTCTTCATTTATCAGGTGACAATTCTTCAGTGCTCCAGGGATCCAGGACGTGTAGAGAATTTCCCCTTCCTACTGGATGGGTCTGTGTCCAACACTACCATCTATATCACAGGAACTGGCTTCACGTTCAACCTGCGCAGCCCCACAGGTAAATTCAGAGACGCTTTTAACTAAATTAGCTGAAATTTTGAAAGAAAGAAAGAAAAACTAAATAAAAAATGTAAAACTATAATAACCCCAATGGGAATTGATTGTATTATATTGTGCTCAGCTTCAAAATAAGGTATCAAAGTAAGTTATACACTTGTAAAAAGTAACGGAATACACTTGCTTCCAGGAGTGACTCAATCTAACACTGTTGTCAACGGACCTCTGGGAACAATTCAGAAAGTGGGAAACCTGCAACGAATCCAATTAAACACAACAGAGATGGGCCTGTGGCACATTGACATGACGACAACACGGCCCTACACCATAAAAGTGATGGGTGAGCCATCATGTACTTATTTGATAAACCAATGCAAAGCTGAACACTAATGTTTTTGCCAACCTGTTATGAGAAGAATACAGATAAATGCCAAGTTCTCTCATGAAACTCAGGCTGATGGGTCCTTAATGCAAACTATGATATTCACAGCGTTAAACAAAGCTGATTAGTTCATGTTGCATACACAGTCAATGAGTTTGCTGCTTTACATTTAAATGGCTGGTTAGCATTCGCTTGAGCATTTCAGAGTTGCTCTGAAACCCTTCACCTTCCCCAGCTCCACCTGTATAGATCTGCTAGCGGTTATTAAATGCACTATTAGTGCAGCAGCAGTATGTCTTAAATACTCACAGCACTGCATCAACAGCAATATCAGCAATAATCTAAAACAACAGTAATAACCAACAACAGCAGCACCAAGCCCAAATGCATTACCACTGTCATCTAATGTAGACAGTAAACAAAATGCTTTAAACCATGTTTTACAGGTCAGAGTGCGATTACTTTCATCTACGACTTTGTGGAGGAATTCAAAGGACCCCATCCTGGATTTGCTGCCATTGATGGGCGGCCGTCAACAGGTTTAAACTGTTGTCCTGTTTAACTATTAAACAATTCTTATTAAATTATTTGAAAGTGTACAGAGTTTTTGCTCTTTATTTAGGCTCACCAGCTAAGCTGCTGCTAACGCTGACTGGAGAGAAAGGTCCAGAGGCTCTAGAGCTGCAGGAGGTTGCTCTCATGGAGGTGTCTGGGGTCAAAGTGTCTAAAGGAACCATTGAGAAAATGGGTAATGGAGATTACCTGGTTACTGTGAACGACGTGCCAGAAGGAGAGTTTGTAGTAATGTTGAAGGGAAAAGACAAGACCTTCACCACCCTCTTCCAGAGGCAGACCACCACACAGATGTCTCAGTCTAAAGTCACCATCAAGGTACAAACTGCATTCTTAGTGCAGTCGCCTTCTTAAAACTTGAAATTAAAAATTGATTATAATGCTCAATATTTATGGACTGTATTATTAAGCTGATTTAAGTGTTGTGTTGTTAGCTTAGCAACATGCTAACATAAAAATCTACTGAAATCACTTGTGGGTCGAGTGTCTTGTACGAAAATCAGTCGCTTGTAAGTTCCCATGGCCGTGATAGGCCTACTTCCTTTAGAAGGCAGTAGGCAGCTCGCTAGTTGTTTAAACAAATCTAATTTTAATTCTAATGCTATTTTCTCTCCATCTTCAGGCAATAGCAGACAGCTCCATGCTGCCAGGACAAGTATTTAAACTCAATTTTACTGTTACAACCAATGGAACCGGTGGTACCTACACAATTCGTGCAAGGAATGACAAAAACATCCCTATGACTCATCCATCAACGTAATTCCTCCACTTAGTTCTCAAATCACTCAGTAATGATAGACATACAAGCTTTAATCAGCTTTGCGTATCAAGTACAAAACTACAATTCTGTTTCTTTGTCCTCACAGGCTCAATCTCGTGAGTGGTGGCAGTGCTCAGGGGACAGTGTCTCTCACTCCATCTGGTAATACGGTCTCAGGCACAGATGTTACGCTAACCATCGAGGCAGAAGGGCCTGGAGGAAGTGACTCTAACTATGCTGTCCTTCGCCTTTCTGTTCTCTCCAAGGTAACCCCAGAGTTTTCAGACAGACTGATAAAGCATTCTGCTCTTGTGAAATTTCAGTGGAAAAGAATGTGGGCTTAGATAAGAAATGGAATGAGGCATATTTATATGTGGAATGTTATTTCAGTCATTTCAGATTCTCTGCTGATTTTGCACTAGTGGCATCCCAGCTTAAGAAAATGGACAGTTTCTAAATTATTTCTATGGCAGCAAATTGTTTCTTCACACAAAACAAATTGTGTATGACTTATGCTTAATATATACTACCATTCAAAAGTTTGGAGTCGGTATGATCTTTATTGTAGAAATGAATTATTTCATTTAGCAAGGATGCGTTATATTGATCAGACGTAGTAGCAGTTACTTTGTTACAAAGGGTTTCTATTTTCATAAATACTATTCTTTGCTGAATTTCTATTCATCAAAGAATCCTGAAACAAAATGCATCATGGTTTTCACAAAAAAAATTAAGCAGCTCAACTGTTTTCAACATTGCTAATAATAATTATAAATGTTCCTTGAGCAGCAAATCAGCATATTAGAATGATTTCTGAAGGATCATGTGACACTGAAGACTAATGATGCTGAAAATTCAGCTTTGCCATCACAGGAATAAATTACAATTAAAACATATTTAAATAAAAATAGTTATTTTAAACTATAACAGCAATGTTATTGTTTTTACTGTCATTTTAATGATATATATATATATATATATTAGTGCTGGGCAACGATTAATCGCATCCAAAATAAAAGTTTTTGTGTACATAATATATGTGTGTGTATTGTGTGTATTTATTATGTATATATGAATACACACCCATGTATGTATATATTTAGGAAAAATGTGTTATGATTATATATTAAATATATTTATATATCATATAAATTATATTAATAAATATATACATGTAAATCTTTTCAAAATATATACTGTATGTGTGTGTCTTTATATACACATAATAAATATACACAGTACACACAGATATATTATATAAACAAAAACTTTTATTTTGGATGCGATTAATCGCGATTAATCGTTGCCCAGCACTAATATATATATATATATATATATACACACACACCACATAATTCAACACTAAGCTGTTGTTTCAACTCATCCTTTACTATTTCATCCAGGTTACTGACTTCACACCTCCAAAATGTGAAATTGTGGATGTACAGGGTATTTGCTACTCCTCCTCTTGCAACTCATCAAACTGGGAACTGTCTGTCAACATCACTGATGGTAATGGCACAGGCATCGAGAGCATTTCCATCCAGCAAGGCAGTGGAAACTTCACCCAGAAGAAAGTGGAAGACGGTGTGATCGTGGTCATGGGTCTGTATGAGGCCTCATGTTGTTCAACTTCTGTGACTTTGTCTGCAGTTGACAAGGTAGGGAACGTGGGCAGGTGCAGTTACACCATGAAGTCCAGCGCAGGCTCGCGCCTTATCAGCATGTCCCTCCCTCTATGGGCATCTCTGCTTTTATACAGTTTCCTACATGATGCCTTCCCTCTGTAGTGAAATGGAGTTCATCCAGCCAAATACATAGTCATCCCATCCTTCTCGTTCTCATCCCATTCTTTTATGGCAATATAAATGTAAAGCATAATTGCATTTCATCCCAAACATTCCTTTACTGGTATTTCCAGCTATGGAGGACAACCATTGAAGAGCTATGCTGCTTATACAGACCTTTCAAAAATCAAAGATAGATTGTTAAGTCGTGACAGGCAGACATATAACTCGGGAATCACCTAAGTTATTTTTATTAACATGAATTTAATTCAATTCAAAAGTTATGATTGTCATTTTTGTCACATACTAGTTTAGTGTAATATTTGTATGATCAGTACAAATGAATGTTGCAAAAATAAATCTAATCTACAATATTACATTTTCTGCCCACATATAATAATAATGTTTATTTTAGTATGTTTTGTGTAAATATGCATTCAAACTAATTGTATTAATATACACTTAAGAACAATGACAGTTATACTACATAAAGGATTGTTATGTGCCATAAACATAAGATCATGTGTTAGCTAACTTAGTGTTTTGTGCTGACATTGAATGATGTGGTTCACGTTGAAACATGAACATGTAATCTAGACTATTTCAACCACCTATCCAAATGTTAACAATTTAACATAAACTGGAATTTGTACTCAAATGTCTTTTGAATCTTTTTTTAAGCAGGCTACTCCGTTCAACATGTGCTTGTATGTTTGCCTAAAATGAAAATATACTGTTTACAATTCTTCACAGTGTATTTCTGCCCTTGTTTTGTTTTCATCTCTACTGCAATTCTAAGTTATTTTAATCTTGAGGTTTATAATTGGTGTGTTAGACAATCTGCGGTATCATACAGCGCCACCCAGTGGTTATGATTTCTTTTTTGTCTGCATCATACTAGTACATTCATATGAACACATAGAATATGACTAATAATACTATTTCAAGATAAACTGTGGAGCAAACAAACTCAGTTTACATAGGTATCATTTTACAAAATGACACCTAAGGTGTTTTATTGCTATTTGCACCATAGTAAGATGGACATATATATATATATATATATAATAAACAAGCAGTATACAAGTTTCACACTGACAAAAGAATAGAACAATCATCACATTTTATTACTTCACATTTCAAAAGTGCTTCATTAAAGCACTTTAATAAAAGTATGCAATTTTATTTGCTGTGATGGTACGAGAAAAAGAGCAATGCACAAAATTAATGCAGTAAAACAGTTAACTTTTTTTTTTTAAATTGTCTTTAAGAAATGGCATCTTCATAAATTAATTTACAGTCGGACCTAATACTGTTTTATTTTCTGTAACAGAATATTTATCAGCAGATCAGTAGATTACGGAGCCCTTTACAGGACATTGTGGTGGGAAAAATTCAGGGTGGGAGGACAAAAAAAAAATTCCAATGTTTTGCATTCTCTCGCAAAGATATTTGCGTTCCCTCGCAAAACTTTTGCGTTCGGACAAACGCTTCCTGTTTACTTTACAGCTTGCAGTGGTTACAGCTCGTATGTTCACAACGGAGCGGTTCATAGAGTTTTATTTTGAACTTGGACTCAAATAAAATAATAAGTCAGTACTTAGTTCAAGGCACGGTTTTGGGACATAATAAAATGCTTAATGTTTTAAAACAGTGACTTGGAGGACCAAATTCGATAAAGCTGATACAATTATTAGGCTAATATTAATAACCTTATTAATAATATTACTAAGCAGAATAGCCCAGAATATGAACGCAACGCCCTGCACGTAGCCTAAGCTTTTTCTCCCCCATAAAACACTTAAGGTAGGCTATAATGAAAACGGTGATTTAAAAATACCAAATCCATTGCATTCATATTCTGGGCTATTCTCCTTTATTAATAGTAATATTATTAATAAGGTTATTAATATAAACCTAACAATTTTATTAGTATTTCTTATTATCGAATTTGGTCCTAATGTCACTGTTTTAATACATTAAGCCACATTAAAGCGTTTTAGAATGTCCCAAAACCGTGCCTTGAACTAACCACTGACTGACTGTATTTCTTTATACTTGAGTCAAAGTACAAAATAAAAACTCTATGAACCTGTAACCACTGCAAGCTGCAAAGTAATCAGGAAGCGTTTGTCCGAACTCAAATGGTTTTGCGAGAGAACGCAAAACATTTGAAAAAAATTTTTTCCTCCCACCCTGAATTTTTTTCCATTCACCCCGAATTTTTCCCACCACAATGTCCTGTAAAGGGCTCCGTAGTAGATGAACTGAATGCTTAATATTGAACAATCCAAATGATTTTTTTCATGTAACGTGTTGTGTGTTGACATGTTTCTTGAGATGGGCCGACTGAGTAAAGCGTTTCCCGCATTCCTTGCACTCAAACGGTCTTTCTCCTGTGTGGATGAGCTTGTGTCTTTTAAAATTGCCTAGATCCACAAATCCCTTTTCACAGTGGGGGCAGATGTAGCGTTTCTCTCCTCTATGCCCCTGCATATGCATATTCAGAGCGACTCTATGTTTAAACTTCTTCCCACATAGAGTGCACGCGAACGGCTTCTCTCCGGTGTGCATTCGCATATGGGTAGCCCGGTCTGCCTTGGCCAAAAACCTCTTTCCACAAACTTTACAAGGAAACGGCCTTTCTCCAGAGTGAATAAGCTGATGTTTAGTAAGGGTAAAGTGGTATACAAAACTCTTCCCACACTCCTCACACTGATACCGCTTTTCCTCTGCATGGACCTTCATATGCCGGTTAAGACCTCGGACACTAGGAAATGCTTTTCCACACTGGGAACAGGTATAAGGTCTTTCACCCGTATGAAGTCTCATGTGGTTCTCCAAGGCTGATGCATTGCTGAGGACCCTTCCACACTGGGGACACTCTGTACTTCTCTGCAGTGTTTTGCCCGAAGGTTTTGGTAATAGTTGATTTCCGTTATTTGAGCCAGAATGTGGCGTATCACTAATCAAGTCGTTCTGCACCTGATCCACCCTCTTATCCTTTACCATAAGTGTACCATCCTCACCTGCAGGATGTATTTGTCTAGATTTGGAGGAAATCTTTCTTTGTTTTCGAAGTCTAGACTGGAGTGTAGGTGTGTCATCATCTTCTGAAAGGTCTTTATCATTTCTCTCTGTGCAACATGATGAAAATGATATGTCCGCTTCGAAGTTGTCAACTGGAGATGCAGTGGTATCTAAAGATGGAATGGGTACTCGCCCTAAAACAACGTTAGCGGAAGTGGCAGCTTGTTGCTCCTTCAGTGTTAGCAGAGGTGCAAACTGCCCAGATGGCTGAAAATGGTGCATGGGTACCTGCTCCAAGGCATCTTGTGGTGTTATCACGATAGGTGAATGCAAATGCAAAGTATCAAGAGATTCAAGCAAACCTGGCGTATTATCAGGTGGAGGAAAAAACTGGTCTGGAGAAGAGGAGAATTGATCGGATTGTGGTGGATATTGAGATTGCGTGAGTGGAGGTTGAGGTGGGTTTAAGGAGACGGATCCCTGAATTGCGTTAACTGGAATATGTGGAGAAGTAAATGGAACATGCGTTGGCAGATAAGAAGGTGGCGTCGCCTGAACTGGATTGTGTGGCAGAACCAAAGGGAACTGGAATGATGGACTTGAATTCACAGAATGTGCTGGCATTATCTGTGGTGATGCAAAAACATGGGATTGAGGAGGAACAAGACTGGATGAGGGAATCCGATCCTGGACTGGTGGAAGGGTATTTGGAGCTGCTGCGACAGGAACGTGTCTTGATGGCATGACAGTGTGTACTTGTGGAGTTATCTCTTGGGCTAGTGTTTTGATGGATTGTGATGGAAAGAATGGTGGTTGTGTAAGTTGAGAGGAACATTGGGTTAATGGCTCATTGGCCTGGTTTAGCAAGGCAATGGTTGAAAGAGTTCTCTCAGTATGTGAAACCAATGCCTGAGCTCGCTGTTTGGAGGAATGAGGCTCTGTTACTAAGACTTGGCTTGGAGGAACAAGAGTTAGGTAGGTGTTTTGACAGATATTTGACCCCTCTTTCTGAGGGACTACGGTTTGGTTTGATGTTTGAGGATTTGGGTTTGGTCGACGATGAACTAATGAAGCTGTAGGCTTGGTTTGAGGTATTGATGGAGCACCAGACAGCTCAATCATTGGCACAGACGAGTTAACATTGGAAGCAGGAGTCTGGGTCAAATTGGGAAGTACTGAAGAAGTTGATGTCTGCGCTGGTGCACTGGCATTCTGTCTTTTGTTTTGGAAAGACAAGCCTTCTGTGTTTTCCAATGTTCTTTCAGATGTACCTCGGATGGGTTGTATAGTTTGATTGGGTTTTGGACCACTGGAATCCACTCTACGACTACAAGAGGAAGTACTCACTGGTGGTGGTGACTTTTCTCTATGGTTGTTATTGTGTCTGGTTATTGTTTGCAATGCTGGTGGGATCGCAACTGTGAATAGAGAGGTGAAGATGCAAGAAAGGAACAAAAGGAAGACAAAATGTAAATATAAAAAGTTGCAAATTGAGTCCTCAACAGATGGATTAGTTGAGTATCTGAGTGGTGTACATTACGGGTTGGGGTAATTTCATCTGCACTATTTTTTTTTTTTTTAATCCTAACTGTGAAATACAGCTCATATATACTTATTGTCAATTTCCAAATTTTTATGCATATTTTTTTATTTGAAAAGGATTGGCTCTTATATGATAATTATATGTAAATAGAAGATTTAAAAAAAAAATAATTCAAGTGTAAAAAGTTCAACCTTTAAAAATGGTTATATAATGACCTATATTTTATATAATTCTATCAGTTGCTGCTAAATTAGTAAATGCATATTACACAAAGCAGTTGAGTCTCCATTGTGGACTTGTGAAAGAACTACATATAAGATATGACATATATAAGAATTGTTCTTATTATTCAATTGAATTTGTGAATGACTCTTGTACCCCTTTCCACGGTGTCCTTATCTGGCACTCTGCGCACCAGTATGGGCTCAGCACCCTCTTGCTTTAGTAGAAAGTATCCTGGTGCATAGCTGTTGCATTCAGTCTCTTGAGGCTGAAGACACAGAACATAAAATAATAATGTATAAAGGGGCTATGGCGTTCAAATACTGTCCACTCCATAAAGATCAACTATGAACATAAGATTTAAACTCAATCCTAATTGACCTCACATAGCATTTTGATATTCAGTCGAGCCTTTAAATATAGAAAACCCTTACAGAGAGGAAATACGACCTCAGTCTGTGAACTCTGCTGTTTTTCACCACATAATTGATATGCAAAACAAAAAAGGGTGAGGAAGGGAGGAGGAGAAGTGTACTATCATGTGCCCCTCATTTCTTACCTCTTTTTTGATGAGGAGCAATGCAAGCTGTCTGTTCCCTTCCTCACTGGCACACAGATCTGTGAGTTTATCACTAGTTATGTCTCCCACATTAAGACGTTGTCCTATAAACTCAAGAGGGCTGCATCCCCAGTCAACCAAAGTGGGCTTTTCTGAGACAAAACAAAACTGTAAATACCCTGTTGAAAAAAAAACCTAACCAGAATAAACATCTTATGTTTTTAAGAGGGTAGCCTATACATAACAAATGACAGATTAAGAGATAAAATTGATTTAAATATACATATATTAAATATATTTGTAAAAAAAAAGTTCATAGACAGCTGAAGAGTCAGAGAAAAAGGCCATTGAATGTATTTACCATCTGGCTTTGTCTAAGCCGTTAAAAGTGGTTCTAATGTTCCAGGAAGTGTTTAATGCACGCCTCAACCCAGGAACAGCACTGTTGTAAGAGAAAGACTTACCACACTGCACGCCAATATCACGATGTTTGGAGCTGTTTCCAGTCCTCTGGCTCCCGGCTTCAGAGGATCTATTTGTGCTCTGGCTGGATGTGTCACCTGTCTTCGTGTTGACTTTCTCTTGCCTCATCTGCACCAATTCCGCTTTCAAGCGCTGCAAAGTGCCATCATAAAGTTTGGTCGCTTCCCTGACAGCAGTCTGTAAAATTGTTTCCATTATGTGCGTGAACTGGGTCTGAAACCCGTCACAATCGTCCTCGCTCGCGTCCGGCATGGTTTTAAGTTAATTTTATGGAGAAGACGTTATGATCTCTTTAATCAACGAGAATCACAGTGACGCGTCCAGGGGAGGGCGGTATACTTCCGCACTGAATGTTAAAAAGTTGTATTTATAGACTTAGAGACTGCAGTAAAGATAGTTTGCGGTCTGCTTTTAATATGACACTGAAACGCTCTAAAGCTCTAAAACAATGCATAGCCTACATGAAGAGTTCAGATGCAAAACCCTCTAACTGCCGTTTGAAATTTTCATCTAAAATGAGCATTTTTTATCAGGCTCCTATGTGTAGGTTCAGTAATTTCACTTTAAAATAAAATAACTGAACATAAAACAGGAGCCTGAGAAAAATGCTCATTTTAGATGAAAATTTCAAACGGCAGTTAGAGGGTTTTGCATCTGAACTCTTCATGTAGATGAGACACAAAACATTTATGACTTGCATTACACAGTCCTGCATCTTGACAAAATTCTGCTGATTTAAAAAAAGGTCTAAGATTGCCTAAATTGATAATGCAGTGAGTTAAAAAATATCGATAAAAACTTTACATGCCCCCCCCCCCCCCACACACACACAAAATAGCCTTTTTTTCTTTTAACTATGCTATCAATAACTGAGAAGTCAGCTACTTGATATGTAAGTTTCATAAATAAATTTTGGCAGATTTTACATCATATAACTTATGTTATATGGTTTCATAAATAACAAAACTGATTACGTTACAGTAGTTATATTAGGCCTAGGCCTACATTAGAAAAGGGAAATACATGCAAATTGCGTCCTTTCCAATAGAAGGCCTATAGAGCAGCGGTTCTCAAGTTTTTTTTCTTTTCTTGAGGTCTTATATCTCTGCTACTTCTGTTGCAATAAAAAAGCAAACCACTGATCTATATAATAGCTATATAATGTTCTCTATTATAGATCAGTGAAGTAAACTCAAAAATATGACTTCAGTTTAATGTTGCACATCTTCATTTGTATTGTGCTTTAAATTTATCTATATATTGTTTTTTCTTTTCTTTTCTTTTTTTAATTTCTCCTGTTCAATCGCACCTTGTCTCAGTCTGGGGCTGTCATTCCGCTCAAAGTCTACTTTTCTCTCCCACAGATTAAAAAGAAGAAGAAAAAATAAATAAATCACACAGGTTTGCAACAACATGAAGGTAAAGAAATGATGATGATTATTATTTTTTTTATTGTGGAAATATATATGTAAATAAATTAGGGCTAGGCGATATATCTCATGCGATATGCATGCGCATCTCGTCAGTAAAGCCGGTTCCTTGATTAGCGGTAAATCTCCATCACCTGTTTTCACCTGCGATAATGAACGTGATATTGTGTAGCTTGTCAGTGAACTACGGCTCTGTGTATTAAATGCCGCTCCATTTGAAAACAGGTGATGGAGATTTACCGCTAATCAAGGAAACGGCTTTACTGCCGAGATGCGAATGCGATATATCGCCCAGCCCTAAAATAAATGATTTTGAGTAAACTGCTGTATATACGTAAACGCTATGTAAATTTGTTTGGGTGAACTGTTCCTTTAAATTTGTCCCTACCTTCCATCCGTATGTTTGCTTCAGGAAGTGCTTCCAGTCAGTCCCGCTGTAGGACGAGTGCATGTTTTTGGATCAGCACTGATTCTCCGCGTATCGTTTATGTTACATTATTTAAATGTGACACTAATAAGAGAACAATAACCGGTCAACTAACAATAACAGTCCTCGCTAGCTTTTGCTAGCAAGTGTGTGGACGAGAGCAGATTTGACTAAACTAAAAGATGGGTCGAAAACACGCATCAACAACATGATGTGACAATTTGGTTTGAAACGTCTAACAAGGAGCTGGAGGCCTTTGTAGCTTGTTTATATAACATAGAAAGTAGCTAGACTTTTCACGGTTGGTTTAAGGCTTTTAAAAAAAAATCTGTTTACTCGTCAATATGTCCGAAGTCATACACTCGTTTCAGTCACAGCTGTCTGGGGTCATGGAGACCGTTTTTAAAGCTGCCATATTTGAGATCAGCCGTCTCGTGGAGGACAGTTTCGTGAAGGAAGTGTCCCGCAGTCGAGAGCAGGTAGAGACTCTGAAGAAGAGGCTCCAGTGGAGCGAGACCAGACGGAAAAGCCAAGAGACGAGTGTGAGGAGTCTGAGGTGTGCAGAGTGTGACAAAGCCCGTGTGTGTACCGAGGAAACAGAAGAAATGTCACCACAATCAGGTTTGTACACGATCACAATTCAACTCAGGCTCAGTGTCTTGATTTTCACCATTTGTAATGTTCTACAAAAGGAAATTTAATGATTTTATAATCTATAGGAAGATCATATTTGATATAATTAACTTGGTGATTTCTTTGCTAGTAATTACTGTAGATCAGAACAGGACTTTATTGTGAACCATGCATACTGAAATCTTGCACATTTAACTTGACCCTTGTATTAGGTTAAAAATAAAAAAATGGGTTTGTGGTCATACAATAAATACATCTGGTAAAAATAGCAAACCTTTAACATTAATTTAAATATATAAAACAATGAAATGTATTGTGTTTTTTAATGTGTATTTAACAACTTTAAACATTTGTTCACAAATTGTGAATATTATTGATATTGTGTTTTTATTTACAGTTCAGCAAGGTGCTAGTGACAATCATGAGATTCCCAGTGAGCTGAACATGCAAAAACTGATAAAAATGTCAGATAAGTGCGTAATGACAATGCATAAATGTGACCCTGCCTTTGAAAACCCAGCTAAAGTCATTTTTTGGTGATTTACTATTTTCTGCATAAAATCATCCTTCATAAGGTAAAGAACATTCTGTGAAAATGTGACCTTGGTATCTTTAATATTGACTGAGACCGTTATCTCATAATTAGATTTTGAGACTTTAGCCTGGATTTCACAGACAGGGTCACAAATATTCATGTAAATACCCTCAGGCTGGTTGAGAAACTGGCATAACGAAAGGCATAAAAAAACATTTGTATTTTCAGGTCTGTGCAGCTGGTTTTAATTGACCCACAAACATCATAATTGTAGAAGCAGTTTGCAAGCACATTCCACAATACATCAACACTTTGCAGGCATGTGCATGACCCTAAATGAGAAGTCACACGAAAACCCCCAAAAAGCATCATAGGTTAACCAGTATTTGACAAAGCAAAACTCCAAACCTGCAACATAACATAAAAAAAAAAAGGAATTAAGACCCCCATGTCATTCCAGATATGACTTTTTTTCCCTTCCATCCCTTTAAAGACCATTAAAGGACTGTGTAATCAATGCCCTCACAGTTGCATTCACCCTTGACCACATGTAGAAAATGAGCGCAGCCTCAAACAGGAGAAGGTTCCGGATGGGAACTGGAGAAGCTGTGAGTTGGAGTCTGACACACTTTTGGGAAAAGAGCGACTAGAAGACCAAACCAGCACCAGTAATACAGCAGAGGTGAGTAGCCTACTGGATAAACCACTTTTATGAACCTTGTTTGTACTGCAGTGTTTCTCAAAAGCTGTGTCTTATAATATTATTATTATAATAACAGCGCTCGCCTACACCTTTTCTAAACTGCGCCAGCATCCGGGTCTCTAACGCGGTCTGGGTCATAACTATAGGTCATTAACTAACTGCCAGACTAATAATCACACAACGAATACACCTATTACACAAATAACTGCATGAAGTCAAACTGGCCCTCAATTTAGTACACTTCCAGTGAAACAAAAGACTTCTTTATGATGTATGTATGACTTCTCTAATCATAACTCTGCTTAAACTCTGCCCCTTTCTTAAAATCAACTGGATGCTCCATCCAATCAACAACTGATATAGAACCAAGTCCCCATCCTACATGTTTCTTTTTCTGATAATCTGTTTCATCACAATACAGAAGAAAAGATCTGTTGCTACTTCCGTTTCATCGTGACTTTAACATTCTGTGCACGTTCTGTCACATTGTATTCTCTGTAGTCTGCAAGCACAGAGGTCAGGAAACTGGACTGCGTATTAAAAGAGGAGACCCTTTATGTCACTGCCGCTAATAAAGGGCTTCAGGATGGGTGGACGTTGGATACTGAAGGTGTAATTTTTAAACATATGATTACTACTTTATCCCTCTCAGATTAGACTGTGTTTGAAGATTTTTCTCCATGTTTGGTTTTCTAGGAGCGGAGACATCAGATTTCTCAGCTCACAGTTACAGTGAGCAGGAGCTGCAGCAGATTCAGGAAGAGTGGAGCTCTGGACTTGATCATACTGCTGACAATGAAGCTTACGTAGACATCACAGACATCCAGGGCCTGACGTATCGGACCCGTTATGATGCAGAAGAGCTAGCAAGCTACGGTGTGCATGAACTGGACATGGGAGACCTGGACGGTCTCGGAGAAAGAACTGAAGACATGTTGGGTAATTCAGTATCGGTTGCTGTTGGGCCTGATCAAAACGACCTGGACCAAGAAGGTGGGAGACATCACAGCTCTTCCATTAAGAGTAAGAGAGGAAACAGAGGCTCTTTACCTGTGCAAGTAACCGCAGAGACACAAGACGTGGATGGAGACATGCACTGTTTACTTATTAATGCAGATGGCCACTTGCAAGACATAAATTCCTTCACAGAAGTTCGCAGTGGGGTTGCAGGAGGTGCTGGACATAGAGGACACTCGCTGTATGTTGAGGACACAGCTAGTGGTGCAGTTTATAAGGGACATGCATTTAATCATTCTCTGAAACCTAATGTTGGACAAGCAATAGGAGACAGCAGGGCTTCTGCAAAAGCCTTCCCAGTCGCCCACCGAGTCAGTTCAAGTGCTGCATACACTTGTAACCAGTGCGGTAAGAAGTTCACTCAGGCCTGCAACCTAAAAGTGCACCAGCGTGTCCACCAGCGGGACGGTCTGCACTTGTGCAGCCACTGTGGGAAAGGATACTCATCCTTCAGTGACCTGCGACGGCACCGATGCAGTCAGACTGGAGACAAGCCCTACACCTGCACGCTGTGTGGGAACAAATTCAGCCGACTGTGGAATCTCAAGCTGCATCAGAGGATTCACACGCAGGAGAAACCACACAAGTGCACTCTGTGCAGTAAGAGCTTCACCCGGGCCGACATCTTGAAAGTCCATCAACGTACCCATACAGGAGAAAGACCGTACTGCTGCGGTGTCTGTGGACTGAGCTTCAAACGACTGGATCATCTCAGGTCACATCAGCGCAAACATAGTGCTGACCAGAACAATCCATAAGAAAACAATTCACCACATAACCTTAAAGAGTTGTTTCTGCTAGAAGGTCCTAAATCACAAATTGTTGGAGGGCCATAAATCCAGGTGTTTTCCATAAGTCATAACATCGTTGCTGTAGAAGCTCCCATTATAGTTATGTCTTCTGTATAATTTAAATTAGTTTTTTCTGAAAGGGATAGTTCATCCAAAAATGAATATTCATTATTTCCTTTCCCTTAGGTAGTTTAAGTCCTGCATGACATTCTTCTTGTGGAACATAAAGGAAGTGTTTTTTTTTTTTTTTTTTTTAATAAATGTATCTTCTTTTATTTGTCTTTATAATCTGTTTGGTTTCCAACATTCTTCAGAATGTCTTTTGTGTTTAGCAGAGGAAATGAAGTAAAACCGGTTCAAGAGTAAATGACTATAGAATATTCATTTTCGGGTGAACTATGCTTATAAGTTATGCTATGGATAATGTGGCCAACTTTGCATCACTTAAAAGTTTGAATATTGTTTACTTGTGATGTAGAGTGGTCAGAGATCGGCACTTTCCTGCTCTTTATAGCTTTGTGTGTGTCACTCATTTTGAAAAATAGATTTATTTCGGTTTATTTTAATAAACCTACCAAATATATATGTGCTCAGATATGCAATGTGTGTCACATCATACAATATCAGTCCATTTTCAGCTCTCTGCTTCAGCGATACATAGTCAAATGTCACTTAAAAGATTTATCCGGTTGGTGGTTGATTAAATCCTCCAGCTGTTTATTCCAAATGCTTAGTGTTCGTTTTCATTATTGTCTTATCAGAACTCATGCAAGGAATAATTGACAACTGGCAACTGAGTTATAGAGAAATGTTAAAAAGACTTCACACAGACTTCATAGCTGTGTGTTTCCTGAAAAATAATTATACTCGTAACGTCAGTCAACCAATTACAATCAAGCGTTTAACAGTCCTGTGTTATAAAACTTATAAAACACCCGAGTAATGCTAAAGTAATGAATAAGGGCATCCCATAGTGAATCGATGCGTTTTTGTAAGAAAGATATTCATAATTAAAATGTTATAAACACTTTTCTCTTAACTTCCGCTAACTGTCATACATGCAAGCCGTTCCGGGCGGATGGCATTATAACGCTTGTAAAGAGCCCGGACAATTTTTAATATAACTCCGATTGGATTTGTGTGAAAGAAGAAAGTCATGCACCTCTAGGATGCCTTGGGTGAGTAAAGCATGGGCTAATTTTCATTTTTGGGTGAGCTAACCCATACTACAATTTTAGTACCTTTCACAAATACATCACCACTGACTGTGATTAGAACAGTGTCATTTTAATATCAAAGAGATTCTATTATAGTTTCTAATCTTATTATTATTATTTTTAAATCGTTTTAATTTTAGGTTTTTAACCGTTTTTAGGTTATTTTTAATGTTTAGTTCTTAATATTTATTTCAGTTTTATTTATTTTAATACAAAGTTAAACTAAATAATACACGTTTAATTTTTTAATAGTTCATATTTTTTAGTTAACGTTTAAGTAACAATGTTTTTATGATTTTTTTAGTTTAGCACTTGCTGTTTTTTATTTGCTGTGTTGCTGTCTTCTAAATACGGAAAAGTAGTTATTTAAGTGTGAAAGTAATGTGTTTAGTAAATGATATTAGTTTATAATATAACGAAGCGGATAAAAACCGTTTTGTCCAACAAGGCCACCGTACAACCCGTGACGTCACGCACAACAACATCATTGTCCGTCTGCTCAGCTCTTTCTGACACTGATGAGGATTGATGCATTAGTCAAATTCACACATTCACAAAATAAACTAGGTAGTATGCACTACAGTCATCTGGACATTATGCGACAGCTGCTCGCGCCTAAAGGACGTGTATTTCTGCTCGCGCTCCATGCTGTCAGGCAGCTGTAATGAGCTCGATGCTAAGTTAACTGAGGATTTTATCATCGGGGTTTGATTGACTGGCCGTGAAAGTGTGAAGTGCAACATTTACCGTGAAATTAAGTTCCCAAAATACTCATGCGTGAAATGAGTACTCAATAGAAAATAAAATATTTGAGGTAGAAATCAACATGGGTGGTCATTAATGTCTTGATCATTCAGCGGTCAGTTTATCTGGATAAGAACGAGCTCGAGTAGATCGGACACAGGATGACGGACACCCTGATCCTCTCCTTCCAGACTCGGCTGTCTGCGGTCATGGAAACTGTCCTCAAGACCACCATGTACGAGATCACACGGCTAGTGGAGCAGAGCTTCTTGGAGCAGATGGATCGAGGCAAGCGAGAGGCGGAGGTGTTAAAACGGAGGCTGATAGTGTCGGAGGCCAAACTGAGAGAACGGGAGAGGTTTAAGAGGGTGAGGTGTGTGGACTGTGGTCGGACAGCGGTGTCCAGGAGGAGGATACTACACCGAGGCCCCGAAGCACAGAGCAGTGAGTAGAAACCAGACTTTCCAGCAGGACCGTCGCCTGTCAGTGACAAATAACAACGTGCAGTATGTTGGTTACAGTTCCGTGCATCTATACAAAATGGTTATGCCATTTTCAATAAAAATTTCATTAAAAATACAGAAGTAATTTCCCTGTCATCACTTTCAGCAAAAGTTTCTGTACATTCAATGTGTTATATTTGTCTTTTTTTTAAATATTTATAAGAACTCAATGAACTTCACTCAAAGTAATGAGGATCTAAAGCCGTGGTTCTTAACCTTTTTTTACTTTAAGGCCCCCATTACAGTCATTAAGGGAAAATATGATTTCAGTTTACGTAATGATTTTATAGAGCTATATTTTGTTTTAATGTATTAATGATAATTTATGAATGTAAATATTTTTAAGCAATCTTGCGGCCCCTTTGGAAGTTTGCTGAGCCTGATCTAAAACAGGGTTTTAACAAACCTACAAATGTCAAATGGCTTAAAAATAAGTTATTTCCTTGTCATAATTTTCTAGAAAATTGTCAAGGTGTTATAGGCCTATTTCCTATATTTATGAGGAAAAATACTGAAACGAAATCATAGAACAGGTGTATTCTAGCCATGTTTTTGTGTTAATTGCATTTTCAATATATTTGAATAATTTAAGTTATTCAGACCTCTGTTTGAGTGTCACAGCGTCATTGACTGATGTTTCACATGACATTATCATGAAATTATTATATTCAGTAAAATAAGTTATTTATTGGACACTGAAAGCTATTCTTCTTCTTCAAAGGTTTGGACCATCCACTTGTTGTAAAGCAGGAAAGTGCCCCTGACAATAGCTGGAGGTGCAGTCCCAAGGGAAGCGCAAATCAGGAGAAGCCTTCAGCAGCTCCAGAAACTACACAAAATGTGTGTATGGTGTTGTTTTACTGGTAATATCCAGTGACCCAGAAGACAATTTTTTTGAGTGCCAAAGGGCATCAGTAAACTGATCTCAAACTAAATTACAGTTAATTTTGATAAACCATTTGTTTGCTCATGCTATTTGATTTGATATCATCTAATGCAATAAAATTAAGACATTTTAAGCCTGGCTTCGATGTCTAAATACTTAAGCAATATACTGGGCCATTGTAGTTTGCTGAGATATGTTAGTATCATTTTAACTTTAGTAAGTATGAAGTTTCTAATTCACATCTGTTTTGTGCATGACAGCCTGATCAAGTGTGTGAACCTAAACCTGGAGGAGAAGTGAAAGAGGAAGCAACAGAGGCTAGAGACCCACAAGCTCGTCTAGTAATCCATCCTCATATACACAAACAAAAAGATCTTCCGGGCAGTGTTGAAGAGAACAATGGACTCCGCAATACAGATTCTGACCACAAACCAGGTGGCAGATCTTGCACTGAAAGACCTGTGGATGAGGATGAGGTCAGACACAGAAACCTCCCAAAATGGTTTGACCCTAAAACAGACCCTTTAGCTCGGTCATCTGTTTCACAGCCAGAACCAGTCAGGACCTCAGTATCTTCAGAGCCTCCGGGTTTGAGACCGCAAGTGGGCAGCATAGACTCAGGGCCTGTTAAACAGGAAGTTGTAGTGATGCTTCCACCGGACTGGGAAGATATGGAAAGGATCAGGCCTCCGGTGGTTTCTGCTCATAACAGTGCTAAGAAAACACAGTTAGATCTTCAGCCTGGAGATCCTCTCACCACTAGGCCTCAAATACAGGAGCGAGTTTCCTATCCTGCGCCTCCCGTCAAGGTTCAGAACCTTGCACCACAAACCATGCAGCATCTCAGATCACCCGTGAGGAAAAACACAAAAATTGTTCTACATCCCAATTCGGTTGTGACTGATCATGGCGCAGTTAATGTAGACCGGGTACAGCCTATCTGCAAAGCCCTTCCAGGTCCAAAACCCTCTCACGTCCGTCAGTATCCTGAAGGAGCCGCTACAGGTGAAAGAAGTTTCAGTACCATACACCCAGGAAGAAGTCTGCCGCAGATGGTCAGTATGAGGGTTCAAGGGGACACACGGCACCATTCGGCAAAGACGATGCACAATTGCAGCCAGTGTGGAAAAGGCTTCTCTCATCTGTGTCACCTCAGAGCTCACCAGCAGATTCACACAGGTGAGAGGCAGTTCTGCTGTACCATCTGTGGACGGAGTTTCACCAAACTGAGTAACCTGAAAGCACACCGCAGGGTTCACACTGGTGAGAGACCTTACATCTGCACAGACTGTGGGAAAAGGTTTACCCAGAAATGCAACTTGAAGAGACATCAGAGGATTCACTCGGAGTTCACTCACTCTAATGTATGACGAGACATGGAGGGCTGATAGCGGTAGAATCTGGTACTTTACACATTAACATATTAATTGACGTTTCGTTGACTGGTTAATTTATTTTTAATATCATGCATCGTGTTAAAAGTACTAAACCTTATGCTCTAAAAATTTTCTTCTGTAGTGATGTGACCGGATCACTCAGGGGAAAATACCAATTTTGTCAAGATTAAATTTTTTTTTTTTAAAGCAGAGCACTTTTCCATTCTCTCTAGATATAACAGGCTATTTCTCACAAATAAATGTCCACATTTTACCCTAAAATCAAAAGAGAGAAATATATATATTAAATGCAACAGACACACCTACTGTGCATGCATTACAGTTATGTAAATGCAACGCACAACAACAACAACAACAACAATAATAATGATAAATTATAATGGGCCTGAAAATAGACTTTCTGTGTGCAAAATGTAATTTTCCATACTTTTGATTTTGGGGTGAAATACGACCTGGACAGTTTCTCCCATGCTACGGAAATTTTCTCTATTTGTTATTGGGTTTGGTGGTTCCTCCGGTTATCAAAATTGAGTTTTACAAGCCTTGATGAATGCAACACAGTTACTTGAGTATAAACTGTTAAATTAGATCCCTTCTGATTTGTTTGTATGTTCAGATGCGTAGCATTAGCTCTTTGAAATGGTGCATATATAATGGTGCATTACTGTTTTTTTTCCTTTTCCTTTAAGATATGCAGTAAACGGTTTTAAAAACAAATTTATGTGCATATGCTGATGTGGGCTAAAATAGTTACATGTTCATATTTAGATGTCAGTGGTTAAAGGTTCAAACCTATGCAGGAGGGCCAATGAAAGCACCTGCTAAACTTCAAATGACTATTTTAAAATGTAATGACATTAAATGACATGGTTCCAATGTTTTTTTTTAGAGTGTAAAGAATGAGTAACAGTACAGCTGGTACATTTAAGCTACTTTCTCTTCTGTTTTTAGTTTAATGTCTTTAATTGATTAAATGCCACAGACTTGTGTTTTATTACACACTGAGCAAACTCTTCCAATAATGCATGCAAACAGATTATTGGTTAATCAGGTACACCACAGTAAGCCACGTGTATTACAGGCTCTATGACTGTAATTAAAATTATTTTCTTCTTTTTCTGTGAAAATGAAAAAAATATAAATTATGAAATTGCATTGAAAATGGACCAAATGGCAGCAAGTTAATGTCTCCATTTTTGTCATACATATGTTGTTTTGTAAAGTTCATGTCAGCAAAATTAAATACTTCTCCATCTGTTTGGTATGTACTTGGGTCATGTGATATTCTCATGTGGTCTTTTTAATAACTGACATGTTCTCCTTTCCTGATACTATGTAATACTGATACACTAATACCACAGTAATGCTCTGTGGTAACAGCACAGGATTAAACAAACTTTAGGCCTGTGTAGAGCAAGATGTGGCACTTTTTACTGTGTTTTTTGTGACACTTGCTGTTTGAACACACACAATTATAAATGATTAGAATGCTACATGGTCTTAAAAAATCATACGTGATCTTCACAGTCAAAAATATCTGCCATAGGAAACTAATGGGAATTAATACAGAGCAGGTTTTTTGTTTTAAAATCTAAAAATCAGCACCTAAGTAGTCCTTGATAATGTCTAAATAAATACATATTCAAATCATAAAACAGGTCTTAAAATACACGGTCCCACTTTATAACTTACATTTAAATTAATAATTTGATACAATGTACTTGTTGTGTACATACATGTTTTTACATTGTACTTATTTTTAAAATACCTATATGTAGTTACATCTGTAATTAATTTCTGTAATTACATTTATAATTACACTGTTGCCCCATCCCTTACACCTTAACCCACCCTTAAACCTACCCATACCACCAAACCTGTCCCTAACCTTACCCATATCCCACCTCAATAGCAGCAGATGTGTTTTGCAATACAATATGAACACAATAAGTACACTGAACTTATTTTCTGATGTAAGTACATAGTAGTTAAGGCCACCTAATATAAAGTGTGACCCAATACACTTATTAGCTACTAGGGAATACACAGTCTATTGGGCTACAGCATCTAGTGGTATTACATGCATTTTCTTTATTTCTCCCACCAGGTGGCATCAATGCTTTGGATTTTAACTTAAACACTGTGTTAACTATTAATATATATATATATATATATATATATATTTAATTAATTATTTATTATTTTTTTCTAATATTAGTATTATTTTACATAAATAAATGGTGCAATGGTCTTGTCTAGTCTAGTAATTGCCATTTATGCACAGATCAGAAAACTAAACGTCGCTCCCTCAGCTCACTACTAGCACACTATTGTGTGGCATCTTCCAGTCCACTGGAGGGCAGTAACAGGAAACATCAACATTTTCTGCATCCGCTCAAGATGACACTATCAACATCAACGATCATAATACTACAATAATACCGTCTTTTTTCACGTTATTCCGCGGGGGTTTTCCTGAGGAATTCGCTGTGCGAGGGTCGTTTTCACAAGGTACTTACCGTCTAAACAATGTGGCTTTTGTTATTTGTCAATGTCCTGTTCATTTCATTTACTTTTTACATAAAAGGCCCGAAGAGCGGGTCACTACCGAGCTTATTTACCATAGAAAACCAAGTGAAACTATTCATATGCATATATAGACGTATTTCTAATAACATAGCATTGGTAGCGTTGCAGTAATAATCAGATTGTGTGTTGCATCATGCACGTGGTGCACAAACAACAATAACAAAACGCCCACCTGCTGAGAGTCTTGATGAAAATACAGATTTGGAACATCTTGACACGGGTTTTAGTTGGTCGCCACGATGCCAGTAATATCACAGTTTTCTGACGCTGTCTTTGTGTGTTTTTAGGGTGATTATTTTCACAGGAGTCATTCACTGCATCAAGGTGTCCTCGAGGCGGCAGGACGATGTCAGAAGCCCTTTTCCTCACATTCCAGTCTCAGCTCTCCGTTGTCATGGAGACCGTCCTCAAGTCAGCCATGTTTGAGATAACCAGGCTGGTGGAGGACAGCTTCCTCGAGGAAGTGGGTCATCGTAAACAGGAGGTGGAGGTCTTGAAACGAAGGTTGCAGTTGTCAGAGAGTAAACTGCGGGAGAGGGAGAAGGAGAGGGAATGTGAACGGGGGAGGAAGACACGGTGCCCGGACTGTGGCCGAACAGGAGAGTCCAGCAGCAGAGATGAGAGCCAGCCTGTAGAGACAGTCCGGGGTGAGCTAAACTACTGTTATTATCGATAACTTAACTATTAAAATCCATCCATCCATCCTTTCCCGTTATAACTGATCCTCTGCAGGGAGGGCTGGAGCCTAATCCAGCATCTCGGAGTCAGACTCAAATGCAGGCTATTAACTGAAATAAAATAAAATAAAAGTATTAGATGTAAAAGGTAAACATGTAACTTGGATAAAAATAGAAATGCCTGAAATAAAATAAGTTGAAATACTAAAACTACTCACACTGAAATAAAAATAAATTTAAGTTAAAGTATTTAAAAAACAAATCCCAATAAAAATGTCAAAGCTAATTAAAAGTGTTTTTTATTTTATAATAGTAGGCTATATAAATAACACTGGTTACAGCACATCTAAAACTGGACAATAACAAGACACTAGACTTAAATAAATCTGAAATACATAGAATTAAATAAACATAATACTATACATAATATTTTAAATTTAAATTTGTTATTAATTTATATATAGAATAACCATTTTTATATATACTGTTATTAATCTACATGCATATAAATGTAAATAGTTAACAGTAATAATATTTATTGTTTGCTACAAATTTATTCATATATTCTATCTATCTAAACATGTCCTTTTATAAAATTGTATTATTGTTATTTTTACTAATGCTACTCTTATTATTTTGATTATATTCCTACACTTGGAAGTTCACCAGAACATGTCGTTTAAAATGCCTGAAGAACTTCAAAATGTTAATTGTCAATTTAATAAATATTTGCAAGCTACAGCAGTGTGCAGTGCTTTCTCCATTCTCACCAGCAGAAGATAATAGGTGATTGTTTTTTTTTTTTTAACTTTTATCACTGACCTGCAGAATGACAGTTTCGTCTTGCAAATCAGTACAGTATTCTTTAAATGAGTGAAGTCCTCCATTTATAGATTGCAATGCATCTGTGTTCTTACTGTTAAGAACATAAGATAAATATATACATTCTTCATATGTTCAAATACTTATGCCGTTCCGTTCCTTAATTTTGTTTCCTTTCTTCTGGTGCAGGAGCAGACAGCCTTTGTTTAGGCCTAAGCCTGAGAGATCAGTCTACCAATCAACCTACACTGACTGAAGAAGTCTGGAGTGCCAGACAACGCCTGGAGTCTACCAAACAAACAACGGCACACACGCACTCTAAGGAGAAGAATGATGTACACAGACAGAATGCAAAAGAGATCGTCACACCTAACTCCAATGCACAAATTCATCAGGATTTTCTGCAGAGGATTCTGGGCAATTCAGTCGTTCACAGTGAGTCCACTAGTGACTTCAAACCCAGAGTGAGCAATTTAGACAAATCCGACAAAAACTTTACTCTTGATAAGGAAATGGACTCAAACCACTCAAGACTGTTACAAAGTCCTTCGGCTCAGGATGCACACGAGGAACTTCCATCGTCTTCACCAAACAGTAGAGTAAAAACAGAAACGGAGCTGGATCTTCTACCTGTCAAGGAGGAGGAAGAGATGGTTCCGGTGTGGGACAGCGTCAACAGAGATGACGGATGCCATGCAGAAATGGCTGATCCGAGTCAGGGAGAGCTCAGAGGACCTTGTGATCAGGAGGAGATACAGGTAGAAAGCTTTCCAGGTCTAAACTCTCTCGACATGCCAGACGCCACCTCATATTTCACACCTTATTCAGTCAGCACACTGGTACATCAAGGTATTAGGGCACAACATAGTAATTTATGCACAACAGAGCTGATGCTCTCTAGCATACCAGAGAGGTCACATTCATTTGTCCAACCAGAAAATGGACAAAGTTATCCTGGTTCAAAGAGTTCTGTCCTCTATTCTCACATTGATGTTTGTCCAGGCGAGAAAGCAGTCAGCCATGCACAATACCCAAAGCGTTTCTCCCAGGACAAACATGGGACGCCTGAACAAATCCATGCAGAAAGATCCCACCATTGCACCCAATGTGGGAAAAAGTTTGCGAGAGCATGCGACCTCAAGGCTCATTCGCTGATCCACAAGGGCAAGAAGCCTCTGAGCTGTTTGCAGTGCGATCAGACGTTCGCGTACAACTTCGAGCTCAAGGCTCACCAGCGAAACCACTCAGGGGAGCGACCTCACGTCTGTCCACACTGCGGCAAGGCCTTCGCTCGAATGAGCAACTTCAGGCAGCATCAGAACATCCACACGCGCGAGAAACTCTTCAGCTGCACTCAATGCGGGATGCGATTCAACCGAGCCACCAACCTGCGAGTTCATCTCAGACGACACAGCCACGCGGGGAAGACTTACAATTGCCCTCATTGTGGAAAGAGCTTTCTGAATCCCAGGCAGATGAAGGCTCATTTACTGAAAGCCCATGGAAGAGGAGGGAAATAAACATATCTAATTTATGTTTGGAAATTCAGTTTGAACTGATTCCGAATTTGATCAATTCATGTTTACATATTATAAACGGTCTGCACTGTTAAAACTGTGAATGAAGATACCACTGTCCCATGGTTGCCACCTTAGAGACAACTAAACAAGATCTGGACAAATTGTTATGCATGGAATCTTTGCATTACGGAAAGATGAGGAAATTTACTTAGGTTTAATACATCTGCATATATAAATTGGAATGACTGATTTTCATCAACAGGAATTATTTTGCTGTTGTATGATCAATGTGTAATAGCTGGTATATATTATGTATTTAAAGTTTTATATATTCCTTCCAACAACAGTAAAGACAGAGTATGTATGTAGCACATCCTCTTTCCTGAGAATGTCTTTTTAGAATTACTTTACACTTTATATTTTGACTAAAAAGGTACCCTGGCCTTCACTTAAACTGTGATGTGTCCCTGTTGCTTCAACTTTCATGGCATTTTGTTGGAAAAAGTAAATGAACCATCAGATGTAGCAACTACTAGCACCTCTCTTTCTTGTTCCTGACAATCAGTCCCACCTCATCAAGTCAGTAAATTTAGTCCAAAATGCTCCAGATCCATTTCAGACTTCAAGTCTCCTTTTCAGTGTTTTTATTTTTATTTTTTTGGATTGATGAACACTCTTGTTGGACAATACAAGACCTCCTGCTCAGCCATTTCCACAAGATTTCTGTGATCTCCAGCAGCATTGTGTCTTGATGCCTGCCTCTCCTGGAGTGATTGTAGTCGGACAACTATTATCCCCTACATACAGGTCATTATCTGATGGATTTGTATACTTTTTTCCAACAAAAGCAGTAAATGCTAGCAAGACATTAAATTGGGAATATTTAATTTGATATTTGATACTTTTCATTATTCCTTCTGACTAATGCAAGTCTGCAGATATTTTTGACAAACATTCAGCACTCCATTTGAAATATAATTTTAAATGAATATTGTCTGTGTTTTTGCAGTCTAATCATTGTCTGTTATGATAATAAACAAACACATTATATGCACGCGATTGTATACAGAACCTGAGAATTAACTGTATTTTAATACAAAGCAGTCAGTCTCTCAACCACGAAACATGTTTTTTGAGCAGAATATTACAGAAGCATAGAAATGTTTCTAAATGCATCCAAATTGATATGAAATTAACAATGAAAATTGTGGTTTACTAATTTGTTGTTGTGTTTGTTGTAGATCGGCCAAAGCTTTGCAGAACACGTTTCCATGGAACAAGGAAACTTGCATCCGATAAACAAGCAGAGGACATTCAGTGTAAGCAGTTATATAAAGTGAATTTCATTTATAGGCTCTTGGACGATCATCAAGTAACTATTACTTGTTTCTTGTTTTTTCACCAGGTTGTGGCCAGGGAGATCCTGACTCAGTTTCAGGTGTGGCAGAGGGCCTGCTATAGCAGAAACATTGAGTGGGGTCCGATTACAGCGAAGGTTCAGTCCTCTCTATTTGTTCTGTCTGATGAGATGATCTGTTTTGATTACCTAAAATGAATGAAGATAAAGTCATGTTTTCAGAGAGTGTATTGTGCTTTACTTTTACACAGATCATTTCCGCATTGCCGCAGTTGTATGGACGGGAGGCAGAGGTGATCGTACGATGTACTAAGATGCTACACAACCGCAGGGATTACCTTCGAAGGAGAGCAAAGGTTAGAGTTCACAGGTTCAAAGATTGAATCTCTTAATTGCTTGTATTATGATGAATCATACATATGAATTCCTCTTATTTATGACACAGTTGTGTGAATGAAGGTAATTCCCTATAGGGTTTATATTGCTTGGATGTAATGGAAGAAAGATAATCTGAATTGACATGATATGTATAACATAACAATTAGAATAATAGATAAATAGGCAAATAGATTATTTTAAACAAATGTATTAGCATAGGCGTTTTGAAAATCTGTCCTACTAGCATAGGATGGTCTGCCCATACAATTTTTTAAAGGGATATTTCACCCAAAAATGAAAATTCTGTCATTAAATTCTCACCCTCATGTCGTTCCAAACCCATAAGACCTTTGTTCATCTTTGGAACACAAATTAAGATTTGTTTGATGAAATCCAAGAGCTTTCTGACAGAGAAATGATCAACAGATCATTTGATTTAATGGATTGAACGGATTAAAGAAAATGTTCTTCCATAACCTTCAAAAAAGTGTAAAATATAAAAAAGGCAAATATAATTGAATGGATTTAGGTTATTAAATACATTATGTGCACAAAAAAAAAAAATAAACTTCACATTATAAAAAAACAAATAAAAAAAACAAGCAAAAGGACAGTTCAATCATTTTTGGTCAGCATTATTGCATTGCCTGTCTGTTAGAAGAGGGTTCTGCTGCAGACTGTAGCACGATGACGTAGTTCATCTTATCCACTACATAATAATTTGGCTGGCATAGGGGATGTTTTTAATGCAAATGCATAATAGGGCATTTTGGTGACACACTGGATGTCTTTAATGCACATGCGTAATAATGAGGATTATTTGTCATCATACTCCATGACAAGGATGGACTCAACACCAACAAGTGAAACAGTAAGTGAATGAGCACAATTTGTGTTGTTGTTATATTGTTCATGTGTTTTAATGACACTTGCATTATACATTAGCCCTTTTGGAATTGACTAATTGTTTTCCTAACATCATGCTGGGTCCTCATAACCCCTATATTGCAAATGTAAAAATATTTATAATAGATTTTAAAAGTTGTCAAGGCAAACTTTATACTGAAAAATATCAAGCTCATCAAGCTGAAATCTTGATTATAACATTGTTAGCAAATTTTCTTATTCAAAATGTTGATGTTAAAGATGTTAATCATTGTTTAATTGTAAATATCCTTTTCTAGACGCATATTACTGTCCTTAAAAATGGAGAAAGCCCCTGTATCTCTAAGTGCACTCAGTGTTGTGACAAGTATCACTGCCCATTTTGTGAGACCTGGGTCTACAAGCCAAGAGAGTCAGGGAGTGTTGTTAACCACGTCCAGAATCATCTGAAGTTGGCTGTCCTGCAGGATGGTGTGTATAATGTTTCCAAATTCATTAAAATGTTCTTTTGTCAAGGCATATTAATTCACTCTTGTTTTACTTTTTTTCAGATTACATTATTGTCAAGTGTAACTTAAAATGCAGAGAATATGCCCATTTTCATTGCTGCTACTGTCCTGCCACTGTTCTTCGAAGAGCCCAGTTAAAAACGCATCTCGCAAAATGCAAGCAGAAGTTCAATGCTGAAGAGGAATCTGAAGGAGCCTGTTCATTTGAGGAAAGTCCTTAACATGAGTAGTGCATTTTTATTTATTTTTTTTAGTTTTGATACTGTGATTCACTAGTTCATATATTTAGTTCCCTGTTAGCTACATGTAACACTCAGAAGTATTTGGTGGATTATGAAACTATGTTGTGGAAATAAACATTAAGTAAGAATGTATCTGTGCTTCTTCTTTTGGAACTGTGAAGTGCTGTGAAAGGACTAAATTATCTGTGTACATTATCTAAAATAATCTGTCATTTTACCACTTCTGAGATGCCACATGATATTAATAGTTCATCTTTTGAAATGGTCTTAACCGTGGACTTCTCAACTTCCCAGACCTGCAGTTTTTCCTCTCCGTATGAGTAAAACAGACACATGCAACATATGTAATGTGAGCACAGTCTCCTGGAAAATAACATTACATATAAAAAATAAATTTACTTGTGAAAGTTCTTATCAACAGTTACTACTCAAAATATTTGTTATGTTGAATAAAAAATGAGCTTAACATATATAATTGCAAACAGTACTTGAAAATAGCATCCTCTACAAAAAAATAAAATAAAAAATCATGTCCTAAAGCTACTTCATCATACTACAGTCTGCAGCGAGAAGAGTTGTTCTGTTGTGCTCAGAAGAGGGGTGACACCAAAAAAATTAATAAATCTGGTTTTGGGGTTTGTACATTTTTTATTAATTTAATTTATATAAATGTATCAGTTTCCACAAAAAAGTTAAGCAGGAGAGCAGGAAACCTTTCAACATTTATAATAATAATAAATATTTCTTGTGCACCAAATTGTCATATTAGAATGATTTTTGAAGAATATTGTGACACTGAAGACTGGAGTAATGGCTGCTGAAAATTCAGCTTTGCATTCACAGGAATAAAATACATTCAGTAAAGACAGACTGCTCTGTCTCAGCTTTCTTATTTCATTACTCATTTAAATAGCAAATGGTGCTTGATTACATTACCACCATGCCAAACATTGTTGGAAAGTCAGCAGGGCCATTAACTCAGGAGTCGCTGGGTCTTTTAACACCCACCTACTGTGAAACGCTACCTGACTTGTTGTGATCCTTTATTGCATTATGTAAATGAAGAAGACAACTGAAAATCTGCTATTGTGAAACTAGTTTTGCTTGTTGTCCAGACAGACTCCTCTGTGGGCAGAATAAGCTACAACATTGACCAGCTTTTATACTGATAAATATTTAATTTCATTTTTTACACCAGCCTCACATCTTACTGGAAAATCTATAGACTGCAGACAGAACAGGGTGGTGCTCCTACACTTTAGTGTATTTGTTATTTAATTTACTCAGCTTTTAACAGCTTTTTTTGTGTTTAGGCCATATCTCAGTTTATTGTGAAGCCTCACAATTTCCAGTTTCAAATGCTGAACTTTAAAATGATGTGAAACATCTTTTTAAGATGCCCTTTTCTCCTGCAGGAAACTGCTGTGGAGAGAAATCTGTTACCTATGGGCCAGCGATATCTTGTACAACTTCAAAGAGGTGATGGTCAAAATGTAAAGTTGTGAATAAAATATAGTTGTATGTGACATTGTCCTCTGCTGTTTTTTGTGTGCAGTTTGATATGTTTTCCTTCTTTAAGGAACATAGTCCGGCAGACTTTGTAACATTCATGGGAACTCTGGGTGGGTTAAAAGAACAAGGAATGAGGAGAAAGCGAGGTTAAAATCATAGAACCAAGTAGATGGGGTGCATTTTTAAGTTTAAGATTTGCTGTCTGGTCTGTATCATTCCATGTAAATTACGAGCTTTATTGATAAGTATGTAGAGCATGAAACACGGATGGACAAATACTCGACTATGTAAATAAATGCATGAAAATAATTTTATACACGTTCACCAATTTTCCTGCTCAAAACACATGGGTTTATTTACTGTTTCTATGTTTGTCTACATGAACAAAAGGTTTGTTACGACACATGCCAACAATACTACTACAGCTAAAAATGCAGTTTGCCCTCAATAATGTTGTGGAATACGGTCCCGCTGATATTTGTTTCCTGTCGGCCCGTTATGCGGTAACGCTTCACACTCCACACAGCGGCTGAGGGATTCAGAGCCCGTGTCTCAAACGGGCAGAACTGATATTTCATCGAAGGTAAGCTTCTCTTTTATGAGATATTTGTTTACATTTGAATGTATAGGCTGTGTGTTCTACTAGTGGTTCTCTTTTCCAGAATTTGCACAGGCGCCATCATTAAATGATTCCCGCTTCAGACTATTGATGAGATGAGGAGAAGTTGTGGCTTTTCTACTAACTTAACAGTGCAGGTTATTTATGAAAAGAACGTGACCACTTTATCTTGGTTAGTTTACAGAAAGCGGGGCATATTAGACCCGAACAAATTTTGTATGCACTCTTTTTGGGGAGAAATCAGTTTTCGCCCTTAGCCGTGCTTTAGCAGACATGTCCCTTTAAACGAGAAAAATGCCCCCCATCCACGTTTTTTTTTTTTTCCACGGGTCATGTCCTGTTGAAACCTGCATAGACAGCTGGCCATAAAAAGTTTTTTAGACCTTTCTTTCTTCCTTTCTTACACAAATTTGCCATTTTTAAAATAATTTACATTTTTTAGATAATTTCAAAGTTGGTATTGTTAATAACTGTCCGCCGTTTAAACCAGGTAAGTTAAACAAAATGGTTGCTGCAAAATCTTAATATACATGTATTTTGTAAACATCTTAAGATATTCTGCTTGTACGTGGTGACAAATAGATGATCAGTAACTATCCTGAAATCGTTTATTCACTGACATAAGTGCTGGGTTTGTCCGTATTTTTTAATAAATGTTCATTCATATATTTTGAAAGAATCAGAAGCACCTAAATATAATACACGAAGTGCCGTCTGAAATTTTCTTTTAAGATTTATATTTTTCTCAGGCTTCTTTGTTTATATTCAGTTATTTCACTTGAGAAATATGGCAAAGAAAAGAACCAATTAATTGCCATTAAACTGAAATTAGTAAACCTACAAAGGAGCCTGATACAAATGCTAATTTTTGAAGAAAATTTCAAATGGCTTTCACACAGACTTTTGATAGGTTTTTAAAAACTGTATTTAATGTTATTTATTAAATATAATTTTCACTTAATGTTAGGTTTTTCTAAAAATGTACTACTAAGGATGGATATTTGTAATAATAGCTACCATTTATAGCGGTACTCTATTTAAACAAAATGGCATATTATGCAAAACATTAATGATTTGTTTGATGCTTCCAAGAATGTCATAAATTAGACAGCCAGATGATATAAAATACACTAAACTCAGCAGTTCGCAGAAACAATCTCAAAAATAATCTAAAAACATAATCAACTAACATGAGTTTCTGTGACTAAGAAGCAGGACGTAGTTGTAATGGATCAAGAACATTTTCACTTCTACATCTTAATATGTCTCCTCTTTTGAAAGGTAACCTGAAATTGGACGGCTGTTTTTCAACGTAACTCTGTGTAGTTACACAATAGGAGGGCTGTGGGACACTAGCAGTAAGTCTGCCCTTTCTGTGTAAGAAATCCAACACCAGCGACCCACAATGGAAGTGGAGGATGCCTTATCGGCTAAGTTCAGGGTCCTGATTCACGGGCTCATGGTGACGACAACCTCAGAGATAGTCAAAATATTTAGCAAAGTGCTGCTGGAGACCAGAATGGAGATCACCCGGAGCTGGAGGGAGATCGATTTGTTGAAGCAGCAGATGGAGGAATGTGAGCAGCAAAAGACAGAGGCTATCATTAGGGCCCAGAGGAACGACTTCAAAAGAGAAGATGACGAGGTGGAAGTGTCACGTGTGAATTCTCAGCCTGATGTACAGAGCTCAGACACGGTCACACCAGAGGCGGTGGTGAGTGGGCAATGTGTTCTGTGGTCATTGCTTTCACTTGTTTTCAGTGCAGTGCAAATCTGCATAGAATCAATGTTGTTATTTCTGTGCTGTTTACCACAAAAATACAAAAGTTACATAATTTAAAATGAATAGCAGTGATTGGACTTGTTTCCAGTTGGTCATCATAGCCAATCTGTCATTTTACTGACATTCTGTTGAAAATGTATTATTTTCTGTAGAATCATTTGTGATGTTTTGTTAATATTAATCACCATGTTTTGTGTGTTACAGGGGCCTGAAAAAAGAGCAGAGAATGTTTCAGAACCAGAGACGACACAGTCAGGCACACCAGGTACTACTATTTTTGATTATTTTTCATGATAATAAATAGCAATAGACATAAATCTCAGGGAAATACCACTATAAAATAAAAAAAAATAAAGATTACATAAAAAAACGGGAAATATGATAAACTGTAAAGTTATCTCTGTCACTAGAGTTTGTTCTCACTGACCATATGAATCACTAAAATTATACAGAATTAAAGTGACAACGCTTTATTTTAATGGTATTTTTTTAAGCATTTTGCAGTGACGTTCTCACATAATCTGAGGAAAAACTTTTTCAAATAGTTTTTAATTGAAATAAAGCTGAAATAAAAATGAATATTAGTAGAAAATCTTAAACTAAATGAAAATTAAGTGTTTAAAAGTACTGAAATTACTAAAACAAATAAAATAAATTAAAGCTAAATAGAAATGTATATAAAAAACTAAAATAATAAATGGCAAAAGCACATAAAAATGGTTAACTTTTTAAATGAAAACTGAAAATAAAAACGAATTCAAAATATAAAAATATACTATAATAATATATAAATAATAGGGGTGGGAGCTAGGGCTGTCAAAATGGCTGAAAAACTAAATTCGAATTTTGTACTTAAATGTTATCAAAGTTCGAATTATATTCGAATTTTAAAAGGCATAATTTCAGTTAGGGAGAAAAAAAGCTTTTGGCTTCTCTCCTGAGGCCACAAGAGGGCGCATCGAGCAAAATATTACTAATCCACGGTTCTTCAAAGCATAAAATAACAGGACTATCTTTTGAAAATTGTGCATAATGTTTAACCTTGTATAATTAAGTTGATTAAACAATTATAAACAAAATAGCATCATGTATACAAGTTTAATACAAAGCACGGAAAACCAATCACAAAGAGTAACGTTACTTTTTTTTCATTTAAAAACACGAGATGCAGTGGAATTTATTCAATAATAAAATTATTGAAAAATTCAATAATTTTAAATGGCTTTCTAAATATTCGACTCTCTTTTGCGAGACGCGAGTGCAACGGTGATAGATGTCCCTCTAGAAAATGCGATAAATATGCGTTCTGTGTGAACGGCTTGGTTCCAGTTTTGACATAAACAACATCATCTCCGCATTGATGTTCTCTTTTTCCGCAGTATTTTAAATGAACAACGTATCCAGTGGGTTCAACTGGATAAGCTTAAAAAAGCATTAAAATGAAATGATACCTACCTACATCTTTATCGTATCTCGTGCGCCAGATAAAGGCTGCCTGACACGCCCCCAAAATTCGAATGCAAAACGTGGATTTTTATTTTAAATTCGACGAATATTCGAAATTCGATTTTTTTTTTTTTTGCCAGCCCTAGTGGGAGCTTCCACCCGCTGTGTTTTCTTTAGATATGCTTTCATTTATGCCGTTTGTAATGCAGTACTATTAGATGCACGAAACTCGTGCACTGACAGACTTTTACGTGCGCTTTGTGTTTTTTTTTTTTGTCCTGAAGCTCGATTGCGGCTGCGGTTAAATGCATTTTCGAATACTTTTATACGAAATTGATCTAAGCTACACACAGTCAGTTATGTTTTCAGAGCAGGACAAAACATCTGATATATCAAAATAGATCTGTGCATTAGTGTCAATGCAGCCTGTTAAAGCTGCCACTGTCTGATCTCATCAGTAATAGTCAAATTGCAATAATGCTGAGGAAAAAAAGAAAAACCCATAACTATTGTCTGTAGACTTTAGGATACTTAAAGAACACTTATTTTAAATAAGTAAATTTTGCACAAAATAAATTTGATATAAAATTTATGTGAAAATGTAGCCATGTGCAGTAAAATTGAAGACTGAGAATGTGAAGCATCGTGATATTGAGTTGATAATGATAATCGTAATTGAATTGAATCGTTAAACCAGTGAAGATTCACACACCTATTTTTAAGATGGCAGTACTGACACACAGAGATTCCAACTATAAACTAAAAGCATAGAAACTGCAATTTTGGTTAAAATGTAAAGTTGTAAATATGTATTTGCACAGCAGAAGAATTAATTGAGGAAAAAATGTAGATCAAGAATCGTTTTGGAATTGAAACGTGAAGTGCCTGAAGATTCCCACCCCTAATATATAATACTAATATTTTTCATCATCACCGTTGTGCTGAAGTAAAATACTTTTTTCTGATGTGCTTTCACTGAGTTTTAATAATACTAATTCGCAATTTTTTTGTGTTGATTCATTAGGCCGAAAGGTTCAGAAAATCTGTGCTACTGCTGAAAACAGCCAGAAGACCAAGTGCCAAGAGCCGAAATGCACACAACATGTGGTAAAACAGAAAGTTGTTTGTCCCACCAATGTGCCACGAGTGAGAGGGCGCAAATCATCAAGCAAGACCATGTCACAGACCACATCTAAAATCATTGTGAATGGACCATCTACGAGTGTGGACATATTAACAAAAACCCCAAAATCAGAGGTGATGAAAAAAAGAAAATTAATCAAATCGCCAAAGCACGTTACTGATGTGAGTGTTGCTCGTGGTCTTCGAGACCGACAGCACCTCAGCATGCAGAGGCACTGTCTGTGTTGTTCATCGGACGAGTGTGACCTCCAGTCTAGTCCTTCCAGAGCCCTGCACCAGGTCCCTAGTGTGTATATCTGTCGTAAATGCGAGAGGAGGTTTAAAACAGACCTTCTCTTCAAGAGTCACAATTGCCCAATGCCTCAGAATTGCAACAGGTGTGGGCAGATGTTCACTACACTTCAGGGGCTCACTGCACACAGTCAGGAAGTTCAGCCTCAGGTCAGCTGCAGTCAGTGTGAGCAAATGTTTGCCACTCAGTGTGCTTTAACCGTGCACAAACGGATCCACACCAACCTTATTGTTCCCAAGGATATTAAGGCTAAGAGGTTCGAAGTTCGTCTCCAAAGAATCTCAGACTCCCAGCTGGAGGCTGCTTTGTCATCAAAAAGCTCTCTCTTGCAAAATAACTCTTCAAAACAAGCTCTTTTGAGCGAACCGCAGAATGTGGCTACAGCAGATACAAGTCCTGGATCTGCAAGTAAACACAGTGCAGAATCCACTGCGGTGAATGTACCTGAGACCAGCGAGACACAACTATCACCCCAAAGTGTAGTGGAAAGCCTGGACTCAAGGCCAGGAACGCTGTCGGAGTCCAGTGTTGGACAGTCAAGTGTCAGGAAAGTCTATGCTGTCATGTCCAGCGCCTCATGCCAAATTCAGATGAGTGAGGATGCAAATGGATCAGAGGCACCAGCTGTGCATGAAACTGAAAAAGCAACAGATAACGGAAAACATGGCACTTCAAGTGGTGAGTCAGGACTCCATTCTCCTCCAAGAAAGCGGAAAATGACAGGTAATATTACAAAAATGGAAAAGTGACTGTATTCAGTATTATTTTTATGTAGATCATTTTGTGATTTTATTTTATTTTTTCCCCTCTAGATTGTTCTCATGATGCGTACAATGGCGTGTTTCCTGTTGAAAATATTCTGAGATGGAGAAACAATAAGGTAGGAATGAAGTGCATTTATGCATCATCCCATGAGCCTTTGAATCACTTTGAAAATAAAAAACAACATCATTTCATTTCAAAAGGGAAGAAATGAAGTTCGGGTCAAGTGGATGCCTTGCACATTGTGGTAAGTCTTCCTCATTTGATATCATACTCCCAAAGAGAAACACCAGCATTTAGTTTAACCTAGTTCCTCATTTCATTTCATATATGTGTAACTCAGTGGTTTGTCACATAGTAGTGTTCAACCTATATATCAACCAGGCTGAGTTTTTTCAGTTTGCCATATTCATGTCATATTCATTAGCTATGTTTCCATCCAAAGATGTGAATTTATCATGTGTGCGAAACTGCAATATCGCATAAAACGTTTGCAAATAAAGCACCGTTTCCATCTAATGAGTCAAAGAGAACAAATTCATCAGTTCCTTATAAACTGGCACTAAATATCACTAAGAAAAGTAGGAGAAGCCACTGTATATAATCATTTTCATATATAATAAATGGCTTGCGCCTCAGGGTGAGCAGACGAAACAACAAATGCGGTCATTGCTTTCGGAGGTGGATGCTGCTGTTTGGGAACGCACTCATGTAAGACTTTGACAGACAGACTTTGCTCAAGCATTTCAGGACGACCAAAATAACATTTCAGATGATGTTCAACGAAATCAGTCCGCTGGTTAGTCGAGTTATACCGTCCCATCGTGCAAAGTCACATGGCTTTTTTGATACGCATGGTGGAATTTATTCGGTAAATGTGTTTCCATCGTAGTTTATGCGCAGTTTTTCTTATCGGATAAAAAGTTTATCCTACTCAATTGTGTGCACAATTTTTTTTATGCACATTTTTAGAACTTATGCGCATCTTGGCGTTTCCATCCGGCATGTTTTTAATGCACTATTCCATAAAAATACGTGGATGGAAACATAGCTACTGTGTGCTGTATGTGAAATTAGTGATATCTTGTCTTTTTATTTATTTTTTTATTTTTTAAGATTCCCTGTGCACACCAGATTACAAGATTACGGAGTGCTCAGTTGGTTACAGTGTTTATGTCCTTTTTTATACATGTGTCCTTTTTTTAAACAATTTCTTTATTTGTGAAAAAACAATAAAATATAATTTCAGAGTCAAGTAGTTACCATCTTTCATGAAAAAAATCCCTGAGTTTAATTTCCTTTTTATTTTATTTTTTTACTTTTCTCAGTGGAGCAAAGTTTCAGAACACATGGGAACCAGCAGAAAGCTTTCCAGGCTATTTGGATGACAAGAACGAAGAGTCAAAGAAAAACTAAAAGGATCAAAAATGATATGTTGACTATGCTTTTATGAAGTTTTCTGATTACACTATAAGAATGTATGCTTTGCAATGCAGTTAATTTTTATTATTATTTTTTTGCCATGCCATTTTTTTTCTGTAATATACTTTGCTTGGTTGTTTCTGGTTTCTTACAGCTACCCTATAGATAAATGCATTCAAGTTAAAAATATGGTATCACTTTTTAAAACATAGTTTTAAATACCTGAGATGGGTCTTTTTCTTATTGTAGCTTGTCTTACTGTGATCTTGTCTTTTTGTAAAGTTAGTGTATTGTTTTAGATATTTAGTATTTGAATGTCTGCCTTTGTATTTACCTCACTGCAATCTTTGGTTAAGGGTTGAGTTACATGTTTACATGTTGTTGGTGAAACTTGTGTTGATGGATTTAGTGTTTTTTTTTTATTCAGCAATGATTTATGCTATTAATTGGCTAAACTATTTGTGGGTTAATGACTTTCACTGCAAATACCAGTATATTACTAAAACACCATTAATGTTCATTGCCTCTTCCTGTTTTAACTTGTATGTTATTATACCAAAGAATTCAGTTATGTTCAAGGCATATTTTAGGAAATTTGTGGAAGTGTTAACTAACGGTTGACAAAAAACAAAAGAAAAAAAAAGAAGGTGGTAAATGTACTGGAAAACCCCACAAACTCAAATAAACAGTTTCAAACTGGCAAGTATCATGGCACCTTTTCAACCGCATGAAAATCTTGCCAGTGTTGTGGTTATGATCATTGCATATATTTTCTGAAATGTTTAGGTTTCTTTTAATTGTTCATAACAAATACCATAGTTTGAAGCCATATGGTTTTAAACTAAAGATACACGTAATTTGGTAAATGTGCTAATATAGATTGTGGGAAAAGTAACTAGCTTTGTTCCAAGCCACTCTGAATTTCAGCTGTTAGAATGATTAATGAAGTCTTGTTTTAATTTGGACTTAAAACAATTCGATTTTAACCCTAACCACACTTTACAAACAGGATGACATATCATTTTCTGTATCTTTCTTGTGGTTTATGACATGGCCACAAAACAAATATAGTAAAAAATAAATAAAAAAATAAAAAAACTAAGAATCAATGGGAAAAGGGAACTTTTTACAAAACCTGTCCTGCTAATCACAAGTTTAGTGACTTTTTTTTTTTTTTCCAATGTGGTTTTGAGATGCTATCTCTGAGTCTCCACTGAATGCTGAAATGTTAAAGCGAAAGTCTTGATCTTAAATCTTTCTCTCTGGCCAATGTGAAGGGGAAATGTTATTTAATGCTATTTAAAAATGTTTTCCAATGTTGTCCAAAGTCTTTATAAAGATACTGTACCAATTTTCAAAACAAAGATGCATGTAGTTTGTGGCCTTCACACCTAAAGCTCTTATATGTGTGTATGAGCAAACCTACTTCCTTTGGCCAAACAACTTCCTGCTGCAAAGAGAGCATTGTCACGACTCTGATCTCAGAACAGACTTTGGTGTCTGAATGGTCCGCTTCAATGACAAGAAAATCTGATCCCAGTACAGCAGCCAGCAGTGAACCTTTTGATATAGAGAAGGAAAACATAGAACAGTCTCATTTCACCTGAATCGCAAGTGAGAACAAAGACTGCTTTCTGCTTTGCAAAAATTTCTCAATTCTTCATCTCGTTTAAAAATGGCCTTTATTGGCTAAGCATATTTTAGTGGGGAATTACTTTAACTGTATTTTATAGGCTACCAATAACAGCACAGATGGAAACTTTAAAAACCCACGCAAACTGGGAGTGAGCAGAAAGCGTGGTTTTACTTCCTTTGACTGGAAATCTAGCAATTGTTCAGAAATCAAGCAAACAATGGGCTATGACTACACATCCACAATGGTGTTCTGTTTAATCGCTCTAACAGGTAAAGTCATTTTACTATAAAAAGTAATCTTATTATAAAATAAGTGCAATCATGGCACCAAATATTTGCTTGAATATACTGTTACAAAAATATATATTTTGTGCAATTCTAAACAACAAGCTGCATAAAATCACTTTGTTTGTTTTCTGTCAGCTCTCCTTGTTTCACCCCTGAAGCATTTGGAAGCAGTGGAGTTGAAAGAAGTTAAACTTGGAGACACAGTGGCACTGATGTGCAACCTGTCTTTCTACTCTGAGATCCACTGGCTGAGGATGAGTGAGGGGCAGCCGATGGCTCTGATGGCCACAAGACTGAAACACACTGGAGAACTGTCTGTTGTCTGGAATTATAATGAAACTCATTTTGAGGGCTTTATCGAGAAGCAGACGACTGGACTGAGAATTCTCCACGTCTCCACCAGCGATCTCGCCACATACTATTGTGCAACATCATATCAAAATCACTTGAATTTTGACAAAGGAGTGCAACTATACAGTAAGTGTGAGCATTTCATTTCTAAAGAAATAAACTCAAGAAAAAAAGAAATGTCCTCTTACTTTCAACGGCTTTTATTTCCGGCAAATTTCTTAATGTGTAAATATTTATTTTAACATAAAGAACTCAACAACTGAGACATAACCTCAACTTTCGCAGGCATTTGACACAGAAATGTAATAATGAATTCCTGAAGAAAGGGGGGTCAGTACACTCTAATAAAATGCAGGGTTAAATACAATAGGTTGTTTTGACCTAGAGGTTGGGTTACTACCCAGAAGGTTAGGTTAAACATTTAACCCAACCGTTGGGTCAAACCAAACCCAATTGCTGGGTTGACCATATTTAACCCAGCATTTTTTTAGAGTGTATGAAAAGTAGCAGTGAGTATCTTGGATGCCCCAGCTGCTTTATGCACAGTGCATCTCATCCTCATAAACTGCAGCAGATTTGCCATTTACCACAGCCGCACAGAAACACCCTAGCAACCACCCCAAGTAATCTAGCAACTGCATAGCAACATCCTAGCAGCCATACAGAATATCATTCTGTTTTTCTAATAGACTGCATGACCTTCAAAACCAATCAACTTTGAGCTTTTAAACTGAAAACCTTTGAACCTAAATCTTTTAAGACTACTTCAAAACTGTGTGGTCAGGCTTTCTCAAGCCAACATCAAAGTTTGTCTTGAACATTTTTATCTAGTTAGCCTAACTGTGACCTTAATTTCCTGCCGTTTTAAGGACTATTCCACACTGAAATAGTTAAAAAGTAATATTTTTTAAACCCTTGCCAATATAGATTATTTTTTCCAATATTTTATGGATTACAAAATTATATTGAAATTCAAATTATCTTTGGATTACAAAATTATATTTAAAATACAGTATCCTGAAAGGTGTTTTTTTTTTTTTTGAGTTTATTTCGGCATTATTATTAGAAGTGTGATTCTTCTGCTCATCTTTTTTTGTAGTCTTTTCAGAAAACCAGCAAAGTAAATACAAACCCTTTGATCGAGTACAAGGTAAGCATGAAAAATGTTCTAACACAATAAAAAAACACAATAAACAATATTTTACATATATGTATAAAATATCAGTTTTTTTGTACAATGTAAATAAAAATAGAAAAACAATCTGTCTGACTGAACTTTCCTAAAAAAACAGGTCCCGATGGTCTTTCTCTTCATTACAAAGTATTCATAGCAGTGCTGTGTTTTGGCCTTCTGGGAATGTTAGTATCTGTTTTAGTGGTGCATATGAAGACCAGGAAAAAAAACAACACCTCCAGCAATGAAGAATAAAAGAGAATACAGCATACAAATATTTAAAAAGCATGATTGTTGTTGTTCAAATAAATATATGAAACTCCAAATTTGACAGATAATGGGCTGTTTTTGGCCTTTCTTTGGATATGAGAAAAGGGAACGAGGATGGATATACAGTCATGGCCAAAAATATCGGCACCCTTGGTAAATATGATCAAAGAAGGCTGTGAAAATTAATCTGCATTTTTAATCCTTTTGATCTTTTATTTAAAAAAATCACAAAAATCTAACCTTTCATTGGATAAAAGGAATTTAAAATGGGGGGAAATATCATTATGAAATAAATGTTTTTCTCTAATACACATTGGACACAATTATTGGCATCCCTATAAATTCTTATGAGTAAAATATCTCTGAAGTATATTCCCATTCATATTCACAATTTTGAGCACTCCAGGGTGATTATGAACAAGAAATTATCCAGCCATGGCTTCCTGTTTCACAGAAATATAAATAGGAGGGAAAACAAAGCCCAAATTCCTTAATCATCCATCACAATGAGAAAAACCAAAGAATACTGTATATTTCTGATGTGCAGCAAAAGATAATTGAGCTTCACAAATTAGTGAAGTGGCTTAAAGAAAAGAGCTAGAGCAGTGAAAATTCCCATTTCCACCATCAGGGCAATAATTAAGAATTTCCCATCTACATAAAATGTTACGAAACTGCCTGGAAGAGGACGTGTGTCTATATCGTCCTAATGCGCGGTGAGAAGGAGAGTTTGAGTGGCTAAAGACTCTCCAAGGACTACAGCTGGAGAATTGCAGAAAATAGTTGAGTCTCGGGGTCAGAAAACCTTAAAAACAAATTGTCAAACAGCACCTACATCACCACATGTTGTTTGGGAGGGTTTCAAGAAAAATTCTCGCTCATCCAAAAACAAACTCCGGCATATTCAGTTATTAGACACGACTAGAACTTCAAATGGGACTGGCTTCTATGGTCAGATGAAACTAAACAAATGTGCTTTTTAGCAGCAAACACTCAAGATGAGTTTGGTGAACACAGGGATAAAAAGTACCCCATGTGTACAATTAAATATACTGCTGTATTTTTGATGTTGTGGGCCTATATTTCTGCTGGAGGTCCTGGACATCTTGTTTAAACACATGGCATCATGGATTCTATCAAATACCAACAGATAAAAATCAATAAGTGACTGACTCTGTTAAAAATCTTATAATGGGCCATGTTTGGATCTTCCAACTGTACAATAATCCAAACACAAACCTCAAAAACAACACAAAAATGGGTCACTGAGCACAAAACCAAGCTTCTGCTGGCCATTCCAGTCCTCTGACCTGAACCCTGTAGAAAATGAGTGGTGAACTGAAGAGAAGAAGCACCAACATGGAGCTGTGAATCTAAAGGGTCTGGAGTGATTCTGGATGAAGGAATGGTCTCTGATCTCTTGTCAGGTGTTTTCTAACCTCATCAGGCATTATAGGAGAACATTTAGAGCTGTTAAACTAGCAAATGGAGGTTTCAAAAAGTATTGAATAAAAGGGTGCCGTTAATTGTGGCTAATATGTATTAGAGAAAAATATTTATTTCATAATGATATTTCCCCCCATTATAATTTCTTATTATCCAATGAAAGGTTAGATTTTTGTGAATTTTTAAAATAAAAATCAAAAGGATTAACAATGCAGATTAATTTTCACAGTCTTCTTTGATCATATTTACCAAGGGTGCCGATATTTTTGGCCATGACTGTATATGTATACTTTTAAGAAATACAGGATATTTATAAATCTATACAAATCTATAGGCAAGTCTAGCATTTTAATTGTTAATTAAATGATTAAATGTTTCATGTATGTTTATTTTTTATTCGTTTGTTTCGTTTTGGAAATAAAACAATATTGTTTGTACCTTTATGAAAAATGTGGTCTAGAAATTATTGTTCTTTATTTTTTCCCACTGTTACTCTCATTTATTTATTGTTTCATAGTTCCATAAAAGCAACTGGCATGCAATAATTTTGAAAAAAAAAAAAACTTTTTTATTTGTTTAATATTTTGAAATTAAAAGTATACAGTTCACTTTATGGCTCAACTACTAATCCTAACCGGGATAAAAGAGACAAAGACATTTAACCCTGTCAGAGAGATAGACATATTAGAATAATTAGCTATATAGTGCAACTTCTGCATATCAGTCATGTTACAGTGCTTGGTGTAGACTTATTTCACATAGGCCGGTTTCACAGACAGGGCTTAGACTAAACCAGGATTAGGCCATTGTTCAATTAGGAAATTTAAGTAATTTTTATTAACATGCCTTAGAAAAAAACATTACTGGTGTGCATCTCGAGACAAAACAAAAGCACTGATATATTTAAGATCAGTCAATGTAAATTTCTTTCAGCTCAGATTTACACTTTAGTCTGGGACTAGGCTTAAGCCTTGTCTGTGAAACCGAGGGATAGCCTAATAACAATCCCTGAACAGCATTTATGTGGGCAGTGTGGGAATAAAATACGAAACGCATATTCAGCATTTCAAAATAGCATCAATCTTTTAAATTGCCAGTAGGGAGAAAACCATATTTAAAAAAAGTTGGGCAAACTTAAAAGTTTAAGGCAACCAGCTTCAGCAGATTTTTGAGTTTTCTCAACTTCTTGTTTTAAGCTCATACAACAAAAAGTTGAGAAATAGGCTACTATTAAAATGTGGTTCAAACGATGGCGATGCGACCGTGTTCGGGGAACTGTCGCGACTTGCTGGTTCGTTTCCAGAACAATGCATCGTACTGTTGTGGTTAATCAGCGAGTTACGTCGTTGTTCGGGAAACGCACCCCAGCTCAGCTGTACATATTTATGTTTTCTTGTGTTTTTTCCAATGTTTTTTTTATTTTTTATTTTCTTGTTTGCTGTTTTTAATCATTAATTGAAGACATTGTTTGTACTACTTGCTCACGTTTAGGAAAACAGTGAATGGAAGATGGTAAATGTACTGGAAAACCCCACAAACTCAAATAAACAGTTTCAAACTGGCAAGTATCATGGCACCTTTTCAACCGCATGAAAATCTTGCCAGTGTTGTGGTTATGATCATTGCATATATTTTCTGAAATGTTTAGGTTTCTTTTAATTGTTCATAACAAATACCATAGTTTGAAGCCATATGGTTTTAAACTAAAGATACACGTAATTTGGTAAATGTGCTAATATAGATTGTGGGAAAAGTAACTAGCTTTGTTCCAAGCCACTCTGAATTTCAGCTGTTAGAATGATTAATGAAGTCTTGTTTTAATTTGGACTTAAAACAATTCGATGTTAACCATAACCACACTTTACAAACAGGATGACATATCATTTTCTGTATCTTTCTTGTGGTTTATGACATGGCCACAAAACAAATATAGTAAAAAATAAATAAAAAAATAAAAAAACTAAGAATCAATGGGAAAAGGGAACTTTTTACAAAACCTGTCCTGCTAATCACAAGTTTAGTGACTTTTTTTTTTTTTCCAATGTGGTTTTGAGATGCTATCTCTGAGTCTCCACTGAATGCTGAAATGTTAAAGCGAAAGTCTTGATCTTAAATCTTTCTCTCTGGCCAATGTGAAGGGGAAATGTTATTTAATACTATTTAAAAATGTTTTCCAATGTTGTCCAAAGTCTTTATAAAGATACTGTACCAATTTTCAAAACAAAGATGCATGTAGTTTGTGGCCTTCACACCTAAAGCTCGTATATGTGTATGAGCAAACCCTAATCGCTCTAACAGGTAAAGTCATTCTAAAACAAACTTTAAAAGCTAAAATAAGTGCAATCAGGGCACCAAATAATTACTTCAGTATGTATAATATATATATATATATATATATATATATATTGTGCAATTATAAACAACAAGCTGCATAAAATCACTTTGTTTTGTTTTCTGTCAGCTCTCCTTGTTTCACCCCTGAAGCATTTGGAAGCAGTGGAGTTGAAAGAAGTTAAACTTGGAGACACAGTGGCACTGATGTGCAACCTGTCTTTCTACTCTGAGATCCACTGGCTGAGGATGAGTGAGGGGCAGCCGATGGCTCTGATGGCCACAAGACTGAAACACACTGGAGAACTGTCTGTTGTCTGGAATTATAATGAAACTCATTTTGAGGGCTTTATCGAGAAGCAGACGACTGGACTGAGAATTCTCCACGTCTCCACCAGCGATCTCGCCACATACTATTGTGCAACATCATATCAAAATCACTTGAATTTTGACAAAGGAGTGCAACTATACAGTAAGTGTGAGCATTTCATTTCTTGTGAAATATGGGAAAGTTACTATAGTGATTATTTTGCTTATCTTTTATTTATTTTTTATTTTTTTTGCAAATCAACAAGGTAAACAAAACCCATCTGATCATGTACAAGGTGAGAGTAAAAAGCTTTTTTCTAAGGATTTGCAAACCCTCATTTGAAGGCCTGCTTCTACTGATATATCTCTGTTGCTTGTATGAAATAAATCTAGCATTAAAGCATTTAAAATTTTTTTCCTGGCCCTCAAATTTAATTCTTATTTATTACTTCTTTACGTTATTTCAACAGATTTGTCAGGAGGAGAGAAAAAAACAGATTTATCAGGAGGTTTTAATGGTCCCTCTGTACATTACCAAGTTTTTGCAGCAGTTTTGTGTTTTGGTCTACTGGTAATGTTACTAGCAGTTTCTGTGGTGCACATTAAGATCAGGACAAAAAACATCACTGAAATATAACAGAAATATTGCGATTCACCATAAAAGTATAACATTGCCCTGTCATATTGTGGTAGGAAAGATGGCCATGATGAGGATTTGAGAACTTTTTATTATTATTTATTATTATCATTATTATTATATATATATATATATATATATATATATATTTTTGCATTCATTTACTTAATAAAGAAGGTGAAGTGAAGATCATTTTGTGGGGAGTAGCTACAAATTAGTTTGCTTTGCAGCTTTTGTTTCTTTAAAAAAAGTAATGTAGTATTGTATGGCATACACATAACACCTGAAGGCCAGGGAGGCCTAAATCTTTAATAAAGCTAAAAAATAACAAACATGCAAGATATTTGGTCTTTGTGTCTTTCTTATAAAAGCAATTTAATTAATGTGTGTAAGGCCCATGTTCATTAAGATCGGTGGTTATCAACCTATGCTAAGGTTCCTGTACATCTCAATAATAAAAAAAATCCTGCTACCCAAGGCCCCCTAGCGGCCGTTCACCCCTCACTCAGAATCTATGCTCAGAATAAAGATGGCGGTGTAACTGTGAGCTGCTTCGACCGCTGTGAGCTGCTTCGCGAGCTGCTTCGACCACTGTGAGCTGCTTCGACCACTGTGAGCTGCTTCGTGAGCTGCTTCGACGTCCGAACTCTCTCGGAGTTAAATGCCAACGTCTGATCGATTAATAGGCCTATAAGTAATTATTACCTTCGATGGATGCTGCTCTTTGGAGTTGATAAGTCGATGGACTACAGTTTAACACATTGTTATTCATTTTCGACTTAAACGTCGCGCGTTAACAGGTTGTCAACAGAATTCCAAAGAATAAGTGCTTTCGGAAAATTCCTGTAGCCTGTAAAACTCAAAGCAAGACCAGAAAAGGTGTGTAAAGTCTCTTATTTATAGTGGGTTTTCATTTGAACATTTTCAACATTGTCATCTAAACATATCTGATGTAAATCAGATATTAGATAATGAAATATTTGATTTAATATTTTTCAATATATTTTACTGTTTGTGTATTAAAACCAGTTTTAAACTTGTGCTTTAAAGTTTTAAGTGCAGTCAAAGCAGTGCCAAAGCAACAACTTTGTGTTTACGTACTGGAGAATACAATAATAATAAAAATAAATAAATAATAATAATTCAATAAAGAACAAAAACTCATGAAATAAAACATAATAAAAGAAGAATAGAAGTTGGATGTATTATAACAAATAATTTATTACATAATGAAATTCACTTTTTAACAATTTAAAAACACATTTTAAAACGTTTATAAAATACATTATTTATTTATTAATTATGAAGTTAATTAAAATTTTCATATTTGTTTTGTTGAATGTTGAAATGAACTGTGTAACAGATGAATGATTGACTGGAGGTGCTTCGCTCGATTTGTTTTATTTTTATAAATTTTTTTTTTTTTAGACTGGTCTGGACTGGTCTGAACCAGCTATGATACCATTTGGCCATGCGCCAACCTGGAATCTATCAGGGGTCCACGGTTATTGTATTCTATTCCTCCTTGGTAAGATGTCAATTTCTTTTCTTGGTGAATTAATATATTGTGACTACAGTTCTTGATAACTTCCAATAAGCAGTGTGATCTGTCCTCACAACCACATTTTGCTGCTCATTGAGCTCTGTTCAGCTTCGCTCCTCATATACATATTACTTAAAAATTCCTTTTTTTATCCTCTCTTCCCTGCTAGCTCCCTGTCTGGGTGGAATGTCAGTCCCTGTTGCAGTGAAAGTGAGGGATACTGCAATTATCCCTTGCTACAAGACATGTGATGGGGATATTTTATGGGCATTAAGAACTAAAAATGAAAAGGTGGATGTCCTACGATGTGTCCAAGGGAAATGCACAGAAGAATTCAGTTTTAAGAACAGAGTACACCTCTCCCATGAAAAGATAAAGTCTGGAAAACTGTCTCTAATAATATCTCCTGTTCTGTACAATGATGAAGGCTGGTACGAAGCCATGTGTGGTTTAAACTTACTTTGTAAATTCCACTTGGAAGTTTTTGGTACGTTCTTACTTCAGTTAAGCATAGTATTAGATCAAAACTGTAGTTAGCTTATCAGAGTTAGATGTGATCTTATTCTTTGTTTTCTGTCTTTTCAATGTTTAGTACCCACTACTGTGAATGTCTCAGTCCGAGGTAACGTCACGCTACCCTGCTACGCACGCACAGAGAAACAGATCTCTGATGACGCTGTGAACATCCTATGGAAGAAAGATGACCAAACAGTGTTACAAATTCAAAAAGGAATTACGACATATGGCTCCGGTTTTAAATGCAGGGCATCAGTTTCACTACATCATTATAAGGATGGAGATCTTTCCCTTAACATGCTCGGGGTCATCACATCAGATAAGGGATTGTACCGGTGCTATCACAATACAGATGAGGAACATGGTTATCCTGGTGCTGTCACACTCAATGTTACAGGTTGTTATTTTTTATATAATTTCTTTTTTTCTCCATAAAAGAAAGATTTGTTTAACTAAAAGGTGCAATTCTTTCTTCAGCTCATCAAAAGCTCTGTGTAAAAGAGTTTGGTGATAATCTCACCCTGGACCTGTTCGGCTCTGACTCTGTGACGGTAACTTTCACTGGTTCTGATGCAAAGGAGATCCAGGTTTGCAGTGTGACAGGAAACAACACTACATGTTCCCTCGACTATAATAACAGAGTATCTGTCATGAATTACTCCCTCGTGCTGAGAGGATTAACATCCTCTGATGGAGGGACATTTACTGTGAAAGACAACATGGGTGAAGTCATTAGCATCAACACTGTCACTGTCAAGGGTAAGTTTTAAATCAAATGTCATGGACTGCTCGTGACATTAGCGATAGTAAAAATCATCTGCTTAAATTGAACCCTTCCAATTTTAAAAAGTAACACAATATGCTTTATTTTATTCTTTTGTAATTGTTATTAAAATATCAGGAGAGTTTTACGCTATTGCAGCAGATAGAGATCCATCCGTGTTAGATATAGCGTTGGTCGTTACAACAATAAAAGTTAGCAGGTTATCTCAGACATACTGATCTCTAGAGAGAAAGCAATTTTACCTGTCCTGCTTTCTGTGGAATAAAGTCCTGGTCAGATGTATTACAGTAGGAAGGCTACTTACAGTTCCTGCAATAGTGTGTTTAATTACCCACCATATTCCTACCTAAAATTGACATCTGCACTGGACAAAATATTTAGCACAGCCTTTTATGCTTAACTCGTCCTAAAATATGAAACAAATGTCATAGGAAGCATTAAATTGAATTACATTGTTACAACACAAATTTTATGTTTTAATACAAATTATAAGCAAACTGTTTGTATTTATAGAAAACTGTTGTTTAAATTAATGTTTTGCAAGAACCTTATAATTGCAAGCAGAAAATGACTTTTTAGAATTAGACGTTTCTATCTGCATTTGACCTGTTCCCAAAATCCCCATTTAAAAATTTGAGAGGATTTTGATATTGTACTTTTAGAATACATTTAGTGTCTCTGTCATTTTCTTGTATGAAAGTTACTTGTTTCACATATCATTTTTGCTACATGGAATACAAAGTCTTTGAAGCTCAATAACTCAAAACTGCTCAGATTGCAGATAGAACCTTATAATTCCAGGGCGGCGATATGTACAGCCAGACACATACCCTTTCAAAGTATTCAGAGTCCCAATATAGCACCACCCATTTATGATTTTAATAAGAATAATATTTACACTGAATATTATTATTGCATACTGTTTTTTTTTTTTTTTTATTGAAGTTTTTCAGTTTGCTTAAACTTTTGCTTTGAGAACTGTGCTCCTCTCTGTGTCATCCACAGGTGTGGCCTGGAACCACAGGTGTGGCCTGGCTCTGTTAGCATTGCCTGGCTTAGTCCTTTTCATCGGCCTGTTCGTTTGGTGTAAATATTATAGAAATCGCTCTTATAACACCAGAGAGTCTGCTGTGGTTATAGGGTCACCACAGAGAGAGTCTGCATATATTGGATTGCCACAACAAGAAACCAACCCACATATCTCAGGGGATCTTGAAGATTATCCAGACCTACCTGTAGAGGAGACCATGCCTGTGATATTGACCACTGAGAAGCAGGACAACATTGATGAGGAACAATCTATGTTACCTCATTAATAAGAATGAAAGAAATTATATGGAGCATTGTTTTTTAATTAGTTTAAAAGTCCAGTCTGAATGAAAATGCTCCATGTAAACACCTCAATCAGAATAAAAATGCCCAAACCAATTGAAATTTCAATTGGGTTACTTGCTCAGAATTCTCGTCAGTACACATTTAGTTTTGGGCACGGGAATGGCCATTTTTACTACTTAATTAATATAAGCATAATGCTTATATGTGCTTGTCATCTCCTAACTACCCAAAAAAGAAATATTAAGTCTGCTGTTTAAAACGAAGAAAAGGAGAATGGTTAGTATGCAAAACATTGGGGAACTCTGTATATTAATGCAGTGTGAGCATGTCAAAAGATTAAATCTGATTTGAATCTTGGGACATATAAACTCGCACATCAACCCAATTTATCAATTTATTTAATGTTCATGTAAGCACAATGTTTGGATTCAATGATTTCATTCTGACTGAAACAAGGGAGCTAATGAACTGCTTTAGTTTTCTTCTTCTGCTGTACTATATACTATGCTAATGTTTAAGGGTGCTCTTGGAGTAGCTGTACACTTGTGCCAGTGAAGTTATTTATTTATTTTAAACCACAATGTGGACCAAAGTGCTGTACAATACAAAGGTACACAGACATAATTTACAGAGGGATAGTGAAAATGAACAAAACAAGTGAGTGTTTAGGGAACTGTGAAATGCACTTAATGTAAGGGATATTACAGATATTTAGACACGGATAGCTCATTCCAAAGCCTTGGAGCTGCTACAGAAAATGCACAGTTACCTTTACCTTTCAGGCAAGACTGAGGGACTATAAGACAGCTGATAATTTCATTGAAGTGACCTCCAAATTTGATGCAGGCTAATTACATCAAAAACATACTCTGGTGCTAAGCAATCAGGCTTTGAACATATAACAACTCTTTGTAATGAATTCTGTATTTCTAATAAGAAAAGGAATTACATATTGTTTAGCTCAGGAATGATTATTTTAGTGAAAATACATCTGTACTACTGATACGGCTGTTTCTGTATTGTGCATTTTCCCCCCTGAAAGTGCTGTTTGAATGTACAATCATAAAATGAGGAAAGTTTTTCACACCAGTTTTTATGGTGGCTTTTTGTTACCCACAAAATGCCTGTTGCTGGTACTGTGCTGCTCCTTTTTAAGCATTATTCTGCACTTTTTCTTGCTGCTATTATTTACAACTATTATTACAATTATTTGTTTGAACTGTATCTTTAAATGTCTTGTTTTATTAACTTTTGTATCAAAATTCCTATTATGTGAATGTGCCATAGTGACAAATATACCAAACAAATTCAAAGCATTCAGAGATTAAAAGGTACAGTATATATATATATATATATATACATATCTGCTAAACAAAATGTCTTAACTGTTTTAAGAAGCCATCCATCCATCCATTGCAATGATCTTTTGTGAATCCAGTAACAACAAACATGAAGAAATTATGTGAAATGTGTACTTGTTTATTCAGGAAAAAATAAACAATTCCAGTCAAAAGTTATATGATTCATCATCATTCATTTTATTTCCCACATTTTAGAATGATGTTAATATTACCAAAAGTGTGAAAATATGTCAAATCCAGCATAAGTCATGACCACAAATTATTCAGGAAATCAAACCGTTTTAGATTCATTAAAGTCAATAAAATCTGATATTAACATGTCATAAATGTTTACGACCTGTTTTGCATAATTGTAATTTAACCTATGGATTTACAGCATTGCTTATACATTTTAGCCTTTAAAATCTTCGAAAGCTAAAATCCCCAGATATTTTTTTTTTCTCTGTCCATATTTAGAAATATTTTCAACATTTATTCAATATTTCAACAGTTTTTCTGCTTTTATGGCATCATGGCCTATGGAGCTGACATTTGTTGACTACATGACCATGCAAATGATCTAAGACCTAAGACATTCACACCAGGATCAAACCATGTTTCCCTATAGGTAATGAGCAAAACTATAGCTCAGACCACATCTCTGTTTTTGTATGTCTGCGCAGGCTACGGAGTACACAATGATGTCATGTGACGTATGTTGTGTGTACATCTGTGTATGTTTAGTCACTCTGAGAGCTCCAAAATCCTTAACTCAAATGACCACAAATTCTGCCAAAAGATATCCTTGTGGTAAACTTGAAAATATCTGCATAACAAAAACATAACATAACATAAATGCTTTCAAATACCCTGCTGGTAAACACAGCTGGATTAGTGTTGAACTCCGATTGGCTGAACTAGATCATTCAGCTCAATAAAAAAGCTTTGGAGATCTATGTTGCACTGTACATGTCAGAGCAAATCACGACTGGAGCGAGAAACAGGTGGGTGCCAGCATGTTTGCTACTGAGACATAGGAGTAAAAATCGGTTTATATTTATGCAGCATGATTGTATGTATTAGTATAAAATTCAGACTTTTTAAAGAAATTTAAAATATGCTGTTTTTCAGGTTGCAAGATGAAGAACTTTGTTATAATCTTTATGGTTCTGACCGTAATTGCTGATGTGAGTACACTGATTTCATCTAATCATGTTACTTTATATTCTTTTGGTCACTCATGATTTATCAGTTCATCCACACATGCTTTGATCACTTTGATCCTTCCTTCTCTTCTAGATCACCTCAGCTAAGGTAAGACCATTCATATCATCAGAATTGTTAAGTTTGTTAACATTGGCACTTTAAGCTGTACTTGTTTTTAGAAGCTGGGACTTATCAATGGTGGTCTGGTTACTGGTATAAATGGAGTTAACCCTCTATTGGTGGGTGGTCTGAATCCACCTGTGCTTTCGGGTGGTCCTGCTGTTGTTGGACAGCCTCCATTAGCACAGGTAGGAACTGAAGATTTACCAATTAACAGTTCACCCAAAAATGAAAATTTGCTGAAAGTTAACTCAGACCATCAAAGATGAGTTTGTTTCTTTATAAGACCTGATTTGGAGAAATGTAGCATTACATCACTTGCTCACCAATGGATCCTCAATAGTGAATGGGTGCCGTCAAAATGAGAGTCCAAACAGCTGACGAAAACATCACAATAATCCACACGACTCCAGAACATCAATTAATGCCTTGTAAAGTGAAAAGCTGTGTTTATAAGAAACATATCTGTTAAGGCGTTTTTAAACCGTCACTTCTGGCTAAAATAGATCCATAATAATGCCTCCAGAGAAAATATCCATTCCCTCTTGTGGTCTCACTCACTCAGCTACGTTTTGAAGCTGAGAACATCTTAATGCTGGATTTGTTTATTACAAACACACAGCTTTTCACTTCACAAAACATTAATTGATGGATTGGAGTCGTGGATTATTGTGATGTTTTTATTAGCTGTTTGGACTCTCATTCTGACGGCACCCATTCACTGCAGAGGATCCATTGGTGAGTAAATGATGTAATGATACATTTCTCCAAATCTGTTATGATAAAGTGACAAATTCATCTATAGTAAATCTTGGAATGCCTGAGGATGAGTAAATTTTCATTTTTGGGTGAACTATTCATTTAAGCACTTTGTATATCCCACTAAAAATAATGTCCTACACAGACAAATACTAACTCTTTTGTGTCTGACAGATTCTGCCTGCTGCTGCTCTTCCTCCATATGTGCTTCGGCAGCCACCTGTGGCCTCAGTTCCCTTCAGTCCCTCCAACATCGGACCTCAGTTGGCTTACCCTTTTGCTTCACTTAATGGGGTATTTGTTCACTTTCATTCACAATGTTTGTGTAACAATACACATTTATTTCTGTCTGAATTAATGTAATTTGGGATGTTGTTTTGTTTGGACTGCTCTGATCAACAGGGACTGCTGTATTACATTGGTGGACCCCACAATCAACCAGCAATAATCCCCCTGCAGCAACAAGTTGCGGTACAAAACAACCCTTCTAGTTGTTAATACTATTCTAATGCTATAAATTATATGTATGGGCTATGAATACGTTCATGAAGCTTATTCCTAATGCTTTTAGGCTGGACAAGGCCCCGCTGGAAATAATCAAGCTGTGCCGCCAGGCTCACTGACTAGATTTAAGGTACATTTTATAAAGCAATTACAGGCAAAACCATTGTTTTTTTTAAGGCCAATTTTTGGCCAATGATCCAAAATCTTCTCTGTAAATACCTTTAACTTTATCCTATTTACTTGTAGTGTATTGCCTAAAACTAGTAATACCTAACTATAATTGATATATATGTTCTTAGTAAAACATGTACTGTAACTTCATTATTTAGCAAAATTCAGTGTTTATGCAATATTCAAAAGGCAGAATTCCTGCCATCCACCTTTCTAACAGTGCTAAATAATTTCTTCTCAGCGCTCCTTCCTCAGAAGGACCACTGCAAGACCACCTGTCTCTATCACCCAGGTTTGTAGAAAAAATAATTTTGTATCTTTCTAAAATCTATTGAGTGGTAGCCTGCATTATAATATAATTTATCATTTGCATATTACAGATGCCAGCTCAAGTCAACCCTGCTGTGTCTGGAAACCCTGTTGGGTAAATCTGAGTGATGCATGTGTTGAAATAGCTTAGGTGTGTTTTATACATATGTTGACACAGTTATACACTGATTTTAATGTACAATAATTAATACTCTTGCTGAGAAGCTGATTGAGTTTGTTTCTTTTCACAGATACTTTCAAGAGATCTTCTCTTCTATGCAATACATGTCATTTTAATGTAGAATATACAGAATCACAGCTAAGTAAAATAGAGTAAACTGTCTAATGTTTTGTTTTATACTGACAAATTCTCACTATTTGTAACAAATGTTTATACTGAATACTGAATAAAAGTCACTAGTTTGTTGCAACTGTGAATATTTTCTCCTTTGATTTCACCCTTAAGCATATGATAATATTATGACCACACCTGTTTCTTTGTTCATTGTGTTATATTGCCATCTACTGGCAACAGTGTTCTTGAAGTTAAAAAACAAACAAACAAAAAAAAAAACATTTATGTAATTATTTAACAATGTAAATTTATGAAATTAATAATATAATCATGCAATTAATACTATTATGATAATCGTCATTATCTTCATTATTACTGTACGCATAGTCATATATTTGTGTTGTCATATTTTCACACTGAACTTCCAAATTAATATAGAAATAACATAAAGATGGTATATTTTAAATTTGTTTAATCGCATCTTTTTACTAGCCTATTTTTAATGAAGAAGTATCATTGATACAAATAAATATAAAAAAAAAAAAAAAAAAAACCCTAGCTACATATACTGTGCTGGGCTAACTGAGACTTGTCATGGCACTTGTATACTGCTGCACTCTCGATGGTCTTATTGCTTCTATTGTTCTCATATTGTACGTCGCTTTGGATAAAAGAGTCTGCTAAATGATTAAATGTAAATGTAAATGTTACTGTTGTCTCTATTAAATCCATTTTTTCCCTTTAATTTTAGCCATTAATTATAGCCATTTAATATTACAGTATAATTGATTATTTTTTAACATTTAATAGGCTTTGAAAAATATAACAACTTTTTATAAGTGAACTTAAAACAATCTTCACATAAACTATAAATTGTATGCATAAGCTATATTGATTATTCTTTATTCAAGCTACAAAAGTTAATCAGCGAGCAGAGCAGTCATGTGATTTCTCTTTTTCTTTAGTTCTTTGATTTACATCAATTATTATCATTATTATAGCCTATACAAAAGGAGAGCTAAAGTGAATGAATGAAGCCATTAGAGAAACCAGAGAATGCAGTTATGGAAAGAGTCATTTAACCACCTGAGTAAAACCAATAAAATTCACGTGTATTTGGCCCTTTTGGCCTTCCATACAGCGCTGACTTTACACTGACACATGTTTTCCCCCCGATTTTATCAATGGGAAATTTATCTAGCATTATATTTATATTATTTTGTCGTCATTATTTCGTTAAGGAGTTAAAAATGGTTCTTATCAACCTTGATTTACATTCTATCACATTATTTTGACAGTTAACGTTTTGGGCGGGTTTTTGTGAGCTTTTGGGCTGGAAATCGTCCATCCAATCTGGCAACACTGATCAGAACTTTCATCCGAGACTGCATCCGGACACTCGTCAACAACAAAGGCAATGCAAGTATAGTACATTTCACTAAACAAAACAGAGGTTTAGTATAAGCTCGCGTTTCCATGCGTTTTTAGATGCGAATTGTGAACACTCCATGTTTTTAAATTGTATGTATTCTGCCACATTGATGTCTCTGGGCTAAGACCCGGGTATCCATTCACCCTAGAACCGTCCCTGCCTAGAATCTGTATATCTAACGTCACAGACATTCAAAAAGACGAACTAAGAACTTGACCTCTCAACATAGTTATTATAGTGTTAGGGGCGGGGCCACTCTCGGTGGCTCCTTTGCGTCATCGAGCCACCGTTTTAGCCCCGCCCAAACAAAATCCTGAACACACAATCGGTGAAAAACTGCTTAACGGTTTAACTCCACAATGGACTACATAGTTCGGAGTCTTTGTAATGTGTTTCAGCAATACATTTCTAACATTTGTAATGTGTTGTAATGTGTTATCTTTAAGGGATATCCTACCAATCTGGACCGTTTAAAAGATAAAAGACAGGATCGTATTAGATATAAATAGATTTTGATTAAATAATTTAACTGTGCTCTGATTTCGGAGTTGCAGTGATATAGCCTTCATGTCATCTCCCTCAACAGGTGCAATTCACGTTTTGAGAGTTAAAACACTCTCCACTCTTTACCATGTAACTTATATTTAGGCATTATGATCACTTACAGTTATACATTCAAAATCAGATCCGTTATCGGGCTAATGAATCTGTCGCTCATGAATCATCGTCTGTCTGCTGATCCCTATAGTGATTGGCTAAAAGTGCGTCCGCGACGTCAACATCAGCACCAGATACTATGTGTGTTTAGTAACGTTGTGATGACTGATTGGATGCATGCAGTAGTCTATAAGTGAGGTGATATTAACTAGTGATCTATCATAAGCATGCATAAAACAGTATACAATACACAAAACCATATACAAGGAGGTAGCCTAGTAATCATACACAAAGACATGGGAATATGCATGATAGGAAAGCTATAGAAAATTTTGTCTATGAATTAATGAAAGAAGTCATTTCCTATGTGTCGGTTTTAGAGAGAATCGAGTAGGGAGGAAGATTCTCTCTACATACTTTTAGGTCATAAAGTTGATCTGGTCTGGCTGAAATGTTCTGGTTGTCACGGTAACCCGGGGGCCTGGAGTCATTCACAGACATACTGGCACCCAGTGTGTGTATTGGGTGAGGGGTCTGTGTCTATTTGTTAATCTAATGACTAATTGATTTTGTTAAATCAAATTAAAAATTGTGTGTCTGATTGGTCCAAATGCTACATATATATGTATATATATAAATAATAAACAAATAAAGACATCAAGCTGCTCAGATTTGTTGGTATTTGATCATAATAATATACCATTTAAAAGTTTATGTCAGTAAGACATTTATTCAGCGAGGATGCATTAAATTGATCAAAAGTGTCAGTAAAGACATTTAAAATGAATCATGTACTTTTGAACATTTTGATACATTTTGACTTTTAATACAGTAGTCATCAAAAATCAAGCAGCACAACAGCTTTATTTATTTATTTAACAAACATTTCAAATGCTTTTTAAAGGATCATGTGACACTGGAGTAATGGCTGCTGAATATTTATTACAGAAATATCATTTTAAAATACAAAACAGTTATTTTAAATTGTAATAATATCTCATTACTGTTTTACTGTATTTCTGATCCAATAAATGCAGCCTTGGTGACCATAACAGACTTCGTTCAGAAAATCGCACAGACCCCAAAGGGTATGTGTATGTATGATTCACTATGGGTATTTTCAGGAGTTTGCAAATGGTTTGTGTCACAACTATTGTGCTTATCAAGGACAGAATATAAACATTTTTATCATTGTAATTAAGATAAGCGTTGAACAAATGTTGTTAACCTTCTAATGTAAAGATGTTCTGATGTCTCAAAGAATGAATGAATGAATGAATTAATAAATAAACAAATACTCCCAGGTATAGAATTAAAAAATTCAAATAAATACACAGCTTTGTTCTGCCTATAAAAAGACTAAAATCGGGTTACATAATCACACATGCTGGGTATTTAACCAAGTCTACATAGCTGTTGACTAGTCTGAAGTAGACATTAAACGTTTTTTTTTTTTTTTTTTTTAGATATTGGCTGATTGTATTATAATGCCATCTACTGGACTCTTAAAGTTCCTGAACAGTTTAGAAATGAGAAAGGTCACTACAGCTGAGGAAACACAAACCATTTGAGTCTGGTTCTTCTGTCTGGGATACTCAGCCCTAAACCGTGTAATTACTGAGTGGAGATGACCACACTAATTGCCATAATTACTGTTTTGTAGAGAATGATTCAATCTTGTTTTTTCATTCTCAGTCAGACAATAATTTGTCTCTTTACCTCACAGAGCAAACAGCTCTCCATTCAGCCTGCTTATTAGTCTGTGACAAAGCTCAATCCTGATCTTGGCACTGGTGCATCTGTTCTATTTCTGTTAAGCATTAAATGTTTTTAGTGACTTTGTATAATATGATAATGATGTAGTTCTCATCTCATCAAACACACATACTGTACATATACATACTCAAACCCAGACAATAAATTAATGAAAACAATTAGCAGCTCATTTGACAGTAATGATACGTCTATATACGATGCGGTATAGACAAATTGAGACACATGACACATTGTATGTGTCACAACCACAACCTGATATTATAAGAGGGCATGCACCAGTTTAAAAGCAAAGGGGAAAAGACGCTAATAGTTTGCACTTCTGCTCTGCCTTGAATGTACTTTTATTTTCTCTAATATTCTGCATTTATTGACTGTAGTATTAGTGATATATATAGACATTACCAGTAAGGAGTCTTTTAAAATATATATCTAAATAGTTTATTTATAATGACTGTATCTTTCTGGTTTTAGTATATGTTCATTCTCATTGATTTTTCTTCCACAGATTACCAAGATGAAGTTTCAGGCCATCTTTTCCATGGCTGGTCTTCTCAGCATTTGCACTTGTGCTCCTGTAAGTCTTCATTGATAAATTCATGTTTTCAGTTTGAATCTATAGTAACAAAACTGTTTGTGTTTCACAGATCTACCAGCCACAAATTGGAATAATTGCAAGTAACAGTAATGAGGTATGTTTCTTATGAAGTTTTGTCACAAATTCTATACTAATTATTATATATTAAATTCTACCTTTTAAAAGGTTGGGGTCAATAAGAGGTTTTTTTTTTTTCTCTTTTGCTCACCAAGACTGCATTTATTTGATCAAAAACACAGGAAAAGCAGTAATATTGCAAAATATTATTACAAATTAAAATAATTGTTCTCTATTATAATATCTTCAAAGCTGCATTTTCAACATCATTACTCCAGTCTTCAGTGTCACATGACCCTTCAGAAATCCTTCTAAAATGCTGATCTGCTGTTATTTCGAGATTCATGAATTAATAGAAAGTTCAAAAGAACAGCATTTATTTGAAATAGAAATCTTTTGCATAAATGTCTTCACTGTCAAAAAATATATGGTATGTGTATGTATATGTAGTACAGTTTTGGTATAACATTTTTGTTTTCAGTTATATATTCAGTTGTTTTCTGTCATGCTCACAACTGTTACTTGTTCCTTCTTTGTAGGTTTTGCGTCTCAATGGACTCACGCTGGCGGGTTTGGGTTTGGGTTTGGGTCCAGCACAGGTAAATCAACTTCCAGTCATTGAAAAAACCCAAAAACAAACTAATATGTAGATAGCTTGAACATTTAAAGGTAAAATCAGGAATAACATATGACAGAGATATATAATTTCTTAACCTGAAACAAGGAATTACTTGGTATCTTAATATGGTGTTCTGTTGGTAGCCTATAGTATGGTGCTTATATTGCATGTGGCTCATTTGAATCTCTGCTTTCTTTCTCCTCAGGGAACTGCATTTTTCCCTCCCTTCCTGATCCAGCAGCAGCCCCCACAGGTGCTGAACTTTAACCCTGCGATGCAGGGACCATTCCTGCCTCCTCAAATAAACCAGCTGAACCCAGCACAGTTGCCCCCGTTGCAGCAGGAGCAGCCTATACCTGGCATCATTCCCAACAACGGCTTACCAGCTCAGAACCTTCCCCCGGTATACAGACAGACTTCTAAGGGAACATCATGCCCTTGTGGATTTTTATTTATTTTTTGGTCTTTATCCACAAGTTTTTTTCTCACAGATTTTTTTCTGGAGAGTAAAAAGTCATATTTTGTTTTTAGGGCTTTCCATTCTTCCTGACTAATCTATATCCAATGAGGAACACTCCTGTAAGACTGACACCAAACCAGAACGCTGGCCCAACTGTTCAAGCCCAGGACACCATGCAACGAATGCAACCAATGCAACCAATACAACCAATCCAGGTATCGTAAAGCCTTTTCTCACAGGTAAAAATGTGATTTTTACAAAGAAAAACATTAAATGAAAAGCATATTATCTCCATTAAGGAAACAACAAATGTGCATTTCTATCTGATATATCTCAAAAATATTACATGTATTTAATATTAAAAATATTTAATACATATTTATTTTAATAAATAGTTTAATAAAAATTTAATATTAAATTATTAAATTTAATTATATTAATCACATTAGTCTGATGTGGTTTTAAGGGGCTTGTATTTGAATTTTCTTTTTTTTCCTACAGTTTTAAAGAAAATATTTCACATTTTTCAGAACAGGGGGAAGCCAGACCCGAAGGTAACGTCTGCTCCTGATTACCGTGGCGATCGGCCCGGCCCTGGAACTGGAGAGGTCTTTTCAGAAGTTATCTTTTGTTAACATGCTGTTAATAACCAAACATGACAAAACATGACTGGGTTGAATAATAACCGTAGAATTTGTAGACAGTTTGTTAACCAATCCTGTCTCTGACAGGGGCATCCTGGGTTCCCATTGTTTGAGCCATAGTCTCAGAAGATTTCATTAAAAAGGTATTAAAAGTTTTCTAAATTGTATATTCTGATAGGATATCATACCAATTAATTGATCAGAATGTACATTTGTTGTTGGTTTTCCAGATATCCCACCATGGAGACCCCTCACAGAAGACATTTTTGTTCAACTTGGACATATCCACATGTTACCAAATAAATAAAAGATGCTCTATTTATTTTGTCTAAAGTGATTTTTTACTCCTCCTGAAACTTGATTAGGAGCAGTGCTCATATGTATTAACTATTAAGAATACAAGAATACACTTCAGTGACAAAATGATCAAAGTCACAATGTTGATGCTGGAAATTTTAATTAATTTATTTAACTTTATTTAACAGATTCTCAACAGTAATGATAACAAAAAAAAAAAACAACAACAGCAAATTAAGAGTGAAAATCGATAAATATGCATTGATTAGCAATAAAATAACAACAAAAAAGTCTATATGACACATTTAAATTCTATTGCTGAATTATATAATAGCTGGATGTACACCTGTGGAACAAAAGAAAAAGAGGTTATTCAAAGCCAAAATAAAGTTTTTAATTAAACTAGGTACAGCAATCTGCCTTACCAGTGTGATTTTTGTACATGGTCCTTTTCTAGTTTGTCCCATGATCACTTTCAGACTCCGCCTGGAGAATCAGAGTCAAAAGCAATGTTGAATAAATAAATAAATAAATATAATAAGAAAATCTAAAATGTATACTCAAATACATCAAAACCAGTCACTCTTAACTTGGGAACCAAAATACTGACCTTCATGAATGCAGGAAGCTGCAAAAACAAGCGGGACATTCAAAAAACAAACAAACAAAAAAGAGAATGCAGTTAGATGAAAAATGATTTTAGGTACTGGCAGATGTCTATAATGTAACTAATGTGATATTATATTCCTGATTACTTACAAGCTGTGTAATGCCATATTCAAACGAGATTTTTTGCTGTGGGGAACAAATATACAGTAGACTGTTGTGTTGTTTAAAGAACAATATTTAGCGGCCAGATATGCAAGGTTATTCATACTCCAGTCTCCAGATGAAGATGATATGACTTACCGTTGCAGTTGGGTTGTAAATGAGCTTCACATAAGGCTGTTAGATATGGAAAGAGTATTTACAGATTTGGTAAACTGAATTTAAATGTACTTTTAATGTTATCTTTCTTTAATATATGTTATCTTTTTTTATATGTCATCTTTCTATTTATTTGATATATTTTATTAAGCATGATGAATGTTCATTATAGTGTCTGTTACCTGAGGACCGTAGAGGGAGAAACCCTGACCATACTAAATGTGATAAAAAAATGAATGAATTAATTACACAACTGAGAAATCATATGGAATCTATTTCACAATAATCAAACAAAAAACTACTTTACCCCCAGTTCCTGAGGTCTATTCACTCCACCCTGTAAATAAGTCACATTTTCTCCAATATGAAACATTACTATATCTGTAAGAGAGATTTATAGAAACATTATTTATATACTTCATTACCTTTTTTGGTGGCTGCATCTGCCCTTTGCCCTGGATGGAAAGAAGGCAATTTCTGTGTATATCATAAAACTTTAACATTCACTTTCTTATTACTTTTTGTCTGTTTAAATTATAACTCTCATTGTGTGTTCAATCCTTCAAATTAAACAAAATAAAGACATATTGTAAACTATTGCTATTGCAAATAGAAAATGAATGGCAAAGTATTATCTTTACTAGACTGTTTCATTCACTTACTTTTGGTAAGAGGAACACATTCACTCCCTGAAACAAAAGCAAAAATTAATTCTGATTTTATCTTCTGTTTTATTGTATTATTATATCTTGAAATACAGTATGTTAGATTACATTAATGTCAGTTTCCCTAATATAGTGGCATTACCTCCTTTAGATGGAAAGCGCTAATATTCTGTTAAAGGGAGAACATATTTATTTGTTTATTTATTGTTGCTTTTTGATATATTTACTCATCTCAAAATATTAAATATACTTCTATTTCTGGGTACAAAACAACAGCACCGTAAGTTTCACGCACCTGCAAAGCGACATTGTCAGCCTATGTTGATCCAAGTGAATAAAAATATTAAACAAAGATTACAGACTTCATATGCATTCAGTTCATGACATTTAATGTCTTTAAATCATCAATATCTTACCTTGAAGATTGGAATGAACTGCCTGTTATCCTAGAAAATGTATCAAAGCGAACTCATAAATCTATACACAATCAATAGCAACTCAACATAAAACCCTGATTATTCCATGAATGAATTTGTGAAAAGTGCATGCTAATATTAGCAGTATGAGTTTACCATCATGTTGGGACTCAAAGGTTTTCCAAAGAGTGGATTCATTTGATTCACTTTAGCCCCATCTACTGGAGCTTGGGTCTGGCGCGTCGGCATCCTATCCAGCTGAAGGGATTTAACAATATATATAATTCATTTTCATATTTCAGCAAATATTACATTTTTCCCCATTACACATATGTAATTCTGCTTGTCCCAGGATGATGGCAATGGCACTTTTTTTCTCTCCATGTCTTAAAGACTCTAGGCATTAAATGTGCAGTCTAACTTACTTTGTAAGATGGTCTACCAGCTCTCCCATTCCTCTGTGGATTTCTGGTTCCCCCCCATCTATGCCACTGTTCGCTCCGCTGTGTACAGCAGAAGATAAAACTAATCTTTATTGTACTGCATAATGATTGCAAACTTCGCAAAAAGTATTGAAAATGTTGCTCACCCTGTCTCCTCCATTTTGACCAGGGAACACTGGATCTTGTCCAAATGGAGAGCCGTTAGATGGATCTTGTGCGTGTCGCTCAGGTCCATCTGGGTACAATGGGCCCACTGGATCTGGCTGTAGTGAGAGTCAGTTGACATTTTGAAGTAAAACTACCTTAAATAATTTTACAGTTATGAATAAAGTGGAAAAACGTACAAAAACTGGACGTCCAAAATTCTGCTCCCATCTGGGCCTGACTGGAGTTGACTGGGGTACTTTTACTCCTCCATCTTCTGGATCTGGGAAATATTGCTCTCCATTCACTGGGCTAACTTGATCCCAGTGGTTTCTGTCATTGGGCTAATAAAAAAGCATTAATGCATTAAAAGTTTCTGACACCTGCCGTGACAATAATAAAATGTAAAACAGTGTGAAACTCCATCGTGATACTAAAATACACTGATAAACTGTCTACTCAAAATATCTCTCAGAATGCTGCTACTCACTTGAGCCGCCACCACAACACATGAAAATAGCACTAGAAACCACATTGCTTCTATAGAATAAATATATGCAATTTTCAGCATTATAATTTAAGTTAAATAGTAGCTGATGTGGCACCAGAATCGAAGACTTTGACTCCTCAAAGTTTGTGCCTGTTTCTAGCCGTGTCACATTGGTCGTGCTTCACTCTTTATAAAAGCCAGTTGTTGAGCAATTGTCACTGTTGTTGTGGATCATTTGTTTTGAACAAGGACTAATCAATTGTTACTAAAAATACTAATACAAAGCTGAGGTCATTTAAGATGGGTATGCTGTAGTTCATTCAAGCATTTCATAACATTACAAAATTCTTGCTTCAAAGAGATGTAAGTGTATGGACTTTCTTATAATTCTTTCTCTATTGCAATATCAGTCAGATAGATTAAAGAAAGCCACAGAGGAGTGTCTTGTGTAGGAGGGATTGTACTGATTGCTAAACTAATTTGTTGCCTTAAGTCCACCTAATGTTTTTGGGATTCACCCCGTGCATTTAGCAACAGCAGACAGCAATTTATAGGCATCTACACAACAGAGGGGTGTGATATCTATTGCTGTATTTAAATCCTCTGGCTGTTAAAATTATTATTATATTTCTAGGCATTAGAGCAATAAATATTCTTCCGAAGAATATTATTTCTGCTGCTTTGGAGTATTATACTCTTTGACAGAAACATGAAGACGGTAATCTTACTTGCATGTCTTGTTGGTCTGGCTTTCCAGGTAGGTTTCAAAAGCTATACTTTTGCATTTTACACACTTATAGTTGCATGTAAATTAAATTGCAATTAGGCTGAAGTTCACCAGCGTGTGGCTCACTCATTGTCCAGCTCGGATTCTGATGAGGTTAGTCTAAAAATGTACCTCAAGGTTAAAAATTTAAAATTCAAGATAATGTTTTAATTGCTTGCATATCTGTCATAATGTCTCTTATCAGACTGGAGCTTTTTCCCCCAATCTGCGTCAGCCTTTCCCGAGTCTCAACTACAACCAGCTCCTTCAGCTGTTGATGGCCCTTTACTCTAGAACTGTCCCAAATCCAGCCCCTGCCCCGGTGCCAACTCCCCCCACTGCCCCAAACCCTCGCACCTATCACAGCACGCTAAGGCCTGCTCCTTCGTTGAGAAAAATTACAATTTTCTGTTTTCACGAGAGTGTAATGATTAGAAAAGCTCTAATAGCCAGCGATATTAGTCTACTGTCTATTTGAAATAGAAAAAATAAATAAAAAGATAGTAGAAATACAAAAGCAAATCAACACTTTCTAGACAGCCTGGAACATTAGAATATTCAATTCAATTCAATCATTATAAAGATTTTTTCCACTGCTTTTTTGTAGAAATATTCCAATTACTTTTGATATTCTAGATATTTTTGAAGATATGTAGAACAGCAGATGAGGAAGGTTATTATTTATTATCAAAGTATGTCATTTACATCCAGCCCTAAGGTGTGCCTTAATCTTTTGTTTTGTTTATGTGTTGCATAAACTCAGTTTAAGTATGTGCACAATTAATATACCATAAAAAGGCAACCATGTGACTCATTTCCCTATTTCCCAATTGCTGAGTAAAGTCTAACTTGCTAAATACTATATTTCACATTTTTTTTCAAACGTGTCACTGTGTCACATCTGCTGATTGGCCAGTTGCATGTCAATAATGTATATATAAAGCATATATCACTGCTGTTTTTATGTCACACAGACAAGTCTCAAACATTTGGCATAAAGGTAAGAGGCAAAGGTAGACTAAATTAACAACATTTGCTTTTATATTTGGTCATTTAGACATTTTTTCCCAATGCGACTTACACACTTTTTCTATTAGATCAGAGCTGCTCTTCTTGAGAACCATGAAATCATTCCTTATCATTGCTTGCATCTTTGGACTCTGCTGTGCCGTGCTTGTGAGTATCATTCGTTTTATTTGCATGTACACGTGATGTTATACATATTTTTACCACCACATTGTTCTGTAATGTAATTTATAACAATGGAAATTAAGTAATGTTGATGAAGAAGATGCAAAATGACAAATTCATTTTCCTTTTTAGGCAGAGGATGAAGAACTTCGAGAGAAGCGCTCATCAAGCCGTTCTTCAGAGGTCAGTTTGAAATCTAAAACTCTGCAAGCTCAAATTCTCTTTCATTTTTGCCATTGCATAAAATCCTTGAATCGATTCATTTCAATTAATAATTTTTTTAGGCTACATTCTGAACCTGTTGTACTTGTTTGTCTTTATTTTGAAAAATCTGTTTTATATACACTCTTTTCAGTAGAATCTTACATGTTCTCCTGATATTTCTACAGAGACAGCCTGGAGGCTTCTTCAACCCGTACCAATTTCAGCGTCCCTATCCCTACCCATACTTCCCCCCTTACCAGCCTCAGCCTCTGCCACAGCCTCTGCCACAGCCTCTGCCTCAGCCTCTGCCTCCGAACAACAATGCTTTCCTCAGCCTCTTGCCATTCATCTTAGCACAGCTGGCATCCAACACCCCTGCTCCGGCACCAGCCCCCGCACCTGCACCTGCCCCGGCCCCTGCACCGGCCCCAGCACCAGCCCCAGCTCCAGCTCCTGCTCCTGGTGGGAGATAAGACACCAGTTAAAACTGAGCATGTGTCTGATTGACTTGATACTCTTGCTCTTGGTATATTAAAACAAATAAACTTTGCATCACTGAATCATACATTTGTGTTTGTGTTATTCTTTTAAATGTATAGGGAAAAAGTACAGTGTATCAGATATTTTAGTGTTTTTATTAAGATATAGCAGCCAAAAAATTTAAAATTACACAATATAATAGTCCTTTAATCTGTTTTGAGCAGCGTTGCAAGTAGCAGGACTTCTTTGAGTCTCAGACAAGCCAGTAGATGGCGACAAGTCGTTGACTTTTGTTCAGGATCAAAACAAGTTAGAAGTGAATCATTGAATCATTCACGAATCAGATTTGTTCAAAAGCGCTGAATCATTCAAGAACAAAACAACACTGCTGCATGGTCCTCTGTGGCTTTGTTTAGAGCTATTTTCATTGATGGAGCAAAAACAGACCATGTGACTGCAGACCGCAGTACTGTGTCTAAAATGTATAAGAAAATGTAAGTTCTTAATTCCCTCATTATTGAACTTTTAGCCTGGATAAGGAATGCCTGTCACTCCAGTAACTTCTCAGAAACGGTTGCTTAGAAACGTTTTTGAATTGTATTGGAGGCTACTGAAAATTTCTCGCCAGAGTGAAGTTAACATGGCTCATCTTAGGTTGTTTTTGAGAACAAGGCAGAATGTTTATTTTTTTAATCATTAAAATGTATGTAGTTTTTCTGAATTAAAAAGTACATAGTACTTATGCAGAGGTGCATGCAAATTTTGGGACATTTTGAGATTTGGTATTTATGCTGATGATACATGGGGCAACATTTTGAGCAATTTGGGAAACTTTTTTTTGAGCAATGTTGCTTTGGCACTTTCCCACTGAGAATGGGTAATAAATTTCTATCTGGATAATTTAGCTCGGCTGTGGGCCCTGTGCCTCACCTGGTTGCCCGTTGACGGCATTGACGGCCGTTGACATTGCCCAAAGTTACCCAGCAACATTGCTCAAAAAGTTGCCCCGTGTATCATCAGCCTTAGCCCTACTATCACATCATAAAATTGCTTCTTGAAATCCACAGACTGCTTTTTTCCCTTTTTTTCTTTTGCTTAAACCAGGCTGTCAATCATCTTGTTAACATCATCATATACAAACTCCTCAAAACACTTCATATATTCTACTCAACAATTCCTCCAACCATACTGGACAGAGAAGTGGCATGTCTTCTAGTCTGCTAGTCTTTCATGGAGAATTAACAGTTAATGGCCAAACATATCTGATTTCCAGTTGTGCTGTTTGGATCTTTTCAAAAGTTAATAATGCTGTTCCAGGTGAAATATACCATATAACTTATTTGAACAAATAGATGCATTCATGTTTGTAGTTATGAAATGAAATATCACAAATCCTCCTCCACAGCAAAAGGGACCTAATAAACACTCATAAAGATTTGTTCATGAGTAAATTATCATTTTTTTTATTATTCATATAGGACAGTAGAGAGACGACAGGAATTTACAGTGAGGAGAGAGGGGAGCGGGATCAGCAAAGGACCTCGAGACGGGAACTCAGTTGCGTTATATGTCGACGCACTAACCACGAGGCTATTGGCGCCCAACTAAATTAGCGTTTTTGAGCAAATCGGTTGAATGAATGATTCAGTGACTGTGCTGCTTGTCTTCATCTCCTGATGTATTGATGTAACATAATTTTTGATACTTTTGTTTGCTCTCATGTACGAGTTGTAACAAGTACACTTTATGTGCACTCACCTTTTAATCAGAAAGCATAAGACAAACACAAATGTATGATTCAGTCATGCAAAGTTTATTTGTTTTAATATACCAAGAGCAAGAGTATCAAGTCAATCAGACACATGCTCAGTTTTAACTGGTGTCTTATCTCCCACCAGGAGCTGGAGCTGGGGCCGGTGCAGGGGCTGGTGCAGGAGCCGGGGCAGGTGCGGGGGCCGGTGCTGGAGCAGGGGTGGTGGATGCCAGCTGTGCTAAGATGAATGGCAAGAGGTTGAGGAGGGCGTTGGTGTTTGGAGGCTGAGGCTGGTAAGGGGGAAAGTAGGGGTAGGGGTAGGGATAGGGACGCTGAAATGGGTACGGTCTGTAGCCTCCAGGTCTGTATCTCTGTAGTAATCAGTGGAAGAACAAAGTAAATTCCATTAAAAAAAGAGTCCACTTAAAAGGGATTTTCAAAATGAAAGCAGGCATATATCAACATAATTAGAGTGCATTCCATACATAAATGCTTTTGCATTGCTCAGGATATTTTTTGCATTTAAGATATTAAGAGAAATTGATTAAATTATTTTATGCAATGGCAAAAATGTTGGATTTCAAACTGACCTCAGAGGAATGGCTTGCTGAGCGCTTCTCTCGAAGTTCTTCATCCTCTGCCTGAAAAGAAACCATTTTTTTATAGAATATGTTACAAAACAGTGAACATTTACAATGTGTGATACTCACTAGCACGGCACAGCAGAGTCCAAAGACACAGGCAACAATGAGGAAAGACTTCATGGTTCTCAAGAAGAGCTGATCTGATCTAAAAGAGAAAGATTCCTCATGTGTAAATCACACTGGATAAACAAAATGTCCACTAAATGACCAAATATAAATGTAAATGGAGTTTGTTCATTCTAATTTTAAATCTTACCTTTATGTCAAATGTATAAGAGACTGTTTCAGGTGTGACATCAATACAACAGTGATATATGCTTTATATATACATTAACAACATGCAGCTAGCCAATCAGAAGTAACACAGTGACATATTTGAAAAATGTAACATTCAGTATGTAGCAAGTTGAACTTTACTCAACAATTAGGAAATCGGGAAATGAGTCACCTGGTTGTCTCTCTTATGGTATAGTAATTGTAAAGATACTTAAATTGAATTTATGCAACTCACAAACAAAACAAAAGCATGAAGCACACCTTTGGGCTGGATGTGACTTGGTCTTATAATGATTATAATTCATTTTCGTTATTATATCTGTCAAGGTTTTCATATATATTTATATATGTTCTTACTACCTTTCTGGGCCTGGGAATATTTCAGTTACATTGCTGTCTATAGAGGGTCAGAAAGCTCTTGGATTTCATCAAAAATATCTTAATTTGTGTTCCAAAGATGAACGAAGGTCTTACGGGTTTAGAACGACATGAGGGTGAGTAATTAATGACAGAATTTTTATTTTTGGGTGAACTATCTCTTTAAAGTTGTAGTGTGAGCAAAAAACTGTCCATAAGTAATAAGTATGTATTTTGCCAATGCATTTATCCAAATGAACATTTGACATAATTTTCCATTTAATTATTTAGTGAGTTTAGTTAATTTCTTACAGTATGGCAACCTGGTGTTAAGCGTCCCTGTATTGGAGATCTGTATCAGGGCACCTACTAAAATTAAGTTCACCACCCACTCTTTCACTTCTCTTGTTTTTGAGATATATCAGCTGCCATTTTTTATATAGCTACTGCATATCAGTATTTTTTACTTTGTCTTTAGATATGTAGACATGGCGTGTCTTGCAGTAAATCCACGATTATCAGAGATTAGCTAATCCTCTGTAGCAATGTGTCCAGGAAGTTTTTAAGATGTTCCTGTCATAATTGTGCAAACTGACAGTGAGCTTTTGGGGATTTGGGGGATTTTAAGGATAATTACATGACTAAATATTGTCCTTATAGATTAAGGTTTGTACAATAAATAAAAAAGTAAATGCATGTGCTAGAACTCTTTGATGAGTCCATTCGAGTGCTTTTTGCTGGGCTGGTATAAATCTCAGTGTATTCACATTTCCTTCAGGACATCAGGAAGACTCATTGTGTTGCAGGGCTGTAAGTATGGATAAATAAACGCTTCACTATTTTTGTTACTTCGAGTTAACTTTATCTTCATTGACTTCATTAACTTGACATCTCAAGGGAAGACTGAGGCAAGGTGTCACACTTTTTATTCCAGTGAATGTTTCTTAGTGTTGGTTAAGTTTTGAAAATATGTACAAAAATAATCTAAATTAAACAACAAGAAGCTACTGAACATTTTCAATGACAACAGGATGTCACCTAAAATGAGGCAAGTTGTCACAATGGATTTCACCATTTAAACAGCTTATTATAGGCTTTTTGGCAAAACTGAAACTGGAAAACAATTATAAAACTTTTAAAGGAAACAGTTTTTTATCATTTAAAATAAAATTTTAACTGAAATAAAATAAAATGTAGCCAATTTAAGCTTATTTTATTTCAGCTAAGCTGATGTACTAAAATGATTAAAACATAGTTTAAAAACAAAGAAAACTACATAGACTGAGCTTTATCTAAAATTAAGATGAAAATATAAAATAAAAATAATTCAAAGTATTAAGAAAATCTATAATAGTATCTCAATGGTCCTGAAATAACCCAGCAGATAACCAGCAAATTATACACATTTTTAACATTTAAAACAATGTTTCTTACAACCTTTATAATAAATGTGACATTTTGCCCCAGCCTGACATGACATGTGAAAAATATTCTTGTTTGCATTATTCACTCAATGTACTTTAAACTATTGTGGTTATAAAGTATGATTGACACTACGGATATTAGAAGAATATCATTTTGGAATTTAAGTTTGGAGTCTGTATTTTTAAATGTTGCCCTCAAGCCTTTTTTCTGCTCATGAGGGACTCCATGTGGCTAACTATAGTATTTGCATGTAAAACAAGTTGCAGTCTTTAAATCTTGTGTTTACCTGTCTTATGAGTGTGCATGCACTTAAAATGCTTGGTCTGTTAAATATCAGTATATCAGAATTACTGAATTGCTATTAATAATGAGCTTACTGTGATTTTATATGACTTGTTTTTTTGTTTTCTCCCTAAATAAGGTTAAAAAACGTGTCACTCCAAAATGAACAGTCTCATTTTACTGACCATGCTGTGGCTCATTCCCTCTGGAGCTGTAAGTTAATATTGTTTTTGAAAGATGCTTCTACTCTCATAGTAGTTTCTGTCACGTCTTATAATACTGATGTGATGTAACTGAGCAGCCCAGCTCATTTAAGCCTCAAACAACATTGTATGATACTTTATTAAATGACAATGATTATGATATCATGTCATTTTGTATTCCTCACAGCTCTGTCACCGCTATAAACCCTGGAGCTCCTCTGGCAGTGATGAGGTAAACTCATTGCTCCCAATTAAAACGAAAGTTAATTTAGCAAAAATCCCAATAATGTGTCACTGTTTATAATACCTTTGCTTTAGAGGATCTATGGGCCCAATATTCCTGGAGGTCACTACTACTACGTGAGGCCTGGACCTCTGTACCCCTTTCTATTGTCCCTCCTGCCTCGACCAGTCCCGGCCCCGGCCCCGGCCCCGGCCCCGGCCCCGGCTACTTCTCCCGCTCTGACTCCGGCCCCAGCACCCACAGCCACACCCAGACCCCCAGTCATTAGCACCACTGTCCGAGGAGATGGTTGACCTGATGACCAAATGACCAAAATGTTTTACTTAAAGTACCTTTGAGATTTTAAGTAATGCTTTCAATAAACATATGAATTAAACATATTTAACATGCTATACGGTTGTTATTTAGAAAACCACTTGTCCTTTTTTTAACATTTATTTAGTTGGTAAACCCTTCATTAGAGAAATACGTTTTCTATACACTGCTACAGATTTTTTCTGCTACTGAATCATTGCAGTTAACCGATTATTTATTTTTTGGAAAAATATCCAACAACTATGTGACCAAATGCCAATATAAAACATGCATAGACACACAAAATTATGAAGTGAAAATGATTTCTGAATGAATCTTCAGTCATTTCAAATGATACCTTTGTAGTGTTGTTTAATGTAATGGTCAATGCATGCAACTCTAAGGCTCTATGCGCTAGGTGTGGTGCAAGTGTCAACAGACCAAGAGGTGGGTATGTAATTTTGAGATTTTGAGATTGTTTTGGGTGGGACAGTATGACTCCTGAGTCACTACACACTTATTAAACACAGTCTATCTTCGGAGGAAATGTCTTCAGATGAATCTTAGCAGTGATAGCATCACAGATACGTACAGTCTATACACTGTCTTAATTTTGTCAAACGATGAAGTCTTGTTGTTTGCATATCCAGTCATGTTTGAGGAATTCCTGGTTGTTTCGTTAAAACGGTTGTCTGTGTCTGCATTCCTATTTGGTCTGAACCCAACTTAATGATAACAGTTATCTCACCACAATGTGAAATTAGTATAGTTCTAAGTGTGGGAATGACAGAATTATACTGTCATTAACTGAACCAAAGTGCCTTTTCAGAAGCTAACTGTGGTTTTGCTTTAATCAACATTGGAAAGGCGAAATCAGTGAGATGCAACCTCAGATGAGACAAAGGATTCTGGTGTGGGTGAACACAACATTGTGATTTATTGAAACAAACCAGATTTCTTCATTCTCTGATACTTACACGCTATCATGTTTCTATGGTGAAACGTACACACTGTGAGAATAAATGAGCTTATGACATTCACTTACAGACTACCACAAAACACACATCGTTTTTTCATATTCATCTTTTATTCATTGATTTTAGTAGTATAATACTCAACCAATATTTCAAATTAACTCGTCTGGATACGTTGAATGTTTCAAAATGGGTTAATTTGATGATTCATTCAGACACTAAGTGTTCTCTGGATTGTACAATTAAATTATGGTCTGAGGTTTTATATTGTCTGAGGTCAGAGCCTATTTCCCATGTTTTCTCAAGAGCTGATTGGTTGCTTGAGGAAAGGACACTGTTTAAGTACACCCTTCTCCACTTACAATTTTCTGTTGAAATTCAAAGGATTTTAAAGTGAGTGTTTGGCTTTTTTTCTCTCATGCAATATTAGCTATTAATTTCATATTTTTCCATTTTTGCATGTATTTATTATATGTGTATCATTAGGTATGACACAAATGAGGCTTCTAGCGTTGCTCGCATGTTTTCTAGCTGGAACATCTGCAGTTCCGGTGAGTCACTGATGTTCATCCAGTTAAAACTTGAGTTGTTTAGAAATATTTCAGGGTTACGTTACAGAAATCATACTTCATTCATGCTAATTCATGCTAATGTTTATGACTTCTCTGTGTGAATGCACTACTGCGTTAATAATCGGAGGTGCGGCAAATAGTGATATTTCATAATTTATAACACTAAATGCATAATTTGAAAGTCACCTTTCACTGATTATGTAACTTAGATACTATTCATTTTCAATCAACTTTTACATAGATCTCCCCAAATGCTGATTTGATGGAATCAGTCCCATCAGCGCAGGGAACCCCAGTACAGTCCTCACTGCCTGGATCTGAGGTGTTGGTACAAGCCCAACATGTGCCACAGCAGTTTCAGCCTGAACCTCCCAGAATGCTCTCTGGTCCTCAGCCACGTCTGCACACTCTGACCAATCCATGGGCATCTCAAATCAACCCCAATACTGGTCTCAGTCAGCTTCCAGTTCACTTGCAGTACTTACCCTATCCTCATTCCCAGCAACCGCAGGTAAGAAACTTTCGTGAATTCACTTGGTTTAATCTCACATATACATAGAATATAATAGAATTTCAAATGTTTTTTTTTTTTTTTTGCATAAATAAAACACTGTATTGCATTTTTACTGTATTTTTCAGTTTTTCTATTATCCAATTCTTGGAGCACAATCAAGGAACCCACCAGTAAGAGTGTTTCCATCATTCATTCAGTGCACAATATCAGAAATATGTGTGGTTTTGTTTGTAGTCAGCAGGAATAACGCCACAGGAAGAGCTGACAGACCGTCTGGGTTCAGCAGGTTTATTCTGATTTGAGGTCCAAACCCAAACTTAATTAACTTTAGCTATGTAACCCTCAAGCAAGCCTTTGTGTTTAAAACTGTTTGGTAAATTATCAGAAATATTTCGCTGGAGGAAATCTTCTTGTCTGTCTTCTGTGTCAGATCTGAAGTGTTTTGATTTATTGAGGAAACCCTCTGCACTCGATGTGTCCAAACAAAGAGAGTTTACGTAATACATTGGCTCATGTATCAGTAAAATGTGTGCACACTAATAAAATCTCTGTCAGCAATTTGTCAGCTCAGCATATTTACCATTTATCAACCCCAAGAGGAGTCATTCAGTTCATTCAGGCTTTTCATTGAATATCATCTGGCCCAAGATTCACTTCTTTTAGAGTTTTTGCACACTTGTCAGCCTTCTAAGTCTTGTACATTATTTCTCGCATGCCCCTTTCTATCATCAGTTCTCCTATGGAGTGCCTGCTTTCCAGCATGCACCATCTCAACAATATCTGGCTAATGCAGTTCCAGCTTCACAGCCATTAATGACACAACACAAGCCTCTAAACCAGCCTCAGCAACAGCAGGTATCAACACAAGCTTATCAAGGTATCAAGACTCAAGCAGCTCTAGCTTTTTGAAAAAAATTGTCTAATATATCATGTGTTTTCCCACAGGTTCATCAGTTTCTTTACATGGTTCCACAGATTCAACAACGAATGGTAAATGAATACATTTAAATAGCTTTCAAATGGAATATTTATTCATCATAAGTATGTTTTATTTGGGTGTAATTCCTTATGTTAATGCATTTTAAAGGCTGGAGCATATGGTGGATTGAGCTCTGAGGAACTTCAGGTAAAATTAGACGGCAAGGATGTTTAAAAGTCTTAGAACACTAGTTAAGATGCTTCTTTAACATTATTCTGGTTATATTATATTATATTATATTATTATATTTTATAGTATTTGTTCCCATTTTGTTCTGAATTCATGTCAATGTCACATATTTGCTTATTTAATTAGTGACCTAAAAAATAAGACTTTGATATATTTCTTCTCATAACTTCTGACCCCACTGTATCTTTATTTTTTTTAATGTATTAATTGGAATTAATAAACCTTAGCCTCTCTAATTAATCTATAGTTATACTAATCTCTAATTATGTCGCACACACAGAACATTGGACGTATGCGTCGTGTTGAATTGCACATGCCTGCACTTAGAGGCAATGTTTTTCCTCTAGCTGGACCACAACCTGTTGTACCTGTTAGCCCTTTAAGACCAACCAACACCTTCCACCCCAGCACCTTTCCGGCAGCTTCTGAAGTTCAGCTACCTAGCGTTGTAGCCGTACAACCCAGTGGGGATGCCACATCTGCAACTGGTGCATCCCATCCAAATAATGGAGCACTGCCTAATAGGATTGCTAGCGTGCAGGACCGTGAGCGAGTGCCGTGTGATCACGACCTGCCTGCTGAAGACCCCTTCGCCAACACTGGACCTTTGGATTCAGGTCATGGGCCTTTCATTTCAGCAGTTGTACCCACTGTCCAGCCTGATCCCCATCACAGTGATCCTACACTCCCAACACCATACAAAGAAGCTCTCGTTCCACCGTATCCACCACTGCGTTCTGATACTGTCAACACTAACACTGATATTTACCCCTAAGACAAATCTTTACTGCAAATATGCATCTTATATCAAGCTAATGTTTTATGTATTGGGTTAAGGCAGCGTAATTGAAGCTTTTAAATATTTGTCATTGCAATTCTGGTACATTTTATGTATTTTTTGGTTTGTTTATTTGTTACTGTTTCTTTATTGTTTGTTCTACCCACAAGAGGTATGAACTAAAGTTTTGACTTTGTGTTGATTAGTCTATGTTAAAAGATTTTGTTTCAAATTCTTTCTGTCTTTTGTACTGTGAACTATGTGTGTGGGCCTCAACATATGTATCTGACTTGTAATTAAATACAAAGTTAATTACAGCCTGAGGCTCTTTCTGTGTTGCATACAGTATAACTGTCATCAAGTGCCAGCGGTGTTAATACTACTGGAAAAATGTGCACACAACACTTAACTCAGAGAAAAACAAGCTGAGTGAATAAAAAGTATAGAATTACAGTGTAGAGCATTCCTGATTATTAATGCCATCAGAATAACAGAATCGCCTGTTTGTAGAGGATCAGGGAAGCCATCTATTGTTAACTTACTTTAAAAATGAATAGAAGCATTTTATTAAATTCTGTGACAAATTTTTCAAGGTCCGGTTTAGTGATAAATGTTCCTGATTAGTACAAACAATGTATGGATAATACAATAATATAAATATATCTACTTTCTATCTACTTTGTGGATGACTTTTAAATCTTTACATAAAAGGCAACGAAGTCAAATTATTGACTTTCACTGACGTTTTTCCAAAAATGTAAATCCAGATTATAACTCAAAGAAAGTGGGTATTGTATATATATATATATATATATATATATATGTGACCCTGGACCACAAAACCAGTCTTAAGTTGCTGGGGTATATTTTTAGCAATAGCCAATAATACATTGTATGGGTCAAAATGATCCATTTTTATTTTATGCCAAAAATCATTAGGATATTAAGTAAAGATGTTGTTCCATGAAGATATTTAGTGAATTTTCTACTATAAAAATATCAAAATGTAATTTTTGATCAGTAATATGCATAGCTAAGAATTTAATTTAGACAAGTTTAAAGGTGATTTTCTCAGTGTTTTGATTTTTTTGCATCCTCAAATTCCAGATTTCCGAATAGCTGTATCTCGTATCTAAATATTGTCAGATCCTAACAAACCATCAATGGAAAGCTTATTTATTCAGCCTTCAGATGATGTAGAAATCTCAATTTCGAAAAGTTGACACTTATGACTGGTTTTGTGGTCCAGGGTCTCTCTCACACACACACACACACACACACACACATGTTCGTTTTTGTGAAAAGTGGGGACATTCCATAGGCGTAATGGTTTTTATACTGTACTTACTGTATGTGCTATTGCCCTACACCAACCCTACACCTAAACCTACCCCTTACAGGAGACTGTGCATTTCAACTTTCCCCAAAAAACCTCACTCTGTATGATTATAAGCGTTTTGAAAAGTGGGGACATGGGTCAATGTCCTGAAAAGTCAACTTCACCTTGTAATACCTGTCAAACCTTTGTCATTATACAAATCTATGTCCTGACTTTTTACAAAATGCACACACACACACACACACACACATATACACACACACAATATTGCAAGAACCATTTACATTCAATAGAACAATTTTAATATTGCTTAGGTGTGGTGGTTTTGTTTATTTTGGTATTTATTATATATAATATTATTTATGAATGCTCAGTCAGGAAGAAGGTTTTTACAGCTTAGGCAAGCGAGAACAGTGCTGTCAGAAATTATGATTTCATCACCTGTGCCATAAATGTATTTTTTGATTGCGTTTGATTTATTTGTACTATACTCTTACATACCTTTAATGTATCTTGCCAAATTTCAATATAATTTCAAACACAGCCAAAATTTTGCTTCGAGATAAGAAAATATATATACTTGCTTTGAACACACATTTTTGTTCTCTATAAAGGAACTTGGCTGGTCACCAAAGCCAATGAGATGCTGATGTTATGGGCCTTTTGTTTCCAAAACGAATATAAGGGGTAGATCTAGAGAGCAGTATCAACAATCCTGATCAAGCTCATCAGTCTTAAACAAAGGTAAGATACTATTCATTTAGCCAATGTTCATCAGTAACTTTGCTGTTTGGGGTTGAGGGTCTAGTTCTAATTCTAGATCCTGTTGTAGATGATTGCATATAAGATATTGAACAATGAAACTATATGTTTCACAAAAATGTATATTTCATATTTAATTTCAGACGTTATCATTCAACATGAGAACCCTCTTTTTGCTGGCATTTGTCATTGGAGTGGCCTACTGTGCTCCGGTACATCAGCTACAGTATTTGTCTGTTATATATTTATTCATGAATCAGCTATGACAAGAGAATATGTGATACTAGCTTTGACTGTCCTGTTTTTTTTTTTTTACCCACAGCAATTGATGTATTATGAGCTAGAGTACAAACCTGTCCTGGCGCCACAGGTTAGTTTGGTCCAAACATGAAATAAATACATATTTCTTATTTAAAATGACAGCCTAAATGAAATGATTCATATCATATGGGAATATATAGTTCATGTATAGTAATATATATATCATATATGACAATACTAGAGTTTGTGTTGTATAAGAAGTGTGTTTATTGATCAACAGGCTCTTCCTGCGGCCGCCGCTGCTAGACCTTCTGGAGTCGAACTTGTAAGTGAGGATGAATTTTAGCATCACTCAGTAATATATTACTCATAATATTAGGTGTATATTTTTAAATAAATATAAAAGTTTTTTTTTTTTTTTTTAGACAACAACTAAATATTAATTTTTATTTTTATTTTAATTTAATCTTATTTTATTTATTTATTTTTTGTTTTTTCTCCAGCTCTTGGCAGCTCATCAGGCTGCAGCTGGAGTTCCTGTAAGTTTCAAATAGTTTTAAATTCTTGTCACAGAGTATTCATTATTGCCTGCTAGTTTAGTCATCATTTTGTCTTATTCTCCACAGGCTCAACCTGTCCGTGGCTTCATTAAGCATGAGATTCCCCAGCCCGGAGGCAGAGAAAGCATTGAAGTTGTATGTGTTTCCACCTTTTTTATTTGTCTACTGTTACCCATGATGTGAATCTCCAGTACCTTGCCTCCATTTCTTCCCAATTATATAGAAGTTAATTAATTTTCCTCTGTTTTCCAGCTGTACCCATTTGACATTCATCAAGCTGCTCCAATTGCCCCAGCTGTTCCTGCTGCCCCTGCTGCCCCAGTACAGTCCAAACTGAACATTTGTGATATGTATTATAATTTCACATATATATGTGGCTATTTCTAATTTTGTTGTATTTTTTAGGCCCCTGTTCCAAAGGACGATGATGATGATCATGATGACTAAACCACACTGGTTGGTTAAGTAATAATTAGCTGATATATCCATCATAATGCTGTAATTCCATCACTTTAACAGTTTTCTTCAATTGAAAATGCTACTGGTCACTCACACTGACATTTTACATAGAGAAAGACCCGAAGCTGTAAAACATTATTTTGTAAATAAAAGAAATATTACTGGAGTAGGTTATGCAAGAAAATACTATTTCAGTCATTCTACTTCAAATTTTCATGTTTAATCAAGTTGTTATTTCCGTTTCTTTGTCATTATTAATTTTGAAATTTACTTGCAATTTCTATATATATATATATATATATATATATATATATATATATATATATATATATATATATATATATATATATATATTTGCAGTAAATATGTTACAGCTTTGAGCAACATATTATCCTTATTTAATTTTATTCTAACATAAAAAACAGAATAGAAACCTTTCTAATACAACACATTACTAAAGCTTTCTTTTCTCTCTCTCACACAGATGAACAGATAAGCTGACCACCAGTTCCTGAATGACAAAGAAGCTGCTTGTAGTGTTTAGCAAATTGACTGCATAAATGCTTTCCTGCATTACAAATAATGCTGATCAATCAAATGGTGCTTTCTCAGTGGCTTGATGCATGAGAGCCATACAAATCATTGCTTTTTTGCTACCATGTTTTTAAATCTTGATTTATAATAAACCGTTCAATCAATTCATTGTGTGTTGTTATGATTATTGTTGAACAGTTATCATGCTGTTAATACAAATACATAACAGTTCTTATTTTGGCTGATAATAAATATCATGCCAAAACCTGACATTGTTGTTTTTTAGTTGCAATTAAACACCACTAAGTTCATACACAAAAAAAAGACAAACAAACACAGTTCCTATTTTTGATAGCACTGATATTTTGTACCTTCAAAATATAGCTTCAAAAACACCATCTAGTGATATCAGCACTTCCCTCGACTATCATCATTATAATAATAGCTGACAGACAGGCAGACAATGTCTGACTACAGGTCATTTTCTCAATAACCATCTTTCTGTATCTGTGAGGTCATGATAAAGTCTAGCCTGAGAGGGATTGGCTAAGCGCTAAGCCAGAGACCAAATAAAAGCATGAAACTTCCAGAGCTAGTGACTCTACCTGCAGCCAAGGTGAGAAAGCTGGTTGACCATTTTTGAGCACTGTAAGTGGTTTTGTTTATGTTATCACTCAGCTCTAGCACTCCTTCATTGGTTTTGACAGTCTTAGCTCACGTCTTTGTTTGTGTAAGGTTGGTGAATTCATAAACATGTGGACATCTCTCCTGTGTCTTCTTCTGGCTGGTGCAGTATCTGCAGCACCAGTAAGTACACATTAAACCTTTTCTCAGGAATGTCTTTGTAGATCTCAAGGCTTGTTTTATGTCTCTGGGTCGCCCAGCTGTTGAAACTGATCCTTTTTTCTGTTTTTTTTTCCATGTGTGTTTATATCTTTCTCTAGCTTTCACCATTTTTCAATTATCTCCCTCATTATGGCAACCCGAAGCAGGTGGGGTTAACCACACGTGAACATATTTGACTTTTCCATATCCATAAACAGCATAACAGTCTTCGGAATCTTTTGCTTTAACCATAATCAACATATTGCACACAGTTTCATGATGAAAATAGCTCTGTAATATTACACTGTATGATGACATGCTACTCCATGACATGTGTTTATATGATTTATAGGACTATCCTGAGGTTGTTACAGAACATGTATTGAACATTATAATTACACCCAAACTAAACATGTTCTTTTTGGGCATCCACTAAAATGAAATTTGAACTCCTTTCATTTGTATTTTAGGGGAATAATGGTGGCTTCCAGGGAATACCATCACAGCCACATCCTGGTCTGAACGCTCCAATCAGTATGGAAATTGTATGAGCTATTTTTTTCCCTATTTGTTTTTACCTTAAATATAACAATTCAAAGTGGTACCAGGATACCTTGTAAAACAAAGCTATTTTAGTATAATTGAATTACTATTATAGTTTTTATTAATATTTTGAATTAGTTTTATTTTTAGTTTAGTTAAAGTTTCAGTAAATTTTATTAAATTTTTTTTGTTGCATTTTTCATTTTTATTTATGTATTTTTTTCAAATATGCATATATAATTTCATTAATTTATGTTTCAGTTTTTAATTTAGTTAGGCTATTTTAGTGTATAAGAAATGATGGAGTAAATGTAAATAAGAAATTTTGCCTTGGCAACTAGCTTAAATGAAATAATTTTTAAATATTTCATTTTATTTCAAGCAACAAAAATTAATTTACGATTTTAGTTTTAGTTAACCCTGCTGTAAATATGTCCTTTTGGTACCTGAAGTATTCATTTCTACCTGACCTGACCGTTAAAATTACTTATTAGGTTTCTGTAACCTAACGTATTCAGGTTTATTCAACCATATTAAATAAAAATGTAATTTAATTCAATAATTGTATTTATTTATTTTTATTTAATTTCTTATTTAATTAATTCATTAATTTATTTTTAAAGATGGAAGCATACATTGAGCATATTCAAGTTTACCTGAAAAAGTGCAATGTATTGCTTTTATTAGGTTAGTGTACCTGATAAAACCCATAAAAATACTTTTATTGAGTTAGTGTAACCTAATATGTTCAGGTTTATTGAGTAATGTTAAATAATCATTTAATTTAATTTAATATTTATTAAATTCAATTATTTTATTTATTTACATTTTTTTTTAAAGATGGTTCCACATGAAGCACATTTGTGGCCCTGGTTGTGAAAACTCAACTGAAATCATAGCGAAATTATTAGTGGAAATAATTCGATTTAGCCACTATGGGTTTCACAGACGGTCACATTTTAGATTACCTGAATAAGCAACAAAAACAACAACAAATTACAGTGTATGTTCTGTATAACATCCTAAAAGTATTAGTATCATTTTTTTTTTTTTTTTCTATTTTTATCAAATAGATTTTTCCTCCGCGATTCCCTGCTACTCCAGTAGGAGGAGCTGCTGGCACATCGGTGAGTCAGGGAAGTTTTTCTCTCTGCAAGCTTGTCTTTCCAAACACTTGTCATCTACCCAGCTTCTTTGTTTGGTGCTTTTTTGATAAACTCAGCTCAATCAGTTGAATCGATATATACAACGTGTAGATTCGAAAAGAATACAACATGATTACTGCTATTATTGACGCTGTGGCATGTCTCTCTCTCTCTGTTCTCAGTCATTCCCTACACAAGCGTTCATCAAGTACTCTCTCCCTAAAGTTCCCGGCAGAAAAAGCGTGGAAATCGTGAGTGAACAGACAAATTCCTCAAAGACTAGAGATTTTTGTATAAAGTCACTTAAGCGGAGTGTTCCTTTAGCCTCTGCTAATGTCTCATTATATTATAGAGATAAACATAATTCTGTGATGCAATAAAACAATTGGTGGTTTTGTTTTTCTCCTTAAGTTTTACCCCTATGACTTCAGTCAGCGTCAGGTAACGACTGTTTTTCTGCTAGCAGCTATTACACTGAAAACTATTTGGTGTAGGATTTGCTTTGAAACTGTAAATGTAAATAAAATGCTGATGGTAATATTGTAATCAATTGGATTAACGTTAAAGTTAAAGACTGTATTTTCTTGTAAAACATAGCCTACTCTTGTTTTATTTAGCGTACAATCAAGTTTTTACAGTGTAGATGCTGTTTTGATTTCAGGACCAACCCAATATTCCCCTGATACCTCAAATTCCAAATGTAAATTCTTTAAATTACTTCAACATTTTGACATTAGGACTATTATTTTAAAAAACACGTTTGTGAATGCTTGTTTGAATGCGATCTTTTATATGTTTGTGAATATACAGATCTTCCCCTTCGATTTTATGCCACAGACAGTTCCTCAGCAGCCACCTGTGGTGAGACAATTACGCTTTGAACCTCTTTGGTTTCATAATCACTTGCACTGTTATTGGAATTTGCTGAAAGACTGAATCTTGAAACACGGTGAGCTTTAATTGCAATTTTACACAGAACCCACCATTCCAGGATGGTCCTCCACAAACCCAAGAGCCTCAGCAGCAAACCCAGCTGGAGCAGCAGGCTCAGACAGGACAGGTGTGTGTGTGTTTGTTTGAATCAATATGTGTGAGAAGCTAAAAACACAATCCTCAGCAAAGCTCTGATTTGACAACATAATTACTCCTTCAGTGCTGCATTTAGCCAGGATGTGTTTAACCAAAATGAGAACTTGCGAATATTGAATGTCAGCAGTAGTTTTGCAGAAACAGCAGATTGTGCGTGCCACACACTTGTTAATTATCCTCACTTTTTTTCAGGTGTCTAACAAGCCATGAAGACTGGTGAGATACTGCTTAAGTGTGTCTGAATTTGATTCATTTATCCTAATTTTGAATTGCAACACAATATTGTTTAATGTTGTTTTCGATACTGTTTGAAATCACTCTTTCATACTTGTTTAACATATAATTTCTTATGCCCACAGGCACATCTTTGAAGCTGAGTGAGAAAAAAAGTCAAACAACAAGAGTGTGTTAAACTTTTTTGTCTAATGCTATTTAGAATTAGTACATCCTTTTTTTCCTGGAATAATAATTTAAAATGAGCTGATTTTTTAACATGAAGAAGATGATTTACCCATATGTATAACAACATTTTGAAAGTTCTGTAATTGCATGGTATACAGATAGAAATGTGCTGGTTTGGTCTTATTCTGATGTGAAAAAAATATCTGAATATCAAACAAATTTCAATGAATATTTTCTCATGTAGGCCTTTTGTGAGTAGTGTTTTCAGTAATAAAGTTGATTAAACAAAACTTTTTAAACATTTCATCTGCACTTTTTATCCTAGTGCCAGCTGTTACAAAACAGGAGATGCAATTTGTAATGCAATTAAAATAATACAAAACATTTTTACAAGGTTAAAGTGAAATATTATGCACCTTCACTTTGAACATTCTGCAGTATATAAAACATGACACAGCATGATCAGAATCGTTAAATTCATGATCGTTAAAACTTTATTAGAGAAAGACTTTGTTAGGCCATGTTCAACCTCAAGGAAGCTTGAAAATGAGTGTATATCAAATTAGAGAATGATTTAATATACCCATACAAATCAAATTCAGAGAACATAAAGAGTAAACTATGAAAAGTTTTGCAGTTTCTACATGGAATGCCAGGCCATCAGGAATTCTAATAGTCTCTTTACATGCATGCAGAAATAAAAACAAGCACAGTATGTTAGCAATCAACACATTTCTTATATACATATTCAAATGTGTAGTAAAAGCCAATTTACTTCTTTTATGATATTTGCTCATTCTCAGCTCTACATGTATTTCTGGTAGTCTGAACAACATAGATATCTGTTTATCTACTATCTGAATATGCCAGCAAAATCATATGACTTTAGATGCAATCATTTTGTTACCTCGTATTTAGGTAGGTTCGGTGATGTTGATATTTTTGCCTTAAATTCATTTTTTCCCCCTCTGTGGAGTTAATGGATTTATTTTGTGAAAATAGCTGATTGTTATTAAATAAGCAAATGGACATGAAATATTGAATCATAGAAAATTATTATTTGAGTATTTATTAAGTATTTATTATACAAAAAAATATTTTACCACTGAATACTGTGGCAAGATATTGGCAAGATAAGATATTTCAGATAAAAAAGGTAAAACAATTTAATTAATAATAATAATAATAATAATAAAGAATTAATAAAAAAGACTGAATTTAAAGTATGTGAATCAATAAAAAAAATGGTACACACACACACAGCCTATATATATATATATTTGTTTATTTAAACATTTAACTATATTCTATCGAACAACTATAGAAAGATAGCTACCAGTGAAGCCTGACCCTGAGGAAACATCTTCAAATGTATCTTAAAACTGACTGAAGGGGAGCAGGAGTATATGTCTTCTCTTGCCTGAATCTTTTGAGCTCAGCAAGTGGATATCTATAAACCTTTTATGTTCATACTTTATCAGATGGAAGACATCCTGGATGTGGATTCCCTAAAGCATAAGGCATACCAATCCTTGTAATGCTCCAAACCATAGAGTAAGGCAAAAAATGCAGACGACATCAGCACTAAAGAAGCTGTCAGTGTGGTCACAACAATGAGGAGCCAAAAGATTTATACCTACTGTATCTCCAAATGAATCAGCACTAAATGGTAGATTAAGTCTATAATTAAGAGTTCAGAAGAATGTGTAATTTGAGATTCATTGTGAAGATCTGTTTTAATTAGATCGATCAATTTGGCAGGCACCCACAAGTCCCACTCTCATGCGAAAAGCGGCCCCTTGAAAGTCATATATATCCAAACTTCACCATCAAACGCCACAGACAGACAACCCTCCTGTCTGTAGGATCGGGTAGATAATTTCATTTTTCATCTGTCTTTTTGAAGAACTGTGCACCAAGCAGAATTTCACAGTGTATAATTATACATAATGGGTCATTAACAGTTGTAATTCCAACCTTGTTTTAGGAATAAAGGCAAAAAATAGATTCCCTCTTTGCTGAGAGATGATTGGCTTGTTTCAGGATCTGCTAAGTATATATAGCAGCCTTGTTCAGTAGTTATGCATTCAACTTTAAACTTCAAGAAGCCAACCAGTTGTCTTTGTGATTTTCCAAAAAAAGGTAAGCTCTTACCATTTCTGGAGAGTTTTAACTCATGGATATGTTACACTCTTAAAAATTGAGGTTTGGAAAGTTATGATGATTTTGAAGCAATGCCATAAAAGAACCGTTCTGGGTCCCCCGAAGAACCTTTGACAGGACAGTTCTTAAAAGAACCATTTTTTCTTAATATAAAGAACATTTTTAATAATCTGTTTTTCATTATAAATAACTTTTTGTAGAATGGAAAGGTTCCATTGATGTTAAAGGTTCTCCATGGAACCATGAATACCAATAAAGAACCATTATTTTTAAGAATGTACTGACAGTATTTAATGTTTCTACACCAATAAGTTTTGCTTGTTTTTCTTTTTGGATCATAAGAGCAAATATGAAAGCTCTGGCGTTCTTGATGTGTATGCTGGGCTCCTCACTAGCTGCCCCTGTAAGTCCTTATTTCTCAGTTCAAGACAGCATAACAAAGTCTAAGTAAGTCTATTTTTGACATATTCCTCTTGCTTTGCACATTTTAGGCCCCTGACAGTGAAAGCAATGAGGTAAGACCTCTGTGAGTCAATGACAATGGATGTTAATGTAAGGCTTAAAAATGTGCATAATGCTTGTTGTCTTTTCTCTCCTGCAGCAGGCAATTATTGGTCATGCTAACACAGCTCTGCAGTTGATGGAACTCTACAGAATGTTAGGACATCTGCAGCAACAGGTCAGTTCAATGGCGCTAAAGACATAGGCCTGCAATAGAGGCATTTAACCCTCATGTACTGTTCAAAAACAGGTGACTTCCTGTATGGTCCGGGTCAAATTGACCCGTATTGGATTCAATGTAATTCCACAAAAATGATGACATATAAAAATACATACAATCAAGTACAATCAATACACTTTTAATATCAGTACTTTTCACACATTTCAAAGAATGAATATCTGAATTTATGATTTATAAAAATGTTTTTAACCACTATTTTTGACTGCCATTCCCCCAGACCTGTGAGATGTTTGCGATTGCACATTTTTTAACGATAATATCTTGGTCTAAACTTAAAGTAATCTTGACAAATTATATATAATTTGAAAGGTTTTGGACTCTAGTTTTCATATTTGGTGACTGTTTTTCAAAGAAATGACAGAGCAATAGATAAATAGCGATAGATTCTCCATTTGTGATATAGTTCCAAACACACTTTTATTCTATATGTATGTTTTTATGTGTTTTAGAGATAGAATTCAAATCAAATATTAAAGTTACTGCCCAAACTATTTCTGAATAGGATGTCTACTTCATAAATATTTTAAAAAGTATGGAAATATATAGTTCAGAACACTCAAACAATAAATGGAAATCAAGAGTCCCTGTATATCACCTAGTGGAAAAGTTTGGTACTGCATCCAGAAAATCGTACTTAAAAGTTCATTTTTTGAGATATCAACCTAAAATTTGCCACAAAACTTATTCAGATGATTGGCTTTGATTTTCTTGAAGATTTGGTGGTAAACATATTTTGTAAAATTGCTATTTTAAATAAAATATAAAAACATATATTTTTATATTTTACATTTTCATACATTTAAACTTCTATAACTTTTTATAAATTTACTTTTATAACTGTTTTTTTTTTTTTTTTTTTTACTTCTACAATAACCTGTGATGTTTCACCTTTAAAAATACACCAATCTGAAGTCTGTGCTCTGAAGTATTCAAGTTTTATAACAATTTTAGCCGGAAAAGTCATTTTTATGTCTATGCTCAAAAACTGTGACTTACAGTTAAAAGGCTAAACAGTTTTGTTTTCACAAACTTTGAAATTAAAAAGTTGTTAAACTCATCAAGACACTGACACTAGGAGGCACTTCAGGACTAGAGTTGAGGAGGTCTTAAATACAACAAAGGATTTTTTTGTTATTTTGTGTGTATTTCAGTTGCTTTTGAATGGATGCCTGTGTGGGTCAAATTGACCCACGAACATCGCTAACGTATAATTTGATTTCTGTATGTACATTTCACAACACATCAGTGTGTTGAAACTGTGTATGCATGTTCATGACCCTAAACGAGAAAAAGTAACAAAACTTCAAGAAAAACAACATGAGTTAAATAGTATTTCAGATAGATTGAAAAAAGAAATGATAGCTCATTTTTACCACTTTGGCTGACAAAATATTTTTTCTGTATTGAAATGAGTGGGGAAAAGCTACTTGGATTGTAAAAAAACTAAAATAACAAAATATAACCAAGCAATGTTATTATTTTGGGTCTGTAGAGTTGCCTTAGAGCATTAAAATAGGCGGGTCAAATTGCCCCGGGAACAGTATGAACGTAACAATTTTTTTTTTTGCACATGTCAAAACACATCAGCGTGTTGAAACTTTGCGTGCATGTTCATGACCCTAAATGAGAAAAAGTCACAAAATTTCAAGAAAAACAACATATAGATAGATAACAGATAGATTAAAAAAATAAATGATAGCTCATTTTTACCACTTTGGCAGACAAAATATTTTTTCTGTATTGAAATGAGTGGGGAAAAGCTACTTTTTTTTGCTTCATAGGATTGTAAAAAACTAAAATAACAAAATATAACCAAGAAATGTTATTATTTTGGGTCCGTAGAGTTGCCTAGAACAGTAAGAGCATAACACATTTTTTTTTGGACATGTCAAAACACATCAGCGTGTTGAAACTTCGCATGCATGTTCATGACCCTAAATGAGGAAAAGTCACCAAATTTCAAGAAAAAGAAAACATAAGTTAACTGATATTTCTGACAAAATCTATTATTTCTGATCAAATCTAAATGGTTCAAATTGACCCGGAACAGTACATGAAAATTATAACATAATGTAATCAATGTTTTTGCAGGGTTTTGGTGCTGTTCATACTGGTGCTCAACTGCCTGTATGTTAAAAATTTTACCACTTCATGTCATTTGAAGACTGAAATAATACTCAGAAATAATCAGTTTCATGGAACTGATGACATTTTGTGTTCCTCACAGGCAGCACCTGTAGTGCCTGCAGCACCTGCAGCACCCGCAGCACCCGCACCTGTTAACGTAATCCCCTCTCATTCTATCAAAAGCATATATCAAATAACATTTTTGAAATTTTGAGGAGAAACGATAACCTTTTTAAAACATTTTTGAAAAAAAAAAAAATGTCTTTTTACAGGCTCAGCCTCAAGTTTCACCTCAAGCACCACAGCAGGTAAGCATCATGCTATTGCTATTTTGGGTCAATGTCAGTCATGGCAGGTTATACCATGTAATGATGTACCACAGCAGGTTAGCACCATGCTATTGCTATTTTAGGTCAAGAGTCAGTCATGGCTTGTTCAGAGATGGACAGTAACGAAGTAAATTTACTTGAGTATTGTACTTAAGTACACTTTTTGAGTATCTGTACTTTACTTGAGTATTATTTTTTCTGGAAACTTGCGACTTTAACTTCACTACATTTGAAAGACAAATATCGTACTTTTTCCTCAACTACATTTATATCAAGGTCCCCAAGTAGAAAGTCGTTATATGTCGCAATTTTACAGTGTATGCAGGGCTCTCAAGTTATAGCGAAAGTTTGGAGTGAGATTAGGGGAGGGGCCACACAAAGGGGAGGGGCAAGTCAAAGGGGAGGAGCAACTCAAATATTTGCAGCACCCAAGTTTTTGCTAGCAGTTCAATTTAACCTATTGTTCATAATTGACCAGCACAAATAGAAGTTATAACATTTGGTAAATCTGATGAAAGACAAATTCATTCTAATAAAATAAAAAGATTTATGTATTTAAAAATACAAATGTATCAAAAATAAAAATAAATTTTGCCTCAGACGAGCCAACTGAACAGCAGTACTCAATGTACATACTGTACACATATACATTACAGTACTTACCCTGAGCATGTATGTCAAACTGTGTGTGTGTGTGTGTGAGAGAGAGAGAGAGAGAGAGAACACATTTCAGCTTATGTTTCTTTTTTCTGTTGTAAATGTTTATTGCACATTTTGATGCCTGATGACAGGTTAGAGGACTCCCACATAAAGCACTGTCATGATAATAGCGTTCCATCCAGAGCCAAACTGTTTCTAGTTTTGGTTTTGTTCAAACCCACCATGGAAAACACACTGCATCTGAATTTGAATTTGGGGAAGCCTCAGTGCTTTATATGGGAGCCCCCTACCCCTGCCATCAAGATGTGCAACAAACACAACAGAAAAAATAAAATTATAAGCTGAAATGTGTTCTCTCTCTCTCACACACACACACACACACACACAGAGAGAGAGAGCTTGACATACATGTTCAGGACAAGTTCTGTAATGCTACTGTGTGTGTACAGTATACATTGAGCACTGCTGTTCAGTTGGCATGTTTGGGGCCAAATTTCTTTGTATTTTTAATCCTTTTTTAAATATGTAAAACAATTTATTTTATTTGGATGAATTTGTCTGTCTTTTATCAGATTCACCAACTGTTATAACATCTCTAGTACTTTCCTTTCAGGAAGCCAAAGCTAAGTTAAAGCTTCTGGTTGCAAAGCAGTTGGAGAGTTTTTTTTGTTTGTTTTGTTTTTTTTGACTGCATCAGTAATACTTTAGCGCGAATTTGGCTATACCCAACATCAGCTCTCCTCTCACTATCTTTTCACAGGCAAGTGATTTCGTAGAGGAATCTTAAAAGCGAAAAAATAAACGAAGGGGTTACCGACAGCATTCATCGGATCTTTCTCTTCCAACTTACACTCCATGTGCGCGCGCATCCATGTTGCTTAGTAACGAACCCGCTTGCGGCAGAATCGCGTAATTTAAACGGAAACTACAACATCCTAATTTCTGATTGGCTGGTAGGTGGCATTTAACTCTATAGCTACAGAGTCGAGAGAGCTATCAACTCGGCAGAAAACTTACCTCAGTATTCCCTCATCTATTAATTGTATAGTAATTGTAGCGGGTCAAGTTATCCCTTCTCAGCGTGAGAAATACAAGGTGTGGCGTGAGAGCGTGTGAACTGGTTGAAATGCGTGAGTCTCACTCCGATTGCGTGAGACTTGAGAGCCCTGTGTATGCATTTTCAGATTCACTGAACCCTTTTTCCCCCCTGCGAAAATCCGGCCTGCGATCTGCCAGGACCTTCCTGTGTTGCCAAGTCTTACAGTATTTCTAAACCTGCAGTTTTCCGCCTAGCTTTGAATTGACATTTGTCTGATTTTTTTTTTTACGCAAATCTGGCAGCCTCGGGATCTTCCCCACTAAACTAATGTGAACGTCCGCGCTACTTGCATGGTAAAAGGTGTGCATATTTGCAGTGGTGCATAATGTTTGCTTTGTTTGCCTAAAATGAACCATATCTTAGACTTCAATATCTCTTTGAAAAAGAACTTTGTAACTTTTAAACAAGTATTAAAATGAGTTCAATGTAGTTGTAGGAGTGTTAAATAAAAAAATAAAGATGATTATCTTCATTTAGTTGTTCCATTTCTATAGGTTTGGTAACATAAAAGCTCCAAAGATAATACAAGCTAATCAGTGTATTCAGTAGGTTGCATTAGTGGCATAAGGTATTGTAAGTATACAACAATGCGACAATAAAACAATGCATTTACTTTTTACTTTTGATACTTAAGTACTTTTAAAAACATGTACTTCCGTACTTTTACTTAAGTAAAAATCTGTCTTTACAACTTTCACTTGTAGTGGAGTAGTATTTGACCAGTGGTATCTGTACTTTCACTTAAGTAAGGAAGTTGTGTACTTTGTCCGCCTCTGGGCTTGTTATACCATGTTGTAGGCCTACCACAGCAGATTAGCAGCATGTTATCACTATTTCGAGTCAATTTCTTTTAATGATTTCTGTTTCTGTACAAAAGGTTCTTTATAGTGGAAAAAAGTTCTTCAGACTACAATATTGAATGACACTAAGAAAAAATGGTTCTTTTAAGAAAGGTTCTTTGGAGAACCCAAAATGGTTTTTCTTTGCATTGCTACAAACATTTATTTTTAACAGTGTACTTGAGATTGGAAATACTGTAAGTACAGTATGTCGCCTTGACACTGATCTTTTTTTAATATATTTTTTTCAGGGCTTTTTTTTCAACCCCGCTCTTTTCGCACCCACAGGAGATGGATCAGATGAGGAAGGAACAGTAGGTTATTTCATCTTATCAAAATTGTAGCACACATTTTTAAACATTATGCATTTTACGAATTCCGTCCCATTTTTCTATTTACCATAGCCACAGTTTCGTGGGTTTTACCCTCCCTACGGCTACCAGCCTGCCCAGCCAGCTGCTCCATTGAACTCAGATGAGGCCGAAGGGGCAGAAGAAGCAGAAGGTGCAGAAGCAGCAGAAGCAGCCGAGGCTGGAGCTGAACCTGAACCTGCTGGAACTGCTGCAACTGTTGATGCTACTGCCATAATCGAGATCGCACCGGTGGATGTTGCCGTAGAGGTTCCTGCTGAACCTGTCATTGCTGCTGTTGTTCCGTCTCTCATCCCTGAGGTACCAGCAGTCGCTGTGGAAATCGACACCACTTTGGTGGGGCCTGATGCTGCTGCTGGTGTAGAACAGGTGTTGGTGGCTGATGCTCCTGATGCTGCTCTGCCAGTGCAGTGAGAGAGCTGATCACAAGCCTCGCCCCAAGATCCTATCAGTCACATTGCTGGCATTAAGACCACACGTCTATGGTCTGAACATTATAGTACAGGGACTTGGCTAGACAGAGGGGGTGTCTAACTGGCTTGCTGGAACAAAGTGTGGCACATTCCTGTTGTGTTGTGTGTGAAAATGTTTCCTGGCAGATGAAAATTTTTATTAACCTCATTGTAAGAATTGAGCCGATACTGCTGCAGACAGCTTTACTTGTTAAATTTCTTCTCTTTCAGTTTCTTAAAATAAAATGTCTTTTGTCTTACTGCAGTTAAAGTCCTCTTTAATCAACTGAAATGTAACACTTTGGAGATAATAAAAATGGACAAAACATAGTTTTGTGTGAAGAAACCAGTCACTAAAAGCACACACACACGCACTTGGGTTTCCGTGTTTTATTGGGACATTCCATAGATGTAATGGATTTATACTGCACAAACTGTATTTTCTATCCTGTACCCCTAAACCTAAACCTACCCTTTATAGGAAACTTTGTGCATTTTTTGATTTTCAAAAAACTTAATTCTATATGATTTATAAGCTTGTTACCTCATGGGGACCAAAAAAATTCCCCACAAGGACAATTTTGGATATTGACATCTTTGTGGGGACAACACAAACAAGGCTCTGTGCAATTAAATAGATTTTTAACATCTGAAATACAACATTGGAAAAAATAAAAATGACAAAAAATAATTTTGTGTGAAGAAACCAATCACCACCACACTCTCAGAAATAAAGGTACAAAAGCTGTCACTGGGCGCTACCTTTTCAAAAGGCACATGTTTGTACCTAAAGGGTCCATTTTGGTACCTTAAAGGTACATATTAGTACTTAAAGTGTACATATTTGAACCTAATAGGTACAAAAGTGTACCGTTTGAAAAGGTACCGCCCCAGTGACAACTTTTGTACCTTTATTTCTGAGAGTGCACAAAATAGTAGTATATATATATATATATATATATATATATATATATATATATATATACATACATATACACATATTAAAAACAACAACTATACTACTACTGCCAATTTAATATATAGAGAAATTATATATAGAGAAATAGATATGCAGTTTTTGTTTGATTGTACATTTTACATATAGGCTATTATGTAGTTTATATATGTTTATGCCATGGTCTGTCTGAATACTCGATTCTGATTGGCTGGTAGGTGTTGATTAAATTCGTTGAACCACACAGGTAGTTCCAGGTCAGTTTAATCACGTACTATATTAATGCGCTTCCTATAAACATTGGTAACCATAGTAACATACAGATAGAGTTGAATAGTAATACAGACAAATATTGCAGCGCAAATATTATTAACATCTTTAATATGTGAATGCTGGGAAATGACCATGGCATAAACGGGATAATCAACGGCTAGCTGTGCATTAAACGATTTAAATGCACTTCGCGGAGGCAACCACCCTCCACTGCGGGCGGTTTCTTCGCCTCCACGTTGTGCATTCAAATCGTTTAATGCACAGCTAGCCGTTGATTATCCCTTACATATATATATATATATACACATACACATAGTGGGGCAAAAAAGTATTTAGTCAGCCACCAATTGTGCAAGTTCTCCCACTTAATGATGAGAGAGGCCTGTAATTTTCATCATAAGTATACCTCAACTATGAGAGACAAAATGAGAAAAAAAAAAAAAAATCCAGAAAATCACATTGCAGGATTTTTAAAGAATTAATTGGTAAATTCCTCGGTAAAATAAGTATTTGGTCACCTACAAACAAGCAAGATTTCTGGCTCTCACAGACCTGTAACTTCTTCTTTAAGAGGCTCCTCTGTCCTCCACTCGTTACCTGTATTAATGGCATCTGTTTGAACTCGTTATCAGTATAAAAGACACCTGTCCACAACCTCAAACAGTCCAACTCCAAACTCCACCATGACCAAGACCAAAGAGCTGACAAAGGACACCAGAAACAAAATTGTAGACCTGCATAAGCTGGGAAGACTGAATCTGCAATAGGTAAGCAGCTTGGTGTGAAGAAATCAACTGTGGGAGCAATTATTAGAAAATGGAAGACATACAAGACCACTGATAATCTCCCTCGATCTGGGGCTCCACGCAAGATCTCACCCGTGGGGTCAAAATGATCACAAGAACTGTGAGCAAAAATCCCAGAACCACACGGGGACCTAGTGAATGACCTGCAGAGAGCTGGGACCAAAGTAACAAAGGCTACCATCAGTAACACACTGCGCCAGGGACTCAAATCCTGCAGTGCCAGATGTGTCCCCTGCTTAAGCCAGTACATGTCCGGGCCCGTCTGAAGTTTGCTAGAGAGCATTTGGATGATCCAGAAGAGGATTGGGAGAATCAGATGAAACCAAAATAGAACTTTTTGGTAAAAACTCAACTTGTCGTGTTTGGAGGAGAAAGAATGCTGAGTTGCATCCAAAGATCACCATACCTACTGTGAAGCATGGGGTGGAAACATCATGCTTTGGGGCTGTTTTTCTGCAAAGGGACCAGGACGACTGATCCGTGTAAACGAAAGAATGAATGGGGCCATGTATCGTGAGATTTTGAGTGAAAACCTCCTTCCATCAGCAAGGGCATTGAAGATGAAACGTGGCTGGGTCTTTCAGCATGACAATGATCCCAAACACACCGCCCGGGCAACGAAGGAGTGGCTTCGTAAGAAGCATTTCAAGGTCCTGGAGTGGCCTAGCCAGTCTCCAGATCTCAACCCCATCGAAAATCTTTGGAGGGAGTTGAAAGTCCGTGTTGCCCAGCGACAGCCCCAAAACATTACTGCTCTAGAGGAGATCTGCATGGAGGAATGGGCCAAAATACCAGCAACAGTGTGTGAAGACTTACAGAAAACGTTTGACCTCTGTCATTGCCAACAAAGGGTATATAACAAAGTATTGAGAAGAAATTTTGTTCTTGACCAAATACTTATTTTCCACCATAATTTGCAAATAAATTCTTTAAAAATCCTACAATGTGATTTTCTGGATTTTTTTTTTTTTTTCTCATTTTGTCTCTCATAGTTGAGGTATACCTATGATGAAAATTACAGGCCTCTCTCATCTTTTTAAGTGGGAGAACTTGCACAATTGGTGGCTGACTAAATACTTTTTTGCCCCACTGTGTATATATATAAATATCTCTCTACATATATAAAATGAAAATGTAAAAACAAAACAAAAAAATGTATCCAACAAAACAGGCCAAATATTTCTCTAGAAGGCTTGTAATAAAGCTGTGAGTGGCTGTGAAAGTAAGGCTGGCAGGCTTGTTTTAATAGGATAAAGCAGATCTGTGCAAGAGTGCTGACTGGGCAGATGTTACTACATGAGGTAAATCTCTCACTCTATAGTCTAGCAAGCGCATGCACATAAATTACACCATTATAATGTTGCGACAGCATAAGTACAATTAAATTACAGTTAAATAAATACCACAAACAAATGTGGTCATTCGCATATGCCTTACTTGAGGCACTTTGGTGAAATCATTTAAACATGAACCTAAAATTAGTTCTGAGTATGGAACAATTATAAAATCAACAGGTTGCTAAAATTCTTAATGTAATTGTATAAATGACGGGCCTCACCATTACTTTGAACTTTTGTTGGAGGGAGTATAAATTATGTACCATTCAAGAAGGCAGGGAGGAGGCTTTGTCTTTGTCACTCTAGTCTCTCATTAATCTCCAAATCCTTCTCAGGGTCATGCAAGTCTGGGATATCATTACAGAGCACAACAGAACAAATGAACCGCAAGCGTACTCCTTTGAAAACACTCGCTGTAATTTGACTGTATCTTTCATTTCACCAGAAAGGTCTGTAATTCTAAGGGGCTCTGTGGATCTTCTGATCAAGAGAGAATGGGACAGGATTTAGGTTAAAGCAAAACAGTTGGTGAGTTCATGGCAGTTTTCATCTTCTTAGAGTAACATTTTTTTCCATTTTAGATTTCCCCCCTGTGACTTTTAACAAATGGGAACATATGTAAATTACAAATCACTGCTTCAGCCAGTTGCTTTAGGGGAAAAGGAATCATGACTGTTGTACCTGCATCAGGAGGTATTGCAATCCCACCCCAAATGTCTCCGATAATGGAGGTGGACACAGAGGAGGACAGTGAAGAACCAATTCCAGCTCCAAGTGCAGGACGTGTATTTAACATCAACAACAGCAACAACAATGAAGAGTAATCAAAGATCATTAAATATAATATAATAAATGCTACATATATATATATATATATATATATATATGTGGCAATGTATAATATAGTGACAATGGTGTATTTTGCTCTCTGTAGGGAAGACAAGAAGAAAAAGAAAAAGGAGAAAAAAGAAAAGAAGGAGAAGAAAGAGTGAGTAGCAAACTAAGTGTTTCTTAACTGAGATAGTTTGGATATAAATAATGTTTATATATTTTGCTGTCTTATCCTAAAGGAAAAAAGAAAAGAAAGAGAAGAAAGAAAAAACAGAGAAGAAACAAAAGGATGAAAAAGAAAAAGAAAATGAGAAAGAAAAGGAAAAAGAAAAAGAAAAAGAAAAGGAAAAAGAGAAGGAAAAGGAAAAGGAGAAGGAAAAAGAAAAAGAAAAAGAAAAAAAGGAGGGGTTGGTATCAGACATTTTATCTGTCATTTCTACTCTGTGATTTTCCAAAGTTCAAAGTAATCACCATTGATTATTGCTCATGTCAACTTCATTTTCTCAAGGCCTAAGGAGGTGTTTGTGATTAACCCAGCGGGACTCCTGTACTATCAATGGCTGCTTATAATCACAATTCCTGTCATGTACAATTGGACAGGTATAATTGCAAGGTAATAATTAAATGTTAATGTTTACTAAGATCAGGATACCAGGAGATGAGAGAAGAATACAAATAGAAGACAAGTCAAGTCTCCTTTTTATTAACCTCTGAAGTGTGCTTCCTTACGTCTCCGTTAGTCATTCACATTCTCTAATAAATATGAAGAAGGCCATATATTTGGTTACATGTACATTTTGGAAGCTTGATAAATAGGTGTAATGCTTTTGTAACATGTCTCTTTGCATAGAGCCTGCTTTGAGGAGCTGCAGCACAATTATCTCCTGATATGGTTCCTCCTGGACTACACCTCCGACCTGCTTTATTTGGCTGACATGGCCTTCAGAGCACGAACAGGTTGATCTAACATCAGTCAGATGTCTCTCTTTAATGAAGCGACACAAAGTTTAGTGACCGATTTGTGTCATGTTTTCATGCCACCTTTCTTTAACTAGGTTACCTGGAACAGGGCTTACTAATCAAAGACGAAAAGCTCCTTCTTCAGCGGTATAAAGGCAGTCTCCAGTTCCGCATCGATGTCATCTCAATGCTACCCACGGACATCTTCTACTTCGTTTTAGGATTAGACTACCCAGAGATCCGCATAAACAAGTTGCTCCGCCTGAACCGCATGTTTGAGTTCTTCACAATCTCAGAAACCATGACCAACTACCCCAACATCTTCCGAATCTGCACTTTGATCATGTACATCATCATCATCATCCACTGGAACGCATGCCTCTTCTTCTCCTTCTCCAAGTCCATTGGGTTTGGATCAGATCCATGGGTGTATCCCTCTCTCACCGAAGACGAGTTTGGAGAGCTGATGCGAAAATATTCCTTCAGCCTCTACTGGTCCACTCTTACCCTCACCACCATCGGAGAGACGCCGTCTCCAGAGCTAGACTCTGAATTCCTCTTTCATGTGGTTGACTTCTTGGTGGGTGTCTTGATCTTTGCCACCATTGTGGGTAACATTGCTACAATGATCTCAAATATGAACGCAGCCCAGGCTCAGTTCCAAGCCAGGATCGATAACATCAAGCAGTACATGCATGCGCGGCATGTTAGCAAGGATCTTGAGATACGCGTCATCAAGTGGTTTGACTACCTGTGGACTAACAAGAAAGCACAAGATGAACGAGAGGTTCTGAGGTACCTGCCAGACAAGTTACGGGCGGAGATAGGCATGAAGGTGCACTTAGATACCCTCAAGAAGGTGCGCATATTTGCCGACTGTGAAGCAGGGCTGCTGATCGAGTTGGTGTTGAAGCTTCGCCCTCAAGTCTTCAGTCCCGGTGACTACATCTGTCGCAAGGGCGATATTGGCCGGGAGATGTACATCATAAAGGATGGTAAACTCGCTGTTGTGGCTGATGATGGTGTCACTCAATTTGTTGTCCTTGGCGATGGAAGCTACTTTGGAGAAATCAGCATTCTAAACATCAAGGGCAGCAAGGCTGGCAACCGTAGAACGGCCAATATCCGAAGCATAGGATACTCAGACCTCTTCTGCTTGTCCAAAGATGATCTGATGGAGGCTTTGACGGAATATCCAGACGCTAAGGCCATGCTGGAGGAAAAAGGGAGACAGATCCTGCTGAAGGATGGTTTGTTGGAGCTGGACCCTGCGAAACTGAAGCCGGATGAGAGGGACTTGGAGGACCGTGTAAACCGAGTATACAACACAATGCAAATCATGCAGACCAAGGTGAAGAAGCTGCTGGCCGACCAGGAGGAAACGCAAAAGGATATCAAACGGCGGATTGCTCAGATAGAGCGCTTTGCTGGAGAGGTGGTGGAGGATGAGGATGAAGAGGAGGAGATGGAAAAGAAGGAAGAAACAGAAGAGCAAAAGAAAGAGGAAGAGCCAGAGAAAGAGAAGTTAGAAGAAGACAAGGAAAAGACGGATGAAAAAGAGGAGGAAGCAACCGAAGAGGAAAAGAAAGATGAGGAGCCATAGGATAAGACATTATGAGACTGTTTCATAATAAAAGAGAGAATAAAATATAAATACTAAATGCAATCAAATTAAAAACAAAAACTTGTTTTTAATTCTTGTCCTTAGTAACACTACTCTGAATTGGTTGATTCACTACATGCAAAATGTCTTGTGCAGCCAATAAATTCTTGTCAAGGCAACAACAGATTTCTTGTCCGGCAAATGATCAATTAGCAATACCAATTTAATTTGTCTTTCTTTTGAACATATATTTCTATATGATTGTTACATAAAGCAAACTCTAAAAAACGAGAGACAATACCTGCAAACATGAGCTCTGTACTTTTCATTTTAAAGAAGCTTAAATCCTGATGAGAGAAAAGCAGCATGCCTATAACACTATCTGCATCATTTATTCATGTGGCAGTGCAACTAGTTATAGTTTTTTGTTTTTTAAGAAAATCACATTACCAAGTAATCATTACTTAGTAATGTGCTTGATGGGCACAAGGGTGCAGCAGAGGACCAAAGATTAATGACCCTTTCCTCTTCAAAACCTGAAAATGATAGAATAAATACATGAAATCAAGTCATTCCTTTTCATGGAATCACTACCTTTAAAGATATTTTCTTTTATTGTTAGATAAACCAAAAAAAAAAAAAAAAAAAAAATTTAAATACATTTTCTACCACGGACAAATGACCAAATCACTGAATAAAAGAGTCACCTGCCTAATGAGACCTCTTTAGAAGACCCAAATAAGCATCACACATTATGGACAGTTACTTGCAAATGTGAACTATGTAATCTCTTCACCGCTAGCATCATTAAATGCAATTGCAAAACCAATTATTGTTTTCATACAGTTTTCCCAAGCAATATTGCTCAATCAAGCGTCAATACAAAGGGGATCTGCAAATAAAAATATGATTAAAATAACTTATTTAAAACACTAAGGTAAAGAGAAACTGTTATGACGTGAAGGGGAGGGGAATGAGGGTGTTTTGACAAAAAAGACTTCTGCATAGGATGCAGCTGAGTAGATCCCCTGTTTCACCTTGTTCATGACTTCCACATGATGCTTCCTCCATAATGGCATACCTTGATCGGCTTCCAATTCACAAGAACAAACAATGAAGAATTAACTGAGTATTTAGAAGCAGCTTGTGAAGGATCCTATTTGTTGCTTTAATAGAGAAATGTACATGCATCTAAAAATACATTCAACATTTTTAACCTCAGCTGGATTCTCAGAACATTCTCAGACAGTTTTAGTGAGTGCATTAAAATCTGCATTATTAGTTAAAGGGCAGGTACATTTAAGTAGTTTTGTAAAAATCCAAAGATTTGAAAAGGCTGACTTTTTGACATTTGTACAGAACTGCTTTTATCCATGACATGTTTCTTCCTGTGGCTTCCTTCAATTTTCCTTTGCCTGCATTATTGATAATGCAATTGCAGTTTTACAGGTATGCATCAGCTGTCAGTTTTCAATTTTGTAAAATTTGAGGTACTTTAAATGATTGGAGACATATTTGTACCAATGTTTCATTTCCAAGAAGCCTTCGATTTAGTCAGGGCTGATTAGGGGTCCTGTGGATACCAGCTCATATGTGGAGTGGTCGCAATGTGTATGTCTCAATATTATCTCTTCTTTCATTTTGAACCTTCCCACCTGTTCTCTCCACCGGCATTTGCTGTCACATGTGGACACTTATTGTATTTTCTCAGAGAGGTGATGAGAAAAGGGAAGTAAGCTGAAAAAAAGGAAATGAAAGAACAGTGGAAGTATGTCTCCCATGGGAAAGCAAGATAAAAAAGGAAGCTATTGCCTGTGATGTCAGCCATGAAAAGGGTACTCCACCGTTTCGTCTCTCGAGCAGCAGGAGCGAAACGTTTAATTAATTAGACTGCGTCTGTGACTTTTAGAGGCAAATCAAAAAGGACCATATGACTTTCCTTCAAGGAGAAATTACTTACTGAATTAACTTGTTTACTCAAGTGTTGGGAATATGAACATGCTGGTACAACTTTTGTTATTTAAATCGAAGCTAGATTGGAACATGCATGAATGAATGTGCGATTTACAGAAAGAAGTCGTCATGGTGCAGTCAAAATCATTGAGACAGAACAATCTGATAGATTGGTTTGTACATTCAGCAACATCTACACTATTGTCATTTTACCTCACGTTAAACAAGAACTGGTGGTCAATCAAGCTATTTAATTATCCCATTTGGCCCCTCATCGCAGGGACAATCAGAAGCCCACTGCATCTGTGAGAGCACAGGAGGCTTTTTCTAATTTAACTTAACTTGCTGGGCGAAATTTCTTACACAAAAGAAATGGTGCTGCAACAAGGGTCCATCAGGAGGGAACACTGTGTCTCACAAAGTATTGTCATCAAACGTTCTGATCTGAGCAGTAAATGGAAGTCACACAGGCAGCTCACACCAGGGTGTTTTGGAGTCTGGTGGTAGAACGATACACCACAGCATGTAGGCACCTGCATTTTGGTCTTACAAGCTGGTACTTCCTGTTGTTCCCTATTCATTTCTTAGAATGGTTCAGCATTTACCTGTCCCTTTCTATTAGTGTATGCAACTGACCAGTTAGCCGCTGTGCTATTGTTTCTCCTAAACAATTTACTTCACGATAATAGCATTTGTAGTTGACCGGAGCAGTAGCAGACAAGAAAGGTGACCTATTGGGAAAATGACATCCTGTGACGGTAGCACTCAGGGCCAGTCTGTGGGTCTCTGGAGAACTGGGTGAGGTCATTAAAATAGGCCTGATGAATAAAAATCATCACAAAATAAAATCATACATAGAACCACTGCAACACAATGAGTGGCCTCTTTTCTTTTTGAAAAAAAAAAAAAATTAAAAAAACCTTATAATCTTACATACTGAAAAAAATATGGAATAGGATTTACTTTAAATAAATTTTCACTGAAAAAGTATACTTGTACATTCCACAAATAATTACAATTAACACGTTGAATTAAACATGAAATTCTGTTTCTAAATGTACTCCAATAATCTGTGTTTTAGTTAAACATTTTTTATATTATATTAATGTTTATTTTGATCAACTGGGGCAGAATTATAAAAACTTTTCATGAAAGTATTCTATCATTAAACATTTGTTACAATAATGTGGAAAAGAATCATGCATAAATAAAACCACATCAGTTAAACTGAGCCTACATGTACAAAGACAACACTTAACATATTTAAAACGTTTAAAAAAACAAGAAATATGAGTAACACCTTATTTTAGGTCAACAACTAGTTTATTAGCATGCATATTACTTCAATATTAGCCATTTATTAGTAGCCTACTAATTAAGCACATATTAATGCCTTATTCTATATCCCTAATCCTACCCAATACCTAAACTTAACAACTATCTTACTAACTATTATTAATAAACAGCAAATTAGGAATTTATTGAGGGAAACAGTGACTAAGTGTTCCCTATTCTAAAGTGTAACTGAAATATGAAATAATAGTAAATAATTAAGAAAATACATTTTTGTAATAACTATAAACAAGATTCTTCCAGAAAAGCTTGTTTGGTTAAATTAATTACTCATATTTCCCCTTGACTTTGCATCTCGTTGAGAGAGTCTGAGTTCGTTCCCCATATTGTTCTTGAAAAATCTGAAAATGCAAATGTTTCTGAAAATGCAAAAATGCTTTAAATATTAAACAGCAAACACTGGGAAGACAAAGCATGCTTTAAATAGCTCAGACGAATATTCTCATGTTTTTGTTTTTGTTGAGTATGAGCGTTTTTGAGCAAGGAGTGGAATTTGTGAATAATGATATTTTGCATGGTGATAGAGGGATGAATAAATTATGCAGATTACTGTGTTACTTTTATTGTTTAACGGTTTACAGCTTTTACGTCGTCGTTCTCTTTAATGCCTTTTTCATTCGTAAGCGCTACTGAGGTTTGTGTGCTAGATTTTGAAGTCCATTTGTGCTTGTCCATGAATTCTCCATACTCTGAAGGTGAGTAGCACATCAAATTGTGGCCAGCCTACACTGACTGTTGATTTATTATACAACAGATTAAGTTTTAGCTTCCAGAGTAGATGGAGTGTCCTCACTTCCGAGTTGGGATCTATTTGGTTTGAATGAGCGCTAGGGGCTCCCCTGGGAAGTCTAAGCAATTGCCTGCATCGCCTATAGGCTCTTATAGCACTTGAAAGCCTGTATTATAGGTCAACGTGCTGCCATTGTTTATATATGGAGACTGCATGGCGGTACTTGAATTTATACACCTTTTATTGAAACAGTGACTGCAATAGCTGAATTCACCACTTAAAACTAGTCCAAGTATTGTATGGTGGAAAAGTAATTTTGTGCCATTCTCCATAAATTGACCCCTTTCCTGTCAGAAACGTTTCCTCCACTTGGTCACAAGTGATTACTTGCATTTACGTCTGAATATGTAGATATTGAAACTGGATATCTGGGATATTGAAGCCAGTGATTTAAATCACAACCAACAGACTACCGCAAAATCATCTTTAGCAATGTGAGAAGAAAAGATCACTTATCATCATGCGCAGACATGGGATTTGAAGTAATTTTATTCCATTGTTTTAGATCTTGTTTAATTTCTTCTACATTTAAAAGTCTGCTAATTGAAATTGAAAAGCTGTTTGTCTGATACTTTCGTGCACCACCTAAGCTCTTTGACGCTGATTTCTCTTAATAAACAGCACACTGTGCTGTGTGATCTCATCTTAATTTTCATAATTGCCTGCAATTGTAAATCTCCCTCGATGCTCGAACACGTGCCAGTTCCATAAGCATGATAAGAAAACCCATGATGTAATTTTAATTAGTCTATTCAACAGCAGAGCCACTCTTGCTGTCGAATTCCTGCATGGTTATTATTGTGGTATGCTAAATTAAGCATCAGCCCACTTACTTTCTTATCAGGACTCAGTGACATTTGCATCACTGTCATGCCTTTTTCCAGAGCCTGTGACGTAACCTTCATCGGTCAGAATGCCAAGACCTTGCCAGACCAATAAGCCTCTTCAAGGATTCAGATCTGAACAGAAAGGGAAGCTAAGGAACATTTGACGTTGAAAAGAGAATGAGACATTTTTAGTATGCGATGCAAATGAAGCATTGACCCCCATGGGTTTCTGGGACGTGCAGGTGATGTGGAGCATTTAGTGATTGCTCATCAATGCGTTAGTAGTGGAGAAGCTCAAGGTTTCTGAAATGAATAAACAATTGAATGACTGCATCCTGATTCTGCTACTTTAGTGGCTTCTGCAATTCTTTGTGTAAGTCCTCAGAGGAATCTTCCCTCTTAAGCATTGAGTGACAACCATGAAATCTCAGTGATGCCAATGTCACTTGCATTTAGTTGAGCGTTTCTGAGAAGATGTGTATGAAGTTCTGGCAATGTGTTCTGCTGAGGCCTTTGTGCCTTGAGGTCGACATGGAAATGATGGATGAGGAAGACAATGTGAGATGAGAGAAGCACAGTTACAGTGTAGCACTTCAGTATGTGAAGTACTTCAGGGTAGGTACTTTCTCTATGACTTGGAATATGTATCGCTTTCTTTTGTAATTTGTCAAATGTTTATGAAAGCATTTCAGCTGGAATGGGACTTGGCTTAAAAAGCTTTTTTAAAAGCATAGTGATGGACAAGACTTGGTTTATAACCTACCTGCACTTTTATTTTTGCAGGATATAAATCTGCTGTGAAGGAAAATGTGGCAGCTGGTTTCATATAAAATCGCTCAGCCCTGTCTGAAGCGCGTCATTTCCTTCGCTACAGGACATCGCTGACAATGTACATAAGATAACAAGACTTAACTTCAACTTCTAAAATGTTACCTTAGACAGTATTAAATCTTGCGACCTGACCGAGGGACAGGATTTGAGAAGACATAAGCAATTCTTTCCCATTTCCTTTTAAATTATTCTTTGACTTCCTTTTACCAGTTAAGCTGGCACAACAAGAAATGTGCTTCCTTTAAACCACATGAACCTGTGTGATCTTGCATAAATCATAGACAACAGCATGGAGCCCATTCAGAAAGATTTGTTTGGATGGAAATGAAACAACCTTTTTGAGCTGACTCCATCTGTGCCCCCGTATCTACTGACTTTTGTTCCAGCTGTCTAAGTTATAGTCTTGGACAGAGGAACAGCTTGATTGCTTATGTGAATGTGCTGCTTTTGCTTCTTTAACCACTGTGAAAATGAAAAGATACCTGAGACACCATTCAGCGTTTCTCAAATGCCACTTACACGCTTATATGGCCCGATGCATCCTCAATAGAAGAAAAGAAACTGTGCTCAAACAAGGATTTTAATCTCCGCCAGTTCATTAGCTTTATCAACATGCAGTAAAGATGCACTATATATCAGTAATGCATTCGTTATTAGTGATTAGTCTTGCCTGACCTCTTGTAATTGGATAGCTTTAATCAATGTTAAAGGGATAGTTGTCCCAAAAATGAAAATTCTGTCATCATTTACTCACCCTCAAGTTGTTCCAAACCTGTATGGGTTTCTTTCTGAGAGACATTTTAAAGAATGCTGTTAACCAATCAGTTGACACTAGCCACTGACTTCCATAATATGGCAAAGAATTACTAAAGCTACTGTCAACAGTTTGGTTCTTCAATATATATATATATATATATATATATATATATATATTTGTGTTCAGTGTAAGAAAGAAACTCAAACAGATTTGGAGAGTTTTCATTTTTGGGTGAACTATCCCTTTGATACCATGTAAAAACAGGACACACATTTCTGCACTACTGAAGAACCTATTGGAGAACCTCCAGGCACCCTTTAAAAAATGCCAGTTTTCTGAGGAACAAAGTGGATCCCATATTTTCCTTCAAGAGCTCTAAAGACAGTAAACCCATCATAAGGGAAAAGCCTTGAGGCGTTTAATATGGATACCTAGAGGTTCTCCAAAATATTCAGGCAGTTTCAGGACTATTGCTTTAAAGGGATAGTCCATCCAAAAATGAAAATTCTGTCGTTAATTAGCCTACTTATCCTCACGTCGTTCCAAACCCGTAAGACCTTTGTTACACAAATGAAGATATTTTTGATGAAATCCAAGAGCTTTCTGACCCTCTATAAACAGCAACACAACTGACACTTTCAAGGCCCAGAAAGGTAGTAAGGACATCATTAAAATAGTCCATGTGTCATCAGTGGTTCAACCCTAATCTTAAGAAGCTACGAGAATACTGTTTGTACGCAAAAGACATGAGGGTGAGTAATTAATGACAGAGTAATTAGTGAACTATCCCTTTAAGTAAGGGGTGTCAAACTCAGTTCCTGGAGGGCCGGAGCCCTGCAGAGTTTAGATGCAAACCTAATTAAACACATCTTATCCAGCTAATCAAGTCCTTCAGGCTTATTTGAAAACTACATGGTTTGTGTGTTGGAGCAGGGCTGGAACAAAACTCTGCAGGGCTGAGTTTGACACCCCTGCTTTAAGTCTTGGATATTGGAATTGAGTGTGACCTAACTGTTTTTACTTTTATCTGATATTTTACATTTGATATATCTATTTTAATTGGAACAATGCAATATCAAAATTCTAAAAGCTGAAAACGAAATGTGATTATCCTAGCAGCATACTTACATGTCAGTATGATGGAAAAACACCTGATGTGATTGATGTCAACCTCTTCATGTGAAAAGCAGGGGAAAATCCAGAAATGACAATGTATGATTTTTAACTATTTATTTGTATGATACAGCTGCAAATAAGTATTTGAACACCTGAGAAAATCAATGTTAATATTTGGTACAGTAGCCTTTGTTTGCAATTACAGAGGTCAAACGTTTCCTGTAGTTTTTCACCAGGTTTGCACACACTGCAGGAGGGATTTTGGCCCACCTCCACACAGATCTTCTCTAGATCAGTCAGGTTTCTGGCTTTGAGCTCCCTCAAAGATTCTCTATTGGGTTTAGGTCTGGAGACTGGCTAGGCCACGCCAGAACCTTGATATGCTTCTTACAGAGCCACTCCTTGGTTATCCTGGCTGTGTGCTTCGGGTCATTGTCATGTTGGAAGACCCAGCCTCGACCCATCTTCAATGCTCTAACTGAGGGAAGGAGGTTGTTCCCCAAAATCTCGCAATACATGGCCCCGGTCATCCTCTCCTTAATACAGTGCAGTCGCCCTGTCCCATGTGCAGAAAAACACCCCCAAAGCATGATGCTACCACCCCCATGCTTCACAGTAGGGATGGTGTTCTTGGGATGGTACTCATCATTCTTCTTCCTCCAAACACGTTTAGTGGAATTATGACCAAAAAGTTATATTTTGGTCTCATCTGACCACATGACTTTCTCCCATGACTCCTCTGGATCATCCAAATGGTCATTGGCAAACTTAAGTCAGGCCTGGTTTAAGCAGGGGAACCTTCCGTGCCATGCATGATTTCAAACCATGACGCCTTAGTGTATTACCAACAGTAACCTTGGAAGCGGTGGTCCCAGCTCTTTTCAGGTCATTGACCAGCTCCTCCCGTGTAGTTCTGGGCTGATTTCTCACCTTTCTTAGGATCATTGAGACCCCACGAGGTGAGATCTTGCATGGAGCCCCAGTCCGAGGGAGATTGACAGTCATGTTTAGCTTCTTCCATTTTCTAATGATTGCTCCAACAGTGGACCTTTTTTCACCAAGCTGCTTGGCAATTTCCCGTAGCCCTTTCCAGCCTTGTGGCGGTGTACAATTTTGTCTCTAGTGTCTTTGGACAGCTCTTTGGTCTTAGCCATGTTAGTAGTTGGATTCTTACTGATTGTATGGGGTGGACAGGTGTCTTTATGCAGCTAACGACCTCAAACAGGTGCATCTAATTTAGGATAATAAATGGAGTGGAGGTGGACATTTTAAAGGCAGACTAACAGGTCTTTGAGGGTCAGAATTCTAGCTGATAGACAGGTGTTCAAATACTTATTTGCAGCTGTATCATACAAATAAATAGTTAAAAATCATACATTGTGATTTCTGGATTTTTTTTTAGATTATGTCTCTCACAGTGGACATGCACCTACGATGACAATTTCAGACCCTCCATGATTTCTAAGTGGGAGAACTTGCAAAATAGCAGGGTGTTCAAATACTTATTTTCCTCACTGTATATATATATATATATATATATATTTGTGTTCAGTGTAAGAAAGAAACTCAAACAGATTTGGAGAGTTTTCATTTTTGGGTGAACTATCCCTTTGATACCATGTAAAAACAGGACACACATTTCTGCACTACTGAAGAACCTATTGGAGAACCTCCAGGCACCCTTTAAAAAATGCCAGTTTTCTGAGGAACAAAGTGGATCCCATATTTTCCTTCAAGAGCTCTAAAGACAGTAAACCCATCATAAGGGAAAAGCCTTGAGGCGTTTAATATGGATACCTAGAGGTTCTCCAAAATATTCAGGCAGTTTCAGGACTATTGCTTTAAAGGGATAGTCCATCCAAAAATGAAAATTCTGTCGTTAATTAGCCTACTTATCCTCACGTCGTTCCAAACCCGTAAGACCTTCGTTCATCTTTGTTACACAAATGAAGATATTTTTGATGAAATCCAAGAGCTTTCTGACCCTCTATAAACAGCAACACAACTGACACTTTCAAGGCCCAGAAAGGTAGTAAGGACATCATTAAAATAGTCCATGTGTCATCAGTGGTTCAACCCTAATCTTAAGAAGCTACGAGAATACTGTTTGTACGCAAAAGACATGAGGGTGAGTAATTAATGACAGAGTAATTAGTGAACTATCCCTTTAAGTCAGGGGTGTCAAACTCAGTTCCTGGAGGGCCGGAGCCCTGCAGAGTTTAGATGCAAACCTAATTAAACACATCTTATCCAGCTAATCAAGTCCTTCAGGCTTATTTGAAAACTACATGGTTTGTGTGTTGGAGCAGGGCTGGAACAAAACTCTGCAGGGCTGAGTTTGACACCCCTGCTTTAAGTCTTGGATATTGGAATTGAGTGTGACCTAACTGTTTTTACTTTTATCTGATATTTTACATTTGATATATCTATTTTAATTGGAACAATGCAATATCAAAATTCTAAAAGCTGAAAACGAAATGTGATTATCCTAGCAGCATACTTACATGTCAGTATGATGGAAAAACACCTGATGTGATTGATGTCAACCTCTTCATGTGAAAAGCAGGGGAATATACAGGCAGGTGCATCGTATGGGGTTTAACAGATTTGAATGGCATGTTGTAGCAGGTGTTAAATTCACATGACAGCAGCTCACTGGGTTCTGAGGAAAAACTAGACATGTTAACACATTTTTATCCTTGAAAAAACATTAGGGGGATTAAAGATAAAGTCTTGTGACAAAGCCTATGAAAAGATAATTTATGCTTTACCAAATCATAATTTAGCAGAATTATAATTATTACGTGTTTAATTATTAAGGGGTGGGGGGTCCTTAGTTTGAGTCAGTACTATCTGAAAACTGTCTTTGTCATTCAAACATGATTGACAGGAAAGCTTAACAAGGTACCCAACTCGTCAACTTATTCACATGTCAGGAATCCAAGGCTGATATTGTAATGCTATTCAAACTCTGTCCTGAGGCTCAGAAAAAGCTTGATTTGTTGTGTATGTAACATGTGTATGTATTCAAGGTTATGACTTGAGTCACCTTTTGATTAATAGACTTATATTGAACATTCATGAACGCTTCATTAATATTAAACTTATTTTAGACCCCTAGCTGCAGAATGTGCTGTGCAAGACTGCTAGGAGCGTATTGAGCACCATATTAGCTGAAGTTGAAGGGTCAATGAACTACAATGTAAGGGAGTCGATAATGTCCAAAAGACCTGTGATTTTTAAAATATTAAATGAACATTGTCAGATAGGAAACATTTGTATATGGCTGAGAGAATTGGCTCGGTTACACAGTTAGTCTGTCTGTTCATACTCAACATATAAGCCTCAGATTCTCCAGCCTTGGACCTTTCCATAGTTCCTAGAACTATTGCCAGAAGTTCCCACTTTTTGGCGTCTTCACACCACAGGAACTAGGAATGTTTTAGTCCTAGGAACTCTGTTTGGGGGAACTAATTTATCTCCTACTTCAGAGTAGGGTCTAAAACAATTCTATAGGAACTATCAGTGATGCAGTGTAAGCTGATTGGCCAAACACACAAACCATCGGCTACCTGGCATTTTTAAATAGCCTTGTAAACAAATACTCCACGCCCAGCAAGCAATTTTCAGTTCAATAGACGTCTAATAGCCGTCCAAACACAGCCCAGACGTCTAGGCTAAAACAAGGCTAAATTTGGGCTGTCAGTGAAAATTTAATAGACGTCAAACCATAGCCCAAGAATAGACTATCAAATAGACAGCTAATGAATGCCTACATATATACATCTAATTATTATTTTTTTTAACCATTGCTGCCCGGATCTCCTCAATTTCCAACCGCTTTTCCAGATGTTGAAACTCCTCAGTTTGTCCAATTCTTCTGAGTGTGTTCACTGTATAAATTAATATAGATTAATCTTTGTCAAAGCTGTGTTTGTTCTATTGTTTGCTCTTTCGTCTCTTCTTGCGCCGTTTTAAAATAGCTTGAGTTTGTAAACACGTACAACCCCTTACAAAAAATTACTGCAGTTTTTAAAAAAAGTAATACTGCAGTTTTTGTTAAATGTAGAAAAATGCAGTTTTTTGGACACGAAAAAAAACTGCATTATTGCCGTTTTACTGCAATACATCTGAAGTACTATTGAAATACAACTGCAGTAGAGCTGTAGTATTACTAACAAACAACTGCAATACAACCAGTATTACTGCAATATAGCTGAAGTATTACTACAATTATACTGCAATAAAACTGCAGTAGTACTGCAATATATAATATGAAGTACAATTCAATACTACCAAAGTGCAATACTAATAAAATGCTCTACAATAACACTGAAATGCAACCAGAATATTCAGAATAACAAGTTTTATTTTACACAACTGCAATATAATTAAGGTACAAAACAACAGTGAATGTCTCAAACAGCAATGCAACAATAAATGATTTTACTTTTCTTTAAACTTAAAATAACAGGCTGAGAGTTACACTAAATGTATTTAGTGTTTATTTACAAATCACACAATCACGCACATTTCTTCCCTCATTATTCTGACAGGTTTCATTTTTTGAAGAGCTTATCCTCATCGTTCCGCTTGGTTCTTATGACTGCCTTCATCTCAGATGTGGAAACACTATTTTGGATGTAGTCTGGAAAAACAAACAAACAAAAACTATCAGAAATTCTCAAGTTTCAGTTACACTTTTCACTACTACAGGCATATTTAGTATGCTTAAAATAAATCTTGAATTGTGATGTCACCAAGTGTTTGTGTAAAGTATTCATACTACTCCCAATTAATTTCTTATGATATATTGGTCAGCATTAACAATGTCTTTGAACACTCCAGGTAACAGAAGTTAAAATGTTGGTTCACCCAAAAATGAAAATTCAATCATTAATAACTCACCCTCATATTGTTCCAAACCTGCAAGTCTTTCGTTCATCTTCAGAACACAAATGAAGATCTTTATAATGAAATCTCAGAGCTTTCTGTTCCTCCACTGATAGTCCATGCAACTACCCCTTGAACAATAACATGCATTTCTGGGAAAAAGCATAGACACAATCATGTTTAAATACTGTACAGAGTCCTCCAAAATTATTTGCCCTCTTTATCATTTTGGTTTTTCGTTTAAAATTCTAACCTTAAATAAAATAAAAAAATTTAATAAAAATAATAATAATAGAAAAAAAAAACAATTTACAAATATACAAGTATATAATTTAAATATATTATTAGAATACAGTATATAGAATATATGTGTTCCACAGTTATTGTGCCCCCTTCATTTAATACTGTGTGTAACCTATAACCCTCTTCACACATAAGGGCTAATCCACGGCTAGGTGTGCATTACCTGATTTTAATGCATGAGGTAAAGAACCACCCGACATGAAACGGGTTGCCTCCACTGAAGTTGATTAAAATTGTGTAATACACACCTGTTACAGCTAGTTTAAAAAGTTAAGTTAAAGCTGCCTTTAAAGAGATAGCTAACCCAAAAATGAAAATTCTGTCATTAATTAGTCACCCTTGTGTGGTTTCACACCCGTAAAACCTTCATTCCTCTTTGGAACACAAACAAAGATATTTTTAAAGAAATCAGAGAGCTTTCTGACCCTGCATAGACAGCAATGCAACTTCAACATTCAACATTCAAGTTCCAGAATGGTAGAAAAGACATCGTTAAAGTAATTAATCAAAACAAACTACTAAAATATTGATCTGTAATGTGCATTCATGAGAGCATCACAACGCATGAGAGTTGTGTTCATGCGACAGAAGACAAAATTGAGGTTAAACCACTGGAGTCACATGGATTACTTTCACAATGTCTTTCCTACTGTTCTGGAACTTAAATGTGTAAGTTGCGTTGCTGCCTATAAAGGGGTCAGAAAGTTCTCAGATTTAAAAATATCTTAATTTGTGTTTTGAAGATGAACAAAGGTATTATGGGTTTGGAACGACATGAGGGTGAGAATTTTCATTTTTGGGTGAACTAACCCATTAATGTTTGTGGAGTACAATTTGACTGGAAGGGTAAATTTTCATTAGTTTGTCTGGTTACAGGTCATTAGATCTAGCTTTCTGACTGTATGTGTGTGCTACAGTACAAGCAGCGCATTGATTTAAAATAGCGATGGAACTGATTATAATTATCTGCATTCATTGTTTTAATGCACACCTTCCAGTCAATCAGAGAGAATCAAAGAGTCCACAAAAAAAAAAAAAAAAAAAATGTTGAGAGCTTATGTTAAGCATTGAGAATAATTGCTGTTAAACTCTGTCAGGTGACAGAATGGAGAAAAAAAACATTGGGAGAGAGTATGTTTAGTTTAGGATCAGTTCTCCTCTGGCCAACAAATGAACATGGTGCGATTATGATTCAGGCTGCATCACAATTTAGTGTGAAATATACAGGACTGTAGGCCTACAAGTAGCTGGAGTTACGGACCTCATTTAAAGACTAAAATCTAAAATCAGGTTTACATTTGTGGCCAACTAGAATGTGAGTGACCTTTAAAGCATTTCCAGAAATAAAGTCTCACCAACATCTGTTCACTTTCTCTCTTCTCTTCTCTCCTAATGCTTCCTCTGTTGCAAAGAGGGGTACACTGTACACTGAACACTTTTCAATGATTTTTTCCTCATGTCAATTAGGGGTTGATGCTCTCCTAGAAATAAACAAACAAACAAATACACTTGTAGTCGGGGTGAAACTGGCCTTTTGTTCAGTTCCCATTATACTTGAAATATCAAATCTTACCTGCCCTCTGTTCTCTCACGCCACACTGTATTCAGTATAGTTTTGTTTATTCCATTATTATAAATGAAGTACTGATGCTATTGAGAACTGAACTGAGCTGGACAATGACATGACTGATTTCTACAGAACTGCTTATAACAAATTGCTGAGCAAATTGCTGAGCATAATTAAATACATCTACACACAGGGTTGTCACTGGTTGGATTGAGATGTTGGTGTTTATTATAGTAAAAGTGTAGTAAAAACAGCATTAAACCAGTTGTTTGTCTTTCTATCATAAGCTCCTCGCGCACAGACCCGCGAGCGCTACAGATCAGATCAGCACTGAAGCGGCGTTTCCTCTCAGCTTCTTCTCATCTCAGCGGGTTGAATAAGATATCCGTCAAGTCATTTTTACATCTCTCTAAAATTATAACTAAAGATATATGAGGACATTAGACATTATACTCACCGCTAAACTGGATGAGTCGACTAGTCTCCAACTCGCCTGATGAACTTCTCTTCCGGAAAGCGTTTCTTCTCTTTTGTCACACTTGTGAAATGTCTCGGGGTGTAATGTTATGTCTTTGTGCTTTAATTGTGATAATTCACATATGAACGATGTTGTCAAACCAAAACGTGTTTTATACTTTTATATCCATCCTGCAGTAGACACTACTGAAAAGACGCTGATTTACCGTCTGTTACAAGTAATCCGCTGCTCGCTAGACTCGTTGTCAGGACAACGACCTTTGACGCGAAGGAAGATCTCACGTGCGGGTTATTAATCTATGCGGGTGAAATATTCCATAGGCAAATATTTTTTGTACAAAAATATTTTTGTACGAATATTTTATAGGAAGTCTACGTTACAAAAAAAAAAAAAAAACACTTGCCAAGTCTACTGTAACCACAGCACTTGCTACATGTTGCACAATACAGCATAACTGCAGTACAGGGCCTATAAAAGAAGACTTTATTGGCAATGAAAAGAACCTCATTGCCATTAAAGTGAAATTACTTAACCTAATCATAGGAGCTTTATTTAAAAAAAAAATTTCATAAAAAAAATAAATACTATTAAATAAATATAATCAGACAGACTTAGAAGTTTTTGCATCTGAAATCTTCACCTGTATTTCAGCGTATCACTGAACTGCAGTTATATTGTATCTGTACTTCATTATACAGCAAATCTACAGCTGCACTTCATTGCACTTCAGTTTTACTTCTCTTGAACTTTAATGAACTGCAGTTATATACTTCATTATACTGCAATTGTCCAGTTGTACTTCAATGTACTGCAGTTATTTTTTGTAAGGGACTGATAAAACTTTTACTCTATTATCTACTAAATTTTACAATTAATCCTCTGAACACATGCATGCTGAACCGTGGGCCTAGTCACAATCACTATCAACTACGATCTGCTCCCATCACTCAAATGTCACGGTTCCTAAACATGATAACAAATAGTACAGATAAATAATGAACACACGTAAAAATACTTACAAGAGCAAATGGGAATGTCCTTTATCGTTTGTTGTTTGCCCTCTGCTCTCCGACAGGTAAACTAGTGCTCTCTCCTGTAAAAACAAAATTCAAAACGCAACAGTGATCTCTACTAACTTTCGGCTCGCGTTGCCTCATGTCTCTGTAGGGCTACAACTGCCATCAAGCGGTTGGGAATTGTACTTGTATTTTTATTTATAAAATGAAAGACCGTCGAATAATATCAATAATATCGTATAATGTGTATGAATGTTACATTTAACAGCTTGTGGGATGCATGACATCATATTATCAAATGCAAGTAAACTTTTAAAACATTTAAATTATTTTTGGCATAATAAATAATGCTATATTTAATAATTCTGTAAAAATTAAATAAAATATAAAATAATGCTAAGTTAAATGTTTCAAAAGTTCACTTGCATTTGATAAGAAGCTGCTAGGGCGAAAATTACATGTAAACAATTTTAAGGCTATTTTGGCTATATGCTGGTCGCCAAACCGTTTAAATTAGACCACGGATTGCATCGATTTCACCGGGTGGACTAAAAGCAGACTACACCTAGCCCGTCCAATTAAGAGCTAAAACGCATGGCTACATATAGACCATATCATGAAATGACACTTATATATTTGTAGATATTATTGACACTGCGAACATGATGGGATATTAACCATCTCATGCGCTGCATGGCCAAAAACTGCAGTGAATTAGTTTTGACTATCAGTGGGCTACAAATAGACGCTCTGACAACGAGCTACCCTGCTGAAATAAAACAATAGAAAATGTAATGGATTTAATGGTTATAATGGGAATTGTATTGGTTTTAATGGAAACTATAATGGTGTCTGCTGGTATGTGATGGATTCTATTGGTGGGATGTTAAATCCTATTGGAAAAATGCCCAAAACACACTACAAAAAGGAATTTTGTAATGGTTTTACTGGAAAAAGCTAATGGTTTATAATGTTATATTTTAATGGAAACCATTGGAATTTATGTGATGTTTCTATTGGGCTTCTATTGTTTTTTTTTTGTTTTGTTTTTTTTTTTTAGAAAAAAATGTGTTTTGCCTATGTCATGATAAGAGATAAATCCGGCCCTGGTTGCAGCAAAGACCGGACGCTAACATAAATTAAATGTTCTACCTATTAGATTGTATTTTATTAGTGTCTAAACCCTTGCAATAATGCAAAAACAGTAATTATTGTTGTACACAGTGTGAAATATATATATATTTTTTTAAATTACGCTAGATTGATGTGTACATGCCCATTAGTTTTTGCTATATTCCTTCTAGCCTGCTGCCGGTGCGAATGCAACCAGGTAAACAGCCCAAGGTGGACATTGGTTCTGGGCTGCACAGAACCCCAGAGAAAAACACTTTTGTAGCTTTTACAGATTTATTAGATTTCATTTATACAGTGAAGAATATGCATTGTTATTTTACATTTGATTATTCATTTTTTGTACCTGAATACTGAATATACATATTTATTGCTGACTTTCTCACCTATAAAATCACCCCAATCATTGATTTGTTTCCCCAAATATAGCTATTCAAGTCATCTGGTGATTTTTTTTCATATCACAATATATATCCCAGAAAAACAAAATATCGCAATGTGAGTCCAATCTCCTGCTGGCTAGTTCCTAGAACTGCGCGGTGCAAAAGCACCTTTTGATGCTTACTTTCAAGAAAATGTCACTTTTTACAAAAACAAAACAAAAAACAGACACTTATTTACACTTCACGTTTGTCATATTTACAGTCAGGATTTAAATTTCTTCGAATCACTTCTTACAGTAATGCACCATCTCAGTCTAGAAATCACTTTTCCATCGATTTCTACAAAAGATTTAGTCAAACCTATTTTCTTCATCGCCAAAATAGTTTAGATGTGCAACAATTACATTCAATTACCCCATTTTCAAGTAAACAAGAAGTAGGCCTACCGATTTTTTTTCAAGCTGAAAACTACCTTCATAATACCATAAATTATGTTCCCTTTTGGTTGGATGTACTGTACGTTATTGTGCACAAATTGTGCACATTTGACAAATCAATTTTGGGCTGTGCTTTGTTTTCATTTGGATACTAATGTGGAGTTGTTTTCTCTCCACAGTCTGGCAGAAGAAGCTCATGGGATTGTGTGTGTATATTGGTTATGGCTCTGAGTGACCTGAGGCTGTGTCAGAGATGGTGGCAGTTGAAGCCCATGAGGCTAGCTGTTTATTTCCTCCTGGCTTTTACAGATGTGACATGTTGATGTGATAATTGAAAGAAGGAGAGACTTTTTGGAGGAAACCTTTGCGATGACTCTCTATAGCAGCTCATTTTACCTATAGGCTACATCTCTGCCATCATTAGAACAGTGAAGACATTATGTGATGTGGATCGATGACGAGGTCTCTCCACAGTTCATGACTGGCAACCTTCATCATCAATTTTTTAAGATTTGACTGACTGATGGCCATGCTCCATGTGCACGTTCTGCATTTTAACATTCAACAATTGTGTTGGGTGGAAACAATTGGGTGCCGAGGGATTCAAGCTGATGCAAAGTTATGGAGGTAATTTATTCAAAAAATATACAAGAAATGCAGTTCATACATGTACCTATTTTATGATGAGCATGTTTTTAAATTCATTTAAAAAAATAATTTTAATGTTTAAAATAAATATCTTTGAGATCAAAAATGTGACCCTGGACCACAAAACCAGTCATAAGGGTCAGTTTTTGAAATTGAGATTTATACATCATCTGAATAAATATCCTAATGATTTTTGGCATTAAAGAAAATTGATCATTTTGACCCATGCAATTATTGTTGGCCATTGCTACAAATATTCCTGTGCTACTTGGTTTTGTGGTCCGGGGTCACAAATATACAATACAATACAATACAAGTTTATTTGTATAGCACATTTAAAAAAACCACTGGTGTTGACCAAAGTGCTTTACAATTAAAAAGACAAGCAAACACAAAGCATTAAAGCACTAGAAACACAATTGAATTATGAACCTAAAATAAAATTAAAACAAAGTAGAGGAGAAATGCTGGAATCAAAAATAGCAATGCCAATGAGAATCAGGGAATGTTGAAAGCTACGGAAAAAAGGTAAATTTTCAAAGCAGATTTAAAAATTGACAAAGTTTGAGCGGATCTAATGTAGGCTGGAAGGCTATTCCATAACTTAGGACCGATGACCACAAATGCGCAATCACCCCTGTTTTTAAGTCTGGTTCTAGGAACATATAGTAAATCAGAGTCCCTATCTAAGTAATCTAGATGGTGAAGGCGGATGCAGTAGTTCAGATAGGTACTGTGGTGCCTGGTTCCGCAAAGACTTAAATACAAATAACAAAACTTTGAAATCAATTCTGTATTTGACCGGTAACCAGTGGAGTGAAATCAGAACCGGTGTGATGTGTTCACTTTTATCACTTTTATTCACTTAAATATCACAACTGTCCTGATATCATAATGAAGAAAAAAGGCCTCATTAAAAGAACAACATTTGTGAAATAAACCCGAGCAAGATCTGAGGAATTTTGCACTTCATCACACCACCAGAAATGTAGAAAAATAATAATAACAATAATGCTTTTCTCCACTCATTTGTGACTCAGTCCTCTTCCTTCCTGTTCTACCAGCCCCTTTGGGTGATTAAATAATTCACTTCGTTGTGTAGGTACGTCCAGGAAAAGAAATGCTCTTGTGTAATTCTTCCATTACTTTCTTGTATGTTTAATTACCATTCTGGAGGCAAAACTGATTCAACTGATCCCCTGTCTTTTTTCTCCACGTGAGTGGAAGGTATGAGCTTTCTGTACAATTCCTTTCACATCAAGACATCACTTGCTCATTTTCTTGAGTGGTTTGTGTATCATTCTTCACCTGAATATTTTCCTAAGAGCTACACATTATATTTCTTATTCTCAGATAACTATCACGAAGGGTTCCTTCATGCTACGACAAACCCCAGGCATTTATATAGAACAGAAATGCTTATTTATTTGATCATTCTTATCCTTCATATGCACTGACACTGAAAGAATGACATTTGAGGTGTCATTTTTGAAGCTTCTGCTGGAATTTATAGTCTGGTGGGCTCTCCTTATTTTTTATTAAGGCTCGGAGAGCAAACTCTGACCTTGTACTCCATGTGTCTATCAGCGGTTTTCCAGAACAGCACAGCTTGTTTTCGGTATCACCTCAAGCGGAATGAGATCTAATGAACCACAAAACTCAACATTTGGTAGAATGTGATAAGCCTGTTGCTTTGTCAGTGGTGTTTATGATGTGGTAAAACATCTGAGCCATGACTTTAAGAAAACTCTTATCAGGATAATTTACTGAATTTTGTTGTTTGGTTGTCTAGATGAAATATGTAGAACGCAAGGTTAATTAAATTTGACATCTCGTCATTTAACATGATTTCTGAGTGAGTGGAGGAAAAAGCAGTGGCATTTCAGCATGAATCGCATCATTTGTATCTTTTTCAGAAATCACTAATATCTCACAATATAACACTTTTCAGAATCAGATCATGCGCAGTATTCATCAAACGATGAATCCATATATAGGAAGGCAAAACATTATACATTTGCAATGCAAGAAAACTTTGGCCCAAATATTTGAAAACACAGTAGTCATTCTGTTTAATGTCAGTCTTTGACATTGGATTCTCAACAGCCAAATAAATCTTTAAGAGACATTAATTATTAACATTCTATTTCTATTGATGCCAACAGGCTCATCTTGCAGGAAGTTCACCCAAAATGAAAATTCTTTGATTGATAAACTGTGATTATACTGACCCCCATGTTGTTCCAAACCCCGCTGTTTTTTATCAGTCTAAAACACACAAAGGATTGCTCTACATATTTGATTTGAAAGCTGTAGCAGATGTAGACTGCATATATATACTCTTATGGATAATGAATGTGAATCTTCTCAAGATTTATTTCATTAGCTTGAACATCTGCTAAAAAAGCTCCAAATCCCATGCAGTTGTAATAATGTCACTCAGTCTTATTTAAGAGACTGTTAAACACATTTTTACCTGTCATGGGGATCATAGACTTTCCCAGTGTTAAGTCTACATTAAGAAATTTTAGGCTTTTTGTGATCTTACTGAGGTTTGTCATTTATAACCGGTTACCTTTTTGCACTACTATGTGCAGAGAGAACGTGCATCACATTTATTACACTCCTCAAATATTATAATGCTAACCATTAAATGTGCATCACTTTCAGCTGCAGTTGCTCTGTAAACCAGTCTCATCGCCCCAGCCGTATTTTACATTTCTCCCAAGGTTACAATATGTGCACATGAAATTGCATACTGAATTTCATTCAGCTCAGGGTTTAGGAAATAAAACTAATTTACAATATGGCTGCCATGAGGATGGTGACTGACAGTTAACCAGTGTGTTTGTTTAAACATATATATAATTTAGGTTTTGGTTCTTTCACTGTGAGAAATATGAAAACGATTGTCCAGTGGCATGATGTGGTTAATAAAATGTGTCTAATGCAATTTATCCATGATGCGTTTGACATGAACTAAGACACACAGGAGCCTCTTGTTGTTGAGGCAACAGCATGTCAAGATTTTTAATGCTGCAGCAATGCACATATGGTCAATGATCCTTATGTGATTATATAGGCCTATATGTATATCTAACTTAATACTATAGCATTGTTTTTGGGCACAACAGCCTCTGCCCTTGCTTTTTTTTTTTTCTTCTGAACTACTGGGCATTGACCTGATTCTTAAATGTATTTTACCCATTGATTCGATTCAGGATTCAGTCCAATTTGTCCTTGTCTGTATTTTAACTCTACACCGTGAATCAATCGATCACTTTCTCTCCCAGTGGCACTAGTTAGACCAGTTGTCACACTGTGTGCATGGCACTGCATCTGACTACAGAGTGTGTTGCGCTCGTGGCTGCGTTCAACAGGAGTCAAGAGACAATCACGCGCATTTAAGAACTTAGAAGCGATTTACTTATCGATAGAGAAGACTACACAATTCTTCAGTCGGTTCATTTTGCATCGATTTTCACCAGATCGACCATTTATAAGTGACATGTTGCCGTTTTCCGCTTGAGCACAAGACTCACTTGCGCGCGTTTGGAGCAGTGTGCATCGTGCGCGGTCTCCAGTCCACTTGAGATATTTGACATCAGAAGATTTCTGGACATTTTCGCCATGGCACCGCCACAGAACGGATCTAACCTAACGGGGAACTTTACAAACCAGTTCGTGCAGCCGCCGTGGCGCGTCGCGCTCTGGTCTGTGGCGTACAGCTCCATCCTGGCAATCGCGGTGTTCGGGAATCTGATCGTCATGTGGATCATTCTGGCTCACAAGCGGATGCGAACCGTCACCAATTATTTTCTGCTCAACCTGGCGTTTTCAGACGCATCGATGGCCGCCTTCAACACTTTGATTAATTTTGTTTATGCCACGCACGGTGACTGGTATTTTGGAGAAGCCTACTGTAAATTTCACAACTTTTTCCCCGTCACCTCCGTGTTTGCCAGCATTTACTCCATGAGCGCAATAGCAGTCGACAGGTAGAGTACATGTGAAGATAACGTTAAATCACTGTGAAAGCTCGATGTTTAATGCATGATTTCATTCATTCGGTGTTGAAAGTACAGGATCAGATTCACTAAACACTGCAACACAATAGCAATGGGCCTAAAGTTTTTTGTTGTTGTTTTCAGAAATGCTTTTTTTTTTTTTTAATATTGGTGCATGAATGAATGAATGAATGAATGAATGAATGAAATAGTTTAAAAAAGTCTAGTCACAACATAGAAATATGTGTTATGTACTTTATTTATTTATTTATTTATTTATTTATTTGAATAATCAAATTCAAGGTCCTCTGTTTTTCTTTTTGTCACATGACGACAAAATGGCTTCCATGTTGATTAATTCACACTAAATTTGATCTGGCAGCTTTAGATATTACGAAGATGTAAAACTAATGAATACATGAATGAATGAATGAATGAATAAATAAATAAATACCCCCAAAAAAAGGTTTATAGAAATAATAATGTATAATAAATATATTAAATAATAAATAATATAATTTGTCATTCAGAAATTGAAAACGTTTCATAGAAGAGATATTTAGTGTTTTTAAAAAATATTTATTACGTTAATTTTATGGCATGATAATTTATACATATTTTACACAATTGTTGGTTTATGTCACATAGTGATGCAATGATTGGTTAGTTTTGACACCATTGCCAAATGAAACGATTCTCTTACAAAGTCATTTGTTATGCTTTCTCCTCTTTCTCCCTTTTGTTTGTTCTAAAGAGTTCTGTGTATTTTAAATCTGTTTTGACATGGATTTTTATTTATTTTACAGATTTAGTTAGGCTGATTTAAACCGTTATTTATGTGCTATTTGTATTGTGATATTAGTTTGTTTGTTGTGCTCCGTGTGCCTGTCATTTTTCTTAACTGGGAAAAGTGCCTCAGGCAGTCCTTCCTATTCACAGCAGAATGCTTGACTTGAAGTGAATGGCTGCGCAATGATTGTGGATCGGTGAGCTCTGCCAACCTATTTACAGCACCTTCAGGGGGAGTCTTTGCGGGTCCAGATGCACATTCATTCAATTCATGAAAATCACACAGTGCAATTGAAACCAATAAGTATAATTTATTGTTTAACTCTTAGCCTGAATTGAAAAACTCAAAATTGAATTAAATCGGTTTTGATGATGAATATTCTTTAAAATGTAAGGTTGGCAAGCAGTTGAGAAAGATGCACTCAGATTATTGATGATTATTGCTTTTGAAAATGTTAAAAATCATGTACAGCAAGTGGGCATCTCCTGGAGGCTGCCATGTTGAGATCACATGACGTGTAATAAGTGCTTGCAAGAGCTATAAAATTGTGCTTATCAAGTAGCTTCAAAGCAATTAGCCTCCACATTCACGTTACACTACCATGCTTCTCTTTGTACATTGATCATTCTTCAACGTTTGAAGCTTTTTTACTGTGCATCATAAAATTAATTTAGCCTGAACATATTGAGTAGTGAAATGAATCCGCACCAATTGAATAGTAAATTAATTGTCTCTTACTGAACAGTGGACATAGCTAAGAGAGCTAGTGCTTCTATGACTGGCGCTCATTGATCTTGATTCTTTTTTTACCTCTAATCAGATGCAGCTATTTGGAATCAAATGATTTAAAAGAACAATCCAAACTAATGTGAGTGAGTGCAATTGATGGAAGATCTGTAGGATAGAAGCCGCAAGGTACTGAATGCTGCATATTTCAGAGAGTCTCATTGCTGTCTGAGTCAAGTTATTTTGCCACAAGCACTGCTTTGCAACGTTTAAGTAACTTTGACTTATACAGTTAAGTTCTGCAAGTTTTTTCCCCCTGCCCAGATCTTTAGGATGCATAATATTCTTGTACCTAGAAAAAAATGTAAAATACTGTCACTGGGGTGGCACCCTTTCAAAAGTTAATATATAAGTTAATATACTAATATATTCTAGGTTCTAATGGTACTAATTGTACTGTTTAGGGGTCCATAAGGTACAAAGATGTAGTGTTGTCAAAAGTACCGACCACGATACCATTCGGTACTAAAATTTTAAAAACGTCAATTTCCCGCTAAGATTTGAGCGCTGTTGAGCGGATTTTTAAACAGCGCTGATTGGTCATTGTGTTCACGCGCTCAACAGATAAGTCTGTGATTGGCTTCAATGATCATCGCTTCACGCTCTTCACCGAGCACTTCATTGATCATTGCCAATCACAAATGTATCTGTTGAGCGGTGAACACAATGACCAATCAGCGCTGTTTAACAATCCGCTGAACAGCGCTCAAATCTTAGCGGGAAATGGACGTTTTTAAAATTCCAGTACCGAATGGTACCGCGGTCGGTACTTTTGACAACACTACAAAGATGTACCTTTCAGCTTTTATGCCTTAGAGTACAGTGATAGATTTGGAAAAGGATTTTAAAATGATTTTGAAAGTCTCTTATGCTCAACAAGCCTGCATTATTTAATTAAATACTGTAAAAACAGTAATATTGTGAAATATTATTGTAATTTAAAACAACAGTTTTATATTTTAAAAATGTAATTAATTTTTTTTAATGGAAAAGCTGAATTTTCAGCAGCAATTGCTCCAGTCTTCAGTGTCACACGATCCTTCAGATAATATCTAATGCTGATTTGATGCTAAATTATTAATAATGGTTGTTCTTGTTATTATTATGAAAGATGAAAACAGTTTTTGCTGCTTAATTTAATTTATTTTTTATTTTTTGTGGAAACTAATTTTTCAGGATTCTAGTTTAAAGTTTATTTAACAGAATTCATTTAAAAATTAAAAAAAAAAAAAATCTTTTTTGAGAAGACTGCCACCCTCTCACCCCTTTCAGATGTCATGCTGTGCCCATGTCAGTATATCTGGGCACTTGCTTAGGTAAATAACTTTTGATGCTATATGGCCCTTGTATCATGAGCGGTATGAGTTCTGCAGTTAGTGAAAAATGAGTTTTCAGAGTTATGCAATGCTGTACAATGAGTGCAAGAGCTAGATTCTGTAGCTGAGTCTGACAGACATCACTCTAATGTCAAAATCTATACATGACTTTTTCTGTGTTTTCAAGTTGTCACTCTGCACTAGTGAAAATGATGGAAGCAGCATACATTTGATTACATTTAGGGACCAAAGCTCATGGTCTGATCTCTGAAGCTTGGGTTTCTGTCATAGGTTGATCTCAACTATGACTTCTAGTAAAATGTCAGTTTAATCAGATATAATGCTCATTAATATGAATGGAGATTCCTCAGAAGTCAACATATTCACCCAACATAACAGAATGTTTTCATCTCTTGTTTTCCATATGTATAATATGAAATATGCTTAAAAGATGAGTTGGCAATTGATGAGCTGAATTACTTTGCATTACAATCCTGATATAATACTGATTCATTCTGAAAGGTGGACTTGTTTTGAGGATGCAACTGTTTGGCTTTTATCAACATTGTTTTATCACTGTAAAAGCAGAAGTACAGTAAATTTTATTAAAATGATCCAATCATTTGCAAAACAAACTTTCATGTTACTAATTAACAGCTTACTAACAAATCCAAGCTACTATGAAAACATTAGACAATTTATTGAAACTGCAAAAATGACTTGACATTAACTTTTTTTTTTATTTGTTTTTTTTTAAAATCCTTTTTCAAGGTCCTTAATAATTTCAGCTGGATATGAACAGTCTGTGTTGCATTTTTCAGCATGGGTTGTTTTCTGATCCTGTCACAGTGTAATGCAGGCTTTTCAAAGATATTTGATATTGAAAGATGAAAAATGGAATAGGTATATGGTCATAAAAAGCTATATCATGACTGATTTTGGTCCAAAAACCTTTACTAATAATGTAAAGTGGACCTTGGAATATGAAAACAAAATGTGTGAAATAATCTCTTTAATATACTGTGAATGTTGTTTTTTGCAGCCAGTATACATTAGCAACCAGGATATAGTTACTGCAGTAGGGAAATTATAACAGATAAGAGAAAGCAGATCCAGTCCGAGTGTTCTTCACAGTTATTTCCTGTGCTCAAAATGTCACATAGTGCTCGTGGCTCCAGGCTACATATTTCACAACCCACATTTGCGGTCACTGTTTTTTGCTGGTAGGCAGTCACTACTCTTATATACAGAGCAATTGTGACGTCTGCAGGAATTTGCAGTGGGTCAGTGTGCTTGCACTGCTGTATTTGGAGGAAAGTGTGAGATTTGTGCTGACACCACTTGCCCAGACAGTATTTTCAGGACGATAAATGTTTAATTTTACTGTCAGAGAGATGGCATTGCTAACAAAACCTCATTCTGTTGGTTTATGAAACTTTAATGAAACTGTTATGTGCAACATTTTTAAAGAATAGTGGAGGCCATTAGGTTCAATGTTAGTTCAAACATTTTATCATCAGTGGCATTACACTTCAATGCGATGTTATTTAGCCGACTGATTTTACATGACTACAATATAAAATAGGGCATGGAACTCTAAAACCTGCTGTATTTATGTATAGCCTAAGATGCTTCTCAGCTGAGGCTTGCGACATGTTTTGTATTTATCGATAACTTAGATTTTTAGTAAATTAAAGAATTTGGTTTTATTTTAGATTTCATTTAATTCAATTTTGTTTATTTATTTATTTGTGATGGCTGAATGGTTGCATTTGGCAACTGCATAAATGCATGCATGCATAAATAAATAATCTAACCTGAAAAGCTAGTTTTAAACATCAAATGAAGCCAAAATGATGATGTTTAAAACTAGCTTTTCATGCTATGTTATTTATTTGTCTGTTTATGCTAAATAGTATTTGATAAATAACAGGATTAGTTTCTTTAATGGGATGCCAGATTGAACTGTATCCATCGTAGGCGTTGGCTTGTATGAATGTGGCAACTTAACACATCACAGCATGACATAATGAGCTGTTTTTAATTGCAGTATATTAATTAATCATTACATTTGTGAATGTTTACTGGATACATGCTGAGATTTATATTCATGACTATTATAACTAATACAAAGTGTTCCCTTCTGCCGTCTTTCCTGTTGTTTATCCAAGATGCCTACATAAGTGCTTTGACATCCATACCATCCATATCCTGAAATAACCTTCTCTGCCCAAGAGTATAATTGGCTGTCTAATAAGCCATTCACTGCTTACAAGAGTGAGTCGTTAACAAAGCAAATGACCTATTATCACCCGTGAATGATTTTGAATATGTTAACCACAGAGGCTTAGCCTCACATTATGGTCAAGAGTTCACAAGTAATCACAAGTAATGGCATATGATTGGTCAGCGTTTCCATATAGTTAAAATGAAGAATTGGAGTGAAAATTCATTTCTTCTTATTACTGTTCTGTTATGTTGTATTCGTCTGGCAGGTTGAATTCTTCCATAGCATTAGAGTGAAATATTTAGCTCACACCTACAGCAGCAACAGATATGAATGGTTTCTTTGATGTGACCCATTATCAATCAGCTATTAGATCATTACACAACCTGCAAATTGAAAATTGCCTAACTGTGGTGCGTCTTTGATGTTTTATCATACTGATGGTATTTGAAGCCGTGTATCTGAGACGTGAGATTGAACAGTCGTCTGTTTGTGTTGTACAGGTACATGGCCATCATCCATCCCCTGAAACCACGACTCTCAGCCACAGCTACTAAGGTGATCATTGTGTGTATTTGGGTGCTGGCTGTGGTTCTGGCCTTTCCTCTGTGTTTCTTTTCAACCATCAAAAAATTACCCAAGCGGACCCTCTGCTACGTTGCCTGGCCGAGACCTTCAGAGGACCCTTTCATGTGAGAGCTCTTTAAATATGCATGCACGATTTTCTTCTTTTCCTCCCAGTTTATTTGTAAAGAACTTTGAGGTACAATCTTGTATGAAATGTGTTTTATTAAATAATAATAATAATTATAACAACAAAAACAACAACAACAACAACAACAACTACAATAATAATTGTTGTTGTGGTTTTATGAACAACAACAACAGCAATAATCCTAATACTACACAGCAAAATTATGAGTGTTAATTCAACTCTAACAGAGTTAAAATCAACTCCAAAAAAGTGTACATATTGTCCCAATCTTTTCAGAGTTACATTAACACTCTTCATAGAGCTACTTGTTTAACTCTATGAATGAGTCATATTTACACGGTATAGAGTTAAAAAACAACTCTGGTCCATACCACAGAGTGTTGATTTTTTCCTTAACACCAGTGTAAAGAGTTACAATTTAACACCTTTAAGATAGATTTTAACTCTTGATATTTTAGCTCCAGTGTATTGAGTTAACATTACAAAACTCTCCTCTGTGTTGAAAGTAAAAAAAAAAAAGCTGCCAGAAGATTAAAAAAAAAAAAAAAAAAAGTTAAACCTTTTAAATTAATTTTTTTAAAAGCACATTTTGTCACAGGTAAGCAGATTTTACTTAAAAAAAATAAATAATCACAATTACACTGCAACTCTCAAAGCAGTTGTTTATTAACATGTCAACACTTCACAACATGACAGTTCACTTTTAGAATAAGTGACAAGAAGGCACAATATATCCATTTCGGTCATCAGAATTGTAAGAATACTGCTTATCAAATGGTCAATAATAAAATAGGTCCTGCGGTGCAAACACTGAAAAATGTTTGCACCACCTTGTAAATCATTTAACATGCAAAGCCATGTGCGATTGATGCATTTTAACCAATATTTTTGTAAGGTTTTTAAAATTTTTAATTGATTATTTAAAAAAAATTATGTTTAGCCTTTGAATCTCATACACTAGACATGAATAAGCGGACCAATTTTTAGTTTTAGTTTTCAGCAAGACGAGATGTGTTTCTCTGCAGTTTTCAGCCAGGCAAGATACCCAACTCCCACTAGCAGCATCACAAAAGTGCTCCGGTAAAATAGGAGAAAAAACAAAAAGGATTATTTCACATCCATTTATCAGGTGAAATGTCAGGGACAAGTGTCAAATACAATATAAGAATAGTTAACCCAAAACTGAAAATTCTGTCATCATTTATTTATACTCATGTGGTTCCACACCTGTAGGACCTTCTGTCTTCTGAGGAACACAAAAAATAGATATTTTGAATAATCAACAGAAGAAACTGTCGTACATGGCATCTGTGGAAAGGCATGAGTATAAGTAAAAAGTTACTGTTCACTTATAGTTGGACTCCTCCTACCAAAATGAATGCACATAAATGGGACAGCACATAAAATAAATAATGCAAGCATACCAAAAACTTACATTTGATGCATTTTTTAAGAAACATTTTTAGAAGGAGATCAGACTCTTTATTATTATTATTGTTTAATAATCAAAAAATTAAGCATGACAATCAATAATCTTAAAATATGCAATTGTGGCTCACCCATGTCTCTGGTATGTGTAAGCTCTTCTCATCCCACTTAATGTACTGGTGGCTTCATACTCTTCAAGCACATCATCTCCTTCTCTCTGTTAAGCCAGCATGAACCATCTGTAACAATATTAAAGGAACAGTTAACATAAAATCTTAATTCCAAACCTATACGATTCACATTTGCTGAACACAAAACACGTTCATGCTTTAAAAAAAAGATAATAAAGTGTCTAAAGTAGTTCATGTGACTCAAGTGCCATATTCCAAGACTTGTGAAGCACAAAATCACTTTGAATGACGAACAATTTAACTCACTCAAGTGTTTTCCTTGAGAAGACCAACTTCCCCGTCTGCTCTGCATCACCAGTGAAAGAAAATGTCTCTCTGAGAAAGGTTTAGAGCGCACAACACATAAATATCGCTATTAATCAATATGTGATGTAATAAAACACAAATTTTAAATGAGGTAAAACACTTACTTATGTTTCCCCTGTTAAAAGCGACTTCCGCGTCAATGCATAGCCATTCAAATGCATCTGTGAGAAACGTTTAGGCTCGTACAGCATCAAAATATCGTCATAAAGTAATATTATTTTATAAAATACAAAATGTAAATGAGGTTAAACACTTACTTTCGGTGTTTTCCATGATAAAACCAATTTCCCCGTCTTCTCCGCATCATGAGTGAAGGAAAATATCGCTCTGAGAAAAAGTTTAGGAGTGCACATCACACAAATATCGCTATATAAATATGATGTTATGAAATACATACAAATGAGATAAAACACTTAACTTTCGGCGTTTCCTTTTTAAAAAGAAACGTCCTCGTCTGGTCCGCCTCGCGAGTGGAAGAAATGTCTTTAAAAAATGTTTAAGCGCACACACCTTATAAATATCGCTATAAAACGATATGATATTACAAAACACATATTGTGATTAAGATTAAACACTTAATTTCGCTGTTTTCCGTCCTCATATGCTCCGCATCGCGAGTCTAAGAACATGGCGTCTGTGAAAAATATTCCAGATGGGTCAAGCGCGCACACGAGCAAGTGTCCCGGATGTGACTAATAACACTCAACAGAGTGTTCTAAGAGTTTCTCTGCGTATTTACACCGGCCAGCGAGTGCTGTTTACACTAGCTAGTGTTGATCCCCTAAAGTTCAACACCACAACTTTAACACTTTACTCTAAAAGTCCTAAACACTAGGATTTCAACACTGGAGATTTTGCTGTGTAATAATTACAAAAATAGTTAATATCACTACTATTACTACTACTACTACTACTAATTATAATAATATTTATGACAATTATTAACATTATTATCATCAACAATAAGAAGTATTATTATTATTGGTGTTATCGGTATTATTAATTAGGTTGGCTTGAAAAAGCCAACTTACTGAAATGCTATTTAAACTTCTTATTATTATTCTTCTGAGACTAAATTTACAACTCTAACTCCTCCTAGAGCTTTAACGCTACAGACTCCAAACTCAGCCAAGATCTTCAGACTGGTCTGACTCAAGTTGCTATATCTTTTCTAACTGATCCGACTTACGATTTTCCTAAAAATTACGAATAAAACTGAGAAAAATCCCATAGACTTACATTGTCGGAATGTTCAGATGAGCCAAGACCTTGCAAGCTCCAACTGTCAAAATTTAAATCTAAACACACTGAAGCCATTAGACTCAATCAGACTTCCCTTCTATGTACTATTTCTAACCCATTCAAACTCATCTATCGCTCTATCTCTCTATCCTAGCGAAATGCTAATCATGCTAATGACAAGCTAGTCACTTGCTAATCATGCTAGAAACATGCTAGTGACATGCTAGTAAATTGCTAATCATGCTAGCAACATGCTAGTAACATGCTAATCATGCTAGAAACATGCTAGCGACATGCTAGTAATTTGCTAATAATGCTAGCAACATGCTAGAAACATGCTAATCATGCTAGAAACATGCTAGCGACATGCTAGTAACTTGCTAATAATGCTAGCAAAATGCTAGTCACTTGCTAATCATGCTAGCAACATGCTAATCGTGCTAGAAATATGCTAGCGACATGCTAGTAACTTGTTAATCATGCTACCAACATACTAGTAGCATGCTAATCATGCTAGAAACATGCTAATCATGCTAGAAACATTCTAATCATGCTAGAAACATTCTAGTGACATGCTAGTAACTTGCTAATCATGCTAGCAACATACTAGTAGCAAGCTAATCATGCAAGAAACATGCTAGCGACATGCTAATAATGCTAGCAACAATGCTAATCATGCTAGAAACATGCTAGCAAAATGTTAGTAACCTGTTAATCATGCTAGCAACATGCTAGTCACTTGCTAATCATGCTAACATCATTCTAGTAACACCTTAGCAACCACTCCAGGTACCCTAGCAAACGCATAGCAACATCTTAGCAACCACCCTGGGTACCTTAGCAACCGCATATCAACACCTTAGCAACCACACGGGTACCCTAGCAACCGCATAGCAACACCCTAGCAACCAGCCCGGGTACCTTAGCAACCGCCTAGCAACACCTTAGCAACCACCCCGGGAACCCTAGCAACCGCATAGCAACACCCTAGCAACCACACCGGGTACCTTAGCAACCACCTAGCAACACCCTAGCAACCACCCCAGGTACCTTAGCAACCGCAAAGCAACACCCTAGCAACCACACCGGGTACCTTAGCAACCACCTAGCAACACCCTAGCAACCACCCCGGGTACCTTAGCAACCGCCTAGCAACACCTTAGCAACCACCCGGGAACCCTAGCAACCGTGATAGCAACACCTTAGCAACCACTCCAGGTACCCTAGCAACCACCCGGTACCTTAGCAACCACACGGGTACCCTAGCAACCGCATAGCAACACCTTAGCAACTGCCCGGGAACCTTAGCAACAGCATAGCAACACCTCAGCAACCACACTCGGTACCTTAGCAACCGCATAGCAACACCTTAGCAACCACCAAAGTTAGCCTAGCAACCATCATAGCAACCACTCTGAGGTCCTTCTATCTATCTATCTATCTATCTATCTATCTATCTATCTATCTATCTATCTATCTATCTAAAGTCTATCTGTCTTTCTGTCTATCTATAATCTGACTCTATCTATCTATCTATGTATCAAACTTTAAGCTTTTAAAACTACTTTAAACTTCAAACTATTTCAGACTGAAACCCATCAAACTTAAAACTTTTAACATTTTTCAAACTTAAACTTTTTAAACTTCTTAAACTTTTTTAAACTTTTCAAACTTTTCAAACTTTCTGGTCCGTCTTTCTCAAGCCAACTTCAAGTTTGTCTCGACAAACTTTTCTTTCTAGTTATTATTATTCTTAGACTAAATTTCTGAACGCTACTCCTCCTAGAGCTTTCAAACTGGAACCACCAAACTCAGCCCAGCTCTTCAGACTGTTCTGACTCGAGTTGCTATATCTCTTTAGACTGATCTGACTTACGGTTTTCTTAAAAATGAAGATTAAAAATATAAAAAATCCCATAGACTTACATTGATGGAATGTTCAAATGAGCCAAGACCTTGCAAGCTCCAACTGACAAACATTCAAATGTAAACACACTGAAGCCCATTAGACTCAATAAAGCTTCCCTTCTATGTACGATTTCTAACAAATTCAAACTCATATAAGCTTCCACTCTATCTAATACTATTTCTAATCTATCTAAATCATGCTAGCAACATGCTAGTAACATGCTGATCATGCTTGAAACATGCTAACATCATGTTAGTAACTTGCTAATTATGCTAGCAACATGCTAGTAATTGCTAATCATGCTAACAACATGTTCAAATGAGCCAAGACCTTTCAAGCTTCAACTGACAAACATTCAAATGTAAACACACTTAAGCCCATTAGACTCAATCAAAGCTTCCCTTTTATGTGCTATTTCTAACCCATTCAAACTCATATAAGCTTCCACTCTATCTAAATCATGCTAGCAACATGCTAGAATCATGCTGATCATGCTAGAATCATGCTAATCATGCTAGAAACATGCTAGCGACATTCTAACAACATGTTCAAATGAGCCAAGACCTTGCAAGCTTCAACTGACAAACAGTCAATGTAAACACACTATTAGACTCAATCAAGCTTCCCTTCTATGTGCTATTTCTAACCCATTCAAACTCATATAAGTTTCCACTCTATCTAATACTATTTCTAATCTATCTAAATCATGCTAGCAACATGCTAGTAACATGCTGATCATGCTTGAAACATGCTAACATCATGCTAGTAACTTGCTAATCATACTAGCAACATGCTAGTAACATGCTAATCATGTTAGAATCATGCTAGCAACATGCTAGTAACTTTTCTAATCATGTTAACAACATGCTAGTAACTTGCTAATCATGTAAGCAACATGCTAGTAACATAACAATCATGCTAGAGACCTGCTGGTAACTTGCTAATCATGCTAAGAACATGCTAGTAACATGCTGATCATGCTAGAATCATGCTAGCAACATGCCAATCATGCTAGAAACATGCTAGTAACATGCTAATAATGCTAGAAACCTGCTGGTAACTTGCTAATCATGCTAAGAACATGCTAGTAACATGCTGATCATGCTAGAATCATGCTAAGAACATGCTAGTAACATCCTAATCATGCTAGAATAATGGTAGTAATTTTCTAATCATGATAACAACGTGCTAGTAACATGCTAATAATGCTAAAGACATGATGGTAACTTTGCTAATCATGCTCAAACATGCTAGTAACACTGCAACAATCTACCCGGGTACCATAGCAACTACCTAGCAACACACTAATATTACCTAAGCAACTGCATAGCAACCACCCCGAGTACCCTAGCAACCACATATCAACACCCTAGCAACCACCCGGTTACCATAGCAACCACCTAGCAACACCTTAGCAACCACCCCGAGTGCCATAGCAACCACCTAGCAACACCTTAGCAACCACCCGGTTACCCTAGCAACCACATAGCAACACCCTAGAAACCACCCCGGATACCTTAGCAACCGCCTAGCAACACCTTAGCAACCACCCCGGTTACCCTAGCAACCACATAACAACACCCTAGCAACCACCCCGGATACCTCAGCAACCGCTTAGCAACACCTTAGTAACCACCCCGAGTACCCTAGCAACCATCTAGCAACACCTAAGCAACCACCCCGAGCGCCATAGCAACCACCCCAGGTACCATAGCAACCACCTAGCAACACCTTAGCAACCAGCCCGGATACCTTAGCAACCACCCCAGGTACCATAGCAACCACCTAGCAACACCCTAGCAACCACCCCAAGTACCCTAGCAACCACCCCGGGTTACTTAGCAACCGTAAAATAACACCTTAGCAGCCACCCCAAGTACCCTAGAAGTTGCATAGCAACACCTTAGTAACCACCCCGAGCGCCATAGCAACCACCCCAGGTACCATAGCAACCACCTAGCAACACCTTAGCAACCTACCCGGGTACCATAGCAACCACCTAGCAACACACTAATATTACCTTAGCAACTGCATAGCAACCACCCCGAGTGCCATAGCAACCACATAGCAACACCCTAGTAACCACCCTGGATACCTTAGCAACCACCTAGCAACACCTTAGCAACCACCCCGGATACCTTAGCAACCACCCCAGGTACCATAGCAACACCCTAGCAACCACCCCAAGTACCCTATCAACTGCATAGCAATTCCTTAGCAACCACTCCAAGGACCCTAGAAGCCGCATAGCAACACCTTAGCAACCACCCCAGATACCATAGCAACACCCTAGCAACCACCCCAAGTACCCTATCAACTGCATAGCAATTCTTTAGCAACCACCCCAAGGACCCTAGCAACAGCTTAGCAACACCCTAGCAACTACCCCAGTTAACCTAGAAAAATCCTAGCAACCACCCTAGAAGCCACACCAGGTACCCCAGGGATTTGTTTTTCTGTCTGTTCTTCTGATAGACTGCATTGCCTATAAAACATTCAAACATTAATCTTTAAAACTATTTTACGTATTTCAAAGTACTTCAAACTGAAAGTCTTCAAACTTCAAGCTTTTAAAACTTTTACAAACTTTCTGGCTAGGCTTTTTCATGCCAACTTAAAGTTTGTATCCAAACTTTACTATCTAGTTATTATTATTCTTATGAGACTAAAATTTCTAAACGCATCTCCTCCTAGAGCTTTCAAGCTAGAACCACCAAACTCTGCCCAGCTCTTCAGACTGACTGTTCTGACTCGAGTTGCTATATCTCTTCAGACTGATTGGACTTATAGTTTTCATAAAAATGAAGATTAAAAATCATAAAAATCCCATAGACTTACATTGACGGAATGTTCAAATGAGCCAAGACTATTCAAACTCCAACTGTCAAAATTCAAATTTTAAACTCCCAGAATCCTTTGAGACTCAATCAAGCTTCCCTTCTATGTATTATTTCTAATCCATTCAAACTCATCTATCTAATATTTCTAATCTATCTATCCTAGCGACATGCTAATCATGCTAGAAACATGCTAACAACATGCTAGCAACTTGCGAATATTGCTAGCAACTTGCGAATATTGCTAACGACATGCTAGTCACTTACTAATCATGCTAGCATCATGCTAGTAGCATTGCTAATCATGCTAGAAAAATGCTGGTCACTCGCTAATCATGCTAGTCACATGTTAATCATGCTAGAAAAATGCTGGTCACTCGCTAATCATGCTAGTCACATGTTAATCATGCTAGAAAAATGCTAGCGACATGCTAGCGACATGCTAGTCACTTGCTAATCATGCTAGCATTGTGCTAGCAACATGCTAATCATGTTATAAATATGCTAGCAACATTCTAGTCACTGGCTAATCATGCTAGTAACATGCTAATCATGCTATCAACCTTTTTCTGTTTTTTACCTTTTAAAAACTAGTAAATGAACACTTAACTAGCCTATTTGAAAACCTTTAAACTTTAAGCTTTCACAACTGCTTTAAACATTCAGGCTAGGCTTTCTCAAGCCAACCTAAAGTATGTCTCGACAAACTTTTTTATCTAGTTAGTATTACTGTTGTTTTTGTTAATAATAAGAATAATACCAAAATAGTTGTTAATATCACTACTACTACTACTACTAATTATAATAATATTTATAATAATTATTAACATAATTATCATCATCAACAACAAGAAGTATTATTATTATTATTAACAGCTATTATTAGAATTATTTGTGTTATTGGTTAGTATTACTGCTGTTGTTAATAATAATAACAATACAACTTTTTTATTATTATTAACAACCACAATACTACTACTAATACTACTAGTTGTTAACAGTAATAATAGTTGTTGTTGATCATTATTATAAAAATGATGGTCACACTTTATTTTAAGGTTCAATTCTATCTATTAACAAACCATTAACTATGACTTTTGCCTCAATAAACTCCTAATTGGCTGCTTATTAATAGTTAGTAAGGTAGTTGTTAAGTTTAGGTTTTGGGCAGGATTAGGGATGTATAATATGCTCATGCAGAATATGTGCTTTATAAGTACTAATAAAAAAACCAATATGTTAATACTAGGCATGCTAATAAGCAACTAGTTAATAGTGAGAATTGGTCCAAGATTAGTATAGAGATTATTCATAATACTTATAATTAATATTATTAATACTTATTTTATTAGTAGTGTTATTCTTAACAACAACATTAATATATATATTTTTTTTAACAAAGCTAGTATGGAAATAATATCAGTGTCAACAGAGTTTCAGCGTTCACAAGTGTTTTGATTGCAGTCAAATTTGAGAATGCATTATTTTTTTTAAAGTTACTGCAGCAGAACTGTGTTGGATGCAAGACTGAAAATGTAAATACAAATCACACTGTATCATTTGTGTCACGATTTTGAGTTTGAGTGAGTTCTGGCTATGCCAGATATTTTGGGCAACGCTGGGCTTCATTTAAAAAAATAAATAAATAAATAAAAAGAATCTCACAGTGATGGTAGTGACTCCCCTGTTTGTCTTAGAATTGTATCTTCATTGGCAGCACAGGCGCTTTATTACTCTCTCTCTCTCTCTCTCTCTGGTAACAGGTATCATATCATAGTGGCATTACTGGTGTACGTTCTGCCACTGGTGGTCATGGGAATTACCTACACTATTGTCGGGTTGACGCTTTGGGGAGGAGAGATTCCTGGAGACTCATCAGACAACTATCAGGGCCAACTGCGAGCCAAAAGGAAGGTAAGCAGTTCACATTCTTGAGGGTCTCTTAGATTGACTCTTATAACACATCGTCTCACCAGAGCCTTTGAGCTGGAGCAGAAGTACAAATGCAGAAAAGTAAAAGAGAATGGAGAGATGTTATAACACAAACCTGTAAGACCATGTGGTTCAAGATTTGAGCAGTGAAATTTAAGTGGTCGTTAAATACTAATCCCAGGTTCGTGGATGTAGAGCTCAGATGTACAGTGATGTTGTGTTCAACACACACACATCAGAGCAAACACACCGCACACTCACATTTAATGGGTCATTACATGTGGGATCAATAAGATATTAGAGAAGGAAGTTCTCTAAAGAAAATGGAAAGGGCTGGATAGTCCGACAGGTCATTTAGATCACTTGTAGGAGGAAGTCAATGAAAGAGAAAGATAGATAAAGAGATCCAGACAGTGATAAGCCCATGCAGAGCTGTCTTTTAGTTGGTTTTGATTTTTTTTTTTTTGTACACAAATACTGCTAGCCATGGTGACAGAAAAACTCATTAAATGTTAATATTTGCTCCTGCTATGGACATTATAGCAGCAACTGGCAGCCTGCGGGCCGAATTTGGCCTGTCAATCATTTTTATGCAGAACTCACTGATTTTGATGAAATCGCAAAACTCAGCAGTGAGTTCAGCATTTAACGGTTGTCAGTTAGCAGGCGTCAACCCATATCTAAACTGGAGTGTTTCATTTTTAAATGTGTTTAATCTTTTTTATTTTCTTTTTTGTCCATAAACCAGCTATTCTACTTTACTGAATATGAACTAGGTCAGCATGAGTTTAATTGCACTTATTTGATCAAGTTTTATTCAATCAGTTATTTTTATTAGGGTTGTCAATTAATTAAAAAAGTTAAACTAATTACAGTAATTACATGATATACTGAAAAAAATATCACATTATTTACAGTATGTTTTTAAATGCAAGATGGTGTTTTGTGTGAACAGCTCTACTCAATATGTGCCACCTGCTTTAGTTATGTGTTATTTGGGAAGTGTGACACATGTACAGGTCAGGGGTCCTAATTAAACATGTTTAATGATTCATGATTATTACACTAAATGAAGTAGATGAACAAACTGACAGCTCTAGCATGACTATATAAATCTTCAGCCTTACAAGAAATGAGTCACAGCAGCTGATTCAGCTGCACATCAGCCCATGTCAGTGATCCCATACACAAATGTAATTTATATATATGAAATTTCCATATATGAAATATATTGTCGTATGAAGTCTAAATATGAAACCTATTAGAAATTGGAACAATTTCTTATATTGGCATGTATATCCAGCCCATTCTGTGTATTTGTCATGTACATATATATCCATCCTATATCCATCAAGTTGATATAAATATAAAAATTAGACATGAAGCGTTCAGATGCAAAAGCCTCTAAGTGCTGTCTAAAATTTTCATCTAAAATGAGAATTTTTATCAGGCTCCTATGTTTAGATTCAGTAATTTTTACTCTAACGGCAATATATAGGTACTTTTCTATGCAATTAAAGTGAAATAACTGAACATAAATATAGGAGCCTGATAAAAATGCTAATTTTAGATGAAAATTTCAGAAGGCACTTAGAGGATTTTGCATCTGAACTCTTCACATGTAAAAATACAAATTTTTGTATTGTTTTAATGAAGATGCATAAAAAAAATAAAAATATATACGGTTGCTACAAAAAATGAAATACCATATACAAACCATCATATATATATTAACATATATGATTTTTTTCATGTTATTACATTCATCTTATGAATATTCATCTTATATCTTCTTATAGATAGCATATAGTAATATCACTCTTGATATAGGGCAGTATATATCATATATTACAATTGATATGGTGACATTAAAAAAAATGTATTAAAAAGAACCTTCAAAGAAGAATGGACAGATATATATGCTTTTAAACTTAAAGTGTTAATTGTGCATCTTATTTGTCTGTAGTGCTTGTTAACGAAAGTGATAACATTCAGGACCTGTAAAGGCAAATCTCTGTCAAAGGAAATAATTTTCAAGGGAAAACATTTTACTTTTGACTTTGTCCATTTATGCTAAATGATTTATTTTAAATTTTTAATGTTAAATTTTTAGATTTCAACTTAAATGTTCAGATCTCATAATTAGTCATTTCAATTGAAAAATCTTGCGCTTGAAGGAATTATATGAAATTCCTTTTCACAGGGGATGAGGCATTTATTGACATGTTCTTAGCACTGAATGCAATAGATTTTCCTTGATAACCTTGACATGGTAGTGGCCAGCCTGGGGCATTTGCACAAAAAAGCACTTAACAAATTAGTATTGTTGATCTATAGCACTCTCTGACTTAACTAATGTTAAACCAATCATGAAAAAGTAATCAAAAACTCCCAATCAGGGGGAAAAAACACAAAAGCTTAGGCCTGCTTCCAATTTCCTGTACTTTCATAGTATGTACTTAAATCAGTGAAAAACAAATAGATTGCTTTGTGGTTTCTTTTCTAGTAGACTAGTGACAAATGACTGATGTGGAAAGCGGCTCTGAGCGACTTTGGTTTTGTAAATTCGCTGTTGTTTTAGTGAGCATAGCTCTATTTGTTTTCTCTCCGATTTGCACCAGAATCAGATTTGGAGTGTGTGATCCCTTCTGTCTTGAGGTTGTGATTCTTGTATAAATACATTAGTGCCACCTTGATGTAGTCTTCTGTGTATCATGGATGAGAATCCTGCAGGCACCTCTAAGTGTAGCCAGTGGAGAACACAGTTAATTAGAGCCAGATGGTCCATTAAGTGGAAATGATGTGACATACTCAATTGATGAGCTATTTAAGATGTTTTAAAATGAAGTTTTCCAAAGTGTGCACAATATTGCAGCTCAACAGAGAACATACGTGCGGGGTGAATCTGGTCTTGCAAGCCATTCTTAGGGTTTTGACGAGACTCTCTCAGTCCTGGAATACAGCCGTCCACAGGTTCAATAGGCATTTTATATATTCTATATTCAATCAATAGCATTCAGAGCTCAGTCTGCCGGTTATATGTTTCATTAACGGCTGCTGCGATTGTGCTGGCTTTCTATTTCGATCAGCGCTCCATCTTGCTCGCTCCCTACGGCTGTCCCTCATCATGTATCTTCCTTCCATTAGTAGCTGGCATGCCGAATATGTGTATTTGGAGCCGGTTAGCTCTTGGACGTTCCATATGCCCCCACTCTATGTGATGTGTAACGGTGATTATGGAACTCAGAAGCATGAACATCTATTTCTGCTTTTAGAAGACTCTCAATTAATCCTGGGGACATTTTCATTTTCACTGTCAGTTCAAATGTAACTCTTTGAGAAGATAGGAGAAGCTGGTGGGTGACCAATACTCATTTATTCGAGGACTTTGTATAGCCATTGATAAACCAGAAAAAGCAATCCATTTTTTTCTTTTTGAACATGAACGAATGGAGTACAAAATGGCATGGAGATGTTAAAAGAACATCAGCTTTATGTAATGTGCTTTCAGATTAAAGTAGCCTGCGCCGTTCTTTGTAATCTAATTGTGTAAAACCTTCCTGGTAATATTTCCAATCATGCACTTCAGATAATCTTGCTAATGTTCTATATGATGAAACAACACCTGTTTCTTGTCTCCATTATATGAAATGTTTGCAGAAATACTGTCAAACATGGAAATTGCAGGTTTTCTGAAAGGTAATCAACATTATTTCATATCGTAAAGGAGATTGACTTTCTTAAGACATGGGTTTCAGAAATAACTACAGAGATTAAAGAGAGTGCTGCAATACTTTGCTTTTTTTGGTTGAGAATTTAACAGAATTGCAGAATGATTACAAGTACTACAGTGGTTTCAAAATGAATTGCATTATTAGGAATATATGATACTTTGACCGAATTGGTTGTCAACATTGGCCTAAACAATTTAGTAATTTAGAATATTATTTTCTGTCATGCATATTTAGTTTTATTTCATTTTATTTTCTATTTAATTTTCATTTGTTTTGTCTTGTAAAATTCATTTTAAGATTCTTAAAGGGATAGTTCACCCAAAAATGAAAATTCTGTCCAAACTTGGAAGACCTTCATTCATCTTCAGAACACAATTAAGATGAAAATCCATGGATGAAATCGGAGATATTTCTGACCATGCATAGACAGCAACTCAACTACTACAGTCGAGACACAGAAATGTAGTAAGGACATTGTTAAAATAGTCCATGTGACATCAGTGGTTCAACCATAATGTTATGAATCTACGTCATGGTACTCTCATGAATGGGCATCAAAGACTGACACGGAAGACAAGAAATTGTTGAATAGAGTCGTTATTTTTGTTTTCTTTGTGCGCAAAAAGGGTTCTCATAGGTTTATAACATTATGGTTGAACCACTGATGTCACATGGACTATTTTATCAATGTCCTTGCTACCTTTCTGGGACATGAACATGTCAGTTGCATTGCTGTCTATGCAGGGTCAGAAAGCTCTCAGATTTCATCAAAAATATCTTAATTTGTGTTCTGAAGATAAATGAAGGTTTTACGGGTTTGGAACGACATGAAGGTGAGCAATTAATGACAGAATTTTCATTTTTGAGTCAAATATCCCTTTAATCTTTCTTAATCGGGAGCAGTACGCATTGTTACTAAACATAAACTTTGTCATTAAAACTTCACATGTTATCATATTAGCTGGAAGCTTTTGGCAGCTGCTCTTGACTTTGCTTGTAGGATTTAGGCATCATGCGTCGAAAGCCTCACGGTTCATCTGCCTTCAGGATTACCAAGGCAGTGCTTACTTTGGATTGCAAGAATCAGTTATTAACTCTAATCTAAGCCTGAGGAAAGTGATCCTGCGAGTTTTGCTCTGATGATTATGGATTAGGAGGCTCTGTTGATGAGCCAGACTCTGATCAAGTCACAATGGCTGCCCTCACTTAGTTCTCAAGACACGTTTTTCTCTGGTTCTTTGGAAGGTGTTTGTTTGTGTTTCAGGGGTGGGTCATGTTTTCAATGAAAATGACAGAATGAAACATTCAGCTATTGATCTTCTACCATGAGAAATGCATTTTTTGTATCACCATGTTTATATATCACCTTCTAGCTTACAAATTGACCATGTACCTCTTATGGATATATCAGTTTTATATTTTGTTTATATATCTATATTTATATATATATATGTATGTATATATATGTACAAATATTCTTTCACATAGCATACAGAGGATGTTGTAGGTGGTAAATTGGCTACACAAATGTTTTTAGAAGCTCTGTAGCAAATTACATTTCAAGCACAAGTGTAACTGTTGGTGTATTTGTATTTGTTTGTGCTCATTTGTGTTTACCATCTGACACTGTGGATCAAGTGAATTTGTTAAAAGTGTATGTGAAATCGTTCACTTGAAAACCTATTTAACATTTCTAGAGCATGCTGCGGATAATTATAATCAAAATTTTTGAGCGCAAAGCATCAATCCAGCTCTGCTGGAAGACAATGACTGCTGCCTTAGTGTGTTAGCTGCAATCACAAAAGCACACTTGTGAAGTTTTGCTTATCTCATCCAAAACAGAGAGCTAAGTGCCTGAGCCACAATACTATCACAATCCATTTCCATCCATATTAGCTTTATGGCTCCTCCACTGGAAATCAGAACAAAAGCTCCTTCTGGAACATAACTGTAACCATTTGCACATAAAGGAAAGAACTAAAATTGATGATTTTAATAATATACATACTTTTAAACTGTCTCCTATATATATTTCAATAAATATTTATCTATTTATTCTCTCTTTACCTGATACTGAAATATAATTGGTTGGAAAGGTTACCTTTAATAATAGCTGGCTATTTATATGTGTGGAGGCAAATCAAATTTCTTCTTCCTTTTAGCCTTTTTCCGGAAACAAATTATTGAATTTAATTTGACGTTGACTTATTTGAATATCCAATCTGATTAAACAGTTTACTAATCAGAGGAGCCTTTATGCTGTTGCTGTCAATAAAACTCACCTGTACTAGTACATATGGAAAAAGTATATGTTTTTACATTCAGTTGAGATATGAACATTAGTAAGTAAATGAATTAAAACAACAGTTTATCACTGTTGTAAACTTCATTTTGAATATAAGATATTTCGCAGTCTACAGGCCGGTTGCAGCAAACAGCACATCACTGGTGCAAAGTGAGACACTCAATCCAGATGCATGACTATTTTGCACAATCAGCCCCTGACAGATTGTGATCCATTTTCTCCACAGGAGCTGTTTTCAGCTAGGCTTCATTTTCTCTAAATAACTATTCAAAATGATCCCAGCACTGTTTTCTGGAATGAATATATCAATGCACTGTAATGGCCTGAGTCACAGAGTTTCTGTCATCCGTCATCTCATTCCAGCCGGATCTGTTTTGCAAGTCTATGTAGGAAGGTACTGAATGTAGTGTCTCTTCTTCTTTTGGAATATGTGACTCCATAAGATGCTTTTAGGATGCAGCTATATTAGTATTTATTTTCTTTTGACTAAATTGGGTTTGAATACTCAATAAGCCAAAAAGAGAATAAAACTGAAAATCACAACAAACTAAATTTGTTTTCTTACATATAACGTGATTTCTTTGAGCATTACATTTTTCTTTTATAAAGTTTTCAGGTGCAGTTAATATATTAATTTGTGGAATAGAGCATACAACTGTGTTGCATACAGTACAATGAAGCAGAACTGAAAAATGTGTGATATTTATTCACTAAAATCTCTTTGTGTTTCACAAAAGCAAGAAAATAAAGTGACGCTGGAAGGACATGGGCGTAAGTAAATGATGACTATTTTTATTCTTGACTGAAATATTCCTTTAAATACAGGTTGCACAGCAACACAATTTGTGGTGTTGAACAGAGTGACATTATCCTGGTATTATATACAGAAAAGACAGTTTGTGACTATAACTTGTGAGGTTAAATCAGCTGTTTATAATGTGCATTGTTTGAGGTATAAACTTTTATCAGTTTTTCACTGGCATAAAGTTGGCTTGACATTGGACCTTCGATATTATCATATTTAGGGGCCGTCTCTAAAGTTACATGCGATATTGGTATACGCTTTTCTAACTTCAATAGCATATGAGCAGAATGACTTACAGTCATAAAAATAACTGTAAACTGTTCATCTAGCCTACGTGTCAACTATAATGCACGTTTTACATTTTTGACATTTATTAAAATAAACTGTAAATCATTTGTTAAAAATTCTATTTTTTCAGCACCGAATGGACTCAAACGCAAATTTAAAGCTCAATAGCATTTGAGGAGAATGACTTGCAGTCATAACACAAACTGTAAACTGTTCATCTAGGTGTCACTTATAATGCACACCTTTTACATTTTTTATATTTATTAAAATGTACTGTAAATCATATGAAAAAAATGCTATTTTTCTCTACCGAATGGGCTCAAATGCAAAATATGCCATAATTTAAAACTCAATAGCATTTAAGGAGAATGACTTGCAGTCATAACACAAACTGTTAACTGTTTATCTAGGTGTAAACTGTAATGCACACCTTTTACATTTTTGATATTTATTAAAATAAACTAAATCATATGTAAAATTTGCTATTTTTCACTACTGAATGGGCTCAAATGCAAAATATGCCATAATTTAAAGCTCAATAGCATTTGAGGAGAATGACTTAGTCATAACTCAAACTGTAAACTGTTCATCTAGGTGTCAACTATAATGCACACCTTTTACATTTTTGATATTTATTAAAATAAACCGTAAATCATATGTAAAATTAGCAATTTTTCACTACCGAATGGGCTCAAACGCAAATTTAAAGCTCAATAGCATTTGATCAGAATGACTTAGTCATAACACAAACTGTTAATTGTTCATCTAGGTGTCAACTATAATGCACACCTTTTACATTTTTTATACTTATTAAAATCTACTGTAAATCATATGTAAAAAATGCTATTTTTCACTACCGAATGGGCTCAAACGCAAAATATGCCATAATTTAAAGCTCAATAGCATTTATTTTTTACATATTATTTACAGTTCCCTATCTGTCGGTCACTACGAGTTATATCGTGACGACATTATGGGGAGTTCACTTGGGAGCCTCAATCATCTCTGACTTTAAGAGAAAATGCCAATGAAATTTGGCTAGTGGATTTTGCATACCTGAGCCACATAAATAGGCGGCAGGTGCACCCACTCTTCAGATTTTTGCTTCGGAGCCGAGTGGATGAAGAGTGCTGTTCTGAAACAAATGTCTGAAACAAGCTCTGTCTAATCACATCCGTACAGTTTATGATCACAACTACAACAACGTTTGTCAGGCATCTACATTGTCATCTGAAGAGATTACAAAGATTAAACAAGTGTTTTTTTTTTTAAACTCTAAAACACGAAATGTGAAATGTGTGTTATCTGATTTTGCTATAAAACAAACTTTTAATATGTAAAAAAACATACTTTCAGTAAACTTTAATCTTGTAAATTACCTGTATTTAAGTTATTATTACTTAATCAAAACAACCCAACTGCAGTTTGATTTGATATTACTTGGAATGCACAATTAAAAAAAAAAAACGTGATTTCTGAAAATAAATAAAAATGGAGTTATCGGTTTTTGCAAATGAACTCTTCCGATATTTACGTTTTTATCAATAGATATCTTTCTAACTCCTGATTCTTTGTATCAGAGGAAGTAATGTTACTGATAATTGTATTGTAAATGGTGACGTGGATTCAGTTAACATGGTTCTGTTTAAGAATACCATGATTCCTCTGTCAAGCAATTGTTGGCTGAATCAGTACTGATTAGGATGAGAGTGAGTGTGTCTGCTGATGTCTAGACCAGTGGTTTTCAATCCTGTTCCTCAGGACCCACTGCTCTGCACATTTTGCATGTCTCCCTAATTTACACACCTGATTCAGATCATCAGCTCATTAGGAAAGGGCTCCATGAACTTAAATGAGTGTGTCAGATAAGGGAGACATGCAAAATGTGCAGAGCAGTGGGTGTTGCGTGCATTATGTATTAATTTAGGCTACATGAAATATAGGCTATAGCATTTGGATATCATAGGTTTAACATAGATTCCCCAGTTGATTGGTCACATTAAGAATTACAAACACTTTTGCCAACAAGTTTTCTGAACATTTCCATAACAGAAATCTAAACACTGGATTGAGCCAGTTACAAAATTTGTTTCATTGTGTTGACATATTAGAGTTAAAGGTTTTTACAAAGGGGAATTTAGATACCTCTTTGTATCACTCCATACATTTGACAATAATATAAAAAAGATTCAATTTCCACTATTTTTTAGTAATGAAATGAAGAAACCGCTCTGTAAAAACCTTCAGAAATTGTATAAAGTAAAACTGTAAAGTCTGTAAAATTAAAAGTGTATGTAAGTGGAGATTTATGGTGTATGTAAGTGGAGAAAAAAAAAATCATTTTAAGAAAGTGGCCTTTAAAAATATGTATTGCAATTGAAGTCTACAGATGCAAATAGAAAAAGTGCAGTTTTAAAAGTGTATTTTGGATGTTTACTTTCTACTAGTCTGAAACAAATTTATGAAAACCCACATAGCCCAAAATCTCAAAATTGACCATTGCATGAAAAACAGTTTTTGCCTCTCTGCCTGTTTTCTTCTCTTTTTTTGTTTTTTTCATTAAGAATAATGTGTGTATATATAATGTTAAGGACAGAAAGAGGCAGTCATCCTGTGGCATTGTGTCTTTTTAAGTTCATCTCCTGTTTGTCTGTCTAAACACAGTCTTGCATAGTAATCTCCATCTCTGCTACCTCATGCTGCAGAGAGCAAACATCTTGGTTGCTCACCCATTGTGGGACGCTGATGCATACTGTAAAAAAAAAAAAAAAAAAAAAGTTGAGCCAACTTAAAATTTTAAGGCAACCAGCTTCAGCAGATTTTTGAGTTTTCTCAACTTGTTGTTTTAAGTTTATACAACAAAAATGTGAGAATCTCCCACAAAAATAAGTTGAGCAAACTCAAAAATCTGCTGAAGCTGGTAAAAAATTGTTTAAATTTGCTCAACTATTTTTTTTTTTTTTTTTTTTTTACAGTGCATATAGATTCTGTCTCTGTTTTAAGAACTGCCTCCCCACAAAGGTTTTACATTAATTCATATATAATTCTGGTATAGGACTACATACAGTATATATTTTCAAACTCAATTGGCTGGTTGCCTGAACAACTACATTAATCACCTTAAACTTCCTGTATTAATTAATCTGCTTTCAGGCAGGGGTGTTTCTAGTTTCTCATCAGTACTGGGCCACAGGCCCCCCATAAACTATGCTCATATTTTGATATACTCTTTTAAAAGTTGTTTTGGATATAAAAGGATTTAAATTGTAAACTGTAAATTGATGTAAATAACCTGCAGTAGTTCACTGTGCACAGAATAAAGTGTTTCTTCACCATTGACAATCAATATAATACATTTGCAAGTTTCGTTTTCTACAATGGATTATAGGTAAATATCATCCTCCTCCAGCACTCTTTTTGTTTTCTGTTTTACAAACTGTCCTGTTACTATTTCAGTGTGTGAAACCGCTGTAAATTTTTCAGTGCATGGTTGAATTGTCATCACAAACAATTTACGGCATTTTTGCAAACCCGTTTGACCCATTAGATCAAAAGAGTGATTAATTTGTGAATCAGGCATCTCTAGTTCTGATACAGTTGATGACTCATAAGGATTAATCTGTAATATTTACTTCATTCTTACAGATCTTTTTGTAAACTACTTAAAACTGTATGTATTGTTTGGGCAACCCTTTGTCTATGGCAATATTTTGGCAAAATTATATTATGTTACTACTTTCACGTTTCGCAACACTGTCAAATCAAAATCTAAAAGCATGTTTAATTTGAACCTAAAACAGATCAACTAACTACAACAAAGTTTTATTACATTAGTTGTTGTATATATCAGAAATAAAATGTCTGTTGAATGATGTTAAAAGATTAATGAAAATAACACACCACCAATGCTTAATGCTACCATTAGCCTAATGGTAGTGTAAACCAAAAAAAACAAAAACTCTTTGATAATGTAAAAACATGTTCACTGAAGCAACCATGGCATTTAGCTCTTTTATCGTGACGTGTTTAACAGGACTTGAACCTGAGAGCTCCGCATTGGAAGTGCAATTCTGTACCAGGTGAGCTATTGAGCAAATTTACTCAGAAAAGCCATACATATGAAGCTGGCAATGTGATGCAAATGACACAGTGCATTAGTTTACAAATCATACACTATGGCAAAAGGAAATTTGTCAACCAAAATTTAACACTTGTGACAATAATTATGAAATTTCTATGATATCAAAAAATTTGCTATCATAAAGACCTTATTTAAAGCGAAAATAACTATATTGTGGTATTATATCTTTAAAATTGCTCATATCATGATATAAGGTTTTGGTCATATTGCCCACCCCTAACCCCTAGGAAATAAGTCTACATTACAGTAATCGCTAATATGCCACTGTAATTGTAATTTGTGTGAAAATGAATAAAAGTTGGTGTTTTACTGCCTTTAGTGTTCATTTCAGTTGGAAATTGTATTGAGATGCACATATGTGTTTTTGCCAAAATTAGGTTGGAGGCATGTTTTCTAGTGAGCCCAGGTTGTGTTTGGGGGTAGTTTCCCAGATTTGGTGTCTTTGGTGGTCCATGGTTTCATGTGTGTGTGTGTTGAAGAGGACTGCCACATAAAAAGTTTAAGAACCACTAGTCTAGTCAGTTATTAGTTGACCATTTTGACTCAATCTGAATGATTAGTAAAGTAAACCTGAAATCATGAATTTAGGAATTTTTGGCACTGAGATTATTTTAAAGCTATCTTCTTCTTTTTTTTTCTTGAGTGCCACTTCTTTGTTGTCTCTCTGGACTGTCTCTCTTATGATCTATATCAGTGTATTGATCAGTACTTTATGTCAGCTGGTTGCCAATTCTTCATTCTACAATCTTAAGAATGATCTCCAATCTCTATTTGCCACAGCTGTCCAGTCCCTATTCAAGCGCCAATCACCAATAGGACTTCTATTTCAGTGCGAATGCCCTTGTCTTTTCTCTATCTCTAAAGTGAAGAGGTAGGGCGAGATAAGAGAAAACAAATGAGATACTCTGTTGTGGCGACAAATGCAGTGTGCTTCCTTTAGCTCTCAGTATGCAGAAGCTTCTGTCTGGAGACGTATCAGGAGAGAAACTTTGGCTTGAAGGTGAGCGTGAGTGGCAAACATGTAAGCTCTCCTTTTACCCCAGGAAACCTTCTCACTTCCACCTCCTGCTGAAACGTAGATCAGGCACTATGTCTGTTTGTGTCTTTGAAATGTAGGGAATATTATTATGGCATCTCTAGGAAAAACAGAGACCGGGTGGAATACTGATGAAAAATCATAATAGGAGTTCTTTGAAGAATCAGAATTGCGGAATTGTATATGCATATTATTTTGTGATGAACTTTTTATTTTCTTTAAAATCAACAAAACAACATCCATTCAAACAAACAACAGGGAGGGGAGAGCAACAGACACACCATCAACAATTTCACAATCTGAAAGAAAAAAGGGGAAAAAAACAACAACTTTATATGGTCATTCCTTTATATAGTCCAAAATGTTGGAAGAAAAACGTTGCCATGCATCAATGGTACTAGGTTTAGCCTTATTAATTTGTGGTGTTGTACATTCACAAGTCACTATTTTAAGGAGAGTATGAATCCAAAATGTTTTTGCACACATGTGCAGAGTAAACCAGTTTTGTATTATTACCTTCTCTGCAGCTGTAAAACCAGCAAACAACATTCTCTTCTTTAATGAACCTATACAGAAGTTAGAATCGTCATTGAGAAGACATAAACCTGGATTAGACACATAACCAATTTCTAGTAATGAGGACAAAACAGAATTCACATGAATCCATAGATTCACAACAATTGGACATTCCCAAAACATGTGGAGAAAAGTACCTCCTGATACAGTGTTACAGATATGACAGTTATAGGTCGATTGCAGTTTCATTTTAAACCTCTTGTAAGGAGTTATGTATGCTCTATGGATGACCCAAGTTTTTAGAAGTTAAGATTAGATTAGACCACACCATCTCCCAGTCGACCGATGAATCAAAATCTGTTAATTCACGATTCCAGATAGATTTAATAGAAAGAGACTTTGCAGTGTGATCATTAAGTGCACTATATATTAAAGAAACAGATGGCCGACCAGAGGGTGGTGCGATCCAATCCCACATAGGATGAGAGGAAATAGGGGATGCCCAGGGAACTCCATAGGCCTTGAGAGAGAATTGTATATGCATATTATGTGTCATACACATAACATTTATGAACATTTTAATGGCATAACTTTAACAGAGTCTGTGAAACACACTCGTGTAGTCCTCTGATCCTTCCTTTGATTTATGTTTCACAGTTATTCATTCATGAAAGACTGGCATCCTATTTGCTGTGCTCACTATTAGAGTTGGCGCACACGCGCACACACACACACACACACGCGCCTTTTGATTCTACATATGTACAGTGTTACTCTGAAAAAGGTCCATTTCAGTCAAATATAATATATTGATTGAAATATGCTGTCGCTCTACGAGCATCCGGTGTTCGAATCCCGGCTCGAGGACCTTTCCCAATCCTGCTCCACTCTCTCTCTCTCCTACTTCACTTCTTGTCTCATCTGCACTATTCTATATCAATAAATATATCTATATCAATCCTCTATGTCCTGTCTCTCTCAAACACGTCATTTTCTACAAAGTCCCTCCTTCCGACAAGCACAGTCTGCTCTGATTGGCCAGTTGACACAGTGCATTGTAATTGGCGGAACACCACAAGCTGCTTTAGCTTTCAAAATAAATGTAAAGACAGTTAATAATGTCCTTAGTTTTACCATCAGTTCAAGCCCGAGAGGGGAATAGAGTCGCGTGCCAGACACAGTGATGAAGCTCTTATGTGTTTGCACACAAGCCGTGGTTGTGTGACCGTGTCTCTCCCTCTCTCACACACGCGAGCACATGTGCACACACGTACACACACACGACGCGCAATACTCCGCATTTGAACAGTCAATAGCAAATACTTAAACTAATAACAAAACATACTTACAGTAGCTGATTCAGAAGCGCCAGATTGTCATAGCAAAGTCAGAATTACCTCCTCTCCTAGGTTCACGAAACAGTCATCCATAAAATGCGTTGTGATAACATCTGGATTGTGCTGTTCTGTTGTAAGTAATCTTAATGATTCCCAAATGCATCTACTTTCGGAAGGCCAAATAAAGTGCTTTTGCTTTCGCCTAGAAACACACAGTGTCTCCCTGACACAGCTGCATCAACACTACTGCGATTACTGAAACCACTCCTTCTTTCCTCGAGTGCACATTTGGGCGGTATTAGGCAAATATTTCCACATCGTGACATAGACATGTGGGGACGTGTTTGAATGAGCTGCTTTAGGGGGGCGTGGCAGATAAAGAATATCTCTTTGGTTTTGAGACTTTAGTCTTTGCAACTTCTGGGATCTTATCTATGCACAAACAGCTTGTAACACTCCAAAGAGAAAGGAAAACTTGAAATCGCATCATATGACCCCTTTAATTTCTGTAACAACATCATGAATATATTGTCATGACTAATAATTAAACCATGTTCTTTTTTTTTTTTCTTAACAAAAAGGTTTAATTTATACATAAGCTCTACCTGTCACAGATCGAGCCAGAGACAACAGGTAAGTGAATGAACAGGCAGGTTTATTGACAGGCTCGGAGAAGCAGATCAAAAGGAGCAATGGCAGGTGAGTATCAAACACAATGAACAGTCTTAGCTGAATGCTGATGTGTGATATCTTTGCAGGTTCGTTGGAGATCGGAGACCAGGAACGAAAGAGAACAAAGTCGGAGAATCATAGGAGGATCATCGGAGGATCGAGGGGTAAGTACACACTGGTAAGTAGCTTATAGGGAGTCTGGAACAGTTCATGGATGTGAACGGTAGACCGGACCTGGGTGGAAGTTGGAGTTGGTAGGTGACTTCATTAATCTGCCTCTGTATCTTGAATGGACCAATGTAGCAGGGACTCAGCTTCTTGAAGGGCAGGTGGAGGCGCAGATCCCGGGTGGACAGCCATACCCTTTCTCCAGGTTGGTAAGTGGGAGTTGGAGATATGCATCTGCATCCTGCGTCTGCAAAGGTCTTGTGCCTCCACACTGCACGTTGGAGGTGGACGTGAGCTGAGTCCCACACTCTCTCGCTCGCTCGGAACCAGTAATCCACTACTGGAACCTCCGAAGGCTCTCCTGTCCATGGGGAGAGTGGGGGCTGGTAGCCGAGCATACACTGGAAGGGCGTGAGGCTGGTGGTGTTCTGCCGGAGAGAGTTTTGTGCATACTCAACCCAAGGGAGGAAGTGGCTCCAGTTGTGTTGGTTGTCCTGACAGTATGCCCGGAGGTAATGTCCGAGTTCTTGGAGCTTACGCTCAGTCTGGCCATTCGTCTGGGGATGGTAGCCAGAGGCTCAAGCTCACAGTGACCCCAAACAACCGGAAGAAGGCTTTCCAGACGTGGGAAATAAATTGTGGGCCCCAGTCTGAGACGATGTCCTCGGGGACTCCAAAGTTCCTGAAAACACATGTAAACAAACTTTTGGCAGTTTCAAGTGCAGTTGGCAATCCCTCGAAGGGAATCAGTTTGCAGGCCTTCGAGAAACTATCTACTACCACTAGGATACAGGTGTAGCCGTCAAAGGTGGGTAGGTCTGTCACAAAGTCAATTCCAAGGCCAGCGAGGTATGGGCAGGGGTACGAGCTTGCCTACGGGGAGGTGATGAGGAGTCTTGGACATGGCACAGACTGAGCAACTCCGGACGTACCTGATGACATCACGGGACATACTGAGCCACCAGAACAGAGCTTGGAGGAGCGAGAGAGTCCATTGGCTGCCTGGATGTCCAGAGCCCGGTACATTGTGAACTGAGCCCAGAAGGGATTGTCATTGGGAGGTGGGAACATATGTTGGTAACACTTTAATTCGATAGTCCACTTTAGACATTCTACTAACAGTAAGTAACTTTACAACTACATGTCAACTAGCAGTCATTAGAGTATTAGTAGACTGTCTGCTTAATATCTTCTAACACTTTATTTTGATGGGTCCACAACATACAACATACCGAGTATGAGAAACTTTGCAAGTATATGTCAACTTATTCTACTTACCCTAAACCTACCCTACTGAGAGTTAATAGACATGTAGTTGCAAATTAATGAGAATTAGTGGACATGAAGTTGACATGTAGTTACAAAGTTACTTATAGTTAGTAGAATGTCTAAAGTGGACTATCGAGATAAAGTAACCCATACGTCTTCCCTTCTGGGCCTCCCAGCAGAGTGGGTTCAGTTAGAGTGGCGGCTCTGATGTCTTCGTTGATGTTCCACTGAATCTGACTTACGATCAAGGCTGGAGGGAGAATCGGCTCAGGGTCAGAAGGTGAGTCTGGGGAGTGTAAACGTGATAGGGCATCTGCTTTAAAGTTGTGATTTCCAGGACGGTAGGTAATGGTAAAGTTGAACTGGGTGAAGAACAATGTCCAGCGGGCTTGACGAGGATTGAGCCTTTTTGCATCTCTGAGATATTGGAGGTTCTTATGGTCTGTTATAACTGTGAATGGATGGTTAGCTCCCTCCAGCCAATGCCGCTACTCTTTCAGGGCAAGCTTAATGGAGAGTAAATCTCTGTTCCCGATATCGCAGTTTTGGTCCGCTGGGGTCAGTTTCTTGGAGTAGTATGCGTAAGGCTGGAGGTGTGGAGTCTCACCATATAGCTGGGATAGCACGACCCCAACTCCGGTGGTGGACGCGTCCACTTCTACCACAAACGGGACGTGTGGATCTGGATGGCAAAGGATGGGGGCCGTGCTGAAGGCTATCTAGAATCCTTCAAAGGCTTCGTGGGCACTGGAGTTCCAGGACAGAGACTTGGGCTTTCCTCTGAGCATGGAGGTTAACGGGGCAGAGTGCAGACTGAAATCCTTGATGAAACGATGATATAAATTTGCGAATCCCAGAAATCTCTGAAGTTCCTTCAGAGACTGGGGAAGAGACCACTCCTTGATAGCCTTTACCTTCCCCTTGTCCATGTGAATCTCCTCCTGGTCGATGATGTAACCCAGGAACTGCACGGTGGGCCGATGGAACTCGCACTTCTCCAGCTTGAGGCAGAGATGGTCCTCTGGAGGACCTGCTTCACGTGGCGGTGGTGGTCGGCTGGGTTCCGGGAGTATATGAGTATATCATTGATGTAGACTATCACAAAGCTGTGGAGGAACTCCCAAGGTTTTATGAAGGAGGTGTTCCGGAAGAACACCGGAACACCGTGTTGGCCAGGCCATACGGTATTACGAGGTACTCCTAGTGGCCAGATAGTGTGATGAATGCCGTCATCCGTTTGTCGCCTTCGTGGATTCGACCGATGTTATATGCGCTCTGCAGGTCCAGCTTGGAAAAGATGCATGCCCCCTGGAGTTCCTTGAGAGCGGCTTGGACCAGGGGAAGTGGGTAAGGGAGTTTCACAATCTGGGAGTTCAGAGCGCGATAATCAATACATGGCCGTAAGCCCCCGTTCTTTTTGCCCACGAAGAAGAAACTCAAAGTGGCTGGTGAGGTGGAAGGTCGAATGAATCCCTGGTTAAGAGCCTCCTGGATGTATTCCTCCATAGCCTTGCACTTCAGGATGGACAGAGGGTAAACTCTACTCTTGGGGAGTTTAGCTCCAGGCAGCAAGTCGATGGCACAGTCCCATGTCTGATGAGGTGGTAGATGAGTGGCAGCCTGCTTACTGAAGACATCCTGGACATCCTCATAATCAGATGGGACGAAGGGTGTCTCAAGATGTTCGGGGCTTTCGATGCGAGTGGAAGCAATCTGAACGGTGCGTGGTTCGTGGAATGGTCTTGGAATAGCGGAGAGGCAGTTTTGATTTGCAGTTTGCAAAACTCGCTCCAGTGAGTAACTTCACACAAGTTCCATCTGATTTCTGGAGAGTGGAGAATGAGCCAGGGGCATCCCAGGATGATGTCCACTGTGGGTCCCTCCCGTACCAGAAAGGTGATATTTTCCTCATGCAAATTTCCGATCTTGAGTCTCAGCGGTGGAGCTCTATATTTCACCTGCCCACGCCCTAGCGGTTTTCCCTGGATAGTTTCGACTCGGATCTCCTGGGCATAACGTATACGGGGCAAATGGAGGTGACTTAGAAGGTCTTGAGATATGAAGTTGCCCAAGGAGCCCGAGTCGACGAGGACTGGGACTGTAACAGAATGGTCTGGAGTGAATAGTTGCACCGATAACATTGAAAGCGTGGAGATTCCAGGGTTAAGTTGAAGGGTACTCACTGCAGGACGATGCTGATCACCATTTACAAAATCGCTACAGTAACACCTGTATAAAATCTAGGGTTTCACTGATGAAATGGTCCCTTTAACACATTCTATTGACTATAAGTAATGTTGCACCTACATTTCTACTAACTCTCTTTAGAGTGTTAGTAGTGTATTAGTTGACTGGTAGGGTTAGGGTTAGATTAAGTTGACACGTTCTTGCAAAGTTACTTATAGTCAGTAGAATATCTGTTGGGAGACCAACACAACAAGGAGTTAGTAGATATGAAGCAGACAGTCTACTAATACTCTTATGAGAGTTTGTTGACATGTAGTTGCAACATTACTTAGTGTCAACAGAATGTTCGAAAGGGACCATCAAAATAAAGTGTTACCAAATCTAGTGATCATGGGCTATCTCATATAGGCTATTGCATATAGTAATGTGACCGTATTAATGTTTTTTTTTTTTTTGACCGTAACAAGCAGATTCAAAGTAAAACATGTGACCGTTTTGCAACCAATTTATTTGCTATGATCAGTAACATAAAAGAATGCTAGACATAGCATAATTGCTTTTATATTGACTCGAAGGAAATAGCCTAAACTAAAAGAACGACTTGTGGATTTGTGTGAACGCCAGCAAGCAGGAATAATGCTCAGAATGCTTGTGGAATAAACATCTCCGACGACGTTCATCACCACAGATTGATTTTATCGGGTTACAAGAAAAGGTAGGATGTGGATTTAATTGCGAACTGTTAATAGGCTACTGATGATTATGATTGATCATGCTACATGATATGACATTCGAGTCCACACACGTCCAACTAGAAGCAACAGCCTGGTGAATAATCTGCATTATTAAAAAAAATTATAAATTAAAAAAAAAAAAACTTTAAAGGTTATTCACAATTACGTATTGCTGGCTAGGCATCTAGTCTTTACAGTGCTTTGCAGTTTGATAGATCGCGATCTAATTTGTTTGTCTACACCGTAATTTAAATTCGGCAGACTTTAATGGACAGTAAAAAAGGCAGAACACCATATAACTCCAAAGCCGTAACCATAACTTCATTTTGACGTGCAGTTAAACAAAGACAGAATGCTGTAACTCAATTTGAGCGTTCGAAACAAAGTGAGAGATCGTAACTGGTGTTATGTGGTGTTCTACCTTGGTTTCTCCAGAGCTTTTTGAAGTTAAGGTTGAGACCACCCATTATTTTCTCGGAAAAACAATGCAATTGACTCAAGATACTTATGCAGATGATAAAGAATGTCTTGAATGTCCCAAAAATATCAATAACTAATTTTCGACCAAAATCGAAGTTACGGTCTTTTGCCTTTGCACGGCAGTATAAACAGAGTCCGGCCACGAGGCGGTGAGCACATTCGGTGTGAGTGAGCCGTGTGGAGTCCAATTGCATAGGCTCTAGTACTGGGGGACCGGTAGCGGGTGCATCAAACTGGTGGGTGGCTTCGGTAGTGTGGCAGGCTGACAAGCACTGGGAGATTCGGTTGGCTCTTTGCATGAAGCTCTCCAATCCAACAAAATCATCATAAATTGCCATTTGAGCACGGATACGGGGATCCAATCCTTGTCTGTAAGCGCTGAGAAGAGCTGCCTCATTCCACCTGCTGGTCGCCGCCAGTGTCCGAAACTGCAAGGTGTAATCGTTGATGGAAGAGGTGCCCTGGCACAGCCGCAGTAGCTGATCTGACATGGAAAGCACTCCTGTAGCGGAGCCAAACACTTCCTTGAAATGGATAGTGAAAGCTTCATAGGAGTTAATTATGGTACTGTTGGCGTTCCATATTGCTTTAGCCCACGACAACGCTCTACCAGAGAGGAGTGAAATCAGGAATGCTACCTTGGCATGCTCGGTCGTGAATTTCTGTGGCTGCATCTCGATGAAAAGCGCTACTTGAAGGAGGAAGCTGCCACACTCAGCTGCGTCACCCGCATAGGAAGCAAGCATGGCCATGGGACTGACAGAGGCAGATTGAGGAGGTGTGACTGGCATGAGAGAGGCCCGGAGAGTATTAACCAGCTCCTCGAGGACATCAGCGGGAGTGGGATGCCGGGGATCCATAGAGGTAAATGTTTCCGGTCCAGTCTTCTGTCACAGATCGAGCCAGAGACAACAGGTAAGTGAATGAACAGGCAGGTTTATTGACAGGCTCGGAGAAGCAGATCGAAAGGAGCAATGGCAGGTGAGTACCAAACAAAATCGGCCTCATTTACGAAACGAACGTATGACCGAAAATTGGGCGTACGGTCGTTTCTACGCAAAACTTGGAAATTGATCAATATGGAAGTGAGCGGTGGCTACGATCAAATCTCAAGTCAGGTCTGAGCTCGTGCACGCTAGTTTTTGAGTTAGCCTGAACTTGCGTGCAGCATAGAGAATTTTGGAGAATTGTATAATGACAGCATTTTGTTCATTTAGATTATTTTCCTAAACCGACAAACAAAGCTTTTTTTTTCCCTTTCAGGGCTTTAGCTTTATATGCGCAAATAGCAGCATAAACAACAGACCATGAGGAATCACACATCGTCGTATCACACACCTGCTGCGCTTCTGTGAATGGAGAAAAACAGAAATTATAAAAGGAATAAAATAAATAGGGCTACACAAAATATATTTCTCTTAATTAACAGATTAACAAAAGAAAAAAAAAAATCAACAACAACAACAACAGTGCGACAAGTATAGGCCACTTTCATTTCAACCATTAATCAAACTAAAATGCAGTCAACCAAACATAAAAGTTACACTGAACAATTTACAAGGTCCACTGTAAAATCAGCATGTAGCGCCGAAACAAACATTTATTGCGCATCTGAAGGATGATGTTTTATGTGGATATTGGAACACAAGTGAAGTACATAGATAATAGTTTAGCAACCAAATTTTACATGGCAAAAATGGAAACATTTGGATGTCGAATGAGAGAGGCTTGTGAGCCCAATGCCGTTTAGTTTCACTTTAATAAATTAATTTTAGCTTGACATTGCATTCTGTTTATGAATGCCACTATAGCCTAATTTGTGTTTTACTTCATAGATTAATATACGTAACATTTTATAGCTACTCATTTTTTAATTCTTGTTCTGTGATACCGTTAAATTTAAAGGGTTTGTTGTGGATTAAGCAGAACTAAATAATCTATATAGTGTTTATAATGTTTATAAATGTTTTGTTATATTTACTGGTATTTAATATACATATAAATTAATGCCATTGTTTGCAGTTATAAAGTTAAAGGGTGTTTTTGGAGTAAGATCAATTTCTCTTTCATGAGATTACTTCCTCTTTTTGGCCAGGTTACGTTTCTCCATGTCGTAAACTCTAGGGGCAAGGCTTCTAAACCGGGGTGTTTTTAGGGGCGTGATATTCAAATGACAATTGTTTTCTTCCGCCACATTTATCAACGTGCGATCTTTCGTACGATGGGATTGGTGGCATACGAATATTTCATAAATCACACGTGAGCTCTGTCGCAAGTTGATTTGTGTGCCCGGATCTACGCTCGTTTCTACGTTAGATTAATAAATGAGGCCCAATGAATAGTTCAAAGGTTCTTAGCTGAATGCTGATGTGTGATATCTTTGCAGGTTCATTGGAGATCGGAGACCAGGAATGAAGGAGAACAACGTCAGAGGATCGAGGGGTAAGTACACACTGGTAAGTAGCATACAGGGAGTCTGGAACAGTTCATGGATGTGAACGGCAGGCGCGCAGATGGCACTAGGGATGGGGGGACATGACCCCCCAGATTCATAGTGACCCGATCCGTCCCCCTCACTGTCTTTACGAAAGGTGACATCAGTATACAGAGGATCAATGAGGGTTTCCGCTATGTACATTAGGCTAAGTAGTGGCGGCGATTTTTGAAAAATGCTTTAGACCGCAGTGCCCGTCCGAGTCCCAAAACACTTGTAGCCAATCAGCAGTAAGGGGGCATGTCTTGTACTGATAGAGAGAAGAGAGTGCTCAATTTGAGTGCACAGGATGGATATTAGCAGATCGACTATAGATAGATAGATAGACAGATAGAAATGCTTGAATATGCTTGTGTGTCATCTTCACTTGTTTCCGCAACTGTCAAGTCAAGTCGAGCTTTATTGTCATTCCGCTACATGTGGGGGCATAGGACCACGGCGCTACATAAATACAGGCATACAACAATGAAGTAAAAACAGTATAAACCTATACACAACTATCCTACTATCCAACTATCCACAAAGACGCACATATCGGGTTATTTGGGGAACATTTTGTTCTATGCACGCAAGAAGTCATTTAGACAGTTGCAACGATTTTTTATTTTTTTTCTACACACACATATTGGTTTTACGCAGTCCATCCGTTTTGCAGTTCTTGATACGGCTGTTTTCGCTTGCAAAACGCTGTGCACAGGCTTGCAATACTTTTGGCTGTATTTGGGTGAAACAACAGTTCCAAAAGTGTAAGCGTGGAAAAATGTCAGAAGAATACAGATCATATTTATTTTGCCTTAGCATGAAGTTGCAGTTTCACAATACATGAATTACACTTACAAAAAACAATAAAATGCTGCAAATCTTTTTTTCTTATGCTTGAAACGCAATTTACACTTTAACAAATCTTTTCTTGCGCATGCAAAATTAATTTACGCTTGCTATCTCATGTACACTTTCACAAATCTTACCCTGCGCATACAAATCTTTTTGACATAATTTTACCTTCATACTGTGGGAGGGATGGGTGGAGTCCTTCTCGATACTGTTGGCTTTGCTGGAGCATCCTGTAAGGAAAATGTCGTTGCCATGGTTGTGTACGTGTGGATGCGGAGATTTCAAAATCGTGATTCCCCCCGAATATAAATATATATTATACTGTCTGTATATAAATTGCGGGCATCAGGGAGCCGCTATTATGCCTGGCATTGAAACTGCTTTTGAATGCACAATCGGTTTTAAGTTTCACTTTCACTTTTGAGATTCACGATCGCACGTACTCTGGTTATACTATGGAGCGGCAGTACCTAACACACATTTTACAAGATTAGATTGTCAGTGGTGCTCAGGATCTGCAAATCATCGCCATCGTCCTCAGTCATCTCTCCTTACTCTGTGTATGTCGTAAGTGAAATTTTATGCACTGTAATGTAACAGGTAACCGTTAGCAATCGTTATTTGTTTCTGTGCCTTTCTAAATACAGATTCATGCTTCGGACACACCCCCAAACCCCCCCCCCATTTGTCTTCACTGAAAAATTTGGACTGCTGACAACTTGGTACACAACACAACACAACACAACACAACACAACACAACACAACACAACACAACACAACACAACACAACACAACACAACACAACACAACACAACACAACACAACACAACACAACACAACACAACACAACACAACAACACCCATCTGCGCCTATCTGAACGGTAGACCGGACAGTGAGTGACTGAGAGGAGTGTGCTCAAATAGGTGGCTTGATTGGAAACAGCAGGTGCGGGTGATTAGAACTCAGGTGAGCGTGATCTGGTGTAAGTTGTGGCTGGTGACTGAGTGGATTCGCTGACATTACCCTAATACTAAGTGCACATATACAACTTAAATTATAAATGCAGTACACAACTCATCAGTTCTACGTCTGTGTCTGTTTGTGCAGTTTCTGTTGCAGTGTGATAATTGACTTTAAGACCAAGCCAAATATTGAGAATGAAATATAATTATACATTATGCTGACTCCATTACTCACTATAGTTCAAGGTTTCTGTTTTAGTCTTTTGTCAGAAATTACATTACATTTTGAATAATCAAACCCTAATGAAATACCTGATTCCTCATTACATGACCTTTTTAATATTAATAATTCAAGGGCAAAATGCAGGAATAGTAGTATTATATTCATTTGTTCATTAGTTTATTGATTCCTGAGGTGGAGCACTGTGGTGATCTTCAGATTGTAAGAGCTTCAAGTCAAGTCAAGTCACCTTTATTTATATAGCGCTTTTAACAATACAGATTGTGTCAAAGCAACTTTCCAATATCAAAATAGGAAAATAGTGTCAATAATGTAAAATGACAAGATTAAACACTCAATTTTCAGTTAAAGGCATTTCATTATTGAATTCAATGATGTCATCGTCCAGCTCAGTTCAGTTTAAATAGTATCTGTGCAATCAAGTCGACGATATCACTGGAACTTCAGATTGCAAAGCTCCACTAGCTGTCTCAGTGGGATGGCATGAACAATGTAATTAAATTCATTAGTGGAGTGAAGCAGGAGGCTCCTCCAATCAGCCTTTATGATGTCGCTACAGAAACAATTCACCTCTTGAAGGATGGGAAATGGATTTGTTATGGCAGAAGCCCCTGCAGGGGCAGAAGGACACTTGCTTGAAGAGAGAGCAGATATTTTGAGGACCGACTGAAACTGACAGAATGGAGAATCGCTCAGTGGCTCTACAAACAACACAGTTTGATAAATGACAGCTGAACAGTAAAAGCATCAGAGAACTGCATGAGAAACTACAATGATTTTACATGAACTGTTGCAATTGCAACTTAGTCCACATACAATTTTTAGTATTTAAAAAAAAACATTCACACCACAGAGCGCTTATTCCATGAAGACATCATGTGGTGTCCTTGCTCTGCTGGAAATGTGTTGCCCGGGGTTTTCTTTCTTGCTGCAGATGCATTGCTTGCCCAGAGTGTCTAAGCTTGTTGGTAACATGACCAAGATTTTGGTACCCTGACAGTGTTTGGTGCTTTTGGGTGTTCTATATGCTGTGGGATTTGAATGACAAGCAATGTCTTAATGAATTAACATAATGAATAAAAACATAGCCGTATAACTGTTTGTGATATAATTGCTTCTCCACTGTTCTCTTTGTTTTTGTATGCGTGAAATTAGGTCAGTCACAATGTCAAAGTGACAAGCAGCTCTCGTTTAGTATCATTAACTATTATAATAATATAATTAATACTACATACTACACTATAAAAATAATAATAATTTATACAGTGGGAAAAAAATAAAATAAAAATCGATCCCCTGCTGATTTTGTACGTTTGCTCACTGACAAAGAAATGACTAGTCTATAATTTTAATGGTAGGTGTATTTGAACAGTGAGAGACAGAATAACAACAAAAAAATCCAGAAAAACGCATTTCAAAAAAGTTATAAATTGATTTGCATTTTAATGAGTCAAATAAGTATTTGACGCCTTCGCAAAACATGACTTAGTACTTGGTGGCAAAACCCTTGTTGGCAATCACAGAGGTCAGACGTTTCTTGTAGTTGGCCGCCAGGTTTGCACACATCTCAGGAGGGATTTTGTCCCACTCCTCTTTGCAGATCCTTTCCAAGTCGTTAGGGTTTCGAGGCTGACGTTTGGCAACTCGAACCTTCAGCTCCCTCCACAGATTTTCTATGGGATTTAAGGAGACTGGCTAGGTCACTCCAGGACCTTAATGTGCTTCTTCTTGAGCCGCTCCTTTGTTGCCTTGGCCGTGTGTTTTGGGTCATTGTCATGGTGGAATACCCATCCATGACCCATTTTCAATGCCCTGGCCCTGACGGTACATGGCCCCGTCCATCATCCCTTTGATGCGGTGCAGTTGTCCTGTCCCCTTAGCAGAAAAACACCCCCAAAGCATAATGTTTCCACCTCCATGTTTGACGGTGGGGATGGTGTTCTTGGGGTCATAGGCAGCATTCCTCCTCCTCCAAACACGGCAAGTTGAGTTGATGCCAAAGAGCTCGATTTTGGTCTCATCTGACCACAACATTTTCACCCAGTTCTCCTCTGAATCATTGGCAAACTTCAGACAGGCCTGTACATGTGCTTTCTTGAGCAGGGGGACCTTGCAGGCACTGCAGGATTTCAGTCCTTCACGGCATAATGTTACCAATTGTTTTCTTGGTGACTATGGTCCCAGCTGCCTTGAGATCATTGACAAGATCCTCCCGCGTAGTTCTGGGCTGATTCCTCACCGTTCTCATGATCAATGAAACTCCACGAGATCTTGCATGGAGCCCCAGACTGAGGGTGATTGACAGTTATTTTGTGTTTCTTCCATCTGCGAATAATCGCACCAACTGTTGTCACCTTCTCACCAAGCTACTTGGCGATCGTCTTGTAGCCCAATCCAGCCTTGTGTAGGTCTACAATCTTGTCCCTGACATCCTTGGACAGCTCTTGGGTCTTGGCCGTGGTGGAAAGTTTGGAATCTGATTGATTGATTGCTTCTGTGGACAGGTTGTCTTTTATAAAGGTAACAAAATGAGATTAGGAGCACTCCCTTTAAGAGAGTGCTCCTAATCTCAGCTCTTTACCTGTATAAAAGACACCTGGGAGCCAGAATTCTTGCTGATTGATAGGGGATCAAATACAATCGTAAGACGTATCACGTATTGATTGCAAATACAAAAATAAGACGAGTAAAGAAAACGCGGTACTTATTAAAATAATCACCCTTTACTTAAATATATGAACACAGAAAACCTCTGTTAACAGGTTAATCTAACATCTGACATTCTATGACTAATAAAATAATGGCAACTTACTCTGATGAACACGGCTCTTCTCGGAGTAGCTGCCTGTTCATCTTCTTCTTGTTTGACAGGTGTCAGGGTTAACCCTTTAACGTGTACGATCACACCGGTGTGATCAGTCTTGGCTGGTCTCAGGAGCGTACGATCACACCAGTGTGATTAGAACGTTCAGTGCGTCACGTCATCAACTGCTGAATTCAAATCTGCTTTCTGGCGCGGAGCCAGATCAGACGCGCGAGCGCTTGTCATATTATCACTTATTCAGTGTTTTCAACCATATAATGCTAATTTTAGATTTCAGACATTTAAATACACATAAGTTCTAGCAAAACCATACATTTATAGTTTGTAAAATACACGCTGATGTCTATGGAAGCTGCAATAATGATCCTTACAAATATAATCTGACGACATGTTTTATTGATATCATATACAGATTGTGTAGATAACTTTAAAGTTTACTCTGCTTTTCTCCCAGTTTACTGGAGACTTACTTTAACGTGTTTCGGGAGGAGAGGATGAATTTACGTGTTGTAAATCCCACAGCTGGGATTCAGCGCGAACAAACATGGCGGCGCCCATCACCCGGTATAGATCAACTAACACGATCATTATAAAAGTGTTTAAACAACCAAATACATTTACTTGCACATATTTCAGAATTGGAATATCAGATATTTAAGAATATAGCGAGTATGTTTGTGAATATTAATATTAAAAAAAGGAAAAATGAAATAAAAGCAATCCATGTGTCATACAGCGCTATTAGGGCTGCGGTGTGTCACGTGACAAGCATGACGCGTCGCCATGGAAACAATAAGGCTATAAATTCTAAAATAACGGTCGCCTAAAAAAACTCACGCCGGGGGCTCAGCTAGAATATTTTAAACTCACCTGCGAAAGGGTTAAGGCGCAATACTGCCACCTGGAGGTCAACCGGGTAATGGCGCTGGAGTATTTACATGTGGTGTTATCAATCCTGTTCATTTTAAATATTGCGGTTATCGCCAATACCGGTATATCGTCACACACTAAATTAACATGATATCGATAATTGTTGCTTAGAATATCACGGTTATTGTCAATACCGGTATATCACGACACCCCTAACACCTACCATTAAAATTATATACTGATCATTTCTTTGTCAGTGGGCAAACGTACAAAATCAGCAGAGGATCAAATAATTAATGTCTTAGTTTGTTTTGTTTCTTCATGACATTCCAGACAGACTGGATGATGATGAGATCAGATCTCTGTGTGGAGCACTGGCTGTTGTCAGACTCACTGGATTATTACAATTAATGGCAAAATGAAATGTTTGGAAATGTAAACTGATATTTTCTACTGACACACAACAGCAAAATATAGATAACTGACTTAAAACCATTGTTTTAGCTGGTGAAAATACTAGTGTTCTAATCATTTTTGCCACCAGTGTGTATATAAGTGCTATCGGTTGATTAAAAAATAAATAAAAAATCGCAATTAATCCCACCTACAAATAAAGTATTTAAATATACTTTTATATTGCAATAATTTCATATTCAGTCTTCAAATTAAGGTAGAAACAACATAAAGACAGTATATTTTTAATAGGCCTATTTGTTTAGTGGCATCTTTTTTTATGACTAAAGGCCAGTATCACTGATACCAATACTACTGATGTCTCTAGGAAATTGTTCTTTTTCCCCCCTAATATTAAACCATTGACTATTGCCATTCAACATCACAGTATAATTGATAGCTATCAATTTATTAGACTTTAAAAAATAACAACTTCTAATTTAAGTGAACTTAAATCAATCTTCACATAAACCATTATAATAAATGGCATATATTAGCCTGTGCCCTTCAGCAAGTAGGAAATATAGGCTACAGAAATTGAATACTAAATTCTAAATGAAATATAGATTAATTCTTAAAGCTACAGAAGTTAATGATTTCCTCTTTTTTCCTTTGTTCTTTGATTAACAGACATCACAGCAGCTAGGTTATTTGACTGCTATTGCTTTAAGAGCTGCCACTGCTGAGTGTGACGCGGATACAGTCTACAGCGCACACCGCCGTATTTGTGCTTGCAATTGAAGAGTATAATGGCTGACAGGACAAGAAAATTCGATTTTACGAACAAATGGCTTGACATCATCTCCGCAGTTCTCTGTTGTTCTACTGAAGCTCCTCATCCCTGTAAAGTTTCTGCACTCGCTTGACTAGCACCTGGTGCTGAGGCGAAATGGAGAACGCATGTGAAAAATCTCCTGTTTGATGTTGTCGTAAAGATGTTCTGCAACCAATAAATACAAGAATTGTATTTTCACAATTTTCACATGCGTACTCCACTTCAAAAAGAGACAGAAGCAGCAGTTGTGAGTGGAAAAATTAATCGCCTGTGATAACATGCTAATTTTAACAGCACTAATATACAGTTAGGTCCATATATATTTGCACACAGGCACAATTTTTACTATTTTAGCTGCTGATCAAAACATATTCAAGCTGCAGTTATATAAGTTGCAGCACACTCTGATCTTTAATTTCAGAGTATTCACATCAAAATTTGAGGAAAGGTTAAGGAATTACAGATCTTTAATATGTTCTTCCCCCTTTTTCAAGGGACTATAAGTAATTGGACAGCAAAAGCTGTTTCATGGACAGGTGTGGGCTATTCCTTTGTTATTTCTACATCAACTAAGCAGGTAAAAGTTCTGGAGTTGATTCTAAGTGTGCCATTTGCCATTTGAAAGCTGTTGCTGTGAACCCACATTGTGCGGTCAAAGGAGCTCTCCATACAAGTGAAACATACAAATGTTAGGCTTCAAAAACAAAACAAATCCATCAGAGAGATAGCAGGAACATTAGGAGTGGCCAAATCAACAGTTTGGTACATTCTGAGAAAAAAAGAAAGCACTGGTGAGCTCAGCAACATAAAAAGGTCTGGATGTCTACGGAGGACAACAGTTGTGGAATCCGCTCCATGGTAAAGAAAAACCCTTTCACAACATCCTGCCAAGACAAGAACACTCTCCAGGAGGTAGACATGTCACTGTCAATGTCTACAATCAAGAGCAAATACAGAGGTTTCACCACAAAGTACAAACAAGGCCAGATTAGACTTTGCCAAAAAACATCTAAAAAAGCCAGGCCGCTTCTGAATAAGCATTATTTGGACGGCTGAAATTAAGATCAACCTGTACCAGAATGACGGGAAGAAAAAAGTTGAAGGCTTGGAACAGCTCATGATCCAGAGCATACAACATCATCTTCTGTGAAACACGGTGGAGAAGTGTGTTGGCATGAGCATGGCTTCCAGTGGCACTGGGTTACTGGTGTTTAGTGATGATGTGTGTAGGGTTTGATATGTAAATAATCTAATTTAGCTCAAAGGGAATCATTTATGATTTTATAGGGAATTTGAACAGAATCACTGTTTTGCGGCTGATCACTGAGTCGGCAGCGATTCACTGAATGAGCCGTATAACATTAATTCTGCACTGGATATTAAAATCCAAAATATAGTGACAACACTATTAATAAGCACAGTAACAAGATCGGCAGATTAAGACATTAACTTGTAAGCACAAAACACAAGATACTTCTCTTTTCAATATAAATAAGACTTTATTTATATAAACCTATGACATAAACTAATCTAACACATGAAAACATGCATTCACACATTCACACGTTGCAGAAAGAGAGAAAGGATGAGTTTAGAGAATGAAAATGTGAAATCCCAAGTTTATAGCAATATGTGCTATTGCATAGACCTGAACAACCATCAATCACTTAATTAACCCTCGCATTGAGTTTCTCAATGAGGCTAACATTTATATTAAATGCACCAGCTCAGTTAGAATCTGGGAGGTTACTTGCTGGCCTGGCAAAGCATCACAAAGGACGAAACCCAGTCTCTGGTGATGTCCATGAGTTCCAGACTTAAGGCAGTCATTGCCTGAAAAGCATTCTCAACAAAATATTAAAAATGAACATTTTATTTATGATTATATTTATATGTCCAATTACATTTTAGTCCATGAAAAATGGGGGAATGTGTACAAAAATGGTTGTAATTCCTAAGCATTTTATGTTATATTTTTGTTCAACCCATTGAATTAAAGATTAAAGTCTGGACTACAATTTCATCTTAATTCTTTGTTTCATTTTAATTCTTTGTTGGTGGCATACAGAGCAGAAATTATGAAAATTGTGTCAGTATCCAAATATATATGTACCTAACTGTATATAATTAATCTCACCATTATTTAATATAACATATGTAAGCCACGTCTACTTATTATTATTTTCCCCCCCACTATTTAGTATAACTTATGCAAGCCATAATTACTAATTAATACAACCCGAATTCTGGAAATGTTGGGACGTTTTTTAAATTTGAATAAAATGAAAACTAAAAGAATTTCAATTCACATGAGCCAATATTTTATTCACAATAGAACATAGATAACATAACAAATGTTTAAACTGAGAAATTTTTACAATTTTATGCAGAAAATGAGCTCATTTCAAATTTGATGCCTGCTACAGGTCTCAAAATAGTTGGGACAGGGGCCAAGGTGTAGCATCTCCTCTTCTTTTCAAAACAGTTTGTAGACGTCTGGGCATCGAGGTTATGAGTTTCTGGAGTTTTGGTGTAGGAATTTGGTCCCATTCTTGCATGGTTTCCAGCTGCGGAAGAGTTTGTGGTTGTCTTTGACGCACCAAATGTTCTATACAGGTGAAAGATCTGGACTGCAGGTAGGCCAATTCAGCACCCGGACTCTTTCTTCTACTACGAAACCATGCTGTTGTAATAGCTGCAGTATGTGGTTTTGCATTGTCCTGCTGAAATACAAAAGGCCTTCCCTGAAATATACGTCGTCTGGAGGTGAGCATACGTTGCTCTAAAACCTTTATATAGATATACAATGCTTTATTATTAAGGAATTGTACATGTATATATACAATGTATATATATACTGACTTAACTTATATACAGCATTCATAGTGCCTACCAAAACATGCAAGCTGCCCATACTGTATGCACTTATGCACCCCCATACCATCAGAGATGCTGGCTTTTGAACTGAACGCTGATAACACGCTGGAAGGTCTCACTCCTTTTTAACCCAGAGGTCACGGCGTCTGTGATTTCTAACGAGAATGTCAAATTTGGACTCGTTTGACCATAGAACACTTTTCCACTTTGAAACAGTCCATTTTAAATGAGCCTTGGCCCACAGGACACGATGGGGCTTCTGGACCATGTTCATATATGGCTTCCTTTTTGCATGATAGAGCTTTAGTTTGCGTCTGCAGATGGCACGGCGGATTGTGTTTACCGACAGTGGTTTCTGGAAGTATTCCTGGGCCCATTTAGTTATGTCAATGACAGAATCATGCCGATGAGTGATGCAGTGTCGTCTGAGGGCCCGAAGACCATGGGTATCCAACAATGGTCTTCGGCCTTGTTCCTTACGCACAGAGATTTATCCAGTTTCTCTGAATCTTTTGATGATGTTATGCACTGTAGATGTTGAGATTTGCAAAGCCTTTGCAATTTGACATTGAGGAACGTTGTTTTTAAAGTATCCCACAATCTTTTACGCACTCTTTCACAGATTGGAGAGCCTCTGCCCATCTTTACTTCTGAGAGACTCTGCCCAGAGATGGGCACTCGAGTTAGTGACTCGAACTCGAGTCACACTCGAGTCGCATTTTTATAGACTTCAGACTTGACTCAGACTCGACCTGAAATGACTCCAGACTTGACTCGATTCGAGGAAAAGGACTCGTGAATATTCTAAAAGCAACTCGAGTCTTTCCGTAAATACTTATATAACCGTATCTGCACCCTGGCATCCAACCGGACTGCGAGTCCAACAGCAGCACTATTTTAAGTGAGCAGTGCGTCAAAACAGCGGAGCGGATCACATAACAAGCGCTCAGGGTCGTTTATGGCAAATATCTTTCAGCACTTTATAATCTAGTATTTTTATCTAAAGCCAAATGCGCTTAATTCAAGCCCTTTCAGCTCCGTGCGTTTTCTCTTTCTCTCCAGACACGCCCCGGCGCCAAGTTCAAGAGCTGCGGATGACACGGATATTTTAACAACAACAGAAACAATGCTGCAAATCTAGTTATTTTTCTTACTATCTATTTATCTCTCAATAACCTATGACTCTGACTGTTCAAACCAGATGTGACAAGACGTTTCTGATCTACATTTAGCATGATTTATCTGTAGGCTAAGAACATTTCAAAAGAATCATGTAATTATAATTGGGAAAATTGTTGTTAGATGGCTAGGTGTTACATGTCTGCCTGTCCGAGTCCCCGTTTTCCTTATTTGTTTAGTTTCCGTTTCTTGTTAATTATCTGTGATTGTCCCCACCTGAGTTTGATTACCTTGTTTGCTCTTTTTGTTCTCCCTCCTATAAATGTCCTCAGTTCTCCCTGTATGTTTGTCCGTGAGTTAAGTTTAATAAATGGTTTAGTGAGTTGAAGCTATTTGTCCTCTCGTCATCCTTTTTATATTTACCTTCGCCGATGCCACAACCACACACCATTTATTAAACGTAACAGAATCACGGACCTCTACAGAGATGGACTTCGTGGAAGCAGTCGCCGCCCTAACCTTCCTGAATCTCCCCTTTTATAAGTTCGCGTGTGAGTTCTGTGAACTCGCCGCGGCAGCGACGTTACCGGACTCCACCATCATCGGAATGTTCCGGCTCGGGGCCACTTTCCACCGTCCCGTGGACCTCCCAGACACCACGGGATTGTGTTGGAGAGAGGCCATTCTTCTGTGTCTGGGAGTCGTCCGGGCCCGAGCCGGAACTAACGCGCCTGCCGCGGCTCCCCCACGCCAACCATCATCCCCGACTCTTCCTCACCAGCCACCATCTGCGATCCACGAATTCTCGCCGCCGTTCGCGGCTACGGCTAACCCGCCGACAGAGAGTTCGGCAAGCCCGCCTGAAAGTATGGCAAAACCTTCGCCTCTGCTGGTCCCGTCCAGCTCACCTTCGCCTCCGCTGGTTCCGTTCAGCTCCGCGCCGCCCGAGCACATTCAAGAGTCCGCGCTTCAAGAGCGCCCCCCCTGCGCCGAGAAGGCGCCTCCCTAGTTCCGCGCCGCTCGAGCGCATTCAAGAGTCCGCGCTTCAAGAGCGCCACCCTGTGCCTGCGCCAAGAAGGCGCCTCCCTAGCTCCGCGCTGTCCAAGCGCCCCCCTGTGCCTGCGCCAAGAAGGCGCCCCCAAGAGTCCGCGCTGTCCGAGCGCCCCCCTGTGCCTGCGCCAAGAAGGCGCCCCCGAGAATCCGCGCTGTCCGAGCACCCCCAAGAGTCCGCGCTGTCCGAGCGCCCCCAAGAGTCCGCGCCCCCAAGAGTCCAAACAAAGATTGAAAGCCCCTAATATCAGCCTTAAAATTTGGGAGGGGGGGGCTATTCCCCTACGTGTCCTGCTCCATCTTGGGCGCCCAAGCTCCTGGATCCTCCATGGGCGCCCAAGCTCCCTGCTCCACCTAGGCCTCCCAGGCTCCCTGCTCCTCCTTGTCCTCCCAAGCCTCCTGACCCGCCTTGGCCTTCCGAGTCCCCTGACCCGCCTTGGCCTTCCGAGTCCTCTGACCCGCCATGGCTGCCGGAGTCCCCTGACCCGCCATGGCCCTCGGAGTCCCCTGATCCGCCCTGGATGCCTCCCCAGTATCCGGTATCTCCGTCCTGCACCGGCATCCAGGGCGCCCCCCTCCCCATTGGTACTGTTACGGTGCGGGATGCGCCTACCGGAAGGGGGAGATACTGTTACATGTCTGCCTGTCCGAGTCCCCGTTTTCCTTATTTGGTTAGTTTCCGTTTCTTGTTAATTATCTGTGATTGTCCCCACCTGAGTTTGATTACCTTGTTTGCTCTTTTTGTTCTCCCTCCTATAAATGTCCTCAGTTCTCCCTGTATGTTTGTCCGTGAGTTACGTTTAATAAATGGTTTAGTGAGTTGAAGCTATTTGTCCTCTCGTCATCCTTTTTATATTTACCTTCGCCGATGCCACAACCACACACCCGCGTAACACTAGGATAGAACTTAAACTTTGAAACTGCCGGTTATCTTTCTTTTCTGCTCAAGATGAGAATGTTTTGATTATTGTATGCACTCTTCACAGATTGGAGAGCCTCTGCCCATATTTACGTCTGAGAGACTCTGCCTCTCTAAGATATCCCTTTTATAGCTAATCATGTTACAGGCCTGATGTCAATTAACTTAATTAGTTGCTAGATGTTCTCCCAGCTGAATCTTTTCAAAATTTCTTGCTTTTTCAGCCCTTTTTCAGGTCTTTTTTGAGACTTATAGCAGGCATCAAATTTGAAATGAGCTCATTTAGTGGATAAAAGTGTAAAATTTCTCCATTTAAACATTTGTTATGTTCTCTATGTTCTATTGTGAATAAAATACTGGCTCATGTGATTTGAAAGTCTTTTAGTTTTCATTTTATTCAAATTTTAAAAAACATCAAATTTAAAAAAACAACAATTTGGGTTGTAGTATTTTTTTTATTAATAGTATAATCATTTATAAATGAATAGTATTTTCTATATTCATTGTGACGTTGTGATATAAATCTCTCAAACATGTATTAGATGCATTATCATGTATTAGTTCACTTTTGCCTTCATTTTCTTTTTCCAGGTGGTGAAAATGATGATCATCGTAGTGGTGACCTTTGCCATCTGCTGGCTGCCATACCATGTATATTTCCTTGTTACGGGGTTGAACAAGCAGCTGGTTCGATGGAAGTTCATTCAGCAGATCTATTTGTCCGTCATGTGGCTTGCCATGAGCTCCACCATGTACAACCCCATTATTTACTGCTGCCTGAACAGCAGGTAAGACTCTACTTAGAGCATGCCACAGAGATTTATGACACAAATGCATTTTGTCATAGCAACATGAGTGTTGTTCCCTCTGTTTATTGCATGAATAAGCCTTATCATGCAGTAATGGACACACTTGAGATGTTCCACTTTTTGTGATGTATTACTCATAAATCAATGATTGAAATGAAAGTGTTATTAATAATCAGTCCAAGTGAAGGACAGGGACAGGAAACAGGCTTTAGATGACGCAGTGTGAATTTCCTTTTTTAGCAATAATCTTAACATATTGAGTTCTGAAAACACAGAAAAATGTGGACTAAGGTCCAAATGTAGACCCAACCTTGGATCCACATGGTCCATAAATGATTTCCTATTGAATTAATTAACAAAATTTAAGGGGTCATGAACTGCCTTTGTTTTTTATTTTGTACTGTTCTCTGAGGTCCACTTATAATGTTATCAAGATTTTTACATTAAAAAAAATCATAATTTAGAAGTAATAGGCTATTTTCTATCCTGTTTTTAACCCTCTCATCAGAACACTCTGTTTGAATAGGCGTGGTGGATTGTAGACTCCGTAAATGCTCACTGCTATGATTGGCTAACAGTTGTATATGTTTGATAGCCTACGTCCTTCATAGATTGACACTGCTGTAATTTAAAAACACATAAATACATATCAAATGATCTGTTTAACAGACAAAGCAATAATGATCATGTAATAAAAATAGTTACTCACACTTCTGTGGTGTGACGAATCCACTATAGTTGGCACAGCATCTTTTAGTTTCAGTCTTTCTGAAAATCCTGTGTCAAATTGTGCCTTGATGGTAAACGAATTTGCGGTAAAATGAAGTGAACAAATGACCAAGCAGAGCCCTGCATTTCAGCCCGGGCCCAGCGAGCCCCGACTTATGGCCAGGCTTCAGGCCAATTTTTACGTCATAGCTCAGACGCGGGCCAGGCATCGGGCCTGTTTTAGGCTTCTCCTTATTTTTATATTTTAGACATCAATCAATTATGGTGATGAAAAAAATTTGCAACGCTGGTGGAAACAATACGAGACCGTGCTACTGCAACTGTCAAGAGCAGCTCGGACGGTGTTTAGTGTCCCTGCCAGCAGCAGCGAGCATGCCTTCAGCGTGATCTTCTGCTGCATAGTTGAATCAATAAAAAACTAGTGTTCTCTGAGTCAGTTTTGCAAAGATGAAGTTGACGATCCTGACTCGGCTTCTCCTCATTGGATGCACCTTTAAAGAGAAATGCATCTTTATGGATTACATAATGAAATAGTTTTTGCTTTAAAGTAGTAATTCAAAGCTTTCTATGGATCTATTTATCATGTCTGTGTTGCAAGTATTTGCTGAGTTTCGGTTCATCATTGTGAAGCACTCCTGTTCAAGACCGAGACGGCAGAAAGCTCATCCTGTTTGTTTTCTTTATTTTATAAAAGCAAAATGTTTTGTTGATATTGTGAGTGCACACAAATAAAAGTTGATACTTTAAAGTTCCGAATGATATATTACTCTTACCTTTTTGAGCAAAAATTACGGCGTATTTTAAGTTGTTTCCACTGTTAGAAAAAAATGCAAGTGATCCCCCCTCTCCGCACAAACGATTGGCTATGCGTCTAACAGCACACATTTAAATGGGTTAAACTTTTAATCTAACATTGTGATATGCTTGAACTGTTTTATATTTATAGATTTTATTTTAGGCAAGTCGTGATGATTTGAGAAGGCTAAATTTACCAAACATTGGCTATGATCAACTCACTGTCTGCCGCTGGCCGCTTGGTTGTTACTTTAAAAAACAAAACTTTACATTTAATGAACAAAAATGCTAGGGCCTATATTTGAGGCCCATGCAGGGCTCTAGGACCAAGTTCTTACTGATGCAGTCTGACACTTCATTAAAAAATTCAAGTTATCGTTTGGTTTCTGCATAGAACTGTGTTTGCCCCTCTCTTTATTTACACAGCATGTGTGAATCGGTGGGCGGGGCTAAACAGGCAGTTATGTAGAATTTGTGGGTGCGGGGCTAAACAGGCAGTGATGTAGAAGCAGGAGTTGATCTTCTTCTTTGGAGGCAGTGTTTAGCCACACTATTACATCATAGAGTGGCACATTCCACAACCTCTTGTTTTGGCAGATCGGCTTCAATACAAGCTGTTTTTAGACTAATGAGAAAGTTTTGAGGTCTGAAATGTACAGAATGTTTTTATAGCACAATGACATCTTATATGTCAAAGGATCAAAGGAATTTAGATTTCTCAGTTCATGACCCCTTTAACATAACACTTTTCCCACTTTTCCCTATCTTTATTTACTGATCGTAATGTTGTTTCAAACATGTATGCTGTTATTTTGGTCTTTTGGAACTCTTGAAGGTTCTTAAAAGTTTTCCTTTCTTGCTCCAAAAGAAAGAAAGGAAGAAAGTTATAAAGGTGAGGGTGAATGAATAATGAAAAAAAAGTTTTTGGGTGACTATTACAATGCAGCGTAACAAATCTTTATTCTTCCTGTGTTTAGCCAACAGGAAATAAGACATGCAGAGTTGAATGTTATGACAACAGCACAGGGACTATTAGAAAGTGCTTTAGAGTCAATGATTTTGTCCAAGGTTTTAATTAAAGGAATGTTCCTGATTCAATACAAGTTAAGCTCTATCGACATCATCCTTGGTGTGTCGTCGATCACCACAGAAGAAAATTTCGATGTTCTTTAGTTTGTTAAAAACTAGAAGTCATGTTTACAGCACACTTACAATGAAAGAAAATGCTCTGATTAAAATGTTCACTGTTAAAAAAATAAAAATAAAAATAAATAAATAAATAACATTGTAAATGGGATTAGTATGATTAAAAATGTATTTGTTTATATCCAACTTACAATTCCAATCATAACCATTTGAAGTCAGTACACCTGACAACCAGAGAAGCACTATAAAGAAAAAAACCTAACAAGTATTACATTGGTAACAAAGTATATACGGCTAGGATTATTTGAGATAAATGATTTATAATGAATATTTAGGATTTATTAAAGATTAAAGACATTAATTCTGCACTTGGACATTTACAGTGAAATACACAATTTTTATTTTTTATTTCATGGCTATACAAAATCATTGGCATGAAATGGCTGTCTTAGGTTTGGTTAAAAGCTCACTGTACCTTACTGTGAGAGCTATATAGAAGTCTGTTACATGGCTTCCCATAAAATGTAGCTAATGACCTTTATACAGCTCTGCAGTTTTATTTTTTTTTTTTTTTTTTTTTGAGCACTCTACCAGTTGTAGCCTGGCAACCGTTGCTATCCACCATTAACTTGATCAGCCTGGGACAGCCATAGCATTGACTTTATGTAAATGCACCACAGATGGAATACATGGCTAAAATGCAAGTCTGGATGATAAATAATCCACATCTAATTTCTGCAGGTCCCATTTGGCTTAGTTCGAAATGACACCAGTACCAGAGCATGACAATTTGCAACCATACGCTATTCAATAACCAGAAATTCATTATCAAAGAGTTGAATACAACAGAGAAAAAAAAAAAAAAAACAGCTGCTGTTTAGTGTACCTGGCAATTTTGGATTATTAAAAGTACATAGCATAGACTTGTTATGTTGGCAGCAGACTCTGACATCTAACCTATGATATTGGTTTTCTCTTTGTCCTGTGCAGTCAATTGGACTTGACAAATTGATTGTGTTTAATGGCTTTTGGCCATTTGCAAAGATTTTTTCTTTCCATTCTCATTCTTATGAAAGCCCGTTTGCACCTCAGGGTAAAAAAAAAAAAAAAAAAAAAAGTAATTGTAAAATAAAGTTTTAAATAAGAAACACTGTTTGACATTTGTAGTTGCAACATATATAAAAGTGAAATATATAAGATCATGCATAAAGGCCCTAGTAAAAATGCATTGAAATGCATTTTTTTTTTCATGCTAAGTATACTACAAATACATTTACATATTTATGTACTTAATAAAAATACCCTGCAAGTGTACTTTTACAACCCGAATTCCGGAAATGTTGGGACGTTTTTAAATTTGAATAAAATGAAAACTAAAAGACTTTCAAATCACATGATCCAATATGTTATTCACAATAGAACATAGAGAACAGAACAAATGTTTAAACTGAGAAATTTTACACTTTTATCCACTAAATGAGCTCATTTCAAATTTGATGCCTGCTACAGGTCTCAAAAAAGTTGGCACGGGGGCAACAAAGGGCTGAAAAAGCAATACATTTTGAAAAGATTCAGCTGGGAGAACATCTAGCAACTAATTGAGTTAATTGACATCAGGTCTGTAACATGATTAGATATAAAAGGGATGTCTTAGAGAGGCAGAGTCTCTCAGAAGTAAAGATGGGCAGAGACTCTCCAATCTGTGAAGAGTGCGTAAAAAGACTGTGGAATACTTTAAAAACAACGTTCCTCAATGTCAAATTGCAAAGGCTTTGTAAATCTCATCATCTACATTGCATAACATCATCAAAAGATTCAGAGAAACTGGAGAAATCTCCATCTGCGGATGCCAACTAAAGCTCTATCATACAAAAAGGAAGCCATATGCGAACATGGTCCAGAAGCGCTGTCATGTCCTGTGGGCCAAGGCTCATTTAAAATGGACTGTTTCAAAGTGGAAAAGTGTTCTATGGTCAGACGAGTCCAAATTTGACATTCTTGTTGGAAATTACGGACGCTGTGACCTCCGGGCAAAAGAGGAGGGAGACCTTCCAGCGTGTTATCAGCATTCAGTTCAAAAGCCAGCATCTCTGATGGTATGGGGGTGCATAAGTGCATACGGTATGGGTAGCTTGCATGTTTTGGAAGGCACTATGAATGCTGAAAGGTATATAAAGGTTTTAGAGCAACATATGCTCCCCTCCAGATGACGTCTATTTCAGGGAAGGCCTTGTGTATTTCAGCAGGACAATGCAAAACCACATACTGCAGCTATTACAACAGCATGGCTTCGTAGTAGAAGAGTCTGGGTGCTGAATTGGCCTGCCTGCAGTCCAGATCTTTCACCTATAGAGAACACTTCAAAGATGACCACAAACTCTTCAGCAGCTGGAAACCTATATCAGGCAAGAATGGGACCAAATTCCAACAGCAAATCTCCAGAAACTCATAACCTCGATGCCCAGACGTCTTCAAACTGTTTTGAGACCTGTAGCAGGCATCAAATTTGAAATGAGCTCACTTTGTGCATAAAATTGTACAATTTCTCAGTTTAAACATTTGTTATGTTATCTATGTTATACTGTGAAAAGAATATTGGCTCATGTGATTTGAAAATCTTTTAGTTTTCATTTTATTCAAATTTAAAAAACGTCCCAACATTTCCAGAATTAGGGTTGTATAGTATGCTAAACCAGTATGCTTAAAGTCTGCTAAATTGCAACAACTAGAGTGTACAATTAATATTGCATTTTTGCATAGATTTGTTCAGTTTTTCATCTGGTTTTGTATATGTTCTTGTCTGTGCTCAGGTTTCGGGCTGGATTTAAACGTGTTTTCCGCTGGTGCCCTTTTGTGCGGGTGTCAGACTATGACGAGCTTGAGCTGCGGGCCATGCAGCATAAAGTTGCGCGCCAGAGCAGCATGTACACACTCTCAAGAATAGAGAGCACCGTCGTAGCTGTGTGTGACCCCTCGGAGCCAACAGGCCACCCAGGCCGGAAGAGCCTTCACAACCACCAGCACAACGGCTGCTCCAACCCCACCAAGAGCAAAGAAGTAACGTATATGCCAAGCGACCTGAAGGAGGAATTCTGCTGAGATGGACTTTGACGTAAGATTCACACTGATGTATCAAGCACAGCCGAATTCAAAAGTAGACTGTTTATTTGTGTCATATCATTAATTGCAAATGCGAATATATAACACATAAACAGCATCTTGATACAGTAGTGTTTTGTGGAGCATGTCTGGTGCGCTTTGCCAGTCTAAAATTTTAGTCACCCCCAGCACTCATCACCACAAAGACCAATATTGTCCAACATCTGAGGAGCACTTTGTCCGTAGCAGAAATTGTAGATAGCGGCTGCCCTTTGATGCCAATCAGGTCATGTTCTCTTTCATCATGTGGTTAGCAAGGTTAGCATGCTACCTCAATGCCAAAGTTTTTATTTCTCCCAGGAGCTGAACGCTCAATTCTTGTTAAAATCTCTTGTTTGAAAAGGTTCAGACTGATCCTGAGCTGGTAAATGAGCAGGTGTGTTTCCAGCACACGAGCAGCTTGGCTGAATCGTGAAGGGAAATTTGTTAACTTCATATTCTCTCTTGTTTAATCTAAAACATTTAATGTAATTGATGAGATGGTAAACCAATTGTGCATCACCTTATCAGCATAGCAATGATCAATTTTGGAATTTGACCTTGTTGCAGACAGAGGCGATGTTTGGAATAGCTTACTAGCATATTATTACTACTGCAGTATGTATGTGCAGTATGCAGATTTTCTGTTTGCATGGAATAACTGGATGACTTGCTCATTTGGCAGAGAGCACTGCGTTTTGTGTTACTTTTGCAATTCTTATTACTTTTTATGACCTTTTCCAATGTGATGAAAGAACTGGCAGTTTTCTTTGTTGTTACATTGTTTCATTGGTCTGCTGATCAAATTTTTATTTGTTTCTACAATAACTAGGTGCTGTATGCTGAATTAAACATAAGCAAGGTCTTGTCAAAATAATGTAGCATGATGCTGTTTGAAATGTTTGCATAATGTGTACAGTTGCACATGCCATTTTTAAAATATAATGCATACAGTGTTGTGCATTAGATTTGGCAAAAATGCAGTACATGAAATATTATTACAGCTTAAAATAACTGATATATACTTTAGAAAAGATTTATTCCTGTGATGGCAAATCTGACTTTTCAGCATCATTACTCCAGTCTTCAGTGTCACATGAGCCTTCAGAAATCATTCTAATATGCTGATTTGCTGCTCAAGAAACTATCATTATAAAAATTGAAAATCGTTCTGTTGCTTAATATTTTCTAGAAAATGTCTCCCCCCTCCCCAGGATTCTTTGATGGATGCTTCAAAATTACAACATTTATTTGAAATAGAAGTCTAGTGTAACATTAGAAATTATTTTGATCGCTAAAATGCATCCTTGATGAATTTCTTACTAACCCAAACTTTTTTATATAGTGTACATATACTTCAGTTTTACATTTGCAAATAGTATGCTAGCTGGCACATAATTTTAATGCTTAAAATTAATCAACTCTTAATCAAAACTAATTCAATTTAAATTAATCAGCTAATGCCTAATATCAGCCGATTAATCAGTTCAACTGACTAGTGCTAAATATGCTAGTATATTTGATCCAGAACATAGCCAGGGTGTAAGATGACTGTGGCTACATCTGCACTAATCTGGATGCATCTGAAAATGTTTTTATTTCAAAGCGCTCTCCATCCACAGTTGCATGTTTTAGATGTTTCTCGTCCACACTGAAATGTGATAGGATGATACTGAGGGACCACACATAAGTTCTCACTGTATTCTTCTGCCACAATCTGTTTATTACCAAAATGTATCGCAATTAATCGCCATTGGTTTAAAAATACAACTGCTCTCATGTTTCATGTTTTTTCTGTCATCTTTGCAGAAATGGAATATGAAGATTGTACAAAGTAGCATATCTTTAACAACACTGTAAAAGTGTAAATAACAGACATCTTACCATAGATATCTTACCTCATCATACCTCTGTGTTTTCAAATGTATCTTTTTAGGAGAGCATCTTCAAAAATATATGTTTTTGTAGGACAAAAATGGCATCTCAGTGTAGAAGGAAGGCCAAACAGAGAAAAAGACAGCTTCAAATGTATTCAGATAAGTGTAGACATAGATTGTGTTTTTCTTTTGACATATTTCTGCAAAGAAAATGGGTGATATTTTTGGTTTACCTGAGGCCGAAGCTGGTGTGATTTATTTGGTATGTTTGATTTCCCTGGCATTGCATCATTACTTTATATGGAAGTCAGTCACCTTTTTGCAGCTGGCAACTATATTCTGGGAGCAATGCTGGTGTAACTACTTGCTTATCTGCCAATTCAATGACTGGCACAGACTATAACTGGATGTTATAGTGATGATTATAGTGTAGTATAGTATCACACGGTTTCCACAACAGATCAACACCTCATATTGTTTTCTAATCATTAACCTCCCAAACTTTGCTCATTCTAGCCTTTACTTCTTATTTTTCAGATTTCATTGAAACTCTGCTGGAAAGCTGGTGTTTCGTTTGTACTGTTGAATGAAGCTTCCAGCTGAGCAGCAGTGAGGGGTCTGTTTCTCAAACTAGAGACTGTGATGTATTTGTCCTCTTGTTGTTGGTCATGGGGCCGTTCACATTCTGTCCTGGTTAGATATAGTTTGCTCTCTTCTTTAGAGACAGTAGTCATGGAACAGCCATCATCTCACGAAAGAACAGACTATGACATTTCTTGGAAAAAAATATGTTTGTGTCTGGCCTTTTCTAAAACAAAATATGACACATATGTTTCAGAAAGTGAAAAAACATTGTATTACAGTACATTAGAATGGTTTCATAATTTATATAACAAAAGACTGGAGTAATGGCTGATAGAAATGAGGCTTTGCATGTATCAGAAGTAAAAATTTGATTTAGTAAATATAAATGTTAATAAAAGCATAAAAGTAAATATAATATATAAAGTTATAATATTTTAATAATAATACTTATTATTATTGTTGTTGTCATACCTCATTTTTTTTTGTAGTCTTGTCAAAAAAAGAAAAACAAACAAACCCAAATAAATCAGGTTGACGATAAAAGGTTTTGCTTAAAATGAAGGAAATAATTTTGATACCTGGATGGACTCTTACCTTGTTCAGCCTCGGAGTGATGCAAGTGCCCCATTTAAATTTCTCTCTTATCTTGTCCTTAGGTTGTTTTCCAGGGTTTGTACTCGACTCTCATGATATACTTCAAGTCTGTGCTCTTATTTTAAGCTCTGTATTATGGGAACGTAATGGGGAGGGCTCATATATTTAAACAGGTTAATAGTTTTCCCCCAAAAATGAAAATTCTGTCATTTACTCACCCTAATGTTGTTCCAAACCTGTATGGATTTATTTTTGTTCTGCGGAACATGAAAGAATGTATGTTAAAGAATGTTGCTTACAGTGACTATTGACTTCCATTGTATGGACAAAAAAAAAAAAAAGAACATTTGCAGCAACATGAGGGTGAGTAAATGTTCCCTATAGGGTTGCTGTTTATTATTATTATACATTTGCATAGATCACACTCACAGTGGAAGTTTCTCCAGCAGAGTATATATTGTTTTCCTCCATTCTCTTCATTTTACCCATTTAGAAGCAATTATGAGGTAATTCATCACTAATAAACACAAAATAAGATCTATAGCTGGCATATACACATTGATTGGTTAAGCTAAGGAGTGCTCGCCACAAACTGGAATCTTAAGTTGTTCCCTGGAAAACATGTCTGGAGGCCTTGGTATGCTCACCCTCACTGCATCACCAATTGCAAGTTTAATGGATTTTTTCCAGGTGAGGAAAGCCAGCTGTGGCCACTCAGATAAAAACGGTTTGTGCTCACTGTTTGTGCACATGTGTGCACCCAAACACGTATGTGTAACTACATGCATACAGCATATATTCATCATAATATAGTGATTTGTTTTTAATAATTGTATTTTCTTATTTTTTGTGTTTTTATTGTGCATTTTTTTCTAACACTTTGTGTCATACTCATGGTAAAACATAGGTTAGATTAATGTGGGCATAATTAAAGTATGCCAGCCTTTAAGAAAAAAAAAAGAAGAAAACATTTATTATTATTATTTACAGGAAAAAGTATGTGAATCCCTGTAGATATCCTTGATAACACATATGATTAAGAATGGATAAAAACTGTACGAAAGTATTTTTTAAAGCCTTGATGTTCTTATACAAAATTGTTTTAAAGGTGGTGGTCAGTAAATGTTTTTATCTAATAATTGATATAATAAAATAATACTTTTATTTGTCAAGGATAAATTATTTTGATAAAAAGTGACAATGTTACAAAATATTTAAATAATTAAATGTAAAATATTTAAATAAATGCTGTACTTGCTATTTATATATATATATAAAAAAAACCTGGAAAAAAAAAGTTTCACAGTTTTATAAATGTTTAATAAATTTGTGGAAATCTGTTTGTAGACATTTCTGAGGGATCATGTGACACTGAACACTTGAGTAATGATGCTGAAAATTCAGCTTTTCCATCACAAGAATAAATTACATTAAATTTTACAGTTTTATTGTTTTTACTGTATTTTAATGCAGCCTTTATAAATATTAAAATTTTACCGACCCCAAACTTTTGAATGGAAGTGTACATTTCACTGTATATAAATATTTAAAGAGTCATCAATGTAATGATTAATCATGCTTCTACCTTTATGAATACAGACTAAATAACCTATGGACAAATATAGATTAATGACTCTCACAGTTACAATATTAAAGAAGATCGTCTATGTCCTTTGATGTTGTTTGAACAAAAGCACTTCTGGCATTTTGTGGCCTGGTTTCTTGTCTCATATCAGCTCTTTCAAAGACTTGCATAGTTCTTTGTCCTTTAAGTGACTTTCCTTGACTCTTGAACCTTTTTTGTTGTTGTTGCATTAGTTTCTATGTTTAGTGTTCATTTTGTTGATGTTCGACATCTTACATATCAGTAATCTTTAATTTGTGCATAGCTGCACTACTACAAGCCTATAACCGATGTTCTTGTAAATAGGCCAGTGCACCTGCCTGGTGAATGTGCTAAGACCATTTGAAAGTATTAAACATGAATGTAGAATACGTCATGGACATGTTTTGACAGTGTTGCACATTCCTAGCATTGCTAACAGACAATGAATGAATGATCACTCCATTATCAACTCCCATCTGTCTAAGAGAACACTTGTGAATGTATACATGTCAAAGCACCGGAGCATGTCCTTATTGCCTTATCACCGTTTCTGAAGTTAAAAAGGCCCCATATATCCTTAATGGAATGCATTCAGCAACTGAACAGTATGTCATAGTTTGTCATGTATTTTGTCGATTCCAGTGTGTACCGTTTAAAGAGACATATTTCTGTTTTTTTTCCTCCCAAATGTTTAAATGTGTTTGAGGTCTGAGGCTCAATGGATTTTTGAGCCATTCGTATTACAATTGAACACAAGGACATTTGCTTTTCTGTGTATAATGTAGTTATGTAAGCATAACACTCTGTACTTGTGGATGTTTGTGTTGGTTCTTACGTGTATTCTCTAAAACAGTATTATAATATTTTATTAGATAAGCTTTGAGATTTGTTTCATTCCGATCTAACTAATGATTGTATAATCAGTCATATAACTATAAGCTCAAATATTTGTATGCACTATTGATAGCTTGTGAAAATTAGCCTTTTTAACTGAATGTTTCAGCTATGGTTTTCTTTTTAAAACCTTGTACAAACAAGCAAACTTGCCATTTTCCCAGGCTAAATGACTATACTGGTTTACAAGCATTCACATTAAAGGAACAGTTCACCCAAAATGAAAATCTGCTAGATGAGTTTGTTTCTTATTTAGAAAAGATTTGGAAATATTCAGCATTACATTGCTTGCTCACCAATGGATCATCTGTAGTGAATGGGTGCCATCAGAATGAGAGTCCAAACAACCGATAAAAACATCACAGTAATCCACATGAATCCAGTTCATCAATTAACATTTTGTGAAGTAAAATGTAACTGTGTAGCTGTGTAGAACTGTGTAATTGAAAGAAACAAACTTGCTTCTAGCTAAAATCCACATCCATAATAACGCTTCCTTCAGTGAAAAGTCTATCCCCTGTTGTCCTCTCACATCAAAATCCACAAACATATTTTCTTTAGAATTGTTGGACTCTTGGATGCTTGATATGAGCATATTTCTCTCCTGATTCAGACAAGTTGACTTTTTCACTGGAGAAAGCGATATTATCCAGAAGCAATAGTTGGGAGTTAAAAATGTCTTGATGGATTTATTACAAGCATTATTGCAAGGATTATTGTGATGTTTTTACAAGCTATTTGGACTCTCATTCTGATGGCAGCCATTCACTTCAGTGGTGAGCAAATGATGTAATTTCTCCAAATCTGTTCCAAAGAAACAATCAAACTAATCTTAGATGGTCTGAGGGTGAGTACATTTTCAGCAAATTTTCATTTTAGAGTAAACTATTCCTTTAAGGATGAATAAAAACAGTGGGATAAAGCTATATGTTACATTGGAAAAGTTTTTACAAATGACTAGCTTTTTGGACAATGGTGTTGTCTGATTTTGCACATGATACAGCGTTTATTAATTAGTGTAATGTTTACTGTAGTATTTCTTAATTTTTTTAGTTGAATGTGTTTGGTCGAAAAGCTCTGTACTGCCAATGTTTTTGTTAGATATTCTGACTCTAGTAAAAGTATTGTAATTGCCAAACTGTGATTGATGAAAATAAATGTGTTCAAAGGCTTTTAAAATGACAAATGTGAGATTCTAGTCCTCATCGATTGAGCCCTGTCGAAACATTATTTTCAACAGAAATAATTGGTACTGCTGTTACTCAAGTTGAAATAGGGTCAGCTGAGCAATATAAACGAAAATCCCCTCTGGACTCAGTACGTTTATGATTTGTGTTAAGTTTCTGAACCACTGATCTACACTCATCTTGAGGCACTTGGAGGACTAGATGGAGTACTTTTAAGAATAGTGCAGCATCAGTCATGTGTGCACAGGATTTTTATTAAATCCGGTGTAACTCAAATGAGACTAATCCCTAACCCCCCTGATAACACTTGGTGTACTCCCTGCTGACTTGCCCTATTGGCAAAGGAATGTTCCCACACTAAAATTACATGAGTTTACAAGTGCTCACCAAATAGTGAGCTTAAAACGTCTTCAAGCAAAGATGATTTAACACAGTGAACCATCACAAACTGCAAGAATAAAAACGTATGCGTATTGGTTACTGGCTAATCTGTGACGCTCAATTTCAGAGGCCGTGGAGATGGTTGTGAATACTGAAGGGCTAAACCTTAGCACAACATTTTCATCTCTGTCATATATGTCATATAATTTCCGTACACACCAACAAAAGACAGTATATCAAATGAATGAGCAAACTCATCCACTCTTGTGACCGACACAGAACAGTGATAATATCTGGGTGAAGCTCATGTAATACTAGGAAATGGATAAATAAAATGTATTTGCTGAAAGACACAATATATATATAAAGGATATAAACTCTCAAGGGCCCCTACAAATTCATCTTGGTTCATCTTGCTGAGTGCCTGAGCTATTCGATCTCCAACTTAGACACTTTACAAGAGCTCAATCAATTTGTCCTTGGGCCAGAATTGATTTACAGCATATATTATTATACTTTCTGAACTTGCCCTGAAACTGCACATCTGGTGTGGTAAGACTGTGGATGTGTCAGTTTCGTCCTGGACAGCAGCCATAGAGACACAACAAATAGAGATGCCTTATCATGCAATGCGTGAAAGCTGTTACTAATCAATGGAGGAATATACAAAAGGAACACCAGTGTCTGAAATACTCCCACAAGGCATTTCTCTCCTTACAGGAAATGACTCAACTGGGGCACCTGATTCACTGTGACTCCGTGCCCCACTTACCTTCACTGTATTTCTCCTCTTTTATTTCCTCACTACTTTTTGTGCATAATAATGCCCATCTGTGGTAATTTTTGGTAAGTATGCCTACTTGGTTTGCATTTACACTCACACATTTCACTGACAGAAATTGCAGTCATTCGTTTTCAGAAAGAGTTGGCGATTTCTTTATATATAATCTTGCTTGTGTTATGGCTCATTAGATAGTTAAGCAGCTGAGTAAATTAAACTAGATCAGCATGATCTGGGCCAAGACCATAAACATGTCTTGAATATTTGGGGGGATTGTTTTGGCATGTTTTTGTCCCTTTATTTAAAGAAATAAAGGATTTAAAAGGAAAAATGAATTATTTTTAAATAATATTTTTATTTTTAAATATGTACTTTCATTAATTAAATGCCTAATTTGCCTAAACAGCTTTGTTAAAGTTTGATTGACATGTTCAATTTAGTGCTGTTAAATGATTAATCGCGATTAATCACATCCAAAATTAAAGGTTTTGTTTACATAATATGTGTGTGTACTGTGTATATTTATTATGTATATATAAATACAAACACATACAGCATATATTTTGAAAATATTTACATGTACTTTCATGTATATATTTATATTCATTATATATAAATATATTTCATATATAAACAGCATATTTTTCTTAAATATACTGTATGCATGCATGTGTGTGTATATATACAATATAATATAATATAATATAACAGTACACACACATATATTATGTGAACAAAAACTTTTATCTTGGATGCGATTAATCGTGACTAATCGTTTGACAGCAAAAGTTCAATTATGTATTACATTACATGATATGTAATGTAAATAATATAGGCTATTTCAGTTCAAAACTGAGAGAGAGAGAGAGAAAAAAAACTTGTATTACTTACATTTCTATCCTAACACAGTTATCAGATGTTAAATGAATAGCAACTTACCACTACCTCTTTCACTGTTAAAATTGATGTCACATTGAAATTTTGTACTTGTGTGCCTTCTTTGATTTGCCAACATTTGACAATAGCAAACGCTGTTAGTCTGCTAAAGCAGACTGTTCCTAAATAAATATATATATAAAATAACTTTTTTGTCATATTGTCATAATGAATATGTCATTGCCGTTTTCATATTTCCAGGTTGCCTTTTTTTATGGGGTTATTATTGTCCTCCTCAATGTGTACCTTCCTTGATGTGAGCTGATTTGGATCACTAAATAAATCAAATAAATATATTATAAATAAAACTAAACAAATATATAATATATTGAGTAAGATTCAAATAATGAGTTAAGGGCAAAATTAACAATCATTAGCTTTAAAAAACAAAACAAAAAAACTGGAATCTACATAAAATCTGTCACAGTAGTTTTCATTTTCAAATTTGCTTTTCAAAAAAAAAAAAGCAACAAGGTCTGATGAGTCATCAGCCACTCTATTTTCAACATCCGCATGCTGTTAATGTTTGAGGAAAGCCACAGGATCCTAACCCACAATCAGTCTGTTGCCTGTTGTTAAACACGATAGGAGACTTATAATGATATAGAGCTGTTGATCTTGTGGGATGCATTTGATATGATGATTGTTCAGCAATTGTCCAAATAATATTATGTTTCTTTATAAATGAGGTGATAGCATATCATGAATTCCAGAGGGATGGGCTGTCATACACCTTATTGTTAACATTTACATTTGTGTTTAAACTATGTGGTGTTTTTTCAAGGCTCAATTGTTGTAAACCGTGTCTCCTTTGTCCTACCATAAGCACTTGCTTGGTCACTGTCCATGGTCCTGATGTTATAAACATCCACCGGAGCCACAATAAATGGCCCTTAGACGTGATTGCTTGTTGAATGTCTTATACTGTTTTCATTAGATTGCATCTGCCCAGACGTCTCAAAGAAGACATTGCTGAATTGGACCATTTGACTTTTCATTTTCTCTCACAGAGATATGATCTCTGTGGAACTTGTCCTTATAGTCCCTTATGGAGAAATCAGGGACCGAGACACTTTTTCATCATGTCGATATGGTGCTTCACCTTCATAGTGCTTGATTTGGGTCCCACTCTCTCATAGTCCAACAAATCACAGAAATATATGCTTCTGGCAACAAATGCTGAGGGGCTAGTAATGTATCCCAGTCATTTCAGTCTCTCACATCCATGTAATGTTAAATTATACACTGAGGAGGGCTGGTGTTCACAAGCCTCTTTGAAATATCAAGGAGACCTTACTTTTAGCTTAAGGAAATGGGTTCAAATGATGTGAAGTCAGTGAATGCCCAGAAGGGACATTTGGAAATGGGGTCCCAGTCACCTCCCTGCTCATCAACCATCTGCTTCTGCATTCACTTCAGAGTAAGGATCAAATATAGTTGTACTCTGTAACCAGATGTTCCGATATGCAGGGCTGCAGCAGATGCCAATGCAAGACAAAGCGTTGACACAATGCAGCTGCAACATTTGAGATAGTCTGTATGCATAGGAATGCCTCTACCACCAATCCACCTGTTCTTTTGCACCTGTTATCCTGAAGGTGGAATAACATCCAATAGTGATGGTGAACATATCTTGAAGGATTCTATTATGCTACCCAAGCCTAAACTTAAAGGGATAATTCACCCTTAAATGAAAATTCTGTCATCATTTACTCACTCTCATGTCTGAGATTTCTGTCCTTCCATTGACAGTCTATGCAACTACCACTTTGACGCTTCAAAAAGTTCATAAAGAGATCATAAAAATCTGAAATGAGTGGTTTGGTCCAAATTTTCTGAAGAGACTCGATCACTTACTTATGATGAATAGATTTAAATTTCAGCTTTTATTCACATATTTACATTGATAAGTGAACATGAACAGAAGCTCAGCCATACTTGCTTAATGCATGAGAACAAATCTTATTGGTTCTTATGGAAGCTCAAACATGTTGTGTTACACACAAGAATGAACCTTATGGGTTCTCACACATTAAGCAAGCATACACGAGCTTCCATTTGCCATAACCAATGTGTGCATTGATTAATGTTTATATGTGAATAAAAGCCTAAATTAAATCTGATCATTATATAAAGCAATCAAGTCTCTTCAGAAATTTGGACTAAACAGCTGCAGTTCATATGGATTAGTTTTGTCTCTGAAATGAACGAAGGTCTTACAGGTTGATGATGGACAACTGATGACAGAATTTTAATTTTTGGGTGAACTACACTGTAAAAAAAATCTTCTTAAAAAAAATCAACTTAAATCAACTTACAATTTTAAATTGGCTTAACTTGTTTTTTTTTTTTGTTTTTTTTTACAGTGTATAAGTACCATAAATATACATGTTAGTACCTAAATGGTGCATATTATTACCTTTGAAATGGTACCATCCAGTGATAGTTTTATACCATTTTTCTCTGAGAGTTCATGTATCATTGGTTTTTTATTGATTTATTTTCTTTACCTTCTAATGTTTAATCCAAAAGACAGACTTCTCTCTTCAACGTATATCCCAATATGTATATTCAAACTTAACCTATGAATGGTTCTATATGTAGGTAAAAATCATATTTAGCACCCTTAAAGACCTACAAACACCGATGAGGCCAGGCTTGTCATTTCACATCATTAGTTAATTTGATTGCTGTTAATTTAGCACCTGTTAGTGATGCCATTTTCATACTTCATATTTATCAGCACTTCACTCTGTGTATTACCTGCCTGCAAAATATGACTTTTAAATAATGGTTTTGAGTTATTGTGGCATAATAATATTTTGAGGGTGCTTTGAGTAGCCCATTTGGGGAATAAAATGCAAAAACTAAATTAAACCTTCACTTTAGCTTCCCCATTTGCATTTTATCATTATGCTTCTGCCACATGATTTGTTTTGATTTTCAGGAAACTGATCAAGAAAATAGGCTGTTAAATAAAAAAAAAAAAAATAGAGTATGATTTACTTAGTGTAACTGGTGTTATCACTATTCTTCTCACATCTGCAGATAGTCCATTCTTATTATGTTTATAACAATACTAATCACATGAATGGGCTTCTCTCTTGTGCAATCATGTCAGTGAGCTGTGCTGAGATACTGATTACTGGATCTTTTTGAAGGAATGCCTATCCTTTGTCTTATCTTAAATGCTGAAGCCAGTTCAATACGATGTGGATTACTGTAGTAAAAAAGATACACTAGGTCTTTGTGTGTCTGTCAATTCATTTTTTTTTTCTCTAATTTTGCTGATGTTTTTTGGATGAATCCAAGACAGAATAAGGGCGACGATATTGACCACTCAGAAATATGAAAATAAAAATCTCAATATAGTTTCTGTAGGAATAGACTTGTACAAAATAAACTTGGAAACACTTCAGATATTTTGACATTTGAGACATTGTGTTCCAAAGAAGAAGAAAGAGTCATTTTTGGAACTAACTGTGGGTGAGAAAATAATGAAAATATATATACTTTTGGGTGAACTATCCTTTTAAAACAGTGTGCATTTGCTTCTTTTGCCATTCCATAAATTACTGATAGATAAAATTAGATCCCTCAACAATTCATGTTGAACTCAAGAAACAATAGATGTCTGTTTTGATTTGTGTTAGATCCAAAAGTTTTATCTCAGATCCGCCCATGCAGAGGAGAAAAGCATCTTTTTCAAACTGTGCTTTTGGGAAACCCTCAAGAAATCGTCTCGCACTATGAAATGTTTCAAGATAAAGTGTTGTCTCTAAGCTGCAGCAGATAGCTGTGCCCTGCTTCCATTGCATGTTGCCACTGGCGCCCACAGAACCTTTCTCTGAGCAGTCCACCAGAAAAAAGAAAAGAAGAAAAAAATGAATTAAAGTGGATAGACAGATTGAAATTACAGAATGAAGGATTGCTGGCAAAAGAGACGAAACCAGGCTATTTAGTATGAGTGTTCAACACTGGTCTTGGAATGGAATGGGTGAAATTCAATAATTCAGGAATGTCAGACATGAGGCTCTATAGATACTGACAGATGCCATCTAAAAATGACAGTTTTGTCATTTTATAGTAGTTTTTGGGTATATACTGTATATATAAGGCAGGATTTAACGACCTTTAATCACCTTTTATTCCATGTCTAAATACAACAGATGTTACTGTACATTGGCATACTGTGACTGAATATGGCTTACTTAGTTTAAGAGGCTTTGACGATTTCACAAGACGAAATGAGCATGATGGTGCCTCTTAGTTCACTGGTCTTTTCAAATCGAGTTCATGTCATGATCAAGGGCCAGATATCTCTGAACATTCTCCTCAGGGCATAAGACTTGCTCAGATGTAACCTATTCTATTTAAGTTTGCTAAGTCGAGCAAGAAATCAAATCTTGATATGATATATGAGGGAATGACACACAAGGAGTGAGGAATTCAAAGAGAGATGTGAAATATTTTGTATTTGTATGTTACATGCAATATTTACTTTCATGAGTTTACAAATCTCCAGATAGGAATTACATATGCCATATATTTGGCACAGATGCATGATCAAAACATGGAATATAATTTTTTGCTTGCTTATTTTATTTTTGGTCACTGAAGAAAGATTTAAAGTCCATGTAATGAAAATCTCTTTGAAAGCATGGATGGATTTCCCATCGGGCGGGAAGCTCAATCTTCTGGACTTTTAGGACTCATCTCGTCATATTCACAAGCTTCTTCTGTAGCTGAGCTTCAACTGCTTGGCACCGAACCTAGACTCTTCAAATGAAATTTCTGATAATCAGGATTTCTTGCATTAATTATTTCTCAGATTTTGTCTGATTATTTGGTTTCAGTTTCTGCCAAAACTTTGTAGGTACAAGCTGTTGGGTTGGTATCTGTTCTTCTGTGGTGATGATTGAAATATTAATTTTGCAGATCCAAGCCTGCCCGAAAAATAAATTACTCAAAATCCAAAACACAGACAACAACACCAATACATATAGATTTCCTCCTATTGGTATGACAAAATGATAATCCCATAAAAGTATTATTGCATTTGTATATCATCCAAAACTTGAGTTTGTGGAAAAAAACAAAACAAACAAAAAAACAAACAAACAAAAAAAGTATGAAAAATACTGAATATATCTAACATTAAAGTAAATAACATTTCTGAAATGTGTTACAAATTCTTTTAGAACAAACAGTATACATCCATGCATGCTCTGTAGCTTTCTCTCAATAAACCTTTTCTATATTCATATTCCTGTTCTATATTCCATATTTGGGCAGAGACTTGAAGAAAGCTTTTGGTGAGCAGCAGTGACTCATGTGGGAGGCATATTTTTGAAGGCAGAATCTCCTACGTTAGAGTACCTTAAATACATGTCTGCTATTGTTTGTAGCGTATTTCTTTCTTTCTTCTCTTTTATGGAGAATTATGGAGGCTTTCATAAAAATACCAGAAATCAGAAAGTGCACAATAGTTCAATGCTTCAACAGTACTCAATGCCTGTCAATATTTACAAGTGGGAAAAGTTGATTTTAGTAAGAAGACATGAAACTTCCCACAATTTCTTTTTTACTGATGTTTGATTCTTGATGGACTCCTTGGGTTGAATCTTAATGAATTGGTCGCACTGGTTCACAAAAACGGTTTTGTTTACTAATCGTACTAATTGGAATCATTCCAAGTGTTTCTTGAATCAGTAACTCGCTGACTCATTGAACCAAGTAGGAAGCCAGTAAGTGAGTGTCTTGATCAACACATATTTTATGTTTCAAGCCATTTTTAACAGAGGAATAGCTTTCAAAAAAGTGGACTTTGGCAAAAAGGGGGTCAAAACATCATCTTACCCATTCCCATGTATGTCCCTTCTCTACACCTGCTCTATGAATGATTTGACTGCACAACAAACCAGAAAAATACATTTCTAAGTGGATGCAGAATTTCATAAAAGGCAATGAGGTGTTATAGAGAACAGCATCAACAAAGTTGATATTCTTCACAATGGATTTAGTTTTATCTGCCTTTGAAACTGAAAAAGGGAACAATTACAAGTTATTTGAGTTATGAGTCATGATCCTCAGTCCCCTGTGATACAAATGCATTTGAAATGACTGAGATGAAAGTGGTCTTGATCCTCATATATCTTGAAAAGCATCTGTTATTGGCCATTAGTGTTCTGACCAACCAGGCGGATCCCTGTAGCTGTGCTGTTTCTCAGTCTGGTTCCTCTGCTAAACAATCAGCTGTGAATCGAACGCCTACAACATGCTTTTAAAGGCACCCTTATAGCCTCATACAGCAGTACATATTGTGCTGTAAACGATCCTGCTGAATGTAGAATATATTGTTTCAATAGCAATAATTTAATCTGGTGAATAATGTAGGAGGGCTTTGCGAGCATTTACACATTTAGATACAGTATATGTCATTGGAAATGCTACTGTATGAAATGATAGGCAGCCAGAATCAGAATTCATATTAGCATATATTTGGTCAATTCATATTCTAAAATTCTGGAAGGAAAAAATAAATATACCAATCTGCAGAGTGAAGATTTACCAATTCATAATAATCACCTCTCTTTGCAGTCAAGTAGTGATGTTGAAATTTTGTGTGAGATGGGAAAAGTAGAAAGATTTTAAATCACCCTTCAGAGGTGGTCATTAAATGTACTTACAGTATATCACAATTATGCATTTGACTGGATTTCAGGGTGGTTGTAATAATGGAGTAAAATTTTCTCAGCGGGATATCACTTTATTCCTAGAGCACAGTTAAAGCAATTTCTGTTTTTAAAGGATGAGTAGTATGCCTAATATGAAGACAGAAGCATGATGTGCTGTAGAAAATAATACAACAGTATCTATCTGCCAAAGAAGAAAAAATTCAAATCACAAAACAGAACAATAACAGTCACATGGAGGAACATTTAAGAGTTAAAGAGTTGAGTTTTACCGTTTTCGAATCCATTCAGCCGATCTCCGGGTCTGGCGGTAGCACTTTTAGTGTAGCTTAGCATAGATCATTGAATCTGATTAGACCGTTAGCATCTCGCTCAAAAATGACCAACGAGTTTCGATATTTTGTCGAAATTTGAGTCAGTCTTAGTACATGATGTAACTACAGAGGAGTCAAGTTTAAAATAGGAAAAATATCGAAACTCTTTGGTCATTTTTGAGCGAGATGCTAACGTTCTAATCAGATTCAATGATCTATGCTAAGCTACGCTAAAAGTGCTACCGCCAGACCCGGAGATCGGCTGAATGGATTCGAAAACGGTAAAACTCAGCTGTTTAACTCTTGGGGAGTTGGAAAATGAGCCTATTTTCAAAAAAAGTGGAGTGTTCCTTTAAATTCTAAGCAATGTTTTTTTTTTTTTTCTTTTATCTAAGGCTTATCATTCATCTTCCTTATCAGATATGCTGTCTCTTTTAGCTATATACATCAAGTGCTGTTGTTTCCAGTTGTACCACACTGGTTTAAGGTGAATGTGTGCTAGATATGGGCTTTGTGTGGTGGCAAGATTATAAATGAATAATTACTTATGTTTCAAAACAAAATCTATTGAATGGCTTCATCAGATATGGAATACATATGGTTGACTTTTGTGGTGCATTTTTAGCAACTTTTCATCCTTTTTGTAACTTGACATGCCCTGTTTATACACTCTTCTGAAAAAGAAAAAAAAAAGTACAAAACTGTCACAACTTTCAAAAGGTACTAATATGTACACTTTAGGAACCATTTAGGGGTAAATAAGGTAGAAATATGTACCTTTTAGATTTTGTACCTATCGGGTATTGTCCCAGTGACACCTTTGTACCCTTTTTTTCTCCGAGAGTGTATAAACTCTTGTTGTCAGTTTTTCTACTTTTATATTTCACAGAAAAAGCAACAACATATGCGTTTGGAACAAAATGAAGTTGAGTAAATGAGACAGAATTTGCATTTTGGGGTGAACTATCCGTTTACATCAGTGTTTCCCTGCAGTTATTTTGCATTAGTGATTCAAAGTGCGAACTATTCAGTGAGAAACTCTCAATGAAGTCTAAAAGCGATGAGAGAGAGAGTTTTTCAGGAGTATCCCACAAGCACATCTTGTCTTTATCTTTTAATTAATTTACCTACAATCTAAAAGCATCTGATTTAGGAGTTTTTGTAATATCCATCTTTTTTTTTTTCTGCAGAGAGAGAGGATAAGGAATTCTCTCAGGCTGTGATAAACTCTCTAGCCTTCTGCCTTGGTTTATGAACTAAATGCTGAATTTAATTGAAACTGCATGTGTAATGAAGCTGCTTTAATTGGTAGAGGCTGGAGAAGTTCTTTCTTTGAGTATGTCACTTGAAGCCCATTGAAACAGGATTGGGCATCTTTATATGCAACGCCATTGTGGCTGTGTCAGTTATTAAATTTAAGATAGCTTTAGGAAAAATCGTGTTTAGGGCTGTTGGGAGCCTGTGTGCCTGTGCAGTCTGAGATGGATTGTGTTTCACACTGTTCTGCAATTAGTTGATGGAAATCTACATATTACAGCGCAGAAACATTATGGAAATTATGTTCATATGCTTACAGTCATTTGTTCAAAACCTGAAGGATATAGGCTTATGTTTGTGTAATATAGACACAGAGGCTATTTAATAAAAATGCTTTTGAATGTAATATCAGAATAATTGCAGATTTCTGAAACTGGGAAGTTGCAATAATGGATGGATTTCTTGAAAATTAATCAAGGTTGTTGCATAACAAATCCATTTGTGCACTAATCTCACTAATGACTGTGTGCTCAGGGGGCACTTTCTTTTCTGACATTTAAATGACATTGTTCACTTTTCATTTTATCCAATAATATTGCATTTGTTAAAAAAATGACATTGCATTTATTGACCATATACAGTGGGTACGGAAAGTATTCAGACCCCCTTAAATTTTTCACTCTTTGTTATATTGCAGCCATTTGCTAAAATCATTTGTTAATTTTTTTCCTCATTAATGTACACACAGCACCCCATATTGACAGAAAAACACAGAATTGTTGACATTTTTGCAGATTTATTAAAAAAGAAAAACTGAAATATCACATGGTCCTAAGTATTCAGACCCTTTGCTGTGATACTCATATATTTAACTCAGGTGCTGTCCATTTCTTCTGATCATCCTTGAGATGGTTCTACACCATTTGAGTCCAGCTGTGTTTGATTATACTGATTGGACTTGATTAGGAAAGCCACACACCTGTCTATATAAGACCTTACAGCTCACAGTGCATGTCAGAGCAAATGAGAATCATGAGGTCAAAGGAACTGCCTGAAGAGCTCAGAGACAGAATTGTGGCAAGGCACAGATCTGGCCAAGGTTACAAAAACATTTCTGCTGCACTTAAGGTTCCTAAGAGCAAAGTGGCCTCCATAATCCTTAAATGGAAGACGTTTGGGATGACCAGAACCCTTCCTAGAGCTGGCCGTCCGGCCAAACTGAGCTATCGGGAGAGAAGAGCCTTGGTGAGAGAGGTAAAGAAGAACCCAAAGATCACTGTGGCTGAGCTCCAGAGATGCAGTCGGGAGATGGGAGAAAGTTGTAGAAAGTCAACCATCACTGCAGCCCTCCACCAGTCGGGGCTTTATGGCAGAGTGGCCCGACAGAAGCCTCTCCTCAGTGCAAGACACATGAAAGCCTGCATGGAGTTTGCTAAAAAACACCTGAAGGACTCCAAGATGGTGAGAAATAAGATTCTCTGGTCTGATGAGACCAAGATAGAACTTTTTGGCCTTAATTCTAAGCAGTATGTGTGAAGAAAACCAGGCACTGCTCATCATCTGTCCAATACAGTCCCAACAGTGAAGCATGGTGGTGGCAGCATCATGCTGTGGGGGTGTTTTTCAGCTGCAGGGACAGGACGACTGGTTGCAATCGAGAGAAATATGAATGCGGCCAAGTACAGGGATATCCTGGACGAAAACCTTCTCCAGAGTGCTCAGGACCTCAGACTGGGCCAAAGGTTTACCTTCCAACAAGACAATGACCCTAAGCACACAGCTAAAATAACGAAGGAGTGGCTTCACAACAACTCCGTGACTGTTCTTGAATGGCCCAGCCAGAGCCCTGACTTAAACCCAATTGAGCATCTCTGGAGAGACCTAAAAATGGCTGTCCACCAACGTTTACCATCCAACCTGACAGAACTGGATGGCAGAGGATCCCCAAATCCAGGTGTGAAAACTTGTTGCATCTTTCCCAAAAAGACTCATGGCTGTAGATCAAAAGGGTGCTTCTACTAAATACTGAGCAAAGGGTCTGAATACTTAGGACCATGTGATATTTCAGTTTTTCTTTTTTAATAAATCTGCAAAAATGTCAACAATTCTGTTTTTTTCTGTCAATATGGGGTGCTGTGTGTACATTAATGAAGAAAAAAAAAGAACTTAAATGATTTTAGCAAATGGCTGCAATATAACAAAGAGTGAAAAATAAAAGGGGGTCTGAATACTTTCCGTACCCACTGTATATTGCTGAGTGAGAGCAGTAAAATGAGGCAAACTCAGCTGTGCTGGTTCTCATGCAGAGGATGGAGCTGGAGGAATCTCCAGTGGAGCTGTTTATTACAGCTGATGCTGGAGACTTAATCATTGCTGTGGAGAACGATGGAACTGTGTTCACAAACTGGGGCTAAGAGTGGATTGGAGCATTTAGTTTATTTGTCCCATTCAGTAGCTCTCTCACTTTGGATTAGTGAAAATCGCCTCAGCTGCAGTTTAATGTTGAGAAGCACATTGTTAGAGCTGCTGATTCTGTAACTGCTGTCATTGATTAAAAATGTCTTGTAGCTTAAAAACATTACAGTTCGGTTTATCACCTCCTAACATGCCTTGATGTTTATTGGATTTATTATTTTGGTAAAGCAGGCTGATTTAGTGATTAGAAAGAAACATTAAAGAGAATTTTGGCAGACCTTTAGGCTTTTATTTGTATTTAGATTTATTTATGTACAGAGGTGGTTTGCTGTAGTGTGTCTGTAGGAAATATCAGTTTACATGTCCAAACATTCATTTTGCCATTAATTGTAATAATCCAGTCAGATTTTTGTTTGCACAAGGAGTCTTACAACAGCCAGTGCTCCACACAGAGATCTGATCACACCATCTTCAGTTTGTCTGGAATGACATGAAGAAACAAAACAAACTGGGACAGACAAAAATTTAAACTTTTTTCCACCTATTTGTATGCAAAAAATTAATTCAATTAATAATAATAAAAATAAACAAAGCAAATTACTAGTGACCTCAGACTTTTATAGGCACACTGTATATTTAACAGTGTATCAGTACAAGTATCAGTATCTTGTAAACAGCAGTGTTTTTTCTATATGCACTTGCTCCTGTTCTTATGACTCATTCAGTGCAACATTTGGGTCAACAATCCTGCCTGCTCACATTGAGTAAATGGCACTTAACCCTGGTAGCTTGAGGGAAACTGTCCCTGCAATTAGTGTCCAATTGCAATTTCAACATGGAAAGCTTCCACCAGGTAAAGAATTTAAAACGGAATGCTGCCTGATTCAGTTCAGTGGTGTGTCATGAATATACAGTAGATTGCATGATGGTGATAGACTATGGTGAAGTGTACATGAAGATCATTTTAAGGGCCTACATTTGACATCTCAAAAAAAAAAAAAAGATGAAAAAAAGCATTCATCAAATAATAAAGCATGGTACTATTATCTATCTATCTATCTATCTATCTATCTATCTATCTATCTATCTATCTATCTATCTATCTATCTATCTATCTATCTATCTATCTATCTATCTATCTATCTATCTATCTATCTATCTATCTATCTAGCCTATCTATTACTAGAAAAGTCTAGCAACTAGCCTGTCATGCTAACATTAGAAACATGCTAAATCATGCTAAATCATGCTAGCAACTTGATAAAACATGCTATAAACTTTATAAAACATGCTTTCAACATGTTAGCGACGTGCTAAAACATATTAACAACTAATCGTACAAATGTCATGACCTGTATCATTAAATTATTTTGTGAAACTCTTGTGTGTCTGCTGAAAATGTGGAAATAAACTGGGGGAAAAACAGAATCTGTCTCAGGACTCTAATAATCATTCAACAGTGTTTTATTTATTTTTTATTTCATGGACAGATTTCAAAGCTCAAGGCATCCTTTTGTTCCCCACCCATTGTCATCCTTATCTAAAAGACATTTCTCTTTAAATGCTTGAAGATTACAGGGTCTTTCAGAGCAGAAGGCTGACTGGGAGATGAATGAGGGCCCAACAGGTTCGTTTTTCAAAGTAAAACTCATTCAGTCATCCATATGCTTATAAGCATTAAACCAATTTTTGCAGAAGCAATAGTGTCTGAGGAAGAGTGTCTAAACTCATGGGTAAACTGCTAATGTTGTAAATGTCAATGTTGTAAATCACTGCATGGTGAGAAATACAGTTCAGCAGTGGGTCTCTTTCCTTAAAATATTGTTCTGTTCAGATTCGTTACCAGAGAATGGCTTCATCTACAATGAAATCTATTAAAAGTAGATATAAAAAGACAAGGACTTTACTCACTTATCACTTGGGATAAATCGAAACAGTCAATCCCATTTGTGGAAAGAAAGTAAGATAAATCTTCAACATGAAAGTTATGTTCCTTCAGGACAAATCAGACAGTTACATTACTCTATGCAGCTCAGACTAATTATGGGTACTTGATTAATGATATGCCTTATTACAGTAATATGAAAATAATAAGAAATCAATTATCCAGTCTTCTAAAGAGCACCCTTTCCATTTAAGGTGTCAAGATGCTAATTAACAATACCACAGATTTGATAGGTGTTTGTGTGTGCATGCATTTTTTAAAACACTCTGCTGTGACAATTACTTATCTGTCCATGGGTTTGGAATCAATTGATGTGTTGGTTTTGCAACATGGGGTGAAATGAATGATTCGGTAAGCTGTGGAAGCCTGAATTATTTTTTCTTTCACTTTAGTTGTTGTATCAAAGAGATAGTATGTTGTTACAGTCCAAAACCTGATTCAACAGGATTAAATCTACCACTCACAATGAGGAATTTATTCATCTCTGCAGACAGTGTTTAAAGCTTCTGTGCAATGTGACTAATCAGTCATATCAGTATTCCAGCCATAACAGTGATGAAAGACTGTTGCACAATGACAGAATATTGTAATATATTGTGTAATATAAAATATAGAACTCTCATCTCTTAACATCTGATATGTCAATGCATGTTACATCTAAAATGACATTACATCTAAAGAATTATGTATGTCTTCATAGACAAAGAAAGAAGAATGTGTTTGGTTGGCACAATTTTCATTCTTTGGTTGAAAAAAATGTATGTAAATGTGTGATTGATGTGGAAAAACAGGCCAGTCCACAAAATAATTCCTACACTTTGTTAATTTAATACTAAATTTATGCTGTGAACAAAAAGAAAATATATAAAACAATTTCATTTGGCTATATATATCCCATTTGTGAAAAGAAAGATCTTCACATGAACGTTATGTTCCTGCAGGATGGATCAGACAGTTACACACACACACACACACACACACTTTTTTTTTTTTTTTTTTTACAAAATTGGTATTTTTATTTACCCACTAGTGCACATATTCATTGTGTAACATGTGCTCATGTATAAATAAATCTATTAATGTCTTTAAATCAAAGGAATGGATGGTTTAATGGCAAGCCTGTGATGTAAAAAGAAAGTGAAGCCCCAGGCATATAAACCTTATTTACCTCCACTTTTTTTTTTGCAGGATCAATAAGCCATTAAAGGTTTCCTACAACCTTAATAAGACATCCATTAAACTACACAGACCCACTATATGTATTTCACTGCAGCACTGTTTATTTTCATGCCTCTAAGCTAACAAAGCACTAATTTCAACTCAGTGAATTGGATGATGGGGTAGATTCAACATCAAAGTATTAAGAGTGAAACAATTTGCTTGTGGATCCATTCATGCTTTGTACTGCATTGGCCAAGCGGTGACCTTAGATTGGATTTGGGTCCAATCTAAAAAATCTGAAAAATCATTTTTCCTTTAGCCTTTTGATTAGATAGATCATCATGACCTTAAGTGGTGTTATTGAGCAAACACAAACACACCAAATCATGTCAAGTGGCTTCTTCATTCTCTAGAAATTGTGACTCCATTACCGAAAAAAATAAAAATAAAAATAAAGATAAATAAAGAAGACCAAGATGACTTTCGTGTCAACAAGGCCATTGCAACAGAAAAAAAAAAAAGAAAAAATCACGTTTTTATTTGCTCTTAATATACACAACTCATTTTTATTATTTTCAAAATGGGTATAAAAAAAGGAAATCTCTCTCTCCCTCTCTCTCTCTACTAAAATATGAAGATAATGGTGTGGTGGTAGCTGACCCTTGTACTTCACGCACTTCTAAGATTTTGAACGAAAAAGTTATGTAAGTTAATGTTTACTTCAAAATAAAAGCCTATTAAACGGTGGCATCACTGTTTAATGCTAGTTTTCTATTACCCAGCCATTACACATCATGCTGTTGAGTCACACCACCGTCTTGCAGCTTCATGCAGCACTTTTTCTAGATTTCCTCCTCCCTTAGTGCTTAAGAAATATATCTGTCACAGTTTTACCAGACTATAAAAAACAGTTCTGATATTTTTTTCCATATGAAAAGCACCATTGTCATGTTTGTTGAAGTTTATGTTAACTATGAATGACCCAACTTAGCAGTTTCTAATGATGCCAGCTGAGAGGAACCCATCTGAATGTGAGCTAATGTCTTTTCTTTGAGTGGAATATTGGCAAGAATTGTTTCATTCTGAACGTGTATCACCTTTGCAGTAATGTTGTTGTCGTTATTCTGAATAATTTTATTATTATTATTATTGCTCTTCTTGTTATTATTATTTTTAAATCACATTTCAAAACCACATATTTCATATACCTTGAGTAGACGTATTTGCTGTACAGTAACTGATTACATTTTACTCATATACGGTTTTACTTTACATGACTTTTATTTTGATAGAAAATTGAAACCTGAGCGACGCGGACGTTGGTCCGTCACATATGTTTTTCAGGAGCACAGAAGTTGTCAGTAAGTTCTTCCACTGTTCGTCATGTTTGTAAACAGGCTCTGACATTTTTTTCCACTGACTAGATGTGAAGCATTACGGTCGCTAGCTTAAACGTGAACTGCGTCTCTTTACTCTTATGTTTGCAGTCATTCATAAGACAACTGCTGCACTGAATTACCTTTACACTCATCACGTGACACGGTTGCGGCGCATAGTGAAACATAACTAAGTTAACGTCGCATAATGCATGATATATCTGTATGCTCCGGGATTAATCGTGCACTTCTGAATGTTCATCACCTACAATTACCCATCAAAACATTATCAGGTTATTTGTTTGCTGCAAACGAGAACTTTTTTTTTAATATATAAACTCTGCATGCATAAACATGACCTTTAGAACAGTTCAGTATGACTGTAAAGGAGTAAATATGTTATCTTTTATAGCGTTTAATTTAGTCAAACTAATGAGCCTTGCGTTTTTATGCACTTTTCTACACGTTTAGGTTCTTGTTGGAGACAATGGGCCGTTTGGACGGGAAAGTGATAGTCCTTTCTGCAGCAGCACAAGGCATTGGAAAAGCCTCTGCAATAGTAACCATTAATTTTACATCCATTTCAAAGATTTCACGTCGTTTGCTGCACTCTGCTGTGGCTTATTGACAGGCCTGCATGCCACTTTGATGAGTATAATGATGGATTTACTCTTGAGGGTTTACAATTGCTATGTGTTTTCCTTTTGAATTAAAGCTTGTCATGCAAGGGCTGTCAACATGACATTTTGAGGCTGTCAAGTGTAGATACAGAATTCTTGGACATAGTAACACTATCAAGAATGCTGAAACAATGTAATGTTTCTAGCATTGTGACCTATTTTTACAAGCATTTTCAATATGAAAACGCTATAATTCATCATTAAGGGGTGAAAAAGAGTGTCTCAGATCATTTAGGCAAATTCTCTATGAGTCAACAGCACGTTATCAGCAGAGCGTTGGGGGTGGTTAAGATGCACACCTGCTAGGTGAATACATTTCCATATCAAGTGAATATTCAAATGAGTATTAAATGAGAGAAACTGCAGATTGAGGAAATACTGTAGCCCTGAGCCAGTTGGCAGATCACATGGAGGGAACATATGCCATTTCACGATTGTCTTCAAATGAAATCTCACCGGTGGAATGTTATTGAAAGCATAGATATGGCAAGGTTTTATATCAGCCCGGCCTGCTGTGTGCGCTAACCCTGCTCGACCTGAGCTATAACATATGTGTTATTAGGAGAAATGGATTTGATGAAACTGATATGTTGAAATTTTTGCATTGCATGCATTACATGTCCATATTATCATGAAAAGCTAGATTAGGATGTTGAGAAAGATCATGTTAATCATGCATATTTTTGTTTACTGACTTTAACTGTAATGTCTTTTTAATTCAAAACAGGCTTTTGCCAAGGAAGGTGCCCAAGTCACTGCTACAGATATCAATGGAGACAAACTTAAAGAGCTGGATGGCATTCCAGGTAACTCATTGACTGGCTATGTATTGCCACCTAGTGGGAATATGTGAATCAAAAACTTTTCTAAACATAAACAAAATCCTTATCTGTAATTTCCCAGCTATTCAATCAATTTTTGTAATCTCAATCTTAAAATATCTTCTCTGATTTTTGGAAACTGATTTGAATTTTTGAACAGATTTTTGATTCATATTTGCATTATTACCTTAATTTTGAATGATTCAATGATTTTACATAATTTACTAATTTTGTAGGATTTAAAACATATGCTGTAAATTATTAATGAAAGGAACCCAAGATATTTTTCTGATGACATTAAATGATGAATTTTGAATATGTGTCAAATTTTTCTCAAAATTACTATGTGAAAGCTGGCTTATACAGCTAGCGTTGAAAACTTAGGGGATGGTACGTGTTTTTTTTTTTTTACATTTTTTTAATGTTTTTGAAAGAAAGCTGCATTTTGGCCTATTTCCTCAAAAATACAATAATTTATGTTATTACAATTCAAAATGACCTTCTTTCTGTTTTAAAATTGGATTTTTTTTCCAGTGACGGCAAAGCTGAATTTTTAGCAGTCATTACTCCTGACTTCAGTGTCATGTGATCCTTCTGAAATCATTCTAATATGCTGATTTGGTTCTCATAAATATTTCTTAATATTATCAATGTTGAAAACAGTTGTGCTACTTAATATTTTTGTGGATAAATTATTTCATGAATAAGAAGGTTAAAATAACATTTATTTGAAATAAATACATTATATGTAACATTATAAATGTCTTTACTGTCACTGTTGAATTTTGTTAGTCTTTACAAAATCATTTTTATATAATTCAAATGTTTTTACCTGAACTGCCTAAAAAACTCTCAAATCCTAATTTTAGTGATGGACATCTGTGTGATTTTATTTATTTATTTATTATTTGCTCAAGCATTATCTTTGATCTTTGAGTGTGTCTATATAAGACTTTTTCACCAATAAGAGATTTCAAAGGCTAGTGGGTCTTTTTAGACCCCCTTTTTTATACTGCTCTGCTTTGCCACATAATCCCATTATGTTGGAAACAAATTGCTTTAGTTCAAGAGTGCTTCTCCTCTCAGGCTTCTCTATGCCCTTCTGATTCCTGGAAGGTTCTTTCTTTTATTCCCTTGCTTTTTTGTTAGGGATCAAAACCAAAGTTGTTGATGTTACCAAGAAAGACCAAGTGGAGGCCTTAGTCAAGGAGTTTGACTATGTGGATGTGCTCTTCAATGTTGCTGGGTTTGTATTTCTCATTAAAAGCAGTGAATATATATCTTTAGCTAACTTTCTTTATATTATTTTGAGTTTGAGCTATTGAGCTATTTGTAGTCTATCCTGTTTAGAATATACCATCTTCTATAAATCACATTTCAGGAATGATGCAAAAGCATGACTATGTTTCATTTTTGGGGGGAACTGTTTCTTTAATGTGCATACAGTTTCTCATTCTTCTTTCTTTGACACAGATTTGTCCATCATGGCTCAATACTGGAGTGTGAGGAATCGGACTGGGACTTCACTATGAACGTGAATGTCCGTAGCATGTACCTGATGATCAAGGCCTTCCTGCCTAAGGTCATCTTGTCCTTCCCCTCTCTAGGATTATATCTTGAACACCTCGTGCTACCTCTTCTTTTTCTCCCCCATTATCCCAGGGAAAGACCATCGTATATAAAGATTATGTTTTCATCCCCATCTTGTTTGTTCTTTGGGTTAAGAGTACAAAACAGATTTGTACTATGTGGTTTAATACTTAATCCCTGTGACGGCATAAATGTGCTCATTCGGTTACCCAGACATTGTTTTTTATTTATTTTTTATTTTTTCTATGAAATTAAAATGTCTCTCAAATTAGTACAATTAATTTTTATACATAATTATGCGAATACTAGTTCATATACTAACATTCAAATGTTTGGGTTTCAAGGCTTTTGAAAGAAATCTCTTCATGGCTGCATTTTTTAAAATCAAAAATACAGTAAAAACAGTAATGCTGTGAAATATTATTACAATTTAATATGACTGTATTGAATGCATTACATTTTAAAATGTAATTCATTCCTGTGATGGCAAAGCTGAATTTTTAATGTGTTGATTTGGTGCTCTAGTAACATTTCAATTACTATTATCAATGCTGAAAACTTTTTTTTTTTTTTTTTTTCAAGATTTTTGATGAATGGAAAATATAAAAAGATCATTTATTTTAAATAGAAATCTTTCGTACCATTATAAATGTCTGCTGTTACTGTTGATTAAGTTTTCAATTCTTAAAAAAAAAATCATGTATAATAATATTATCAACATGGGATGCATGACAGCTACACAAAGGCAATAATGCTGTCGTCTGATTTAAAATATATATACTTGAACCTGTCAGCCAATTTAAACTGATTTTCCCTTATCCATCTCCATATAGATGCTGCCTCGTAAATCTGGTAATATCATCAATATGGCATCTGTGGCATCTAGTATCAAAGGTAATAATTATATTCTGTGGCAACCTATTTGCATTTTGATGCTGAATTATAAATGGGCTGCTGTAATACATCATGTTGTATATCAAGGTTTGGCCCTTTGCTCTTAATTACATGTGATGATTGACATTGTTCCATGTTGCTCTTGGCATATTATCTTAGCCCCATTATCTCCAGTTTGGCTGATGCTGAAATTGGATAAATGCCAGGTCAAGTGAAGTTTGCCCTCTCCTAATTGCTCATCCTTAATTGCATCTCCAGGAGTTGTGAACAGATGTGTTTACAGCACATCTAAAGCTGCCATCATTGGACTGACCAAATCAGTGGCAGCTGATTTCCTGGAGCAAGGGATCCGCTGCAATTGTATCTGCCCTGGTATGCTAATTTATCGTTTGGTTTCCTATATTAACTCCCTGTGATGTACAAAAAAGCGTCCCTGTACCTAGTGAGTTATTTTGCTTCTTTTGTCCTTTACAGGAACTGTAGATACACCTTCATTACGACAGAGAATTCAGGACAGACCTGATCCAGAGCAGGTACTGCTTCTATTACCAAGACATTGTACTATACAGCCAAGAAACAGTAATCTGAACCTGTTTGTGTAATTTTTCATTGTCTTTTTCCAAATGCAAAAGTCTTTTAGAGCTCTCTGGGAAGATAACTAACAGCCAACTTTTATACGTTTATATTTTATACACCGCATTATAGTCATACAGCAGCATATATCTGAAAAGAGAAAGTTAATATAAATATACACTATCGGTCAATTGTGAAATATTACAATTTGACAATTATTATTACAATATTACAGACTGTTTTAATATATTTAATTTTTCATTGTCACATGATCGCACAATATTATCTATGTTGAAATAGTTTTTTGCTGCATAATATCTGTAAACACTGTGATACACTAGCATTCAAAATTTTCAATAAGAATATATTAAAAAAAAAAAAAAAAAAACGGAATACTTTTATTTAGCAAAGATGAAATAAATTGATCAAATATGATAGTAAAGGCATTTGTTACAGAGTATGAGAACCGTAAATGTATTAGAATTATTATAAATGTAAAAAAGATTGTACTGTAAAAATTGTCCACCATGAATCTGAATTCTGTGATCCAACACTCAGCAGAATAAAATGACACATCTGCTTTTTGAAATGTTTTTTTTTTTTTTTGATAATGCTTGTATGAACATTTCCGATGCTTCTGTGAAAGTTTTCCTCACACAAGGTGCTATTTTTTTTTTTTTGCATTAGCACCTTATTGAAGGCCCTTTAGTACAATATATTTTATCAACTGAGTACAAAAATGTTTTTTATACAAACAATTTTTCCAACAGCAGGTATACAATTTTATAATACATTTCAATCTGTCATTCTCCCTGGTATAGACTTTGTGTTTTATCTCTCAGGCTTTTAAAGACTTTATGGCCAGACAGAAGACTGGTAGAATGTGCACTGCAGAGGAAGTGGCACATCTGTGTGTGTACTTGGCCTCAGATGAGGTGAGTCTTTGACCATTTATTTTTATTTTTGTAATATCATTTAAGACACACCATGTCGTACTGAAAAGTGGTGTTGCCTTTTTAACAGTTCACTTGGATTAAAAATATGTCTGGATATTTAAAAATAATCGAAGGATTTTTATTCCTACAGTCTGCCTATGTAACAGGAACAGAAGCCATCATTGATGGAGGATGGAGACTCTGAGGATGATTTGTTACATTTACTAAATAACCTTTAACATGCATGCAATTTGACTTCCAGAGAAACATAGTCACTGATTTTCTTTATTTTTAAAACTTTAATGCTGCTTTGTACTGAATATGCATCGAATCGTTCTTGGTCATTGATGTAAAAGATTGTGGATGCCAAGGTTACTTATTGCCAATTCCTGTCTATTAGACAATTTTCTAATTCATAAATAAAGGTTGAGAATAGTAGCGAATGTTTTTAAACTGAAACCTGGCATTAAAACAATTAGTGATTTAAAAGACTAAACTTTGAAGCTCTTGGTGTTTATTTTTGATCAGTTCCCTGGCTTTAGCTTGAGTATATGTGCCGTTAATATATGGTAAACATGAACCACATAAAGCATAAAACATTGTGGATGTCGTGTGATTATGGGATCATGATAAACAGAAGTCTCCTGCCGACGTCTTGTGATTGGTCGGTTACTGTTAGCTCTAGCCAATCACTCTAAAGGAGGTGGGACTTGTCAACAGCACCGCTTGGACCGGATTGGGCCATTTTATTATTCGGGTTGGGCTTACGGTTAAACCACTCTCCAGCTGTCACTCACACTTCCGGATGCCTCTACCGGGTAAAAGATTAACCTTTTAAAATCTATCCGCGCATTCTGGGATAAAGCGCGTATATTTTCAGTGTTATTTGTTTTTATATGTGTAGACCATATCTTGCAGATGGTCAAACTTACAGATACTTCCGCGTGAGATTTGATTTGATTTGATTTGATGGCAGTAAGGTTTGAAGCCATGATTGTTTGTTTTCATTATTCATGTCAGGTAATTGATTTACCATAACAAAAAATTATAATCATCACAGAGAAAAGACAATGTCTTTATCACGCAAAACAACAGGATTGCAATCATCATGAAACAAGGAAGGGAATTAATCTTATACTATATAGACGATAATTGAAGATGCTGTAAATAAGAATACCTGGACTAAGAACACTGTGATGCCAGTAATGCTATTCAGTGAGTGGTTTACTACGGTTTTACAAACAGAGACCATATGCCATGCGCTCTTCAGTCTGATAAAGCACCATATGGCCCAGGCGTCGCGTTTAGTCCTGTCACAATCCGATTAACCTGTTGAATAAACCAGTCGGTTTCTTTTCTAGTACTCGTGTTATTTCCTCGTTGAAGTTCATTGACAACAGCTAAGGCTTCATCGATAGGCAGACGCTGTGCTTATATTTACACAGATGAAGTGTTGATAAACAGGAGCCGGTCATGAACACGTGCCATGGCTAGAAAACTCGAGCGAGGATAGAGCAGAAGTACAGTGCCATGGAGGATGCCCAGTCCAGACCCCATTCATCCCACTCCACATACTCACAGACGACCGAGGATGCAGCCTCCGCCTTGGGAAACCATGCCGAAGTAGGTTATCAGTCAGAGTTCCACACTTTATGCTGTTTTTGTCTGTATTATCTCAGTAGTGGTTCTTTAAAATGGGACAGTTTCCTTCATTGATGTTACAGTATGTAGCTAAAATGATCTCAATGTAAAAGGTTCAACACTTTAAAATAACCTTAATTTATTCAATTAACAAACATTCTAATGTTTTATAGAGCAACAGTTCATGTACTTTCGAATATGTTTAAGAAAATACACTGAGACTTGTGTCATTTCTGCTTCTGTTTTGCATTCTGTTTAATTTAATACAACTATTTTTTCTTTTCAACTTCTCACTCAAAGTTTCTGCTGTGCAGTCAATCATAATGCTATATAGACTGCTTCTAGTCAATCAAAGCCATCCTTAAACTGCAAAGGTCGAACGGAAGCTGCATCTTACATGGCATTTATGTTTATTTACACAGTCTGTTTAATGCTGCTTATGTATATGTATTTATACAAAAATTGTAAATAGCCTATAAATAAAAATAAAATATCTGCCAACTCTAAAAGGCTGCAATATAATAACAAAATCATTGTTGATTTTTGGTCTTGGTATTATAATAATAATTATTAATATCAATGAATAGAAATGTATAATAATTGTTTTCTGTTTTAATATGTTTAAAATAAGTAATTCATTCATGCGTTGGCAAAGCTGAATTTCCTGCAGAAACTGAAGATTAAATTTTCCAGTCTTCAGTTTCACATGATCATTTGGAAATTACTCTAATACTATTTTTTTAATTGTAAAAAAATTCACAATATCACTGTTTTTACTGTATTTCTGATCAAATAAGTTCTTTCTTTCTTTCTTTCCTTTGTTTATCTCCAGGTTTAAATGAAAAACAATGGGTGTGGTCTCAGACAAGGACTGCAAAATGATCAGTCCATTCGATTAATCGCATTCAAAATAAGTTTATGTTTACATACTATATGCGTGTGTACTTTGCATATTTATTATGTATATATAAATACACACACATGCATGTATATGTTAAGGAAAAATATGTTTTATATATAAAATATTTATATATAGTATAAATTATATACAAGTTTAAATATGCATACAATTTTTTTTTTTAAATATATACATATGTGTGTATACATAATAAATATACATAGCACACACATATAGTATGTAAACATACATTTTTATTTTGAATGCGATTAATTAATTAATCGTGATTAATTGTTTTGCAGCCCTATTTCAGACATATGGAAATACATCATACATTACTATGTCTTATATGCTGCACTGGATAAAAACATCTGCAAATTTATATTTTGCTACTAAAATCACTGCTTCTCTCGTCATTCTCCAACAGCATCACCTTACTGTCAGTCAGACAGTTCTGGTGGTTCCGAAGCGCTCAGAGAGCCCCAATCCGAGTATGACCGAAGAGAAGACTTATGTCCCTCGACCGGTGTCTTCAGTTGACGCTTGTACTAACACAGACCCTCCGTACGAATGCTGCCCACGGCTGCGCAGACTGTGCCCATGTCCACCCAGAGGCCTGCTGGCCACCATTATCACCAAAGGTTAGAAAAGGGTCAATAATCTTCCCAAACATGATGATAGAGATTGCACATACACTATTTTTTTAAAGCTTAGTGTCAGAAGGTGATTTTTTTTTTTTTTTAAGGTTTTCAAAAGAAATTTGATACTTTATTTAATAAAAAAAAATACAGTAATATTATGAAATGTTATTACAATTGAATATAGCTGTTTTTTTCCTTAACATATTTCAATTTGTTCCTGTGAACACAGTATCTGTTTGTTCTTGTCCCCTTTGTAGTGTCCATGGCCGCAGTGCTCTTTGGGGTTGTTTGGTCCATTACAGAGAAGGAATGTCTTCCTGGCGGGAACCTCTTTGGCATCGTAACCTTGTTTATTTGTTCTGTAGCCGGGGGAAAACTATTTGGACGCATACACTTCCCAAACATGCCACCTTTACCTCCACTACTTGGTATGAGCAATTTCTGCTTTGTTGTCTGTTGTTAATAATGTAGTAATTACAACACAACGTTTGCATACAACACAGTTTTCTGTTGGTCAGCATGGCGAATTCATGTGACTATCTCAAACTTTGGGGTTACTGCGATTTATTTTTTATTTTTTTTTAAAGAACTTTATTCAGCAATGACACATAAAATTGATCAAAAGTGACAGAAAAGACAATTTTTTTAATGTTACGTAGATTTCTATTTTGAATAAATGCTATTCTTTTGAACTTTCACAAATTTTTAAACATTGACAATAAGAGAAATGTTTCTTGAGCATTTTTAAAATATATTAAAATTGAGAACCGTTATTTTAAATTGTAATGCTATTTTACAAAATTACTGTATTTTATTATTTTTGTATGATCAAATAAATGCATGGGCATAAGAGACTTATTTCAAAAACATTTAAAAAGTCTTACCGCCCCCAAACTTTTGAACGGTAGTGTGTAATTCAATTTTCCCCACAGCTCAAAGATAAACTGCCTGTGTTATTTCTTCATTTTTGACTTATTTTTTTTCTCAGAGTGGTCAGTTTCATTATCAGTGTGAGAACTGCAATGAATGACAATGGGGTTTCTGTTTTTGTTATTCAGTTGTGTTGTTTTCTCTGCATGTGTCCGCAGGCATGCTGCTGGCAGGGTTTATCCTCAGAAACATCCCTGTGGTGACAGATGCAGTTTACATTGATGTTAGATGGTCTGCTTCTCTGAGAAACATTGCACTGGGTGTCATTCTGGTCAAGGCTGGGCTGGAATTAGACGGAAAGGTATGAAACCCCTCCGGCCCCTGTAGAGTTACACATCCTCTAACCCAAGAGGATGTGCCTTCATACTCTTGAGAATTCTCTTTCAGCCAAACACCATATTTTTTTTGTTAATATCCAGTTTCATTTCACAAAGGCTTTTCACTTAACTGAAGATTGTATTTCAGGCTCTGAAGAAGCTCAAAAGCGTGTGTTTTCGTTTGTCCATGTTCCCTCTCACCTGCGAGGCAACCACTATGGCTGTGGTCTCCTATTTAATATTGGGTCTTCCATGGATCTGGGGCTTTATTTTAGGGTAAACCTCTGATTTTGATAAGACAAGAACATCTCTGAAATGTCTGCTGCCACCAACCTAATCGCTGTCATTTTCTGCTTGGCAGGTTTGTTCTTGGGGCCGTTTCTCCTGCTGTTGTGGTTCCGTCTATGCTGCTTCTGCATAAGCAAGGGTACGGTTTAGAGCAGGGTATACCTACTCTACTCATGGCTGCATGCAGCGTTGATGACATCTTTGCTATTACCTGCTTCACCACCTGCTTGGGTATAGCTTTTGCCACAGGTACACCAAAAGATACAAATACAAATGCAAAGATACAAATACAGACTATATTCCTAAAAAATGTAATTAATGAGATATTTTGGATATGAACAGTGCTGACATGGGTGCCAAGTCAGCTGACATTTAATTCAGCACTCGTTTTGATTGATACTAATAATTTAACCAGTCTGACAGAGGAATTCAAAGTGCTTTTACACAATGCAAGTTTAGGATAGACTACATTGTGCTAAATTGCACCATGGCTGCATTTTTGTTTACAATTTATTTTATCAAAAAATTTAGTGAAAACAGTAATATTGTAAAATATTTTTTCAATTTAAAATAGCTGTTTTCTATTTTAATATATTTTAAAATGTAATTTATTCCTGTGATGGCAAAGCTGAATTATCAGCAGTCTTAAGTATCACACAATACTTCAGAAATCATTCTATGATGTTGATTTGGTGCTCAAGAAACATTTCTTATAATTATCAATGTTGAAAACAGTTCATATTTTTGTATACATTTTTGTATTACAGTTTGTTTGTATTAATATGACCATATTAAATATTACATTTTTTTTATATACATATGTATGTATTTTACTGTCACATTTTGATCAATTTAATGCATCCTTGTTAAATAAAATTATTATAATTTTTTTTTAAAACAGACCTCACCTTTTAATAGTGCATGTTCATGAATTATAACATTTTGTATATTACAGGGATAGTTCACCCAAAAATTCAGTCATTAATTACCCTCATGTCGTTCCAAACCTGTAAGACCTTCGTCCATACGCGGATACGCTATTTACATTCAGATCAAAGCGGAAACAACGTATCCGTGTATATACGTTGCATACGTATGTGATGCTCTCCAAAATGGCGCAATAGGGTGCCGCAGATGAGACGAATTGTTGAATAAAGTCGTTATTTTTGTTTTCTTTGCGCACAAAAAGTATTCTTGTAGCTTCGTAAAATTACGGTGGAACCACTGATTTTTTTAACAATGTTCTTACTACCTTTCTGAGCCTTGATCGTGTTAGGATCCTTGCTGTCTATGGGAGGGTCAGATAGCTCTCAGATTTCATCAAAAATATCTTAATTTGTGTTCCAAAGATGAACGAAGGTCTTACGGGTTTGAAACGACATGAAGGTGAGTAATTAATGACAGAATTTTAATTTTTGGGTGAACTATTCCTTTAAGATGTATTGTAGGGTTCTTTCTTCCGGTTTTATGGACTTCCTTGGTGTTAGTGGTCCCATTTTATTTTAGTGTTCTCTCTTTCGCCCTCTGCAGGCAGTGTGTGGTTAAATCTGCTGAGGGGACCGCTGGAGGTATTAGGTGGTGCGGTCACTGGTGTGGCCTTAGGGTACTTTCTACATTACTTCCCCAGCAGAGACCAGGTTTGTGAGCTACAACTTTATGATTGAGAAGTACATGTTGAATTCAGAAATTGATGTTGTCTGGTTAACAGGTTTCATGACTATTGATGATTTGTCTTTTGTCCTACCACACAGGGAAACCTTGTGCTGAAGCGTTCCTTCCTGGTGTTGGGTCTGGCCGTGTTTGCTTTGTTTGGCAGTAATGTGGCCGGGGTTCCTGGTGCAGGAGGACTCTGTACGCTAGTTCTGACATTTGTGGCTGCAATGGGCTGGGGCAAAGCTAAGGTCTGAATCTCTCCTCCCAAACACACCAGGGATGTGCAAGACTAGTCTTTTTTTTTTTTGCACATTTGTTTTGCTTTATATTTGTACAAAGTCTACATGTTAGGCTTACATTTTTAAACCAATGTATGATTTTGAAAAGAGTATATTTGGAGTGGAAAACTAAATTATTTAGTTTTACTCCAGACCTTATGTGTGTTCTTTTTCTCTGTGTCAGCACTAATAGATAATTTTCTCAGATCACACACTTAATGTCAGTGTGTATGTGTTTCAGGCTCCAGTGGAAGCGGTGGTGGAGAGGTTTTGGCAGGTGTTCCAGCCTCTTCTCTTTGGTCTCATCGGTGCTGAGGTTATCATTACTTCTTTGGAGGTCACGACTGTGTGTGAGTGTTACACTCTCAAGTTGTTACGCTGTCATTTCTACAAAACTGGTTTTAGTAAAAGAGCTGGAATAAACTGAAGTAATTGGGATGTCAGCAGAGTACACTTTTTCACATGTATAGCATTTCAGAAATGCAGTTGACCAACTGTAATTGTAATATGTCTACAGTTCTGGGTATAGCAGCCCTGTTCATCGCACTCACGGTACGCCTGCTTATCACTTTTGTTGTGGTACTGCGAGCCGGCTTTAACCTGAAAGAGAAAGTCTTCATCGTTCTAGCCTGGATGCCTAAAGCCACAGTACAGGTATACTGTGCCTTTGTCTTTTACTTAGTCCTTCTAGCAGACAAGTGTGAGCTAAATGACAAAAAATGAAATGCACATCAGATCTCTATGAATGCTGTGTGTTTGTTTTCAGGCTGCCATTGGCTCTACAGCTCTGGATATGGCGCGCTCTAAGAATGACCTTGAGCTGCAGAGGTATGGCATGGACGTCCTCACTGTGGCTGTGCTGTCCATTCTCATCACCGCTCCTATTGGAGCGCTCCTCATCAGCCTGCTCGGCCCTCGACTCCTGCAGAAACCAAAGAACCCTGAGTGGGGTGAGATATTTGCACGCACACACACAGTCTGGTATATGTTGTTTACGGGGACTCTCCATAGGTGTAATGGTTTTTATACTGTACAAACTGTATGTGCTATTGGCCTACACCAGCCCTACACCTAAACCTACCCCTTACAGGAAACTACTGGCAATTTTTGAATTTCATAAAACACCGTTTTGTATGGGTTTTTTTTAAGCCTTTTGTTTTATGGGGACACAGGAAGTGTCCTCATAAACCATGGTTATGTTGTAGTACCCATGTTATTATACACATTTGTGTCCTCATAAACCATATATACCAGTACACACACACACACACACAATATAGAGTGAGCTGCCCACCTAGGCAACATTTTTAGGAGTCATTGGCAGAATTCTGAAGTCAGTTCCAAACAGTTGGCACAAATTTTGCTTGGATAAATTATTGGTCAGGAAACATAATTTTGTTTCAAAAATGTTTTTATTATTTGATTGATTTTGAACAATTTAAATCAAATAAAGATTAGAACATATGTGACCCTGGACCACAAAACCGGTCATAAGGGTCAATTTTGTGAAAAAAAAAATCCAAATATTGAGAAAATCGCCTTTAAAGTTGTCCAAATTAAGTCCTTAGCAATGCATATTATTAATCAAAAATTAAGTTTTGATTTATTTACAGATTGGAAATTGACAAAATACATTCATGGAACATGATCTTTACTTAATATCTTAATGATTTTTGGCATAAAATTATTTTTTTCTTACGATAGCAATAATTTTGAGACATGGTGGAATTAAGTAACTTAACGATTTCATAAGATAATTAGAATATAAAATATAATATTATGACATATAATATGTAATTATTATTAAATATTATTATAATATTACATTTAATATGTGATATTTAAATATATTAGCACTGAATAACACTGAATTAATGGCTGTTTAAAATTCAGTTTTGCCATTGTAGGAATAAATTACATTTTACTAAATATGTTTAAAAATATGCAAACATACTAAATAAAAATACAACTCTCTTTTTTTCATATTTTAAATTGTAATTATTATTTTTACATTATAATTATAATTATTTATTTTTTTAACCAAACAAATGCAGACTTGGTAAGCATAAGATATGACTTTCAAAAATGTGGAAACATTAAGAATCTGCGCATATACACACACACATGCATCTACAGTATGTATTACAGCATGTTTTACAGCATTGGGTCATTAGCTTAGCAACATGGACGTTAGTTGCTCTTCACATGAGAAGTGCTATTTGTGTGGTGTGCGTGAAAGAGAGTTAAGTTGCTATACAACTTTTTTTTTTTCATCAGTCACAATGGTTCACGATGGTTAGGATGCTGCTTTTTGTAGATAGTAAACAGTTTTGGTCAGATGTAAACTGCTTAGCTGTGCAAATAATACTGAAGTAGGTTTCTGCAGTTGTCTTGCCATCAAAAAAAATATGGATAGCAACTAATCTATTTTGATAAACATGCGACATGAGATGCACATGGAAATGTATCACCACAGCTTGCTGAATTTGCATGCTGGCAGGTCACCCGTTGTCCTGTTTCACGCTGTCTTTGCTTTATTGTTTGTACAATGCTGGCTATTGCACTTTGCTAATGTGTTAAAAAACATAAAATGCTCCAGCTTCTATAACTGAGACCAGTAGATTCAGTTTTCGTCAAATTCATAAACATGTTCTGTGTGAAAATATGAAATTAACCCCTCTTATATATAGCCAACTGTACATATTTTTATTTACTCTGTATATAAACAGATGTAAAAAGCAACTGAAATTAAATGAATGTTTGAGTTGATTGTCATTTTCTGAATTGTAGCTGTCAGTCAAGGTGCTTTGTCTGCATCGGGGACCCCGGTGACGTATGAGAGTGCCCTGTGATGTTTCTGGAATGCTTCTGGGAAGTGACAACCCGACGTCCAAGGCTGCTGCTGCTGATCCTTTTTGTCTTCAAAGCGGATTCTCAAACTCGTTATTATTGCGACCCTCTGAAGTCAGACTGCAAAAGACATGCTTTTCAGATGAAGGAACCCAACTATCAATTTTTTTACCTTCCAAGGTGGATGAAAACACTTAAATCACTCGCAAAATTGCTTTTACAGGTGATAAGTAATTATTCTCCTCTAAAAGGTGGGATTTTGAAGGATCGAACACTATAAGGATCATTGTTAGCACTATCAAGTACAAAAACATGTTTATGAATATTATTTTTTTCTAACTGGCTTATGTTTGTGTTGATAGTATTTGTTACATTAGATATATTACAGATGAGTCTGCAGTGACTGCATATCAGTGTTACAAAAAGTTGTGTAGTGGTCAGTGCGGTCATGACTATGTTCGGAATGGAATACTAGCTTACTATTTACTAAGCACTGTGCAGTATACACTGTATACAGCCTTCTATATTTTTATATTTATATTCACAGCTTGTCTATAATACAATGAAATTTAATATGTCAAAGTCCTTGAAGCCTTTACAGCAGGGGTGCCCTAACTCAGTCCTGGAGGGCCGGTGTCCTGCAGAGTTTAGCTCCAACCCCAATCAGACACACCTGGACCAACTAATCAAGCTCTTACTAGGCATACTAGAAACATAGCGGCAAGTTGGATCTAAACTCTGCAGAACACCGGCCCTCCAGGACCGAGTTTGGGCAACCCTGCTAGAGAAACCCCATGTCAGTTTTATTATATGATTCAAGTATAATGTGTAAAAACGTTCTTAAAGTATATGTATATTGAGCTTACACTTTAAGTGCCGTGAACTAAAAAGACAGGAAAATGACAACACTGATTGACTGATGCATCAAAAGCCTTCACAAGTGACTATCCTGAGCTGTGACGTAAAAGCATTAAAACTACTTAATTGCTAAGTAATTTCATGCTTTTAATAGCCCTGAACCAAACAATTGGACACAGAGAAATGTTCACTATTATGCATGCCTATTTCTTAAAAAATAAAAAAATAATTTAAAAAATAACATTCTGATCAAACAACAAGGCTAGAAAAAGAGGTTTCTTTCAATTTATCCATCAAGTTGAGTACATTGCAGGATAGAGTATTTCATGCAAGAGTTACATTTTGGCAAATGTAGTCGTTATCCAAGTATTCTAGGCATATTATATACTGCAGCAATAGTATGGTAATAACTATTCCGAAAACAGTCATGGATCTGTATTTTGAGATTAATCAGAGTTTTTACAGGTATTTTGTCAGCTCTGTTATACATAATCAAATACTGCTGTAAAAATTCTGTGGTCACTTCAGAGCTCAGTTGCATTTTGTGTTTACATCGGAAGTAATTTTTAGAACGTAAAGAACGTTTTTTTGTTAGTAGTAATAGAATGGCAAATGGTAAATTTGCTCGGCATTGCACAGTTCATCGTGTTACTCCGTGAACTATATTTATATGAATTTTTTTCTCCATGGTTTTGATAAAATGTGTATTTTAATGTTATGCAGAGTCATGTGAAAGGGCATTGTCGATATAACTTGTTTTGTGAATGCTGTTAGTGGGTAATGTTTACTGCTTCAAAATGACAAGGTTTTGTGTTGTGGTTTTGTTATGGTAATGCTACATGCAGTCACTGTTAATTTAAGTAATTAAATGACTACATTTAAGACCTTATTTTTATATTGTCATCTTTATATAACGACTTTATTTCTGTGGTGTATGTGTAGTTCATTTGTAGATGTATTGCTGCAGAAAATGAATGACATTTGCCTTTTCAGTAAATGAGAGACAAAACCCCCCGTTCATATTTAAAAGCATATCTTGTTATATCATCTAAGGCAAATCAGATGTAAATAAGCAGCACTGTTAGATTGTGAGAAGACTTTAAGCATTGGTGTGGTAGTTACACCATTGTGTGTGTTAGGAAAAGTACACAAAAGAAACAAAAACTGTTGCCATGGCATCACATATCCATCACTCACACTTATTAAATTATTAACACGACAGCATTTAGAGCATGTAAAAAGTTTGGTTACCTTTTATTTTACAAAAGTCATTAGGCACATTCCAGTTAACATACAAATGTAATTTTTATGAAAACACCTATGAACAGAAGCCATCTGATATGAAACATGGCACAAAAAAAACAAGGGATTGTCAAACTATTTTGAATAGGAATGAATGCATACATATTATGAATTGTAATTGTTACAGCATGTTGGTTCAGGTGGAAATGAAAAGAGGCCACATTTCTTTGTTACGTTATGATAAATATTGTAATATTTGAATAATGTATAACAATAGCATCGACGAATGCATTTGTTGCAATCTAATTCAATGTGAAATGTCTTTACGTATGCAAACACACGTCGAGTTTAGTATCATGCACTTGAAAACTTTCTAATAATTTAGCAAACATTGTAGAACTCTTGTTGGTTTAGGAATAATTCTGCAGCCAGAAAATGGCAAATAAGTAAAAACTACAAAAACAAATCCTGTACTTCACATTGAAAAGCTAGAAGTATTTGATATTTTATATTGTCTCAGAAAATTTCAAACGCAATTTATCACAATGACAACACAACAGTAATAATAAAAGGCAACTTAACTGAATCTAGATACAGATTAAGTACAGAAAAGACTTTCATGGCCAAGAAGACTGATTGGTGACGGTAATCGCCATTTTTCCTTATGGCCCAGTTATACTGCACACAAAAATCTACTACGTTTGCCAAGTACAAAAAGTAAACACACCAGAGCAATGTAACAAAAAGTAATATACTTAATCTCTCAGATCAACCACAATATCTTGAGCATTACAGTCAGAATTTACAGCTCTATGCCTCAACAAAAAGTTGGAAATAGTTTTGGGTAAGTACAACAAACTAAATTACAGTAGGTTTTTCAGTGGAGAAAACTATGTTTTTAATATGGGCCAAAGCAGAAGGGCTACAGAGTCTTCTTCTTAAGAATAAGTGGACCAACGTTGTCTCCTGTCAGCTCGTTATGTTTTATGTGTGATTTATCGCAAACAGGAAACTGCAAGATAAGAAAGAACAAATTAAACGCTGATAGTGACAGTGGTTCTTGGGCACCCTGAGACTTTTGACAAAAATGACACTCACAAAGAGGAAGTGAAAAATAACACAAATTCCCCCCTTTGCTTGTTATGGTCAGAAAATGTAAAATACCTCCCTAATGCGTTAAAATACTATAAACATTAACATCATGATTTTCTGTAAAGCTGCTCTAAACAATGTGTATTGTGAAAAGTGCTATACAAAATTTGAATTGACTTTGGTATGTTATAGTATATGTTCATAGTACATTAATCTACTTTACAGTTTCTCATGATATTACCCATTTAAATAAGATAATAAAAAATTATATATATATATATATATATATATATATATATATATATATATATATATATATATATATATACATATATATATATATATATATATATATATAAAAAACTACATAAAATATTCTATTTCTCTCAGGCATTGAACCTCCTACCGTTTTAGATCGCCAGCAGCGGCAGTAGCAAACATTTGGAGTCCTCAGGTCCTCGATGTCGATCTCATTCACCACCTTAGGGTTTTCTTTTTGGATCTTCAGATTTATTAGACAGTCTCTTTGCTTTTTTTTCTTGGGCAGGAAGGGCCGGACGGTCAGATAACCCAACAGAGCCAAAATGCCCAATAACGGCAGGAGCCGCAGCCAATCTGCAACTGAGCCACAACCAAGAGTTACAACTCATCATAGAGTTTGCTGCATTCTTACTCATCACAATGACAACTGAATCTACTTAGTGAGAGCTCTTCTGCTTACTGTGGAAAAAATAAGTGTGGCAAGTAATCTTCAATGATTAACACGTGCATTAGAGAAAATTAACCTGTCATGAACTGTTGCATTACAATGAATGTTGCTTATTTTAGTTGTCTGTAAAGGCTGCTTTAACATTTATAGATGCAAATAGTTGTGCATTTATTGTGTTATCTTTTTTAATACTATAATAAAGTGAAGCATGCTGTCAGATGCACTGCATAGTTTGTCCTTCACATTTCTAAAACAGACGCTCACTGTTGTGGATACTGTGTAAGTTATACGAAAGTAGAATCGCTTGTGCAAAGAGACACTACGTATTGAGTATCTTCTCAAGAATTTGCATGGAATATCATTAAAACTTACATTTCCCCAACCAATTACAAAGTTATGACTTATTTGAGCGTTTAACAGACGGAAAACAAAGACACTTACATCACTCTTTCTATGCAGGCACGCGCTCTTAACTTTCCTCCTACGCTTGTGAAATATTGTGTGATAAAACACATACCTGTGAGTCTCGCAAAGCCGCCGATTGTTTCTGGAAGGGGCAGTTTCTTGAGGTAGGCTGGAAGTTGTGTTTTGATAATCCTGGAGATACTTTCCAACACCATCTTGAATGACTTTGTGCGCTTCTGATTGACACAGAGCAGGATATTTCCTGGGCAGGGTTGCCAGGTTTTCATAGCAAAACCCGCCCAATTGCTAATCAAACTGGACCAATCGCGTTTCGAGAGGGGTCCCCCGGTAACAATCGCGTTCCGGGGGGCTAAAAATCACGTTATTGGGGTAGCTTCAGCCCGCGGACACGAAAAACAACCCGCGGCAACAGTGTTAATGTCATAGATATGTGTGTGTGCGTGTGTGCGTATATATATATATATATATATATGGTTGAAGTAGCCCAATTCTGCGAGAAAACAGCGGACTTGGCAACACTGTTCCTGGGACATTGTACGTCATCGCGTTAGTTCACTTGCGCAGTCGTTTCCGTTTGCTCGCGAACAGGTGCTGCGAGGCATAGCTGCGAGGCTGGAGAATATACGTAGTTGTGACCGTGAATAAGCGTAAATACAAGCAGCGCAATAAAAGCGTCAACCAATCAGCGTCTGCGGAGTTGGTTGCGTCCGATTGGCTGCTTTCACCGCGCCACTTGCTTTTAGTTTTATTGGCTCTTTTACCCTCCTATGCTCTCTACTTTACTGTACAGTAAAAGAGTCTGGACAATAACAAACTAATACTTCGTAAATAATAGAGTTAGAGATATCCTGCTAAGTAATTTGAATTGAATTATCATTTAAATTATTTGATTTATTTTGGATTTGTTTTGACAGATGTCTCTGGCTTTTTTAAGAATATTTGGGTTTTTATTATTATTATTATTATCATAATTATTTTAAACAAAGTGCATGATGTCATTAGATTTGTTTTGTACATGATAATAATATTGCTTGCAATATTATTTTATCATACATCTGTTTATTTTACTAGGAAAGTATCATGTGAGAAAATGGACTAAAGCTAAGCCCTATTTTATTCTGTTTATACGAGATTAAATAATATGGATCTGCTTTGAAATGATAATAATAATAATAATCTGTCTTCTTATTTACTTTATTTTTTCCTGTTTGTCTTGCAAAATTTAAAAGAAAAAAAAACCTGCTGTCAAAAATGGAATCAAAATATGGATACTGTGTGTACAGTCAGTGTCACTCTCTGTGTTGTAAAAGTGGTGCAAATAGTAATAATAATAATAATAATAATATTAATAATAATAAATATAAAATTAAGATGGAAAATTATTACTTTTACAACATTTTATTTTCATTCATAAGTATATACAATGTGTTTATTTTATTGCTGCCATATATGGTCTACTCTCCTATGCTACATGAGCAGCAGTGGCCATTTTGTGTGAAAAACCACAACCCCATCACAAATATAGTATACATATTTCTCATTGTTACAGGGTTGTGAACTTGTGACAGGGTTGAGTTATTTGCTTCATTTATTAATAATTTTAATGAAAAAATATAAAACAATTAAGAACAAAAGTATTTCTTGCTGATTACCATCTGACATGTTAAGGGCTAAAACAATAAAATTGTGTTTTTAGTTAAAATTTTAAATTAAAAATATTTTTTACAAAAATAAAGAGTCACACAATTTGTGTATTTTTAGCTTCAGTCCTATAAAAATGTGAAAATGATGATAAATGTTATCATTAAATTATTATCAGGGACACAAGAGCAGTAGGTAGATGTTTGTTTTATAACAATTTCTGTGTAAAATCCTTTTTAAACCAATCCCATTTTGTCCGTTACGGGGTTGAGAGAAAAAAAAGCTGGAAAAAAACTCAAATTGATAAAAGGTCTTTAATGCCTGAGGTGGGAAAATATGATATTTTGAATATGATATATTAAAATATGATGAATATTTTTTGGAGGTTTGATATATGCCTAATGATGTGGGGTATTTAGAAGTTGAAAAACATGTATATTCCAAGTTAAAATGTTACCGAATCCCAGGAATGACCCTCCTTTCATTGATCAGAAGGTCTGTTCCTATTTTTTTATTTTTATTTTTTTTGTTGTTTTTTTTTAAGTAGGAGCACTAGTGCTCCTGAAAAGAAATGTAAGCATAGAGTCCTCAAGAATGTAATATTAAAAAGTAACTGCAAACGTTTTTGCAAAGTAATATGTGCAAATTCACACACTACATATCTTTAACTTGGCCAGAATTGCAGGTGCTTGTCTAAATATACAATAAAGTTTAGAGAAAATATTAAATATGTTGTTAAATGTTATTATAGATTATAAATAATCTATTTATAAACCCCCCCTCCCCCCAACCCCCGACACAAAAAAAAAAAAAAACTTGAGTCCCCCCAGTGAATTCTGGCCATTTCCACCACTGATTATATTATATTATTATTCAAATCAGTCAGGAAAGAACAACATTCTCCAGCATTCCTTGCGCTTTTGAGCAAATAATGTCCGTTTTCATGGATTAATTTAAAACACCGTGCTAAATTTATTTCTAAAGTCACATTTAACTCTAAGGTGTGTTTTATATGCTATTTACGCCCAAAGGCGCTTCTATCTCTTCAGGCATCTAGCAGGACTACTATGTGCGCTGACGTTTAGGTCCATGTCTGTCCGGTGTCATTGGTGAATGACCGAAGATGTCTCATAGCAGGTTGTTTGCCCGGTTGCTCTGTAAGTAAAACTAACACGAGTGTTGTTACATTTGAAACACATCGCTGTCTTTGTTTTGACATTGCTGCATCAGCTGTTGTGCTCGTTAGAGCCATTTATCTCTTGTTTTTTTTCATTAAACACACAGCGTTAGCTAATGCTAATGCTGTTGTGTTGGTGTTATCAGCACCAAGTGTAACACATTTAACAGTGAACGTCTGAAACGTGACCTTTACTGGTAAATATGCTTAATTTCAAACTCATCGCGAGTTTAATTTATTAATTTATTTAATAGATCAATGTGAGTGAACTTGACATTTTGCAGACTGACAGCAGAATCATTTAATGTAACTAAGTGCTTATTTATATGTTGGAAAGGAAGGAGTCTATGTCTTTACTACAGTTATGATCAATATTTTGCCAATATCCTTCATATAATTTAATTTTTAAACAACTTTATACACCATGATCTCCTTCAAACTGACATTAAGAACTGTTTAAACTAATATATGTCACTTAATGTTTCATTATTTTGAGTTGCTTTCAGTTTTATGCCTTCTGAATGAAGAAGGAATGTCTCCGCTTTCTAAGATATAGCCTAATTATTGTTTTCTAATGTTTAATAAAAAAATCTGATGATACATTTTTTCATAGTCGCACGCAGTCGTTTTCAGTTGCATTTGCGTGCGACTCTTAGAATATTAGAGCGCGTCACACAGCCTTGAATAAGATCAGGGCGACGCAGGCCTTGGAGAGCACGCCACTGCTCTACAGGGCTCAATGACAGTCAGAGAAGACAGCTGCTGTGCGTAAAGACAGACTGTTTGAACCGGTGATTTCTTTTTTCGCTTCTCTGGAGGTATTTCTTAATTTGATCTGAGATGAAGCGAATACATTTGTGTGGGAATTTCTCGCATTATATATATTTTTTATATATATATTATATAAAAGTTAAACTTGCAGGAATGGTTTAAATTATGCGCAATCCCGCGCCCTGCATAAACATATTGCAATTTATAGTTCAGCATGGTGCTTTAACTAGTGCTGTCGGTTCGACCCCTGTCTTATTTCCAAACTATTTGAGGTCAAGGCAGCATGACCTTTGGACATTAGATCCTGTAGGGAACTTACAGAGTAATGTGAATGAAACTTCTTAGGCCTAGACCAAGTTTAATAATGAAGCTGCCAAGTTAATGCCAGTTTATTTTGGAGTTTCCTCTCTTAATTTAGTTGTAACCCTACAGGTCAAACATTTGCATTTATTGTGACAGATTAATAAATAAACTGCAGGCAGGTGTGTTGGACCCAGAAAATATTATGAAGATGGAAATAAAATCCAATATTTATTGAAATGGCTACATTTGGTCATGCAGACCTCACTAAGAAATGCAAAATGTTTGTTTAAAAAAAAAAGGTTTAATAGGCGATATTTACTGAATCTTGGTTCTCATTCCACTGCTGTTGTGTTTGTATTTGCAGTGCAGCAGGCTGGGGTGAGACACTGTTATACTGGCAACAGGAAGAACCTTTACATCAACAAGAACACTAAGGTTATCTGTCAAGGCTTCACAGGAAAACAGGTGAGTAACCACAGTCTGTGTTCCCCACAGCACACTGAATTTCAACCTAAATATCTAAAAAGGCTCTCCTAGGTTTCATTTAGTCACAAATTGGAATGCAGTCTCTTTGGTTGTGGCCTGTCTGAGTGAGAGTAACTGACTGAGCAACAGCAGTAATCTCACTGTGTTTTAAACTTGATCATCTGCTCACCATAACAGACCATAAGGACTTATATGTAGTGATGTACTGAAATTTCAGAAACCGAATTGATAATAATTCGGTCGAAAATGAATTTTCGGTTTCAGTCAACAGTTTTGGATGGCAAAAATGATTGACCAAAACTGTGACATTTAATTATTGCTTCTCTGATAGTGAGTTTCGAAAGCGCAAACAATGTGCATAAACTGCAACAGGTAAACATGTCAGCTGTGTGAATGCTAATGCTGGATTAACAATACTGATTCCTCTTTTTTAATCAATCTTCATTTTGATGAACCTATGCTGTTTTTAGTTTATGCGTGAACGTATCTTCCCTAAACATTACTTATTGCACACCTGCCATCTAATAATCACAGTAAACTTTGTGCTTTATTAATTCATTTTTTTTACACTAATTCTGTCAATTTGATGCTCATGTTTTTCTAAAACTGAGGTACTCAAAATAATTTATTAAGTAATGCCACAGATGCTGTTGATAAAGCTAGCTTTATTTACACCAAAATATTTAAAAGTGGATAAATTCAGTTTTGCAAACAGTGAGTCACAGAACACACTTGATGTAAAGTCGGCATTTATAATAAAAATAGCATTTATAATTTTGATTCATCGTTTTAAGGATCTGTAGGCTACAGTGGTCATTATTTCTTTCTTGCTTGTAATAATATGGACACAAAAGTTTAGAGCAGAGTGGGTTTTGATGCCAAAAAAAGAAACACAAGTGGGAGATGATGATATAATAATAAGTTAAAATGAGAATTTATAAATTAAAATATGAAACAAAGCATACTGTTGTACGCGAGTTGGTTTTCAAATGTACTATACATTTTTGTTTTATTTTATTAAATAAGGAATTAACTTCTGTCCATAGGCCCTTTACGCTAAAACTGCTGGCTTCAATATCCAATAACCTTGCTTTTCTCACCCCTGTGATTTATGTTGTATCTCTCATTGTATTTCTCTCGCTCTCCTTCACCCTCTTTCAAATGACTCTTTACTATAATAAAGGGTTATTAGATGAAGTTTTAATGAACACCCATTATAATTAGAAGGGGATGAGGAATGACTGGAGTGTCATCGCGGCATATTAACTTTGCTGTACGGCTACATAAGCAAACCATACCTCAAATTAATCGCCACACTGTTAACGGAAGCAGCGTTCAGGAAAAACGGCAAAGTTAGCACAGCACTTCAGTGTTAATGAAAGCATGAGAACAAATGATGGTAGAAAAGTTGGCAAGAGGACGCTCTGAGGGGAAATGGATCGAAAACGTGCACGATTTCTCATTCTTTCTAATTATATTTCTAACATTACAGTGGTAGATATTGACTTGGTACTGGCGACCCTTGCCTTTGGACTTATCTGCGATGTTTCAAAATAATTTGTAATAATTAACATGGATGTAGCGGGGAAGGAAGGTTAAAGTTCATGATGTACAATTTCCACTGACTCTTCAAATCCCTAATCATAGGGAAATAGTCATTTTCATTTTCATTGATTTTAAAGTGCATCACATAATAAAATTACATTTGTAAGTCAATATTCTGGGATTATATACAGTATGTCATGTTCTGCATTCGTTTCTTTAAATGTGAATTGATTTAACTATGTACTTAAAAAAACAAAAAAACAAAAAAAAACCATGCAAAGCATGTAATTGTGCCTATATTATGCCATGCATGACTTTTAGGCAGGTTTTCCCTTTTTTGCATTATTGAGAACGATGATTTACCTTTGTGTAGTGGTTTGGGCTCAACCAGTGTCATATGCAAGTTATACAGATGGTTCATTTCATTCAAGGTCCATTTACTCATTTTATTTTTATACTTTTTTTGTCATTTATTTTTTTCAAAGCCATTTTTCATCCACTCTCTGACATTTAAAATAAAACTGTCTTTCTCTCTCTCTCTCTCTCTCTTTTTTTTTTGCTGTTTTGTCTTTTGAGAAATGCCACCTTTGCACTCTGGTTTGCTCATACTTTGTCAGCAGGTTTGCTTTTATGTTCAGTACAGATTTTAACATCCTTTATTAGCAACATCTTTCTGTATTACATCAGTTGTGGCAGGTTCACAGAATAAAAAAAAAAAAAGTGCTGCATTAATGGTTAAGAACAAATTAAATAAGATAATCAGAAACCTTTTTAAAAATAAGCTTCAGCCACTCCTTTTAATGCTGAGATTTGTAGAACAGCAGGTGCTTCTCACAACCAACCGTAGTTCAAGGTTTAGTGAACTTTCACACACTTTACTCTGATGTATCTTTAGTTCCTTTGGTGCTTAGGAATGATAGTATCAACTTGTTTAGAATGAACAGTGTGGACTGTGGATAAACATTAAAGGGGTGGTTTACTGCTTTTTTTCTTTGCTTGATTGCGTTTACGGGATGCAATATAACATGTCTTCGTGTTTCGTTTGTTAAAAAACGCCTTTTTTCATATATTTCACCTTTATTGTAAGCCGCTTTCTCCTCTGTCATTTGAACGACCGGTTGACTTCCTGATTCTCTGAAACCACTCCCTCAGAAACAGGCGATGGGCTCAGATTGGTTAGTTGGGCCGGTGTGTTGTGATTGGCTAAACTGTGTACTGCACATTGTCCGGAAACTTCACGCCCATTACCTTCATGGGGCGACAGTCGCATGTGCTGCGGTCAAATGTCAATATTGCCGTATCAGTTTGAGCCAGAATCAGACCCAGAAAGCGGTACTGAAGAGAGTCAAGCAGAACTTCCGCAAGCACGGCTCTTACAAAACATTTCTGAATGGAAGTTTGCTGTTGTGATTATATTTCATTTTTAAAAGTTTGTACACGTTTGTCTTATACACACAAAATAGCATCGAGCTAACTGGCTACTATAACCAAACAGCGTTGGCTTGTGTTTCTTGATCAAATCGAAAAATTACGTCATAAAGTATACATGGAAAATACATTTACAAAATTAGTACATAATTACAAATTCGGGTCCAAAATGTTTGTATGCGTTTGTCATAGACACACGAAATAGCATTTAACTAACTGGCTACTAAAGCCAGCGTTGGCATTTGTTTACGTCCTTGATAAAACTAAAACATTACATCTGAAATTATACATGCAAATACATTTAAAATTATGAAATCTTACTTACAGGTTGTGGCCCAACAACTGCTGCCTCTGGTTTTAAAGTTGGAACTGCTCCATGTTTTAGTAATAGTTTCTGTGTGAATCCGGCATTGAACTCGTGTAGATTCTGGAAGCTGTCTTCCATAAAATGCGCAGCACAGAGAGCTAAATTAGGATTATAATTGTCAGGAACATAATCAAACATAAATTTTAACCATTGTTGACGAACTACAGCGTCCGTAGGAAGCCCGAACACAGAAGACCTGACAGCTGGGTGAAAATAACACTGTTTCGACGGCATGGCTACAACTCTCCACTATAACTCTTTCTCTTCGACAAAGCCGCAGAACATGGCCTTGCCCCCTCTTTGGCATGTTCCGGAGGGAGGGGTTGATGCAAATTTATGGGTTTTTTACGTATGCAACCCGGGAAGTATCTCGTTGTAGTCCCATATGAGTCGTTTTTGTAGGCATTAAACTTCCTGATTTTTAAAAGACGATATCTCCGCTTACGTTGAACTTTCAGCGCAGCAACTTTGCAGATACTGTTCATGCACCAACAGCAACATTACACACTATTTAAAATGAAAAAAGTGAAATCGCAGTAAACCACCCCTTTAATAAATGATCTATTTGGACTGGCGAGGAAGTTTGGTGTTTCAGTTACAGTATGTTTTCATAGTACGTAAATGTCTTTGACTCAAAAGTAAAATGTGATTCTTTGTTATATGTCCCCTAGTGTTAATAGAAGCTGACTGTGCTGAACGTTAAGTCAAATTCTTCTTTGCTCTTGTCTGAAACATGTCTGTTTTCTCTCTCTGTCTCTAGGGCACCTTTCACAGTCAGCAGTCTCTGGACTATGGCTCGCAGTTAGTAGGAGGAGTGTCTCCAGGCAAGGGGGGCAAAACACACCTGGGTCTGCCAGTCTTCAACTCTGTGAAGGAGGTAATGGCCTGTGTGACTGCTGACAGTCTCCTGTGAGCCACAGTTACTTTGGACAGCTGCTCTGATTCTCTGAGGGCATTAGGGGACTTTTAAGGGGACTTATTTAGAGCAAGTGACACCAACAGTAACAGAAGTGTTAAAGGCCAGATGCCAGTTGTGTAATCAGTTTAAACACTTTAACATGAAGCCCAACTGAAATACCCAAAATTGGATGTTTGACCTAATTTTTGGTTTGGTTCTGTGAATGATTTTTTCATTATTTTTTTTAGGCTAAGGATGGCACAGGGGCTGATGCCACCGTGATCTATGTGCCGCCTCCTTTCGCGGCAGCCGCCATCATCGAAGCAATTGATGCAGAGATACCACTGGCCGTCTGTATCACAGAGGGAATCCCTCAGCAGGACATGGTGCGCGTCAAACACAAGCTGCTCCGCCAGAACAAGACCCGCCTCGTCGGCCCCAATTGTCCCGGTGTCATCAATGTAAGAGCTGCACATATGCTGTTTTTCTTCCAGCTTTGTTTTTGGAAACTCACCTAGATGTTTTGAAGACAAGGCATATGGTTGAAGTTGGCAAAATTGTGTTTGTAATTCTAACACAAAGAGCTACTTTTTGCCTACTATAAAACACTGTAGGAAATTATTCCAGTTTAAAGTTAACATTATTTTATTTTATTTTCATGATGTGAGTAAGTGAAATGGGATATTCAACAATAAACCATTTCTTTTAAATTACTACTTTTATTCAGCAAGGATGCATTAAATTGATCAAAAGTGACATTGACATTGACTTTATGAAAAAAAAAAAAAATGCATCACAGTTTCCAAAAAAAAAAACAGTTTTCGCCATTAATAATTATAAGAAATTTATTTAGCCCCAAATCAGCCTAGTAGAATGATTTCTGAAGGATCATGTGACTCTTGGGCCTTTCGCACCACGGGATCATTTTCATATTATCTGAACTAATTGTGGAACTACCCACTTTTTGGCGTGTTCGCACCGCAGGAACTAGAAATGGTTTTCGTTCTAGGAACTCAGTTTCGAGGAACTAAATTAGCTCCTACTTCAGAGCAGGGTCTAAAACAGTTCTATAGGAACTATCAGTGACGTAAGTGTACGCTGATTGGCCAAACGCACAAAAAGCCATGTAAACATATTTGCTCCTCGAACATGGATAATGGCATTTACCTGTTGTCTGCAGTGTTGTTCTTTTCTCAGCTTCGATGATATGTAACACTGCAAGTTGTCATAAAAATTTAGTCTCTTAGCCCAACTTTTTGCTCTTGCAGTTGTGTAAATTGTGCATTTACATTCCATCTCCGTTATCTCGAAACCCACGACACACAACAAAAACAGCTCTGATCACGGCGTCCTCCATTGACTGGTTGTTGATGTTTGTTAATGTCACGCAAAAAGACCTCGCTGTCAGCCGCTTCAGAGTTCCTGCTGCCGGTGCGAATGCAACCAGGAGAGGGAGAAATTGGTTCTAGAACTACGCGGTGTGAAAGCCTCTACTGAAGACTGGAGTAAATGTTGCTAAAAAATTCAGTTTTGCCATCACCGTAATGAAATACAAATAGAAAACAGTTATTTTAAATTGTAAAACTATTTCAAAATATTACTGTTTTACTCAAATAAATGCTGAGTTTATGACAGGTGGCATCAAGTTATTACATTTGGATAAAAGATTACTCTTTTCTTTGGAATAATGTGCACCAACGAACCATTGACAATAGTACCTGGAATGTGTATTAAATTGTCAGTTTTGACTTCTAACCTCCTGCTCCTTGCAACTTTACATGCCTATAGGAAAATGTATCATTTAAACTGAACTTTAATGGTGTTTTTTCTCTATCTATTTGTAGCCTGGCGAGTGCAAAATTGGGATCATGCCTGGGCACATCCACAAGAAAGGAAGGATTGGTAAGAGCTCCACTGGATGACACCTTTCTTTATGACAAAGAAAACTCAGTCATCCTTTCAGAAGATTGTGATGGTGCAGAGCATAACATGCTGATCGAATAGAACCTTAAGAGATCCTTGACAAGCCTAGCGCACCTCATGTCTTCATGTTCATAAAAGAAGCATCAAAGCCAGAGCTAGCGGGTCTCGATTTGAGATGGACACTTTTTAATGCATTGAATTTGTTAGCGTTTCTCACCATGTCAGGGATGATGAGATGTCTCTGCTCAAACATGAACTCAGATGTAGACCGTAGCACAGTGTTCAGATTGCTAAAAAGAGAGTGGTGCAGATAGCTTCTCGTCAGTCATGTGTCAGGGAAGTTTAAACTGCAGGGCTGTGTTTCAAGTCAAATCACTAGACAGATGGCACAGGTTTTTGAAGAGCTCTGAAGAGTACTACTCAGCCTTGAACTCTATGCTTGTTTCTGTAATAAAATTTGTGAACTCGTGAAGTGAAATGATTCAACCAAGTTCAGCCCTTTCCAATACAGTTTTTCCCCCCGTTAGGTTACATTTCATACTTGAAAAAGGATGTACAGGAAAAGTGCAGTAGTATGTTGAAATGTACTAGAAATTTAAATTTTTGCTTTCTAGAAAATTGTCAAGACAGGAAACTATCTGCAGAACATGTATAATCAATTGAAGAAAAGTAGAGACTCGTGCTTGTGTCGATATTGTATTAAATTTATGGATGTCCACTAATTAAATTTACATTTTTAATTACATTTATATACGTATGAATGAATCAAATATATGTTATATATATATATATATATATATATAAGTACTTATGTACTTTTTAATGTAATAATTGCACTAAATTAATATGTTCAATTAACAACCAAATTCAATTATAATGCTGCAATTTATCTTTAGCTTGCTCTATTCTTTTTATTTTTTTCAGGCATTGTATCTAGATCGGGCACCCTTACGTATGAAGCCGTACATCAGACAACACAAGTGGGTCTGGGCCAGTCGTTGTGCGTCGGTATGGAAAACTAGCAATCAGTCATGCATTATTATTAGTCTACAGAGTGTTTAGTACAGAGAGGTCTTTGAACGGTGTGTATTTTCTTTCAGGTATTGGTGGAGACCCTTTTAATGGCACTAACTTCATTGACTGCCTGGAGGTGTTCCTGCAGGACCCAAAAACTGAGGGCATCATTCTGATTGGAGAAATTGGAGGAGATGCAGAAGAGAATGCGGCAGAGTACCTGAAACAGCACAACTCTGTAAGCGGCTTCTCATATGTTCATATCTAAAAGGTAAAATGCTTTTAAATGTAAAAGTTTATATATACAGTTGTGCTCATAAGATTACCTACCCCTTGCAGTATATGCAAATATGTTAATAATTTAAATAAACTAAATAAGAGGGATCATGAAAATTGCATGTTATTTTTATTTAGTACTCTCCTGAATAAGCTATTTCACATAACAGATGTTTCTATATAATACATCACAAGACAAAATAACTGAATTCATTAAAAAAATGACGTTCAAAACTTTACATACCCTTGAATCTATACACCCATGCAACACAAGGCAAACTGATTTGTCTATGTGCTATTTCCAAATCTTACTACAACAGTAACTTCCTGTTTTTTGGGGGGTCAGGTTTGTAAAAAAGGTAAACACTTTATTTTAGGGTCTCTTAACTAGTTGCTTATTAGCATGCATATTACTAGAGTAGTAATTAAGCACATATCAATGCCTTATTCTACATGACCTTATTCTACATTCCTAATCCTAGCCAATACCTAAACTTAACAACTACCTTACTAACTATTAATAAGCAGCAAATTAGGGATTTATTGAGGGAAAAGTTGTAGTTAATAGTGAATAAGTGTTCCCTATTCTAAAGTGTTACCAAATAAAAAATAAAAAAAATAGATATAATGCACTGTTTTTAGCTGTATACATGAAAATTTAAGGCAGTAGTTCACTCAAAAATGAACTCATGTCATTCCATCCAGACACGCATAATAATCTTTCTTCAGTCAGTCACAAAAGAAGATGATTGGCAGAATTTTCACAATGCTCTTTTCTATACAATTCCTAATTTTCATGATCCAAAATGATAAAAGTAATACATAAGACTTTTGGATTATATTCAAAGTCTTTTGAAGTCAGACAAATCTAATGCACAAGTTTTATTTTTGGTAAACTGTCCTGTAAGATCATCTACACATGCCTCTACACACACTCAAAGGAGAAGAATCACTGTTATTCATTCATGAATCAGTGTTTCGTTTTTTGTTAGCCCTTGGGAAGTACACATTGTTTTTCATCTTCTGGATATCGGCAGCTTTCTCCTACAAACAGGAACCCTCACCACACATGGAGCTCCTCTTTCCTTGCTAGCAGGAGCTACTCGCCCCTGGAGCTCTCATTGTTTATGTGAATGAGAAAACAGCCTCCAGCTGCTCTTTGATCTGTTTTGGCTGAGAAGGAAAGTCTACAGAGCTTTTGTTGTGATCTTTGGACCAGCCAGGCTGGATTGCACTCAAAGACCTCCTCCACTCCTAACAGTGCCTCGGTTTGTGTCATCATTAGCCATGTCGAGAGTCATACAGAAGGCTGATGTGTTAACAAGTGTCTTGCATTGGAAGACATTTCAGTCTGTTATATAAAATAAAACAAGCGTTGGCACAGTGGATACTCATGGAATAGTTTCAGCCACGCTGATTGTGGCAAACTGGCGTACGAACGTCTGTCTATTTTCTCAAGAGGAACCCAGGCGGCCAGACATGATTTAGACAGAACTTACGTCTGAGACCGTGGTAGCGCTGGGGCACGGTAACCACAGAAAATCAAGCAAATCGCTCTGAATACGTTCACAGCATGGACAAGTGCCTCATTTTGAAGTGAGTGCTTGGATGTTCAAAGAAACACTCCTCTACTCTGTGAATCAGACCATGCTAAAGAGCTCATTTTTATTGTTGCCACATTTGAACTGAACCGAAATAGCAAAACCTGCAATTTCCAGAATTGTTGAGGAGTTTCACAGTTGCAGAAACCATTTAAGCACTTGTGTGTACTTGGAGAAAAGTGAGCGAGTAGCTCTTTGAGCACACATTGGCACTGTGAAAGTTTCTTCTTTTCCCGGCCTGTCAATTAAATTAGTGGGAGAATTGATTTGGTGGAAATTATTAGTTGCAATTTGTATGAAATTGCTCCTTTCAGGTGAACTTTTCTCATTACCTCAACAAGGTAGTTTTTAAAGATGGCCTTGGCTATGAATAATGGAGATCAATACATGGTCATGCTACATTTCACGCGGCGGATTTAGCCTTGGGAGAAGTATTTGGCAGTTATGAAATTTTCCGTCTGTGCCGCTGTTAACAAGACCTGAATTGATCAGACTGTTAAACGCATACGGTCTCATTAAGAAGCGTGGGCAGGGATGATACATCAGGTTCCAGGCGATCCATACAGGAGCTTGTAAACTATTAGCTCCAGAAAAAGTCATGTCAGATTTATGTTGCTGGTTATGTATGACTGGCTCAGGAAGAATGTCTGTTTTTCTTATGGAATAATAGTAGTGACAAAGGGCTCATGGTCCAATCCCATAACTTCACAGCGCATTTACATGCCCTCACACTTCCTGCTGGATCCATATCTGATGCTTGCTTTCCATTAGCTGTAGTGGCGTTGTGCAAATAATGGTGCGAGCACCCTGTTTTCCTCTTTTCTTCTAATTTATCAACTCCCAACACGCATACACCAGTAAGTCCTTGTGCCAGAATTGCCAAGGCAAACTGCAAAATTGCTTTTCAGCCAAATTAGCATATTGATATGAATATTCCTCTCAAGTGCTTGTCAGCTTCATGCTTGTTTTTGCTTATTGCTAACATTTGTCACCTAGGGAACGTTGCCCATTAAGATCCACTTGTAGTCCACAGTCACTGCAACACTGTTTGGAGCTGCTGAATGATCGAGAGGAAGCTTTCCAACGGTTAACGGGGAACCTGACAAATTGTGTTTTCCGCAAACGTCCGTTGCATACCCAGCTGCTATTTTCCTGGGCTTTGTTCTGACAAAATACATTCAATTTATACACTTAAAGGGATAGTTTACTCAAAAAGGACAATGTATTACAGACCAAAACATAACTGCACAGAATTATCAAAGAATTTTCACAGAAAAACAAGGTGAGTAAATAAGGACAGAATTTGCAGTTTTGGGTGAACTGTTCCTTTTAGACCCTTTTTTGACTGGAGAGTGTCTGAAGAAGAAGAAAAAAGGGAGTACAAAATGAAAGGATGGCGTTCCACTCTAACGTTGTCTCAAGGTTTTGTGTCTGAGCAAAATATAATTACCTCAGTTCATTATCGTAATCTTCCAAGATTAGGCTTTAGTCTTTAGTCGGCTGCGTGAGCATGAACAGCTTGAGCTTTGAACCGAAGACGGCTCCTGTGGAGCGTTGTAATGTTAGCGGGTAGTTGAAGATTATCAAGTATTAAGTCAGACTGCCTTTGACTGGCGGTCACATTCATTTCATCTTCTCCACCTAAAGTTTGCGTTCCCATTTAAAGTTTTTAGTGAAATCAAAAATTGCCAGTGAAGTTTAGGAACCTACTCTCCTGTAAGATGCTAATGAGCACGTCTGAATTAGTGATGACTCCATTTGAGCCCGAGGAGGTCTATAATACCGGAGAAAACGATCCATTAGCATTTCTATTGATCTAGATGGCAGTAGCTCAGCTGATGCTGGAATGCCCAGAAGTATGCAACTTAAAAAATATCTTCTATAATGATATTTATAAGGTGTTAAAAGCTTGCTTGGGAAAAACATCAGGATGGAAATTAAAATAGATTTTTTGGATTTACTGTCCGTGGAGAAAGATGCAGAATGATGGGGCTGGCACACACTAACCAGCCATCCCTTTACTTTTTGTTTGAGCCTCATCTGAGTTCAAAGGTATGCCAGGTAGCTTCAGCCTTCTAAAAAAAGCCTGTTCAAATGTCCTCCAGAAACATCCAAAATGTTAGGCTACCAATTTATGCTATTGTTGGCAGCTGCAGTTGCAATTATGAAAACCCACATCCCACTCTGGAATAAGGATGGCATTCATGAGGACAGAATATGGTGGGAATGAGAGAAAAACAGACCTGAGCATGATGGTCTATGAGCAGTGACAGTTAATTGACGTGGACATGACAAATTGTCTTCCATGAAAGTGAGATTGTATTAAATGGCATACTTGAGCCACTGCCTGCCCATCTGCTTACTCCCACACAAGCTATTACATGATTTGATCTGACTCCCTTTTAATGCCAATTCTGAGCACAGTATCCCTGCACTTATCTTTACCTTTTATTTACAAGTCTGTGAACTGCATTTTGAGGAAATAAAAATAGAGACTCACCTCCTGTAATTGTGTCTCAAAACATTTTTCTTGTATACTTAGCACCACTACGGCAGTGGTTATTTTTATGGAGACCCATAATGCAGTGGTCAAACAAAAACAAACATTTTTACTAAAGATTTTAACTTTATGAACACACACATACACATGCCATACAGACGTTTGGGGTCGATGAGATATTTTTAAAAATGGTTTCGAAGTATATCTCAGGAATAATAATAAGATTTGCAAGTGAACAAAAAGTATTTCAGGGAAACGCATATGTTTTGTGAGTGAACGCAAAGTAATTCAGGGGAACATACATTTTGTGGGCGAACGCAAAAGCATTGAAATTATTTTTTCCTCTATCTTTTTTTTTTTTTTTTTTCACCACCACTCCATAGAAATTATTTGTGATGCTTAATGTTGCACAAGCAACATCTTTTTACAAGATTATTTGAATAGAAAGTTCACAAACAATCATTTGAAATAGAAACATTTTGTGTAAATGTCATTGTCACTTGACACATTGTCAATGCATCCTTGCTGTATATAAATATTAATTTCGTTCAGAACAAAAAGTGTGTGTATTTATTTGCGAAGTCTTTTACCTTGTGTCATAGTTTTTTTTTTTTTGTTCTTTAGGGTGCCAATGCTAAGCCAGTGGTGTCATTCATTGCTGGCTTGACGGCCCCTCCTGGAAGGAGAATGGGGCATGCAGGAGCCATCATTGCCGGAGGGAAAGGGGGTGCCAAAGAGAAGATCGCCGCTCTGCAGTCAGCTGGAGTCGTCGTCAGCATGTCTCCGGCTCAGCTGGGCAGCACCATGTACAAGGTGAGACCGTTTTTTTCTCAGTGTGAGCTGTAACTCAGAGGCAGAGTCACCACAGAGCTGTCACCTCGTGTTTTACCTCACTAAATGCTCAGTTCTGTTTTTGGTTCTGCAAACTCAAACATGCTGAGAGCAAGACTTTAAAGAGAACCTTTTTAGTAAAAAGAAAAGGAAAAAAAAATAAAAATTATTCTCTTAGTTTGAGGTCTCACAGTGATGTCAGTTTGCTGATAACTCTTTTTAAAGTGGATTTATTGGTTTGTGCGGCTCTAGCCGAAACAGCTCTGGAAAATTCAGCATTCTGTGGGCCAAAGCGATGACTAATATAAAGGGCCCCTTAGACAATCACAGCAGTTTTTACCGTAAGATATTCAATAGAAAGCTACACCGCAAGAGAGGAAATGAACAAAGCTCCATTTATATTGGTGAGTTAGCAGCTCTGCCTCTTTATCTCAATTTATCACAGCCAGGAGTTTTAACAAGATGTATAAAAAGTGAAAGCGCGTATTACACTCATTCATCATCTTAGCCTTTCATTATCAGCGCTAGCAAACGCTCCTTCCTCTGCATCAATACCATTTTCTCTCCTCTTCCACCACACCCTCGGATCCTAATTTGTAATCATTGGAAGTAATGATGAAAAACACTCTGGCTGGTTGTTAATTTTGCAGCCCATTGTGTTCATACATCTGTGTTTATCTCATTGGCCGATTTAATAACGATGGCACATATACACGCCTCAAAGTTGATTGTCTGTTTCCCCCCGTGTTAACATGCTCACACATGCAGTGGCAACTCACTTGCAGTGTACCTGCCCCAGTCCCAACCTGAATATTAACCCTTTATACACCCTAGTGTCTCACTTTTAAGTAAGCATAAAAACAATTACACTGCCATTCAAAAGTTTGGGGTCAGAGATTTTTAAAGCTATTAATACTTTTATTCAGCAAGGATGCATTAAGTTAATTAAACATGACAGTAAAGACAGATAATGTCACGGTTTCCACAAAAACATTAAGCAGCACAATATTTTCATACTGGAGTAATGATGCTGAAAAAAGCAGCTTTGCTATCACAGGAATAAATGGCCTTTTAAAATATATTAAAATAATTATAAAAAAAGAACAGTTATGTGATAATGTTTCACAATATTACTGTTTTTACTAAATATTTGATGGAAAAACATGAAAAAATCATTCAGATCTCACAGTTTTCAGCTTTAATATGGTAGTGTATTTTTGAAATAGCAATGCAGAATAATTTACAGCAATATTTACATTGTAAAGAGTTTAAAATGCCACAACGATTTTTGAGTGATGATACAAACAAACCTTTGCATCAGTGTTTTGAATCATCGTTTAAACAGACAATTTGAACTATCTGAAGTATCTGTCTTAACGCTTCACAATTTTAGAAACACCAATGACCAGAAAATGTACATATAAACTAAGCATTATTATGAATATTGATTTATACCACAAAATCTTTGAAAATGTATTGTGAATATTCAGTAAAACACTGAGCCCTACTAGTTTGCTACTACTGCAAACGGCATGGAAAGATACTAAACAAGCTCTCATTCTTTTCCCCCTCTCTTTTTTGCTAATGATGCAATCACAGCAAATACTTAATTTCTTGTGTTACTCAAGGCTATTTCCTGCAATCTATATTATTAGTCTGCAGCAAACACGGCACTGCTTGACCATTAGATGGCAGTAGAGCTTCAAGTATTTTTATAAATAAACCGTGCATCTTCGTTTTTGAAACATGACATTTGCATAAGGGAATTCTCTCAGAATTGCTCCATTCTGTCACCCTTACTTGAGGAAAATGCATTTTCAAAAGCACAATGCATCACCCTGTAGCTGTAAGCCTTTGTAAATTAACTATGTAAATGGCTATTCCTGACTGGAACAATCTACATTTGTCTTTGTATCATACAGTGCATTTCTCACGGCTTTATGTGTTTACCCACAGCTTCTGTAAATGTTTTTTTTTTTTTTTTTCTTCTGTGCGATTTAACCTTTATATGGCCTTAAATCCTGAAATTCACAGAGCCATTTCCAGCTGTTGGGACTTCCACTTTTGATAAATCAAATATATATAATTAAATGTCGAATATATAGATTCTCATTAGACTATTAGGTGAAAAAAAAAAAACATTTTTGAGCAGTCTAGCCATTAAAAAAAATGGCATACAAAGCCAAAATGGCATGCAGCAGACAAGGTCAAAACAGAGTGGCATTTTCTCCTAAAATACAAAAAATACGAAAACATCAGAGACAAATAGAGTACAAACCACATTTCCAAAGACTTGAAAAATAAGAATCATTCTGGTAGAAGGGAAAACGGCCGCTTTAAGCAGCTATTTATCACTGTGTCATAGCCTGAGGGACAGTGGGTAGCACAAAATATAAGTAACACCAAATAATCTTTACTCTTAATGGTGCTCATAGTTTGCATTTCAAGGAATAATTTACCCAAAAAATGAAAATTCTATCATCTTTTATAAGTTTTATAAACCTACATGAATTCCTTTCTTGTTTGGAACACAAAAGTAGTCTTTTTGCCCTGTTGTGTCTCTGATAATCTTCCTCTTTTATTTTATACAAAAGAGCAACAAGAACATTATTTTTGTGCTCCATTAAAGAAATAAAGTTTATAGGTTTGGAACAACACAAGGGCAAAAAATAAATAAATAAGACTGCATTTTCATTTTTAATGTGAACTGCCTTTTAAATCCATTTTATTTAACTTTTCTTGTTGTTTCAATAATAAAAGTGCTCTTTAATTTATATAGCGCCTTTTAAAAGAATCTTCTCAAAACAATTTACTTACCTTAATAATTCAAACTAAAAAGTACAATGAAAATACATTTTAAACAGCACATTCTTTACATTTTTCCTGTAATCCACATTTTTACATTTTCCATTTTTTCTTTTTTCTTATGTTTCCTTCCATTTCCTTTAGAATTAATTATTCTTTGTGTTGTATACTGTATACTCTTTGTCAGTATTATAAATGTTAACAAATCCTGGCATTGAACTTTATTGATTCAAACAAAACTAAGTGCATAACAGACCCCTGCTACGGATGCATTGAAGGCAGTCCCTGCCGATCATGTTTGTTTGACCCCTGTTTACTCTTCCTTGTTCTCTGCAGGAGTTTGAGAAGAGGAAGATGTTGTAATTTGTTAGAGGAGTGTGAGAAACAAACTGCCCTCCCTGCCTTAGGACCTTCATCCCTGCTGGAGCCCACCACTTTCCTCCAGGCTCAACAGTGCACACACTTTGTGATTTCAACTGATTCTATGAGTACATGTTCCATATTTGCACCAGAAGAAATAATAATAATAAAAAAACATTTCAAAGTCTATCACAGCCTTCGTCTTAGAAGTGTACAGCACAGGAACATATCCACCTTCTAATCCATCCACAGCAATGTCAGCCATGTTGTTGCTTTATGTCATAATGTTTTCTCTCCTGAAGCAGAAAATAAATCTCTTATGCTCTTCCTTGTAGTAGTTGATTTCTTTTTTACATTTACCATTATGCTCTATTTATTGGCAGCAGCTCAATGTTTTTCGATGTTCTCGTGTTTTTGATAGAAGCACGTTGTCCCTTTGGCAGTCTTGATGAATGTATCCCCTCTGTGAGATCTAATGTGTCTTCTTTTTTTTTTTTAATGGCACAATGACATTCACCCTTTGCATTAGCACTCATTTCTGCAATTGAAAGCCTTTGACATTCTTTCCCTTTGCAATTCACACTGGCTCTGCGTGGCCTTCTGGCTTCCCGAGACTTTGAGTGCATTAAATGTCACTTTTCTTTGGCGTTAAAAGCATAGACATTTTCTCCTGTATTTTTCAGCATTTACTTCATTTGGCAATTATGGACGTGAAGATGGCCACGACAGGTTTAGAAAGCTGTACCATTGCGAGGTAATGCTGGTCATCCACAGTTGTAACGGAAGCCAACGTAAGACAGACTATTTAGTCTTTTGTGTTCCACAACTTATACTTTAGCGTGACGAAATTGGAGCGCTAAATGGACCAAATTACTGGAATCTAGTGTGCATTGAAAAGAGCAGAACTACATGTCACCTGTCCCAGGCTTTTAACAAGGATTTTCATTTGCAGACACAGGTTTATTAATTCTGACATGCCTCACCGGAAGGTAAAATGTGTGTGGGAGGACTTTCTCCTTTCGCCCTGTAATTGCATCTCGCCTGCCTAATGACATGCATTCACATTTTATTCCGATAAAGAATGAAAATGCAAATTTGTTCTCTTGCCAGGTGCATTTCAGAAGTGCTCAGAGTTGATGAATATTCTTAGTTGGAATCACATATTTATCAGCCTCGATTATGCAGGGTTGCACAGGTTGTCTGTATCGGGAAAAAATATATGCAATTTTGCTCAAATTTCAATAACACCAATTTGTGTGGAATGAGTGGGAGGAGGTCAGCATGAAAATGTCACCGAATGTATCGTACGCTGACTGTATCGTTACAGCCCTCCAGCTGATCTGTAATGGGAAGGATAAGGGCGGGAAAAACACTGAGATGAGCTCTTGAACTGACACGCATCACATCTCTGGATCTGCCTTTGTGGCGAACAGAAATTGGGACACGTACTTTGAGAAAATGATCACAGATTCGCTGACTGTGTGAAATCTAATGCTACAGTTGCGCAAAATTTGTGGATGCGTACCAGCTTTTATTCTTAGATATAAGACTTGAGCTTATTAGTGCTCACCAGGGTAGAGGGATTGTACCAGTTGTTCATGAACTCTTTCTTAAATTGGGACAGAAAGTTCACACTGTATGGCTTAGGAACTAGTTTAGTTTGTAACTAGCTCTGAATTTCATATGGTTGCACTATTTGTTCTCAGCGCTCATAAGTCTCATGCTCACCTTTTAAATAAATGTTACTCGACTGCACTTTATCTTTGTAGATCCAATAAGCATACTTCAAATCTGTGAACCGAGGTAGTGTTGAAGAGCTGGATATTACAGTTTGATCTTATGGTTCATGTTACCTGCTTCTTTTGCCTCTTGCAACTCTCAGCCATAATAAAATCAATTTCCTTTGAAATTTATATATAGATAATCAATTATTTGTATAAAAAAAATGTAAAGAATTTTCAGGAACAATATAATAGTGCAACAGTTCCCGAAGTAAAATTTTAATTCATAGGAAAATAATGTTTAATTATAACTTATGGACTTTATAAGACAGACAGGTTGTGTCGTTTACTCTATGGTATATGCTTTTCTTATGACCATCTGTTTCATGGTGGAAAAACTACATTATCCGTAATACCGCAAGAAAAAACACCCATAAGGCTCTGCAAATTTTGTCTCAAAATATTTAAATATTTGTATAAATATATTCATATTTTGAAAAAAAAAAAAAAAAAAAAGCTTGTCATTTGCAATGCTTAATTGGATTGCAGTACTTTCCTTTTAGTTAGATTTGTAATTTATTTATTTATTTTTCGCTTCAATTTAACGTTTTATATTGTTGTGATTCACTTCGTGGTTGTTTGACTTGGTTCAGCACTCAACCAACACCAGGGTGCAGCATCCACTTGGATAATGCGACAGCAGCCACAGGACAACGGCGCCAGTGCGCTCACCACACACCAGCTACAGGTGGAGAGGAGAGAGAGTCATAGAGGCATTCAAGTGGATGGGGATTATTAGGAGGACATGATTGACAAGGGCCAGTGGAGGGAATTTGGCCAGGACACCAGCGATACACCCCTACTCTTTTACGAGAAGTGCCATGGGATTTTTAGTGACCACAGAGAGTCAGGACCTTGGTTTAACGTCTCATCCGAAAGACGATGCTTTTTTACAGTATAGTGTCCCCGTCATACTAGGGTGTTAGGACCCACACAGAACACAGGGTGAGCACCCCCTGCTGGCCTCACTAACACCTCTTCCAACAGCAATCTAGTTTTCCCAAGAGGTCTCCCATCCAGGTACTGACCAGGCTCAGCCCTGCTTAGCTTCAGTGGGCGACCAATCTTGGGCTGCAGGGTGATATGGCTGTGGCATGATTCAACTATTTCAGTTGATGATTCAGCTATTGATTCAACTTCCATTAGGTTGCTGCAGATGTTAATAATGACATGAAATGTCTTTCACTGCATGCTTTCTCCTCAGGTGTACTACTTCATACAACCCAGACGGTAAATTTAACATCAGTGGCAGCTTGTCATAGTAGCGAAGCTCTATAAATACACAGCATGGGAAGCAAAATGGAAGTTCCTTGCTACTTAACACCGATACAGACGCAGACCCTTCATATTATCATAAAGATCCATTATCTCCATTGTCATGCATCATCATCACCACTTCCACAACCATTCCTCACAGTTCCTCCACACGGTATCCTTTCAAACAACAAAAGACTGGGCCTCATGGGAGCTTAGTATAAAATGTTTTATGGAAATGTATGAATAACTTTGAGAAAAAGAGACACACTGAAAATGTCTGATCAGATTTTATTTATTATAGTTCTAAATACGACTTTAAAGGATAGATCACTGTAAGAATTACAGAACCTCAGACACTTCTGAGATATACAACACCAACACGGTGTATTAACATACAGACATCTGTTTCCACATCCCACTGAGAGAAAATGCGGGAAAACGCCTCTCTCACATATGCATCAGTTCCTTTTCATCCCCTTCCTTCCCCTCACCCATCCTTCCCTCCACTCTGCTCAAAATGGTCAATAGTAGATTGTAATGTTCTACATGAATGCAAGTGATATTTACAGTCATGTTTGGTATCATTTGAATTGTCTCAGGGCGTCTGGTACAATGGACTCATTCTTACAAGAAGTAAACTAAAAGGTAATACAGATCCTAAGAGTTTAGAGATATTTTGCACACTGTAGAAAGCGGGTCAGTTTCCAGTGGTTTCTATGCAAAATTACCTTTTGTCCCAAAAGGTGTTAACTCAGTCAATGCAAATTCCAATCGTTAGCTCCTGTCTCCATCTCGGGGGATGTTGGTCTTGGTCTGAGGTACCTAAGGAAATGTTGCAAAAGGATCGGGGCGATTCTGTAGCCAGAAGCCCGTAGTGTGGTGTGTCTCTATACTTCACACTATGTAATTCTATAAAGTCAGGTATGCATCTTTTACTCGTAGATTTATCTTTGAGAATTCGATGTTTTGTATTGATATGATTTGATATCTCTGAATTGGCTATGTAATTGACATAATACATATTTACCTGACTGATAATAAATTGTTACATTTGATCTTATTCTGTTTTACTCTGTAATTATTAACTCTAGTAGAATACGTTGTATCCTTGTTAGCGACATGAGCACCTGAATGAACGAGTAAATATAAAATAAAGAGTCACTAGAATAATCAAATATCAGAAGAATACTAATTAGAAATAGACAAACAACCAATTTGCATTTCAACCTAAATTCGAGGTTATAATATAATGGAGTCAGATTAGTTAATAAAAATGTAGTCAGATTTGAAGTTAACCTAGATTGAATAACTTTGCGCGCTGAAAAGACCGAACACGCAGGAAACCTTCACCCACGATTGGATACCGTCCTTGGACCAAATTCGTGGACCCTACATCACCCATGAATGAATGTTGCTGTTTATATTTATAAAGTCGTTTGAATTTATACACTCTTAAAAATAAAGCTTCCATTAGGGGGTTGTTGCAGCAATGCCATAGAACAGTGGTCTCAAACTCCACAGCTCTGCAGAGTTTAGCTCCAACCAAGTCAAGTCAAGTTGAGCTTTATTGTCATTCCGCTACATGTTGGGACATACAGTGGAACGAAATGTCGTGCCTCACAGGACCACAGTGCTACATAAATACAGGCATACAGCAATGGAATAAAACAGTATAAACCTATACACAACTATCCTACTGATAGAGTACTTGACCAGCTCCAAATCACTCCTGATTGCAAGTTTCTAGTAATCCTGAAGACATTGATTAGCTGGATCAGGTGTTTGATTAGGGTTGGAGCAAAACTGTGCAGAGCTGTGGCCCTCCAGGAATTGAGTTTGAGACCAATGCCATAGAAGAACCATTTTGGGTTCCCCAAAGAACCTTTGTGTAAAGAACATTTTAATAATCGAAAAAAAAAAAACTTTTTCCACTATAAAAACCTGTGCGATGCAAAGGTTCTCTCATTAAATAATTAAACTTTTCTTCTGTTTGACACCGAAAGCTATTATGTGGACTTCAATGGTGCTTGACTTCATGGAAGAAATTTATTTATTTTTTTGTTTGTTTCATTGAAATGTTAGTCAGGGTCTGACTTCGGGAACGATGTGGGTGAGTAAATGACAATTGAATTTTTATATTTTTGTGAACCATTCCTTTAACTTCATACAATGCTGTAAATAGCAACATTTTGTAAAAACCAAAAAATAGATGCTAATGGAGCCTATAAATATCCTCTTCACCCGACATCTTTGTACGCTTATCTCCATTTTGTCACTGTCAGCCTAGGAAAAGATTAGGCTGTGTACATATTGTTACCAATTACGTTCCAATCTGCATTAGAGAAATTACCATAATAAAGATTGGAGGTCGAATTTAAGGCTTTATTTGTTTGGGGGCTTAGGGTATCTGCTCTCCCGGAACGTTACAGTGGCCAAGCCCTGCCGTGGCACTCGTTATCTTTGCGCATAGCTAATGAAGCAGCGCTGCGGCACACACTGCACTTTTTCATTCATACCTCAGTGCCTTCGATTTGGCTATGAAGAGCTGCGCATTGGCAGTGTGACAAACGATAATACGAACAAAAATAGCTAGCTTTTTTCATGCACGTCAAGTTTTAGCTGAGGTTTGTTGTTGCCTACCCACTGAACTCTTTCAAACACGTACTACGCGCCTGTCAAGATGCAAGATGCATGTGTGTGGGCTTTTACTTTCAGATTCACGTTAACGCGTTATAATGTTCAGTGCAGGATGTGTTTCATGTTAAAACGAAAAAGGAAATAAAAAAGTATATATTTACAGTTGTGGTCAAAATTTTACACAGGCCTACACTTTGCAGTATCGGCAAAATGTTAATTATTTTAACAAAATAAGAGGGATCATACAGAATGCATGTTATTGAATAAGATACTTCACATAATATACATTTAAGTATAATCCACAAGAGATGATAACATTACCCCGTTCAAAAGTTTACATGCGCTTATGCATATTGTTATCAGGATGATCCACTGCTGTTTTTGTGATGGTTGTTCATGAATTCCTTGTTTGTCCTGAAATTAAACTACCCGCTTTTCTTCAGAAGAATGTCAGGTCCCACAAATTCTTTGATTTTCCAACATCTTTTGTGTATTTGAACCCTTTCCAGCAATGACTGTATGATTTTGAGATCCATATTTTCACACTAAGTACAACAGAGGCACTCATATACAACTCTTACAAAAAGCTCACTGACGCTCCAGAAGGAAACATGATGCATTAAGAGCCAGGGGTGTAAACCTTTTGAATTTGAAGATCAGGGTAAATTCAACTTATTTTGTCTTCTGGGAAACATGTGAGTATTTTCTGTGGCTTTTGAAGGGCAGTACTAAATGGGGAAAAAAATAATATTTCGGCAAAATAAGAGAAATGTACACATCGTCAGTATGTTCAAAAGTTTACACCCCTGGCTCTTAATGCATTGTTTTTCCTAATGGAGCATCAGTGAGCTTTTGAACTTTTTGTAATAGTTGCGTATGAGCCCCTCAGTTGTCTTCTGTGTGAAACGATGGATCTCAAAATCATAGAGTCATGATTGGAAAGGGTTCCAATATGCAAAAGAATTTGGTTTAAAAGAGAAAAATAAAAAATAAAATTGACAAACTGTACGATTGCCCAGTTGTTTGGGCACATGCTGTATTTTAAGGTGCCTGTAAGGAAAGTTAACACACTTGCTGTTTTCAAAAGGGGCACAAAGTCAAATAAATTCAGCACTCCAGGGTAGCCAGACTGCAAGTATCTCATTGTAGCCTCAGCAATGCAATATATCTTTTGTTCAGCTCCATTCCTCTTTCTCCTCCTGTAGTTAAACCATTATCTCAGTCTGCATGGATGCAACTGCACTATCAATCCACCGCCTCTCAGACAAATCAATGTCTCGCTCATATGAACTACTCGTAATTGTTTGCGAATCCTGTGGCCACAGGTAGAGTGATTTGCTGCTGAATTTCTGAATTGATCATAGTTTCTGTGTAGTTAGAGCCATTTTTGGATAGGATATGGGAGTGTCTGGCTTATCTGGGACATTTTCTTGAATTGAAAACTTCATCCTTTTGTGGTCTATAATAACATTTTGTGAGCCATATTAAATGAACAAAGTGAAAAACATACACATAGGCTTGAACTATCAACATTACATCTGGTGCATATTTCTATTTTTTTTTTTTGGCTGAGAACGGTTCATTCAGATATATGAAGGGGGCCATACGAGCGGCATTTTAAACCATTATTCACACTTTGCTTGGTTTTACACAGTGTTTAGCAGTTGGTACAGACTGGCATGGATCAAAAATGGTAGTTTGGCAAACGTGAAGGGATATATAACTTAATATTATATTAAGTACACTTTGGCAAAAAACATCACTCATTGTAGCAGTCTGTTCACTTCTAAACAGAGCTTTTCCCCCTCAGTAAGCAAATATTGACTATAAAACAAAAAAAACAAAAAAATTCAAATATTAATATAGGAAACAAAATCAGTGGTAAATTCAGCTTTGCTAAATTACATTTAAAAATATATACATTTTTTTTACAGCTATTTTCTAAAACGGCTGTCTTAAATTGTAATATTTCGCAATATTGATGTTTTTATTGTATTTTTGAACGAATAAATGCAGACTTTGTGATTGAGACTTCTTCCAAAAAAAAAAACAATTTAAAACGGCATCGTGTATATTTATTTAATGCTGTATTGCTTTGAATAAAAACATTAGCTAAATTAATTAAGCTAGATTCTGAGCTGAATCCTCAGTGCTCATGTCATTGCATTACATTAATCCAGTAATACTTATTGAACATATTTGCCGCTGCCATTATACCAAACATTCAGTTTTAGTAAAGAAATCCCATACGTCTTTTAACACCACCACCTCTCATTTCTACAGGGAAATCAGCTGTATGTGTTTAGAAAAGGACACCTAATAGTTCTGTAATTTAGAGTCAACAAGTTGTTCATAATTAATCGACCAAAATTGTTCTTTAACAAAAGCCAGACACCAGAGACCTTCCAGCAAGCTAAATTTGTGCACATGTAGCCTGCTAGATGAGATGACTAATATATTCAGAACGATTTTGGGCATGCATGCAAATTGCTACAAGCCATTCATTATGGGTCTAAAGGCACAAGAAAAGTTCTGATTTCCCACCTCCTCTCCAACCCCAAAATGCTTTAGGGCACTGGTAAGTGCTGTTCATTTTGTGATAAGTCGGCGTGGGTTCTTGTTTTAGTGTCTCAAAAATGGTTAAGTCTGCCGCTCCGAGTGTTGCTGCTGCTGTGTACAAGCAGTAGACCTTGGTTTCTGAACTGCATGAGACAGACATTAACCGCACTCCACGTCCCATAGAACACATATACTTTAACATATTTTAGAGAGTAAAAATATTCTCGATATTTACACATAAGAGGTTACTATACAATACAAAAAACATACTGCAAGATTCAGAACTCAAAACTTGCAGGTAAGTACATTTATTTTTACTCATGCAGTAACCAGTGTTTAACACTGAGGACACCAAGTGTTTCAGTGTTTCATTTTTAAGTGTTGCTATCAAAATCAGTACATACCAGTGTACATGCAGCATCTTTTGTAATAAAACAAGTTATAATAGTCCTTTTAAAACTATATATCAAAAAATAAGTAAGCAAAAGCAATTACCATGCTTACACTATTGCAATCGTGGTTGGGTTGTTTCTTCTTCCTCGAGCTCTGACTTGGGCTCAACTATATATGGCTCTATCGTAGCTCTTGCCATCTTTAAGTATCAAACACACAACATGCTGTAAAAGAGGGGGCATGCAATACGTGAAGTTAGCCAATCACGGCAGTGGGCTTTTACTTCGGTTTCTGCATGAGATAACGCCCTCTTGAAATGGAGAGTTTTTCACAGGCAGTGAAAATAAGGTAAATTACACAAATATTGGACCTTTTTGGTACAAAAAGCTTTGCAAATTAACTCAGAGAAATCTGAAACAGTATTTCATGATTAAATTTAATTTGTGTATTTTGAGTTACAGCAGATAGCAGTACATTTGTTGCTGTCGTAAAGCAGTCCACCATTTTGGCAGAATATTGTTCTCGCTCACCAAACTTACACACTCTCACGGACATTGATGGGGGAGTGTGAGAAAGAAACAGAAGCTATTCGCCTTATTAGAACTCAGTGTACCATATTGAAACTCTATGAAAAACTCACATTTGTTTTAAAAATGCAAACTTGGTACTCCAATTCCATGGTATTTGGTAAATTAAACACTTAAAGGGATAGTTGACCCAAAAATGGAAATTCTGTCATCTTTCCTCACCCTCCAGTAGTTGCAAACCTGTATGAGTTTCTTTCTGCTATTTAAGTTAGTGGCCAATGTTTGGTTACCAACATTCTTCAAAATATCTTTGTTTGTGTTCAGCTGAAGAAAGAAACGCATACAGGTTTGGAACAACTTGTGGGTGAGTAAATGATGACAGAGTTTCCATTTTTGGGTGAACTTTCCCTTTAAGTGTTTAATTGACCAAATATCATGGAATTGGAGTAGTTAACATTCTTGGGTGTTTACCGATGTAATTAGATACTGCCACTCATTCTAGAAGTAAACGTGGAGTGATATACAGGCTGTATGATTCATCTCTGTCGCCGCAATGGTTGTTCATCACAATCCTTTTAAATGAACATAACTGTGAGAGAGAGAGGGGCGATAAAAACTGATAAAAAAAATGCAATTTGCATGAGGTATTGCTGTGTGCCAATAGCAGTGACTCAGACTTACCGCAGCGCTTCAAAAAAACATGAAGAGGAGGGTTAGAGAGAGGGAGGGCGAGCAGGGGTGGGAAAAAGATAAACAGTTGCTCCTATTGAAGTCAGTTAGAGATGGTTTTTGCTCTGTGCCGAAAATAAGGTTTCATTTTTCACGCTTGCAATGCTGATGAGTACAAAGCGAGATGGTTCTGTAGGAATAAGCTATTGTTTTTCCACTGTGACACTTCGCTTGAGAAATGTGATCATAGCTTAAATGGAAAGAACTCCCTCCTAATGCGTTTCTGAAGAGGCTGTGATAGCTTCACTGAAGTTCTTTATTCATTTTAACAGAATCGACTTCAAATCTACCAGCAAATGACTATATCACCTATTGTTGCGAACACTTTTAACTGGGGCTTTTGAAATTCCATTATACCTTCATTTCAAATGTGTGCAAAGGGACAGTACTATTATTGTGCTGATGAGCCTCTGTATTATTAGCATTTGTACTATTGCTATCTGTGACAGTACTATTTGCAAGCTGAAAGTACGTAATAAGGCTCTGCATTACTCTTGTCTATTCCACTGTAGTGAACCAGGATAACTCAAACAGATGTTGCCACCAACTTTTTTTTTTTAAACAGCCATTAAGGTCCGGCATTAAGCTAAAACAATATCTTGAGAGTGGAGTAGTTCGACCAAAAATGAAAATTTGCTCAATTTACTCACCCTCAGGCCATCCAAGATGTAGCTGAGTTTAGCAAAACAGATTTGGAGAAATTCAGCATTGCACCACTTGCACACCAATGGATCCAATGCAGTGAATGGGTGCCGTCAGAATGAGAGTCCGAACAGCTGATAAAAACATCACAAGTAATGCACACCTCTCCAGTCCAGTTAATGCCTTGTGGGGTGAAAAGCTGTAGGTTTTTCCATCATTATTTAAACTATTTCTTTAAACTAGGGCTGAAAATGAATAATATCCACAATAAATTCCTGAATATTTATTAATAATTTGCACAACAAAACAGATTGTGGAACTGGGGGAAAAAAGTGTATTTACCAAGGAATTATTTTGGATCTGCAGCCTACTGCATGTTAAATAGGATTCAGTTGTGTTTATTCTTCTGTTTTATCCATTTTCTCTCAAATGTTTTTCTTTGTCTTTCATTTATTATGTCAAAACTGTCAGATGAAAAACATGTAGTTACTCTCAAATTAGGATTTGTATCAATATTGGCAAAGCTAGCATTTAATTATGATTAAGAATGAATTTAGAGTACAAGATGGTTTCAAAGTGATTGTCAGCTCCATCTATTGAAACAAAAAAACTAAACAAAACAAGGTTTGACAGATGTTGACAAATGTTGCTAAAATAAGATTTACATTACTTTTATTCAAAGCAACTTTTATACTTAATAACTGCTAAACATTTGATCAGTTCATGTATTAAAGGGGAATCAAAAACATGGCTTTGTGTTGCCAGTGCCATGCTCTTCCTTGAGCTTCAGAAACAGTGTGTTTTTTTTTTTGTAATTTTTTTTATAAGAATAGCTCATAGAAAATGTTTCTTGCTTGACAGATAACACTGGAATATGTGTCCTGAGATATCACACCTGTCTCTGACAGCACTAGGCTTTATCAAAAGTAAAAACGAATCTGACCGCAGGGCACTGTTGTTTGGCCAATCAGAAGACATTGAGGCGTTTGCTGCCTGTCAGTTATTTTAAGTATCCAGGTTAATTTTGAGTGTTGCTGACGTCTATGGAAGCCAGAGTTTTTGGAGAGGGGCCAGTCTAATTTCCTTGGGTGCAGTTTCTGAGGTGGAATCTCTCTGCTCAGAGCTCTCTGTATTCAGTGGACAGATCGTTTTGTTTGTTCCTCAGCTCACCTCTGAGAATCCAAGACATGGGGGAAGAATTCTTTATGCCTTGAATGTGCTGATTACTAGCCAAAATAATTTGTCATAAAACTTGTAATTTATAAACATTGTAATTTTATATATAAAATGTGTGTGTTTGTGTAAAAGACTCTTTTGATCAATTTAATGCATCCTTGAGGAACCTCAAACTTCTTCATTCTTGAATTTTATATCATGATTCTGTTCAGTTGGATAAACTATAGCTTCTTCCTGAATAAAAAGAACTATCCTTTTTTTTCTCTTTTTTTTCCCCCCACTTCACTTTTTTAATTTTATTTCACTTCTGCAAGACTCAATTATGTGGTAAAAGTATGGATGGGTTCTTTTTATTTGATGAATGGATTTTTTTAGGTTTTAATGAATGGCTTTTAAGTTGTGGAATATGTGCCACTGTTTGTTACTGAATATCTCTACTTATACTATAAATGTTTCTGTTGACTTGTCTTATTCTTCACAATGAAACCTTTTTTTTTTTTTTTTAACATTTCTCCTAGTCTCTCATATCTAGACTTTTGCCTGCCTACTATAGTGAACAGTTGATTAAATAAAAATCAGAAGATTTGTATTTCCCAAACCTAACTTCGAAAACAGAGTGGACTACACAGCTGTGTACAAAATCTAGCATGCTTGTTTCAAAGTGCCTCAAACAAAACTCTAAAGCCCCTAATGAAAATCCAGTGATTAATTCTTCCTCTTTTGTTCAACCCTGTTAACTAGACCAGCAGCTGCAGGCCACAGCAAGGCGTGCTGTGATCCAGTGCTTTATCTAGTCTCTTCTCGGCTGCACTCACCTCAGTGAGCTGAAGAAATACAGTCTTTCCCTCTGCGGCCTGGTCAAGCAGTCGGCCTGACATCTTACTTAAAGTCAAAATGCTTCAGCTACTCGCATTAAACACTGCTCAGCTCCTGGCACCGACTTCAAAACTCTCCCACCCTGAGTCCCCAGCCATTTTTATTTCATAGCTTTCAGAATTCATGAAATTGGAGAAAAGGTAAAGTGCTCGTATAAGACAGCTATAAAGCAAGCGGCCCTGGCTGCCCACTTAGCGCTGGAATAAGATTAAATACTTTCTGTTTTTGCACTTCAAAAAGCTGTGGGCTAAATTTGAGCTCCCCGGTTGGTTTCTGAGTTCAGTCTGTGATTACACCACTGTGTGCTTACATTGACGGCAAACGTCTGAACGTTTCAAAGCATCAGAGCCTGATCACATCCTGTTTCAAAGCGCCTCGTTCCCTGCGCAGCCGCATGCTAATGCAATTTAACCTCTACACACATCCATGCTGATTTCATCAAGCAGCAAAACACCCCGGTTGCAACTTAATAACGATGCAAAGGGAACCCAGGTCGGTCTCTCAAAGGCGACGCTTCTGAAAACATGAAATAGGGAGAGGGCTTCCATCATCTCGCCTCAAGGATATCATTCATCTTTGTCTCACCCTCTCACTTTTTGCCTCGTCTCTCTCGCCGTGATATCCTGAGCTAATTTGATGGTGCATTTTGCAGTCTAGTCACTGATTAAGGCATCTCCATTCATCACGCTTCTGGTAAGGGTTCCTGAGGCTTGTTGTTCGCCTGTGAAAAGAAAGCGATAGCATTGCATCATGGCGACAGTTTTTCATTATAAACAGTTTACTTACCATCACTTATCCATCCACATGATGAGCTCGTCAGTCATGTGGCAGGGAGGCAGATCCCATCACATCATGAAATTAGAAGCAGCGCCATTTCCTTCCCACCCAGTAAAGAAAAAATACAATACAACAGCAGCGTCAAAATAAACACGTCAATTTATCTTTTTGATCGAGAAAGTCAAATGAAGAGCTCTTCGCTTGGAGAGCTGTTAAAGTGAGATGCTTTTAACACTGTTGAAATAAGAGAGAGGGTTTCATTTAAGTTTGCAAGTTTTGTCATTATCTAAAAATGAATGCATCAGTATCTTTCTTGCATTTTCTATCAGATGAAATGATGCTTCCATTAGTGCTACGGAGGAAACGTTAACGTTTGGGCATTTAATATTTAGTATCTTGAATATGATGTACTGCTTCCTTGGTGTTTGTGTTTTCCTTTGCTGTTTGAACAACCCCAGTCACAATAGATTTGTTTTTTGGATTACTTATTATGCTGTGCAGACTGTGTTGATTTTGAATGAAGTTTACTCCACAGGGTTTCCTTCCATCATGCATGTCTTATTTTTGTGTTTTTTGTTTGTTTGTTTGTTTGTTTGTTTGTTTGTTTTACCCGGAGAGAAAAAGAACTGGGTCAAAGTGTCTCAGGAGTTTCTTTTGAAAAATCTTTTTTTTGACCACTGTGTATTTATTTTTTCATTTTAAAATGTATCTTTGTGACTAGTACCTAACTGTAACTAGAAATGTTTTTAATGTATCATAAACCTATTAATCAGAGATATAGGCTAATTATAATGTAGCCTGTCTTTGGACTTTTGGTTCAAATGTATATGCTATGCAAGGGAAAGTCTACTGTAGGTCCTTTAATTGGACACCATTTGTTCAGTTGTAATCAAACCCTTTTCACCTTGGAAAGTACAAATGTTTCAAGAAATATATTTATATGGTTTGTTATTTTTATATAATATCAATAATTATAATAATTATTGTATATTAATTATAAAAAAATAGCAAAAGTTTCAGAATTGTAGAGGTATAGTCAGTGTTGTTAGACTACAGCACTTATAGCTAACATATTATAAACTAGCCTATAGATTAAGTAAATTTCTTATTAAAATTTAAAAAATGTTGCGAACCAGAATCCGCTTTTTCATGAATATACAGTTTTTGATTAATGAATCAATATACACTCTGTTTATACATTCTGCTGTGTGTGTGTGTGTGTGTGTGTGTGTGTGTGTGTTAATCTGTACATTTCTGTATACTGTACAGTATAACTTGTTCTGGTTTATTTATTTTTCTTGAATCGACTGAGCAGCTGAACAACTTTTAGGCTACTAAAAACATTTATACTTCTCAATACTGTCAAAATGACTAGGCCTATTTATTGATGTCAAAACTGAAAAGTTGTAGGCCAAATATTGCTACCACCTCATTCTAATCCAAAACATAAAGTGGATCATGACCTTTTCTTTCTTTTTTCTTTTTTTTTAAACTGTTTCTGAATGTATTTTTTGTCTTTTAATTACCTCTACTTCAACTCCCAGCTATACCGCCAACTCAAGCATACACTGACACGTTTTTCCTTTTTCTTGTGTAAGTTGATGCAGACAAGGTTCAGCCAGGAAAAGGTTTAAAGAGTAAAGTTAGGCGAGGGGGAATATATCTATAGAGATTTGGGAGGTGAGACAGAGTACATTTTCTTTAATAGAGAGAAATTGGTGCCTTTCATTTCAAAGAAACTGTCACAGTCATGAAACGATACAAGTCACATTGTTATTACAAGCGGACACACAAACGCATATAAGTACTCCTCGGCACAAATAAAATAATAAAGCTGAAGGATTGAAGAAAAACTGCATATATTGGAGGCATGAAAGTGAATCTATAGCAGAGCAGGCACAAGGTGTTTCTTTTGTTGAAACCGAGCAAGTATTTTCAAAGCTTTCGATCTAGCAGAGGTAAATAAAATGACATAACAGAGATGTTTGTGAGCAGGCTTCTCTTCAAGAATAAGTAAAAACTCAAAAAAAAAAAAAAAGACAAAAAAGCACCACAGAAGTATCATAAAAGCATTCCATATGACTCGTTATACAGTATGTTGTGAGCATCGCGAGCTTTGTGTGAGGAAAATGCCAACATTTACTTTTGTTACTCAGAGTTACTCAGTGATAATCCATATAAATATGGCACCTGAGCAAGAAAAGCTCAGTTGCTTTTATCATATGGAAAAGAATGTATACTTCAGCGCCAAGTCTGTTTATCCATTTGTTTTCCAGAAAAGAAAACTAGCATGTTTGAAACATCATGACAGTGAGTAAATGATAACTAAATTTTTGTTATCTCATTTTTATCATGGTCAAAGGAAGTTATTTGTCAGGTGGGTGATTGTTGCCTATTAGGTTTTCCGTTTTCATCCTAGGCTTCAATTAAAATTTTTTTTCTGGCCAGAGGAGCGAATAGGCAAGTTTTGATTTCAGCCCTTATGTTCTCAAGTAGTTTGTCACTGAAGTTTGTATATGTGAAACGATGACGGCTCAGATTGATTGTCACTCCAGTAACAGCGACTACATATTTTTTATTTTTTTTTTTTAAGAATTTTCCCTTTCATTCTCTTCTGGACATTTTATCAGAGATGGTTAATGCTTCCATCTCTTGATCTTTTTGATCTTGTCTGTCTGTAGCTCCAATGACGTCTGACGGAGATCCATGCAGATGTATGACAGTCTCGCCACACTTGGCACGTTGTCTTTTCTGTGAAATTGAACCTTTATTTGACTGCCAGTGAAAGGCTGCTTGTAAATAAAGTAAAATTTTAGGGCTGCCAAGTTGAATTCTCAGCTCACTGAGCTGACATCCTCTAATAGTTGGCTATGGAGTGAAAGAGACAAGCAAAACATTAGCTATGGCACTGTTTCCAACTCAAAGCAAGTCATAACCTGAAAAGAGTGAATCTAAGTTGTGAGGGGTTTCATAACCTTTATCACAAATTAACCCCTTATATACCCCATTTACAGAACGCCTATGTTTACTTCACAATATTCCAATTAAATCTTAATGTACTCATAACAAACTATATATAATTGGAAAGGTCTGAGACTCCTAAATAGATATTTTACCATTTTTTGTTGTTACAAATTATGTAGGAACAGTAATAGATTAATTTATGACAAGAGTGCACCAAGAGTCTGACAAATCTACATCATAACAGGAGCTCTGACCTTTGTCACACAAAGTCTTTATTTCGTTGCCTTTTTCCTTATCACATGTTTTAGCAATCATCATAAGTTAAATACCATTTGAAAGCTTAAAATCTCAAAATTCATCCTGTGAAAACCATTTTGAAATTGGACATTGCACTACCATAAAATGGAAATGGTACTTCAAAATCTTTTAGTGGTCTCCTCCCCCTTAGTGGGGGTGTCATATTACAAAATTTATTACGGTCATTTAGAATCAAAACTTTTCATAATCTTGACAATGCATATCGTTGGAAAGGTCTGAGTCTCAAAATTCCATATTTAGTGGTTATTTTGTGATAGATGTACCATATTGAGAGAGAAATTTATAGATTTTTAAATGCATTTAAAAAAAATTAATTCAATGAAGTTAATGCTCATGGGCTGCTGAACCTCAATTTTTTTTTTTTTTTTTTTTTATCAACTTCAAATTTGGAACACAACTTATGTAGACATACGGCTTTAATTTTATAGCAATTTTGTATTTTTATTTATTTTTTTATTTTTTAATATATTTTTATATAAAATAGAAATAGTATAATACATTTTCTTTACAGTAAATTTAAACTTCTATAACTTTTTAAATACATTTTATTAAGTGATTTCACTCCTGTAATGATCTGCTAATTGTCTTCTTTAAAAAGAGACCAACCTTAGGTCTGTATTCAAAAGCGTTCATGAATTATTATAATGTAAGTTTGGATAGTGCACTTTCTCAAAAATGGGGATGACAGTTAAGGGGTTAAGTTGTTAAACAATGATGTCCATATTTGCTACTGTTTTGTATCTTAATTGCTTTGAATAAATTCAATGGTAGAATTAATTTTTTTCTTACTTTGGGTTTAGCAAATGACCACAGGCTGAAAATATGGTTCCCTATCGATACTTCACTCGTACTGCGTCTTGCTAAAGACACTATTGGAAAAAGCCTTTTTTCTCCTGAACTGAAGCCTTTTTTCAATCATGCAGTGTAACTGCATGGCCATTGGTTTGTGCAGTGTAGGCAGCCATTGGTTCGTTTTTAATACACTGCACAAACCAATGGCCATGCAGTTACACTGCATGATTGAAAAAAGGCTTCAGTACTGCACTATGGTGACGAAGCCCGCCAGAGCCCGCCAGAATGGGCAGGGCCATCTGGCTATATAAGCGGGTGCCCTCGCCACAAAGAGAGGTTTCACACTTTCCTCTTCACCCAGCCTGACCAGCATCCCTCCGCCAGCGTGAGCGATCTGGTCTCGTTTGGGGGGAGTGACGATGAGCTGCCCGATGACAACATGTCTTTGGCAGCCTCGGAGGCAGAGGAGCTGTCGGGCTTGGTTACCGCCCCCGCCCCCGCCCTGCCTGCCTGGAATTTGAGCCTAACGACTCTAATGTCGTCCTGAAACCAAGGCATGGTTACACACCCAAGGTGCTCTCCACTGCATTCAGAGCACAGGTCATCGCGCTTCCTCCCTCTGAAGAGGACAGAGTTATCCTTGCTCTGCCCCGTCAGAGCTCTAAAGATTTACATTGAGCGCTCCGCCCCGTTCAGATGGTCAGAACAACTCTTTGTTGGCTTCGGTAACTGCACAAAAGGGCAGTGGGCAGTGGGCTGGGTCTCGATGTCCACATTTGCTAGGTTTTATAACCTGGACATTCTGGCCTTACAGGCCAGGGTCCTTTCTGCTTCAGTGTCTTTAGCAAGAAGCAGTACGAGTGAAGTATTGATAGGGAATGTACTCGGTTACTAATGTAACCTCGGTTCCCTGAGATGCAGGAAAGAGTACTGCGTTGCTAGCCATTCAATGTAGCTGCACGACTCAGTCGTCGCTTCAGTCTAAGTAACCTGAAGATCCTGTGGCGAAGTTCCCACTTATATAGCCAGATGGCCCTGCCCATTCTCATCTCTAAATCCACAAAACATGACCTTTGTGTCTTTTCCCAACCTTCTTTTTCCCCTTCAAATCTTAGCTCAATGAGCAAGTGTTATCACTGAGAGGCAGTTATCAGCATAAAAGCATTCTCTCACATGTTTAATGTTTCTGAAGGGATAACAGTATTGTATGCTATGCTTACTGCAAATAATATGTTATAAAACTAATCATTTCTAAGGGAAAAAAATTAAATAAAAAACTCGTTGCATGTTAACTTCACGGGCAAGTCAAAGCTTATTTTATGTTTTATTTTACATGCTTAAATCTAAGTCATCAAATTTGTTACCTTATCTAAATACGATTAATTATTAATGTGAATCTTGAATTATATATTTTGTTTACAGTCCAGTCATTTAAAGATTCTGTTTTAATGAGTAAGCCTCTGAGAGGTTTGGTGCTCATACCTAATATCTTTTTTTTTTTTTTTAAACTCGTAATAATTTATAACATACATTTAGCTGTTCTTGATGTCTTACTTGATCTCTTAGAAATGGGTAAAACTGTAGTTACGTGACATGGTTCTCATCTAATAACCAGTGGTATATAAAGTACCTGAAAGCCATACTCAAGTAAAAGTACAGACACCTTACCAGAAAATGACTTTGGTAGAAGTTGAAGTCACCGTTTAGAATATTACTTGAGTAAAAGTCTTAAAGTATGTGATATTTATTGTACTTAAGTAGGAAAATAATTTTTAAAATCTTAAACGTACTTAAGTATTAAAAGTAAAAGTAAATGAAAAATGGAAAAGCAAATAAATATATATAAAAATATTTCATACACAGCTTGAGTAGCAAGATTCTGTTCAGTTTGAACTCTTTCTTCCATTTTGTATTTTTGGGTATGAATAAGAAGCACTTCATCCGGTACTTAGAGTCTGTCATTCCAACATAAGAAAACATTTCTGGAATCTGCATCTGAAATAACATTTAGATGCATTTACACAATTTAATGTATCTCAGAGGGGACATGGATGCATTTAAACTGCAGTTACAGATGCATAAATAGGCCTAATGTTTTGTTTTTAACATAAAACGTTGAATACTGATACTTCAAATAATTTAAGACATGAAAAAATAGTCGAAATGTCAAATTAAAACCTCCAGTATGTGGCAGCAAGTGACTGTTAATGAGTGAGTCACTGAGATTCAACCGATTCATTCATACGACTGATTCATTCAGGAACAAAGCATTTTACTGTGTTAATGAGTGAATCACTGAATCATTTTTATCATCCGATTCGTTCAAAAAGCTGATTCATTCAGTAAGTAAACACTGTCCATTGCTCAGAGATGCGAAACAGTGCTGTGATCTTTGTTTGAACTATTTTCGTTGGCAAAATGAGCAAAAACAAGCAATATTATGTCTAAAATGTAAGTCACTTATTGCTTTACTGAACTTGTATAAAGTGATTATTATCATATTATCATATCTGCAGAAAAACGGTACTCTTTGTGTGATATAGATTGTTAACTATATTAAATTATATAAATATAAAAAGCATAGAAAAGTATTTTAGCCGTCTACAGTTTAGAATGCCTGGAATGTTGAGTTTTAATAGCCTAATAAATCAACATGTGTGCACTCTCTGTGTGGGATTTTGGTGATATAGTACTTCATTACAATACACCACTGCTAATAACAAACTTTTGTTAAATTTATATCAAAGCACTTAATGAGTTATTCAGTACAGCCTGTACAGAGCTGTAAAATTGTCATTATTGTCCTTTTTAATACTTTTGTAGGTGGATTCATGGTAAAACATTTAACATTTAACAGACAGGGAAATAATTAAACGAAACTGCTCTCATGTTTAGATCTTGTGCTTATATTTTTAAAACAGTTTGTATGTGTTTTATTACTTGACGCTGTGTGCTCCCGTTGTAACTGCCATGTTGTTAAAAAAAGTTCAATTTGAAATTATATTCTGTAGTTCTCAGCATTCAAATGCCTTCTCTATAGAGCTGTACAAGTTGTACTCAACCTGAAACTTTCATGAGTTCAAAGACCAGGGTAATTTTTAATGCACTGTTCAACCTGAACACTTTATTTCATTATCACTAGACGTGATGTGAGCTTCAGACTTGCTACAAGGCATTCACTTTTAAAGTTTTGTGAAATTTTAATGAATTAGGTCAGACATTTTCTAATCAGACAAAATATGAATGAGAATTCTGGTGCAGAAAGCAGCATAGCCGATGAAGAAACTTGTATTTGCTTGTGTAAAGTAAAATTAAAAGCAACATGCAAGTCACAGAGAGTGAGCGATATTAATGCAGAAAACCTTTCATTTCCTGTAAATTAAGATTAATTCTCTCTGAGCAAGCGTTTAGTAACAGTATTGAAGCAGACAGTATCTAATTTATCTCACCAAGGTTATGCACCGCAAGTCCAGAAGTCTACTTTGAGTTTGTGTTGGTTGGTACATAAATATTTAGAGAGATTGCCCTAGTGACAGTTTGAGTTTATAAAATCCCTGAAGTGTCTTTGCTGACTTTTTATCCAGACAAATCAATGCAGTCTACAAGTTTAAGGCATGAACCTCAGGTCTCGGTAGATTTAAAAAAAAAAAAAAAATGCCTCAGAAGTTTATATATATTTTAATATATATATATATATATATATTTTTTTTTTTTGAAAATGCATTTAGTGGATTTAAAAAAAGAAAAAAGTCATACTTTGAAATATTACAATGTCAAATAATTGTTTTCTGTTTTAATATAGAAGTAATACATTTTAAAATGTAAAGAAATATATATTTTAAATTATCATTGTTGAAAGCAGTTGTGCTGTTGTGGAAACCTTGATATTTTTCAGGATTTTTGATGAATAGAAAGTTGTTTTGTTACAGTGTAGAAGTCTTTACTTTCACTGTTGATCAGTTTAATACATCCTTGCTAAATAAATTAATTTCTTAAAAAAAATTATAATAATTGGAGTTGCCACAATGGTGGACTATTAAATAAAGTTCACATAAAAATGAAAATTTTGTTGTTATTTAATGACCTTCATATTGTTGGAAGGCAAAAGGAGAGAGAGAGAAAAAAGTTCAATACAATAAATTGGTTCTAAAACTTTTAAGCTTTATAAAGTGCAAAGTCTTATGAAACCATAATAATAACTCAAATATAAGTCATTATTTATTGATACTTCAAAATGAGGACAGCCTTTTAATTTTGGGGTGAAATGTTCCTTTAAAGTAATAAAAGAATTTATAAGAAGGCAGACAGCAACATTGTGGTTTTTAAGATGACATGGGAAAAAAAAAGTAATTTTGAAAGGTAACATTTTAAAGTTTGGCCTCGCTGCAGAAATCCAGTCGGTCCAGCTGGCACAGGCTGCCCCCAGAAAGGAAGTAAATACTCTGGCCACAATCATTGGAGGTAAATTAAATTCACAAGCTAGGTGCCTTGGCTTGCTCTGATATGTGGACAGTTATTTGTTTCCTGTGTGCAGATGGCACATAATATGTGTCCAGGTCGTTCCTCTGCACTAATCAGTCTCTGCTTTTGTTGTCATTTAGACATTGATTAATCGGTGGCACTCTATTAAGATCCAGCCCAACTTAATTGTTAGGTGAGAAATAACACATTCGTTCCCTGCCGTATTTTATGGTTTTCCTGATTTTAATGATGGTTTGCTCTCGTTGTTAAAGCTTCTGCTCTAAAGGCCCTGGCACAGCTTTAAGACAGATATTAAAAAGTGCCCTTTAATCAGATGTAGGGAGGTGGGAAAAGTGCAGCGAGGGTGGGATGATTGGGGGACTATGAATCACTTGGCTTGGGGAGAAACGAGTAGAGTTCAGTGGTGTTTTTTCTCTTCATTTAGTTTCTGTCAGCTTAATGGTCATCGGTCTGTCTGGCTCCTCTCTGGCGACTGCGATGCACGGCGTGATTTACATGCTGTATAATCGGCTCAGTAATGGTTCTGATGGGCCTCTGTCACACAGTTTGTTCTCTTAATATTTGCTTGGCTCACCTTCAGGGTCTCGCTGATAAAAACATACGTCTCAGAACTCATTTGTTGCAAAACACATCCTCTGTGTAATGACGTTAAATGGCAGTTAAGAACCAAAATTTTCAAGGTTGCCAAAATCAGTTTCAGGAACTCAATTTGAAGATATAGGAAATGAGATATTGAGCTTCCTTTTCATTAAAAGTTTTGAATAGAGAGAGAAAAAAGAGTAAACATATTTCTTAATTGTCAGTATTTAATTTTAGATGTTAAGGGCAATATACAAAATAACAATACCTGCTTAAACTGAAGTAGTGAAATTACTTGGTTTAATTGAATTGTCCCTCATGTTTGTTTTTGTGATATTGTTATGAAAGAAAACTCAATTTCACATTTTAAATATATGAAATCAGTGTTTTAACCACAAAATATGAAAACTTAGAAATGACATAAGGCAAAACCCTTCTATTTTCCTGAAGTTTTTGATTTATTTTTTTAAGGCTGTAAAAAGTCTTGTTTATGTTTCTCTGAAGGCTGAGTCCTGAGGTTTACCTAATAGTTCAGATGACCTTTACGGTCAATGTTTATTTATGCATGAAACTCTGGAAGACACAGGAGTTCAGAAAGCAACCAACCCCACCCCCCAAAAAAGTTTAGAAATAAAATCCATCACATCTTCTCACTAGACAGAATAGCTCATAATTAATGCATCTAAGACTGCAATTGTGTGGCTGGCTGGGGGCAAAATGGCATGCTGTTTCTCTCCGCAAGCTGCATATTCAGATCTGCAAATCTCAAATCACCCTTTGCTTGATTCAGTCTGAGCATCTCAGTATTTATAACCGGTTCATAACATTTCACAATACTGATGATTTAACTACAGGGATATTTCACCCAAAATTCAATTAAATAAGCTCACCCTCATGCCAATTCATTTGCAGAATTGTGAGAAATGTCCAAACAACATTGGACTCTATTGACTTTCATTGTGTGAAGAAAAACAGACGACAAAAACTTTCACTTTAAATCATCTGGATTCAGTCAGGTTTACTGAATGGAAACTACTGTTTATGTGTCTGTCTCCACCTGTCAAATGGTGGAGTAGTTTACTCCAGTATGTTGTGTTACTTAATAAAATTCTACAAGGCAAAACATTGTGTTCATAAAAATGTTTACAGTGTCTTTTCAATACATTTTATGAGTTAAGTTAATTGCACACTGAGTCCGAAATTTTCACGTGCGTTTTTCAGTTGTTGTTTTTTTCGTATTCCTCATCCTTTCCTATCAAAATGCATGCAATGGATGAGAAAAGCAGAAAATTGAACCTGATCCGACTTTTTTTTATGATGGACAAAAGTTTCATAGGTAGTGTGTAAACGTGATTGACACAACGTGAGGCCTTATTTATTTTTTAACGTGCGAAAATTTCGCACTCAGTGTGCAATGACCTTAAATGTGCAAGGTGCATCAAAATAGCCTGAATAGCCTATAACCTCAGTGTGATTATGTCAGGCCTCTTTTGCGCATTTATTTTAGCATCAGTACAGCACAGATGCCAAAATAAATGCGCAAAAGAGTGCCAACACTACATGATCCTTCTCAGGTGCCCCTTGAATTCTTTATATTTTCAGCTTATGCTTGTGGGCACAGTTTATAAAAGGTTACCTTGATACAGCCCTTATAGCTAGAGGTTGATGGTGTTCAGTGGGGCACCGAGGGAGATTACCTTCAGTTTTTATTTAGTCCCAAAATTGATCCATGTGAACTTTGGGCTGATATTAATGATGGTGGCTATCTGGATCTAAGCTGCTCGCTCTGGCGCAGGGTGCTATCTGAAATCGATAGGGCCCTCTGTTCTTCTCTCTCCCTCTCACTTTCTCTTTCTCCTCTATCTCTCTTTTTCTTCCAAGATCCTGAGTTTTTTCTTTATTTCATATATGGTGAAAGCCAATGCTGTGGCCCTTGTACTCATGCGTGTCATCTTTGCCACACTTTTCGTGTCCCCCCTGTTGTGTGCCGGTGATCAACATGATGATCCTCTATTCTATCAGCCAGACTGTCCCCTGTGATCATTTTTATTCTCTCTCTTTCTGACTGTATTTCTCTTCATCTTTTTTTCTCTTCTCATTCAGGTCTCTGAAAAGATTTCTAGAAGTAGCACTGCATATACAAATGTTTGAGACCTCATTGAAAATGTATATTTAACCTGAAAAACAGTGTTTTATAATTGTTGTTTTATTTATTAAAAAAAATAAAATAAATAAATGGTCTGAAATGCAAAAATTCTGCACTATATTTAGGTCACCAGTCAAATACAGTGCTATACACTTCAGGAAATATAATATACAGTGCCATGAAAAGGTTATTGCCCCCTTCCTGTTTTTATTTTTTGCAAATTAAAAAAGAGGTGACTCTTCTAGAAAGCTGTTGCTGTTAGGATGGAGTGCTTGAACACCTCTCATGATGTTGCAGTTGGGCTTGGAGAAACGTTTCTGCAATTCCCCAATCACAGAGTCAAGGATTGGATAGAAGATGTTCTTTCTAAAACCATCCTTGTCATCTTGGTCACTTCTACGCTCGCCAACAGTGGATGTCACTACAGATCCTTCTAGTCTAGAGCTGGTCTGCCGTTGCCTTTTTTTCACACTTTCAATGCTGATATTACAATTTTGAGCTGTGTTTAGGATTTCTCTCCATATCTCATCACAAAATGATTCTTCTCTGTACTTCTGAAATGTGTCCTGAAGTGCATTAAGTTCAACAGCTCTGGCTTGGTCTCGTGACGGTGACTGAAGCATATCAGATAGAAGCTTGGTGTCACTCAGCACTTTGCAGAATGTTGCTAGAAGCCCAATGAAAGGCAAGTAAATTTGACCAAGAAGACCCCGTACCTCCACAGACTTGTCCCCACGTCTCCCATCAGCAGTATCTTCAAGGACACACAGCACTGCAGGTAACCTGTCCATCATATTACGGCAGGAAAAGTACCTGCATGCCCATCTTGTGTCGGTAAGCTTCCGAAGCTCTCTAGGCTGACCTCCATGTCTTTCTTAACTTCTAGCCATTTGTGGAGCACGTATGAGCCTGACATGAATACATATAGTTTCTCTAGTAAAGAAAAGAACAAAAAGAAATTTGTTCTTTTTTTTTTTTTTCTCAAGTCCTTAGTTTCATCAACTAGAACACTGAAAGCCCTATTTTCTTTGACTTCTTGGATGATATCATGTCGAACCATCTCTGCCAAACACTCAAGGATTTCTTTTTGTGTGATATTACTTGTGTATTTAGCATTTCCACTGGACAGTTTTTTTTTCTATTAGGTCATGTTTTGCTATTTGCTCCAATATGGCCAGAAAGTTCTCTTTATTCTCAGACCCCTCTGACTCACGATGGCCTCTTTGGGGAATATTTTGTGTAGCAGTAAGCAAGAGAACATCTGCCACAGTTTTTATGTAGTCTTTATTCTCTGTATTGTAGTTTTTATTAATTGATTTCAACAAAGATGCATTACTCTCAGCTCCCCTTTTGTAGTCAGACCATGCCAACATGGCATTTACATGGTGCTCTGATTTGGAATGCATTGCAAACCCACCGTCCTTATAGTGCTTTTTTCCAGTTTGCAAAATCAGAGCTTGAAGTGAATGCAGATTGAGGGGCAGAAGGGAGTAATAAATGTCTGCATACAAAACAATGGGCCGAGTTCTGACTTTGTGAATATTCTATCCATGGATATACTTTATAGCATGCAGAATTAATTGCCCTACTTTTTTTCCCTTGCTGTGGGAACATCTTCAAGTTAGGCTGCACAGGACCAACCGCTCTGGATTGTGAAATATCTAAATGAATAAACATATTAATATGAAGTTTAGTTTAGTCCCTGTTATTCCAACATCAACAATGTTCATACTAATAAAATGGTCTAAAACACTGGAAGATTAAATTTGTCAATATACCTTGAGGTCCAACAGGAACAGCAAATGTCAATCCAGATGGGTCTGGGTGGTGCTCTCTGTCACTGTCACCTTTGGAATCTGATCCACTTCTGTTGCAAAGCCTGATAAGGGACTGGTCTTCCTCTCCCTCAGAGGTTTGGGAGCTTTCATCACTGGGTATGTCTAAAACATAAATCAATTTCCATCTTAAATATGTTTATCTATGAAGTGGTATGATGTGATCTGGCTGCAAAAGTGAAAAATAAGAAAATGCATAAAATGCTCATGTTCTGAATTTCACCTGTTGCTGCAGGTAAGTGGCTGCTGTTGTAGCCCTCGCTGGTCCTCTCAGGCTGGCTATATCCTGTGCTGGCAGTTCCATGCTTACATAACATGTTGGCCCTGGCTTGTGGAACTTTGGCTTTGACCTGCACTGTCTGCATCTGACATGATTTCTTCTTAAAGAAACCTTGGATGTCCTGTTGCTGTGTCTGACTCTGTCCTCGTTTCATTCTTAACTTTTTTTCAGTAAATTCTGCCTAAAAAAATAAACCTATTAGGTATCTAAATTGCACAGAGCTGCATGTAGCTATGATGTTAGTTAACGTTCTCAAACCTCACACTTCAGTGTGTACCGCACCACGGCCATTTTGGAAAAAGATTATTGTGCATTCAGTCTTTAAAACAACAGATGAAGTAATATTATCTGTTTCCTATTTGTGTGATGGTGTGCACTGCTTCTGAATAACACTGACAAGTCATCTCTATTCAGTAGTCTGCTGAAGTTACGTTAGCTAACCTACATACAATAGCTTACAGTGCGATATTTCAAAATATATAATGGAGTGTGTACATACCATATACAGTGATGTGTCGTGGTGTCTCGCTCCCTCTCTCCTGAGTCCTGTTTGAAAACTGCGGAACTGTGATTCTGCTATGCAAACTGAAAATCAATAATCCGCAAAAGCGCTCTGATTCATCCAATGACAGCGCTCTAATCCAATAGCATTGGGCATTGTTAGGTCGACAGTAAATCTAGCCCAATAATGTTGGGGGGGCACCAGGGGGGCCAATCATATTCCAGGAGGGGCCGGTGCCACCCCGTGCCCCCCCTCTAGACATGCCTCTGCTTGTAACAGTGGTGAACCTTCCCAGTAGTGGCTGGCCTACCAAAATTACTCCAAGAGCGCAATGACAACTCTTCCAGGAGGTCGTAAAAGAACCCAGAACAACATCTAAAGAACTGCAGGCCTCACTTGCCTCAATTTAGGTCAGTGTTCATGATTGAACAATAAGAAAGAGACTGGGCAAAAACAGCATCCATGGGAGAGTTCCAAGGCAAAAGCCATTGCTGACCAAAAATAATACAAAGGCTCGTCGCACATTTGCCAAAAAATATCTTGATTATCCCCAAGACTTTTGGGTAAATATTCTGTGGACTCATGAGACAAAAGTTGAACTTTTTGGAAGGTGTGTGTCCCGTTACATCTGGCGTAAAACCAACACAGGATTTCATAAAAAGAACATCATACCAACAGTCAAACATGGTGGAGGTAGTGTGATGGTCTGAGGCTGCTTTGCAGCTTCAGAACCTGGATGACTTGCCATAATTGATGGAACCATGAATTCTGCACTCTATCAGAAAATCCTGAAGGAGAATGTCCGGCCATCAGTTTGTGACCTCAAGCTCAAGTACACTTGGGTTATGCAGCAGGACAATGATCCGAAACTCACCAGCAAGTCCACCTCTGAATGGCTCAAGACAAACAAAATGAAGGTTTTGGAGTGGCCAAGTCAAGTACCGGACTTAAATCCGATTGAGATGCTGTGGCATGACCTTAAACAGTTCATTCATGCTCGAAAACTCTCCAATGTGGCTGAATTAAAACAATTCTGCAAAGAAGAGTGGGCCAAAATTCCTCCACAGCGATGTGAAAGACTCATTGCCAGTTATCGCGAAAATGCTTGATTGCAGTTGTTGCTGCAAAGGGTGGCACAACCAGTTATTAGATTTAGGGGGCAATAACTTTTCATGTAGGGCCAGGCAGGTTTGGACAGCTTTTTTCCCTTAATAAATTAAATCATTATTTCAAAACTGCATTTTGTATTTACTCGGATTATCTTTGTGTAATATTAAAATTTGTTTGATGATCTGAATCATTCAAGTGTGACACATTTGCAAAAAAATGAAGAGGAAAAAAACAAACAAAAAAAACAAAACAGGAAGGGGCAGAAACATTTTCACACCACTGTGTTTGACACCTGTTTTCAGAATATTGCAAATACAGTAACAGTGAATGTGTGTATATTCTAAAATAAAAATGTTATTTGCAAGTATTTAAAATGTATTTTATATGTTTTGGTAATCTCAGAATGCACTGTTGGAGTCCACATGCCACTCATTAATGTTTCAAATTGAGAAGCTTATCAAAAAATGCATCTTCAAATCATTAATGTTTGACTGTGGCGATGTGTTACAAGAAGTGAGAAGAAACGCCTAGAATGATATGTTGTCCCCCCATGCACACAGCGACTTAGCACACAACATCATAAATCATGTTACAGTACAATGACTCTGGCATATGAACATGAAATTATGACAAGAAAAAGCATGAGCTAAATGACAATAGAACAGGAAATAATATAGTAATTGTCATCAAACTTTAATGGTTTTAGTTTTCTAACTCATAAATTGTCATTGTTCGGTGTTGGTTGCATTTGTATGTAATCTGCAAACAATCAAATGAATAACAGTGGGTTTTCAAACTTGTTATTGTTGTGTTGATCTGCTTACCAAGGGAATTTTAAACAATAATAATTATAGAATTATATTTATGTAATACTATATATTATATTATACTATAATAAAACGATATATTATTTAATATAATTTATATTTTTAATATACAAAATATAAAATATTCATTTATTCACTCATTAGCTGCTTACAAACCTTAGTTTGGAAAAATGCTGCAACATACTCATAGCACTATTTTATTTATTAAATATGGGTTAAAAAAAAAAAAAAAACATTCAAAATTGATTCAATCAAGTGTTGTATCTCTTTCAACATGGATTAGAAGTGATACATTTGTTCAGATATTTGTGGGTAGAATGTGATAAAATCGACACACTTAACATTTCAAAGAAGGCTGAAGTCTTCAGATGAATGTTAACATGATATTTTTATCACATTACCCTAAAATATTGGCACTGTAGCAGAGATATAATATTGTATTGAGCCATATGGTGCACAGAACCCGATTGAAGACCACGGTTTGCTCACATATGCTAACAGCCCACACCAATATACAGCATTGAAGTCTCTCAGGGGAAATTACATTTCCACAGGCAAATTACATTTAACAACCTGACAAATTTATATATGTTAGTGTGAATTAAATGAAAGTAATGAGTAAAGGAGTATTAATGCCTATTATTTCTCGCCTACTGCTTCTATTTGTAAAGGAAAATTCTGTCATCATTTACTCATGTTGTTACAATATTCAGATATAGCACAGCAAATTGTGTCACATAGGGGTTTAACGTCAATGATGCCAAACGTTATTAGTTCTCATATGTCTTATAACCGCAATATTGCACATTGGTATATGCACATATTCAGCCACACAAATTAGAGAGAAATAACAGAAAGAAAAAAAAAAATGTCTTGTGCTTTAAGGGAAGAAACTGCAGGCAAAAACACTGTTTTTGTTCATGCACCTGTCAATTTTGAGATTTTGGGATTTTTGTTTTTTCATAAAGTGTTTTTTCAGACTAGTGGAAAGAAAACATCCTAAAGACACTGTTAAGTGTTTCTTTTATAGCACTTTATCTATTTGTGTTTCAATTACAATACATATTTTTAAAGGCTGTTTTCTCAAAATGAGTTTTTTCTCCTTCACTGAGCCATAAATCTCCACTTCAGTAGCACTTAACACACACCAAACTTTACATTTTTATTCCTGTCTATATCCCGAAGGTTTTTACAGAGGGATTTGTTCATATATAATTTGCTTGATTATATACAACATTTTATGTCTCTATTTGTTTCTCTGTTTCTGCCACGATTAACATTCCGTGGTTATACAAGCTTCAGTCTGGATCCAACCCTTAAATGATCTGAGATGACCTGAGGCCAGGGGCCCGTTCTTCGTACGTCGCTTATTACATCTGAGATTATTTGAAAGATTCCAGATCTTCTAATCCTGATAACTGATCTCTGGCTAATTTGGTTCTTCAAACGAATTTGTGTATTAGATTAAAATATCTGGATTAAGTTGTCTAAGATTACCGCGCGTTCTCATGTTCCCCGAAAAAGGCAGAAGTAGTAGATAAGGCATGGCTTGTGACAAAAATGATTTATGACCCTTGATTTATGGCTTTTTTGACCTTTGTGACCTTTCCCCCTCCCCCACATAGCGACCACCCACATAGCGTCCCCCCACGTCATGTTGACCCCTTGACCCCGTTAATGCGTTCCAGATGTGTGGAAATCAGAGAAGCGTGAAATTCCTACGTCATCCGGGGATGAGATATGTTGTTTGTACAAGTGTAAAACCATAAATGAGTTGTCAAGTATTGTTTTGAAGATTTTATGCTGAACCGGTGGGGGTTTGCCCATCTGTGGACCACGTGGTGGTTGCATTCCGATGAGCTCTTAGATAAATAGGGTAAGGTTTTTCTGGGGGAAATCAGAAAAGAGCTGTGAAACACATAGACATGAATGCCTCATATTCACCTAAAACTCCTGAGAAGGAATGGGATGAAGAGATGATGGAAAATCTGACTTTGGCACAGAGAAAGCCGTACAGCGGTAACTTGGGCTTGGCAAAGTTTCTCCACGAAAATTCTGAATGTGTGAGAGACGAATTTTTCCTGATCAGCGGGCGTATATTCGGCTACATATTCCACAAATCGGATCGAACGATTACGCTCTACACGTCTGACGAAACCGACGATTTTGTACAGGATCAAGACCCCTGCCTGATATTTCCTGAAAAAGATTGGCAATTATTTTTCAATCGTATCTGGAAAGATCTGAAAGACTGTGGAGAAGAGCCTTTGTACGTTGGGGAGTGGGATGGGGTAGCACCGAATATCCGGTACCGAGTGGTCGCCGACCATGCTCAAAAGAACCCAGAGGACTGCGTGTACATATTCGCCTGCAAAGACAAGACAAAGCTTAGTGACCTTTCGGAGGCTGGCAAGCATGAAGAATATCACGAAATGTTCAGCCTTAAGTTTTTGATCAAGTGGTGCGATCTGCATTTGCTGAGCGCTCTTTTTTCGGTCGTAAACAAAATGTTCAAGTGGTGCAGCATACATGACGGATACAGCAAAATTAAAACACAGCTGTTTCGCCCTGAGAGAAACCCCGCGAGGGGGTGTTACCGTCCCCGCCCATCTACTACAGCCATTATAAAGAACAGTAAGTCGACACTCCAACACAGCATTTCCAACATGTCTCAAGAAGACTCTTTACAATGCGATTATGCTCCTTTCAATCTCAAAGCTTCTGATGATAACGCTGTCGATCATCTTTCGACAGACAACGCCCGCTCACCCGACCTGCGCAAAGAATGCTTGGATAAATTCTGCACGGAGCTCGGATACCGCAACCTGAGTTACCTAAAGGACATGTGTACCACCTCCCCCCACACAGGGTTCGACACCACAGACGGCTGCTTCAACGGAAAAGGTTTCAGAATCATAAAAGCCACGATCGTACTGCTGCTGCAACACATCATCGACAACAAATTAAGGGACGAGTGCGAGGGGTGTGCAACGGACCATCCGAGCCAGCTGCAACATTCCTGTCTGTTTGAGCCTGACGCCTACTATTTCGACTCACGCTTTGACGAGCTGTGTCGCAAACTGTTCAAACCCGATCTTCAGACCATTATCGACTTCACTCTACGCCGCTACGGTTTAACGACCAACAACATTCTGAGGATTCAAGGAACTACCGGTGCTATCCTGCACGAATTAAGAGACGAACCATTCATCGTCGCAAAGCTGCAAGAAATCAGGGAAAAGCTGCTGGACGAGTCCAACAAGAAAGTCGTTTACGATGCCGTGGATCTCTGGCAAAGCAGCGTGACTGCCCCAGGAGTGTGACGACATGGGGGGTGTGTGTAGCGGAATCCATTTTTTCAGAGACATCTTGTTCACCCCCTATTATAAAGGACAGATGATCAAAATGATGCTTGCTGCCATCGATCGTACGTGTGATCCGGAGAACGATTACGAGGGGGAAACGACACGGCTAAAAAATCTCATGAAACAAATGCGTGTTATAAGAGGTCTGACCGACTCTTGGTCTGAATTGACCGATATGTGTGTCAACAGTTCCGATCGCTCCTCTGCAATGCTCCGAAAAATTCTAGATGAGATATCTGCAGCCGGTGAAGAGATAAGAGTTAGCGACGTCCTTTGTATGTGCACGTATGTAACCGATGTATGTGTGAAGCTTGTTTCAAAAAATGAGAAAAACAAGGTGTACGAAATGGTTGAAATTCTGGTAAACTACATACTAGATCGTAGCTATACAGCCTGTGTAAATTGTCTTTACTGGTTAGATAGTATGTAACCCATTTTATTTCTATTCTCATTACTATGTATTCATGTAACCATTTTATTTCTATTCTCATTACTATGTATTCATGTAATCAGTTTTAATTTTCATCACTATGTAACCATTTTTAATAAAAGACTGAAACGTAACGATTGTGCGTGTTATTCTTTTGAGGACGGTTGAAACATAACAACATGTCCGAGCTCATGAAAAAAGTTTATTACACGCCTGCCAACCCCGGTTCTTTAGGAGGTAAAAAACGGTTAAAAGATGCGGTCTTAAAGGATACCGGCGTCTGTCTGAGCGATAAACAGGTCTCGGACTGGCTGGCTGGGGAGGATGCGTACACGCTACACAGAACGGCTCCCATTAACTACAAACATAATAGAGTCGTGGTGTACGGGATGGATACGCAGTTTCAAGCGGATCTGGTCGACATGTCGGCCTATTCCAAGGAAAATGATAATAATAAATATCTGCTGACATGCATCGACGTATTTAGCAAGTACGCGTGGGCTCGAACGTTAAAGAATAAGAGCGGGGTCGAGGTTACTAAAGCGTTCGAGTCTATACTCGAAGAGGGGCGCGTTCCAATGAAATTGCAGACGGATAAGGGAACCTAATTTTTTAACAAACATTTTCAAGATTTGATGAAAAAGCACGACGTTCAACATTTTGCTACGGCTACCGATTTGAAGGCCAGCGTCGTGGAACGATTTAATAGATCGTTAAAAAGCCGAATGTGGAGATTTTTAACCGCTACAAATTCGCGGAGATACACAGATGTGTTGCAAGATATTATGCAGGGGTACAACTCCAGCTACCATCGGAGTATTAAGATGAGACCTGTGGACGTCGACAAAGAAAATGAAGGCGTAGTATTTCAAAACCTGTACGGAGGTATGAAGAAGAACGATCACCCCGTATTTAAATATAGAGTAGGGGATGTCGTCAGGATTTCTAAAGTGCGAGGACCGTTCGCCAAGGGTTATGAACAGAACTACACCGAAGAATTTTTCACCGTATCCGTGTGCATTCCGCGTAATCCCCCCGTATACAGGTTGTCTGATTATGACGGTGATGTCATCGACGGCGTGTTTCTGAAGAAGAGTTACAAAAATAATCGTGAGCGAAAACAAGGCGTTTAAGGTGGAAAAGATTTTAGGGCAGAAAAAACAGGGGCGATCTACGCTAGTTTTAGTGAAATGGTTAGGATGGCCTTCGAAATTTAATAGCTATATAGACAAAAAAGCGGTGTTGGACTTGTAAAACCTTAAAATGCCCACGCCTTTACCAAAAGAGATCATTCGAGTAAAGGATTACCATGGATGACCGCGGTTTCTACGTCACGTTGCCGTGCAACGCCTCTTTATCAGTTTATCCTGAAAATCGCATATCTAGTTATACGACCAGGATAGCAAAGACTATAAACCTGAAAGGAGAGTGGCAAGTAGGTCTCGCAGAGATTGAATATCCTAGAAGCTGGTACAGCTTTAACGACGACGACGGGTTTTCAGTTTGCATGTCTACCCGCCCCATCCCAGAAACACGCTAATAAACCGGGCGAAGAGGTGTTTAAACGGCTATCGGGGATGTCCGTATCAAGGAATATCCAAATAACCGGGGGATACTATGAGAATGTTCGTGCAGTGATCAGTGCGATAAATACGATTATCGCCCCCGGGGCTGTATTAGGCTACGATAAATTAAAAAACAAAGTCCAACTGGTAGCAAAACCCAACATTTCGGTAAGCTTCCACGGGAAACTAGCCGCTATTTTAGGGATGAAACCCGGCGAGGCTTTAGGACGCGCTGCCTATCACGAAAAAGCAGATTTTACAAAGAGCGTTATTACGGACGCACCTCACCAGGCCGATATCAACGCGGGTTTCTATACGATGTACATTTATACCGACATTATCGAATACCAATCGGTCGGTGATTCATACGTACCCCTTTTAAGATGCGTACATATAAAGAAGGGTGACAATGATACCATCAGTATTAGATACGACAAACCCCATTACGCAACGGTCAACAAGTCGCTCATCACGGACATCGTCATAGAATTAAAGGACGACCAAAACCGCGAAATACCATTTTCTTACGGGAAAGTTATTGTAAAACTACACTTTAGGCCTGTGAAACAATCTGCGCTTTAAAATGGCTTATTACAACCCACGTGGGATGAATGCCGATGATTATGTCGATTATTATCGAAATTAGGCGGCGGCGGACTACCGGGATATGCGGGTGGTGCCGTTATATGCGGGGCCGGTCTAGGAGGTCTTTTCAGAGGTCTGTTTAGGTTGGCCATACCGTTGTTAAAAAGGGGATTCAGCATCGCTAAACCGCACCTGAAATCGGCCGCTAAAAATATAGCGACCGACGTTGTCTCAAACGTTCTGTCAAGATCCTATAACGATAACTCTAAAGCTCAAGACGGTTCGGGGCTTATGGTAATGGCTCGTAAGAGAATGTCTAAACCTCCCGGTATGAGGAGGCGTGGTCGTTCAATAAAGAAAACAAGGCGTGGACCCAAGAAGGTCTCAGTCACACGCAGAAAGCGTAAGAAGACTACGAAACGAAAAGTCTCGGCTAAGAGAACCATTTTCTAACATGGCGTTACTGCATCGCATGTCGGGAGAGTGTATAAAGTCCGAATTGGATTTGTTTACAGTCCCGCTGACGCAGATGGTTATCGAGAAAAACGCCTATTTAGAAGTACCGCCCTTATCGGCTATATCGGACTCGTCGCCTCTGGAGTTTTTTATCCCTGGAACCGGCGAGGACTACATCGACCTAAATAACACGTTGATGTTTCTACGTCTTAAAATCACAAGACCTAATGGGGGAGACATCCCAGACCCTGCAAAAGTAGCCCTAATCAACTACCCGGGGGCTACTATATTTTCACAAGTTGACCTCAGTCTCGGTGACCGATTGATATCTCAGAGCTCGAGCACCTACCCTTACCGATGTATCATCGAGAGTCTTATCAACTACAGCAAAGATACGCTGGAATCGCTTTTCTCAGCCGGTCTGTTTTTCAAAGACACGGCGGGTCACATGGATGAAACCGATCCTGTGGGCCGTAACTCCGGTCTGACCAAGAGATCGCTCTACACCACCGGGAGCGGTGTTGTGGAGTTGCTGGCGCCTATTCACAGCGACATCTTCTTTCAAGAAAAATTAATGCTAAACGGCGTCGACATAAAAATACGAATGATCAGAGGCAAAGATGAATTCTGCCTGATGTCAGGGGAGGACGTAGCCTATAAACTAAATATTGTGTCGGCGTCCCTTTTCGTCAAGAAAGTGTCCGTATCACCGTCCGTGAGACTGGCGCATGCCCAGGCCTTGCTCTCGACCACTGCCAAGTATCCCATAGATAGGGTCTGTCTAAAAAATTTCTCCTTAGCCGTAGGTTCCCGAGTATCAAATCAAGAAAATTTGTTTTTGGGGACCTTGCCAAAATCTATCGTCCTGGCAATGGTAGATAATGATGCGTTCACCGGGTCCTACGATAAAAACCCGTTTGCGTTCAAACATTACGATTTGGAGTTCCTGGCCGTTTACGTAGACGGACAGCAATTTCCCGCCAAGCCTCTCCAGCCAAACTTTGCCGCAGGAGCGGCCGTACGAGAATTTTATCAGTTGGCGACCGCTACCGGGAGACATCTTAAAAATCAGGCTCTCTCTATCAACAGGGATGATTTTCTGAGAGGGTATTCGCTTTATGCCTTTAACCTCACGCCTGACGAAGACTGCGGTCAACACATATCGCTCATCAAGTCCGGGAATATCAGACTCGAAGCACGCTTCAGACAACCGCTGACGCATACTATTAATCTCATCGTTTACGCTGTGTTTGACAGCATCATCGAGGTGTCTAACCGCAGACAGGTCCTGGTCGATTACTACTGAACAGAAAAATGAACACGATACAACTCACGGCCATCATGGACAAAATTTCGTGTAACACTCATTTTCTCGGAGTTCTTCCGAGCGATCATCTGCCTGAAAGGCCGTTAAAGACCTTACCGGCGCTGGCTATCGTCAACACGGACCCTGCTGACCTGCCGGGACAGCACTGGGTCGCCGCTTATTTAACTCGAGAGGGTTCAGGGTGTTTTTTCGATAGCTTCGGCCACGCTCCTGACAGCGAACGCTTTCCAACGTCCATCAAAAACTTTTTAATAACCAATACCTCCGTCGTGTTATATTCTACTAAACGGGTCCAGGATTTTACTTCGGACGTGTGCGGTCAGCACTGTGTGTTTTTCCTATATCACATGGCCAGGGGTCACGAGTATAGCCGAGTGATGAATTTGTACAGCGACGATTATATTAAAAATGATAAAATGGTGTCGCTATTTGTGAAAAGACTTGGATCTAATGTTTGTAATGAAAAAATGTTTTCGTGTATTCATTGTGTGCAGACGTGTATTTCATCTGTGTTGCATGATTGAATTATCCAATGTATTTGATTGATCGTAAATAAAGACTCTTAAAGCCGACATCGGTTTACAGACATTTATTGAAAAAATATTGAAACGCTAGGTATACACAACATATAAAGATTACATCTCTAAAATTCTAACCACGGTCTTCGATCGATAGTCGGTGATTTGAACGTAGGACCGTCGGTCCTCAGAGCTCGTGAAATTCTCTTTTTGGCCATCTTTTTAGAAGGACGCGAGGGCTCCGGCGTGTATACGATATCTCCAGGCTTGCTTTTTAAAGAACTAATCGTCGTCTAACATGATTATTCGATGCACGGTAGAAAATGGTATGTTTAATTCGCAACGCCTGCAGAAACTCCGACCATCCTAGAGGCCTTCGGTCATCCCGGACCTGGTGCGGCGCCGTAACATTTTTTAGCAGATCGAGCATGTGTGATCCTGGCACAGGTTTACCCTTAAACACGAATTCGCCCGATTCGTTCCAAGCGCTGAGTCCTTTAGCTTTAGACATTTTGTCTAATATGTATCGACTGTTTTTCACGCTTCTCGCAGGCACGTTCTTCAGAACTTCGTCTACGACGTCTTCCGAACCCCCGTCATCTTCGGCCGAGGTATTGGGGGGAACATCTTTATGTCCGGGATTGAGGTTTGGTAACGATAGGGTTAAAACAGCGTTCTCACGATCCCCTTGTTTAACGATAGTTAAAAACCTAGTTAGTATGTTTGAGTAAAGTTTGACTTTTTCACGTTGATCTAAATCGCTCCTGAGTAAAATATTTCTTATTGCCGTATCCAGATCGTTCTCTACAACCTGTTGAATGTTCTCGCGAGGGGTTCCTGATTTCAGCATATCCAGCTGGTTCTGGGGAACAAGATACATTTTCTCAGAGTACTCCATGTTCAACCCTGTCTAGACGCTATTAAGCTGGAAATGAAGGGTATCGCTACGCTTAGGAGCGGTAGAAGAAATCCGCCGGTCTGATTGAAAACGTTTCTTGGCGGTTATACCGATTTTCTTATCAGCGAAATTTAATTTCCGATTTTCTCCTTATTAGTTTTAGGTACTGCTGGCGGTTGATCGGAATCGTACCATAAAGGATGTTTAGCGCTACTTCGCAGAGTGCTAAAATGAGCTCGTCGGACGACGACTGCAAAATAAGACGTCGTTGTTTAGGCCTCGCTTTATGTAACATCTTTAACAGAGGTAGGTATTTACAGAGTTTGGCGGCCATGATCACTTTCTTTTTTTCTGAAGGTAGACCACTTGGCGATCGGAAAGCAGCCCCGTTCTGAGCCGGTACTGTTCGGGCGTTTTCGCTTTATAGTCTATCATGAGGTATCCGTAAGGTTGACTGGTAGCGTCTTGATAACACTCCATAAAGTATTTCGCATTGGTCGGAAACATTTGCCTCCCGAGCACCATGACTTGATTAGCGTCCCGGGGGTTTTTAAACAAGATTAAATAATTTGTGTTCAAGCTAATGGTTCTGCTCGATTTACCTTGAGCGAATAAATTCTGTACGATATAAATAGCGCTGAGATTACGATGGTGTACAAACTGTGTGAAGACTTTTTGGACTTGTGCGTTCCCACTGGCTTCGCTCATCATGTCGTCCAAAATCAGAAGATTAGCTTTGTTGACGGGAAGTAAATGATCATCATTCAGAGACGTGGGTATTCCTTCAACAAATTTAATGTCGTACATTTTAAGCAGTTCATCATACAGAGGTTGCCAACAATTGTAAATATAAACAATGTTTTCAATTTTTTTTAGAAATCATATTTAAACCATTCTCCATCAGACGTTTTACAAAATAGGTTTTCCCGCTATTGGAAGGCCCACTTATCACGCATGAGAAAGGGTGTTGCAGTCTAAAGTCAAATTCAGAAGCATCCTGCACTCTATGCATCATCGAATCAGTAGCCATAAGGAAGAGTATTGAAATCGGGTAAAAGCCTGTGCTTATTATACACCACCTTGAACCTTTTGTCGACTGACTTGTTGTGCAGCGTGAGATGCTTTTTATCCCTCACGATATTTTCAGCACGAGCCAGGATGTAACGTGTATCGTCGCGAGATGTCACATAGTTGTTAACCAGTCCAATCAGGGAATCTAAGCGGATAGCTCTGGAATTTTTAGCGTTCAGAGTTATACCCTTAGCTTTCATGCATGTTTTTCCTTTGGCGGTACGATAGCCGTAGGATTTAGGTCCGCTGGAACAGAACTCGGTGATGTAGTCCCCGTCCCCTATTTCATCCGTCAGCTCCCCCAAATGATCTCCGAGAGATGGCATCCAGTCACCGTCCCTAGACACAAAAGAGTCAAATATTAAAGTCGATCGTCTAAAAATATCGTCTAGTTAACAGAGGATCTATGATGGTGTAAGGGTAATCTCACCGTCGGCTGCTTCTTCAACCGTTCTGATCGGAGTCACGACCGCGACTTGTCTTTTCTTTCTCTCGGGGGCGGCCGGTGACGCGTCAGCCTCTCTCGGGCGCTTCTGTGTATCGGCGTTGCTCGGACCGGGTGAATGTTCCTCCTCCTCGTCCTCCTCAGTTAGATCGATAATCGCGTCTTGCCCTGGCAGCTCTGCAAAAATAATTAAAGATGTGTTATATAAATTATTAGTTAAATTATTTTAACGATAAAGAATAGGATGTAAAATATGAATGTGCTCACCATCTGTGTCTCTTACAGCGTTATCAACTGTCTCTCGCGCTGCAAATAAAAGATAATATTTCATTCATAATTAATAAAACGTCTATGAATATCAGAAAAAGTAATAAACGTACGTTCTTACCAAATAAATCAATTTGCTCAAAAGACAGCTCTTCCATTGAAATCAGACCGCTAGCGCCTAGGAAAAGTAGAAGAGAGGATGGTTATGAAATATGATAAGTTATGCGATAAAATTTCGCTATATCACTAAATAATTACCTTCTAATTTCGCCTATCAACGGCAGATGGTAGCACGACGCTAACACGGAACAAACAAACATTCGTCATAAATTATGAAAGCGATTATAAATATTAAATTTAGCAATAGATAATATTATTTAAGAGTTTTAAAAATGATATGATGTTAACATGTGTAAAAATTTGTGTTGATTTGTCTATAAACGGTATAAACCATAAATTTACTGTCATCGTCTGATTTAAACTGACATTCTATAAGTAAACAACAACACGCAAAATAATGAAAGTGAAAAATTTCCAATCCCAACCGAGCCTGGAATCGAACCCTCATGCCTAAGCACACACTTGACCATAGCCATGCTTGCTAGCCCTAGACCACATAGCTTGATGAAAAAAAAAATGATTGAAATAAACAAGGGTTGGGAGTTACAAACACGACCAATACAAACTTGCCAACCATGAAAACTTTAAAAAGCATCAACATCATAGCACAAACAAATTTAAAAACTTGGAAGCCGCTAAAAGTTTAAAAGCATATATGGACAGACATAGACGTGTAAAACCGTTCAAAAATTAAAAACTTGGGAGCCATTAAAAGTTTAAAAGCATATATGGACAGCCATAGACGTGTAAAACCGTTCAAAAATTTATCTCAAACATTAAATATACTCTAAAGATAATGTCCAACAAAAACACATTGCCAAAACGGTTAAAGAAACATTTCATTTCAACCCATAGCGGGGCGCGAACTGCCATTCTTTCGCTCCGCGAACGACCGACGCTGTCCGATAGGCCGTGATATAAGAAACTTTTAAACAAACTTTTGATGCGAAATAAGTTAAAATATAAGGACTTCAGACGTATTAGGGAAACATTAAAGTATATAAATAAATCAAATGTTTGCAAAACGTTCTCACTCGCAGCGGACAGAAATGGCATGAGCGGTGGGGGTCCTGCGTCACACACACACACACACACACAGAGAGAGACAGACAGACAGATACATACAGGAGCGTGCTCACTCTGCAGAGAGCATAATTAAAGTTTAAACTAAACACATTTTGTGTAATCAGTTCATTTGAGGCCGACTGGTATACCATGAAAACGTAAGATCATTTTATTTGTTAAACTAAACATTTTTTATCCCTTCTCATTATTAGTCATGTTGCCTATTTTATTTAAATTATTTTTATACAACCAACAGAATATATCTTTGTCTTAAAACTGACCTGTTAAAATTTTTTATTTATTCTGCTTTTACCCTTAAATTCAATATCTTTTTCCATAGATAGAGAGAAAGAGCGTGAGGGTGGAGACAGATGCCTTTTTCCAACTAAACACAATTTTTTTTTTTTTGGTAAACCTTTCATTTGAAGAATGGGGTTCCTTGCGAGAGGAGGAAATGTTTTTTCTCTTGGAAAAATGTAAGAGGTTTTATTTCTTTATTGTCTGTCTTAAAACTGACCTGTTTAAATTGTTTATTTATTCTGCTTTTACCCTTAAATTCAATATATTTTTCCATAGATAGAAAGAGAGCGTGAGAGAACTTTTTCCAACTTAAACTAAACACAATTTTTTGTAAACCTCTCATTTGAAGAATGGGGTTCCTTGCAAGCGGAGGAAATATTTTTTCTCTTGAAGAAAAAATGTAAGAAGGTTTTAATTCATTCCCAATTCATTATTAGGAGTGTTATTTAATTACATTTTATACAGTCATCAGAATATATGTCTGTCTTAAAACTGACCTGTTAAAATTTAATCTGTTCATCCTTTTACATACATCTCCCATAGAAAGAGGGAAAGAGTCCATAACACACCAGACCTCGGAATGCAACCACCACGTGGTCCACAGATGGGAAAACCCCCACCATAAAATCTTCAAAACAATCCTTGACAGCTCATTTATCGTTTTACACTTGTACAAACAACATATCTCATCCCCGGATGACGTAGGAATTTCACGCTTCTCCGATTTCCTCACATCTGGAACGCATTAAAGGGGTCAAGGGGTCAACACAACGTGGGGGGTCGCTATGTGGGTGGTCGCTATGTGGGGGAGGGGGAAAGGTCACAAAGGTCAAAAAAGCCATAAATCAAGGGTCATAAATCATTTTTGTCACAAGCCATGCCTTATCTACTACTGGCAGATGTATCGATACTCGAAACCATGATCAGCAATGCAGCGATTGGCTGGCATCAAGACAGCAACGTAATGACATTATATCATTAAAAAAGACACCTGACGAAAAATTTGACAAATTTCTGGACCTTTATAAGGAAACAGCCAAGCGAACAAAACTACATAAATGTTATAATAGATAAATGAAATGTGCACTGTTTTTAATTTATTCCTGAGCAGGTTTAAGCTTACAGACCTGTTGCTGGACAGCAAGTTTAGGATGAGCTTCGAAGAATCAAGTGATCCAAGATCAAGCAAAATCGTCAACAATCAAATCCAGCTAACAAAGTTAGCGACGTATGAAGAATGGACCCCTGAGAAGAGATGATGCCAACCCCTCAGAGGATGCCAACCCTCAGACAACATACAGAATTACCAAATTTTGCCATGAATTAAATATATTAAATTTCTACAATATATAAATATATCTTTGCTTTGCAACGATTTGTATTGTAAAAAGCACTATACAAATAAACTTGAATTGAATTTTATTCCTCCAAAAAATTGTGAAAATATATTGTTTTCTGTTTAAGTATTTTCTGAATTATGGATTGACAAAATGAGAGACCCAAAATTCCCTCTGTAAAAGCTTGACTCTAATACGTCAAAAACATTAAACAAGAATTTTGAAACTGACTTCATCCAGTGTTTAGATTTTTGTTCTAGAAATGTATGCAAATTAGCACATATTAGATAATGCCTCATTTTCATATTTAAACTTAACATTTTAGAAAACTTGTAATACAAAAAATGTTTTTCAATTATCAATGTAATCAATCAACTATGTGAGGCGATAACTATTAGTAAAACATTTTTTACCTTATTCACCCGCAGTGTCTCACCTTAAAAGTTGAGAAAAACAGGCTAGAGGCACAGAGGTAAGTGGTCAAACAAGGATATTTATTGATGACTGAGCAATGGTATGAATCGGCAGCAGACTGGAGGCGAGTATGGCACAAGGAAACAAATGGCTTAGTTTGCGGTATATAATCTTTGTATCTTTGCAGGTGGTTTGTGAAGGAGCGGGACTGGTGGAGAACAGAATCGGTGGAGGAGCGTGATCGGTGGAGTTCTGGAACATCTAAGGGTAGGTAAGTCACCGATAGAGAGCCAGGCAAGATTTGGCGATGCAACCAGTAGACCAGACAAAGAGGAAGTGTGGAGAGTGAGGAGATAAAGGGAGCTTGATGAGCTGCGGCAGGCAGGGCCGCATTAGGAGTGCACTGGGCCCCGGGGCTATGACTTACTGCAGGGCCCCCCAATCACAATAATGATATATATATATAGTGAGGAAAATAAGTATTTGAACACCCTGCTATTTTGCAAGTTCTCCCACTTAGAAATCATGGAGGGGGCTGAAATTGTCATCGTAGGTGCATGTCCACTGTGAGAGACATAATCTAAAAAAAAAAAAATCCAGAAATCACAATGTATGATTTTTTAACTATTTATTTGTATGATACAGCTGCAAATAAGTATTTGAACACCTGAGAAAATCAATGTTAATATTTGGTACAGTAGCCTTTGTTTGCAATTACAGAGGTCAAACGTTTCCTGTAGTTTTTCACCAGGTTTGCACACACTGCAGGAGGGATTTTGGCCCACTCCTCCACACAGATCTTCTCTAGATCAGTCAGGTTTCTGGCTTTGAGCTCCCTCCAAAGATTCTCTATTGGGTTTAGGTCTGGAGACTGGCTAGGCCACGCCAGAACCTTGATATGCTTCTTACAGAGCCACTCCTTGGTTATCCTGGCTGTGTGCTTGGTCATTGTCATGTTGGAAGACCCAGCCTCGACCCATCTTCAATGCTCTAACTGAGGGAAGGAGGTTGTTCCCCAAAATCTCGCAATACATGGCCCCGGTCATCCTCTCCTTAATACAGTGCAGTCGCCCTGTCCCATGTGCAGAAAAACACCCCCAAAGCATGATGCTACCACCCCCATGCTTCACAGTAGGGATGGTGTTCTTGGGATGGTACTCATCATTCTTCTTCCTCCAAACACGTTTAGTGGAATTATGACCAAAAAGTTCTATTTTGGTCTCATCTGACCACATGACTTTCTCATCACAATGTGTTCAAATACTTATTTTCCTCACTGTATATATATATATGGGATAAAAATCCTATTTAAAGCTTTAACTACAGTATATGTGACCCTTAGACCACAAAACCACTCTTAAGTCACTTAAGTCGGTATATTTGTAGCAATAGCCAAAAATACATTGTATGGGTCAAAATTATATATATATATATATATATATATATATATATATATATATATATATATATATATAAAACATTTATGCCAAAAATCATTAGGATATTAAGTAAAGATCATGTTCCATGAAGATATTTTGTAAATTTCTTACCGTAAATGTATAAAAACTTCATTTTTGATTAGTAATATGCATTGCTAAGAACTTCATTTGGACAACTTTAAAGGCGATTTTCTCAATATTTAGATTTCTTTTGCACCCTCAGATTCCAGATTTTCAAATAGTTGTATCTCGGCCAAATATTGTCCGATCCTAACAAACCATACATCAATTTCAGATGATGTATAAATCTCAATTTCGAAAAATTGACACTTAAGACTGGTTTTGTGGTCCAGGGTCACATATATTCTTGATGCACTGAAATTTGATAATTTTTTGTTATCAATTTCAATATCACAAATGATAATACTAGTCTAAGTAAACATAAGCTTACTGAAGACAAGTAAACAGTCACAAATTAGGCTACAACAGAACAAAGATCAAGAAATCGACCTACTTGAAATACTTAAAGCACTGAATAATATTATGATGTATAAAAAAAAATGTACAAATAGACTGAATGGTGTCCACTGTATTCAATATACATTCATTCTTATTTATTTTACAAAAGTGATTCAGTCAAGGACAGTGAGAGATTTTCTTTCTGATGTTTGATTTACATTATTGACACAAATGGCAACATCAGCTATTAGGCTGCTTTAGAGGAATAGTTCACCCAAAAATGAAAATTCTGTTGTTGTTCTAAACCTGTATGAGTTTCCTTCTGCTGTTGAATGCAAAATAATATATTTGGAACAATACTGGTAACCAGACAGTTGCTGGGCAATGACTTCCATAGTATGAAAAAAAAATACTCTATTGGAGTCAATGGGGACCAGAAACCGGTTGCGATCATTCTTCAAAGTATCTTCTTTTATGTTGAGGAAAACAAAGAAATTCATAGAGGTTTAGAACAACTTGAGTTTAAGTATGACAGTATCTTCATTTTTGGGTGAACTATTCTTTTAAGATCTCATCATATCCAGGATCTCAGATATAACACTACACTTGCTTTATCTTTAAATATTAACGTTCATTTAAGACACAAATAACTGTGTTTACGAGGATCCTCACAAAGACGAGAATTTTTGACACACAGCGGTGTATTTGAACGTTTAAGCACAACAAGGAGCGTAAAGTTTATTCAGTCGCAATACGAGCAGATGCACGCCGTGCGAAATCAGACTGAAACCGTCTTAAAGGGATAGTTCACCCAAAAATTAAAATTCTGTCATCATTTACTCACCCTCAAGTAGTTCCAAACCTGTATGAATGTCTTTGTTCTGCTGAACACAAAGGAAGATATTCTGAAGAATGTGGGAAACAGAGCAGTTCTGGGGCACTATTGACTTCCATAGTATTTTTTTTTCCTACTATGGAAGTGAATGGTGCCCCAAAACTGCCTGGTTACAAACTTTCTTAAAAATATATTCCTTTGTGTTTAACAGAACAAAGAAATTCATACAGGTTTGGAACTACTTGAGGGTGAGTAAATGATCACAGAATTTTCATTTTTGGGTGAACTATCACTTTAATGTATGCATTTACCAGAATAAATTCTACCCCACTGCTTAATGTTTGTTAACAGTTTAAACCATTTGCTTTAATACCTGCTTAAAACGCGTTTAAATGATAAGTTTAGCCTACATCTTGACATGCAAAAAGATTGATTATCTCCCAACCCTTAAATGAATACCCTATATAGAGTTTGTTCAAACACAAAACTGTACATGCAGTTAATAATCAAAAGTATGAAGGTAAAATGACGTCAAAAAGATTTGCATGCGCAGGGTAAGATTTGTGAAAGTGTACATAAGATAGCAAGCGTAAATTAATTTTGCATTCGCAAGAAAAGAGTTGTAAAAGTGCAAATTGCATTTCAAGCGTAAGAAAAAAAGATTTGCAGCCTTTTACTGTTTTTTGTAAGTGTATATCAAGTATTGTGAAACTGAAACTTCATGCTAAGGCAAAATAAATATGATCTGTATTCTTCTGACTTTCATTTTTCTGCGCTTACACTTTTGGCACTGTTGTTTCGCCCAAATACAGCCAAAAGTATTGCAAGCCTGTGCCCAGTGTTTTGCAATTGAAAACAACCTTATCAGGAACTGCAAAACGGATTGACTGCGTAAAACCAATATGTGTGTTTAGAAAAAAAAATCGTTGCAACTGTCTAAATGACTTCTTGCGTGCATAGAGCAAAATGTTCGCCAAATAACCCGCTGTGTAGGTCTGCGTCTTTGCGCTTGCAGTTTTGGCACGGTTCTCTCACTGATTTCAGATTTGCAAGCGCGTGTGGAAGGCGGGACCTTCTTCTTTCAGCCAATCAGATGAAGCTCTTGCTGACTCTCGATTTACTCTTATCTGATTGGTTCAATAAACACTCCAGACGTGAGAACACATCTTTATCTTAATTTACCTCAGAGTCATTCTTATTGTGGGGATGGTATTTTTAATGCACACATATATATTAAAAAGTAAATAAATACAATAAAATAAAATAATAAAACAAAAAGCATGATCCTTAGAAGCTGTGTACCATTAGGCTGACTACCATGTGCTTATATACTTCTTCAAGATCTTCAAGCTAGAGTGAACATTATTGGATTGGTTCGACATTGCATTGAAATTTAATATTTTAGATAATCTGCCTACACCACTGAAATGATGTTAAACTTTACAATCAAAATGTTTAATAGCGATTTGTCTCCAGATTTGACTGTAATGCAAAAACTGACACTTCAAACCAAATCAACATTTAAAAAACTACAACTACTTTGACAAAATATAGTCTTTAATAATGTCTAAATATATGCATCTAAATGAAAAACCAAATGCAAAATAACCATGTCTGAATCAAATATTCCCAGAAACCATGAAATACACAGTAATGTTGACATATGGTTATACATCCATCTAGTGGTTTCACATGGCATTACAGATGGTAAATGCATAATTTAGGGGTAAATATTTAGTACAGTAAAATCTCCTTTAAATACACGTTAAAGGAAAAACAAAAATCTGGCATCAACCCTGATCAGGAGACATGGTGAAATTATGCATAGTAGTGCAGATACTTTCAGTAGCATCAAGATTACAAACTAATATCATATGGTCTGCTGAAGAGGAGGAGGATGATTAGGATAAATAGAGTGAATACACAGAAATGTCATTTCCTAATATTAGCTCGAAATTCAGAATGAACACATGGTAGTCAGTCTAATGGTAGCCTACACAGCTTATAAAGGATCATGCTTTTTTGTTTTATTATTTTATTTTATTGTATTATTAATTATTTATTGATTTTTTTTAATATGTATCTGTGCATTAAAAATACCATCCCCGAAATAAGAATGACGCTGAGTCAAATTAAAATAAAGATGTGTTCTCACGTCTGGAGTTTTTATTGAACCAATCAGATAAGAGTAAATCGAGAGTCAGCAAGAGCTTCATCTGATTGGCTGAAAGAAGAAGGTCCCGCCTTCCACACGCGCTTGCAAATCTGAAATCAGTGAGAGAACCGTGCCAAAACTGCAAGCGCAAAGACGCAGACGTACACAGCGGGTTATTTGGCGAACATTTTGCTCTATGCACGCAAGAAGTCATTTAGACAGTTGCAACGATTTTTTTTTCTACACACACATATTGGTTTTACGCAGTCAATCCGTTTTGCAGTTCTTGATAAGGTTGTTTTCAATTGCAAAACACTGGGCACAGGCTTGCAATACTTTTGGCTGTATTTGGGCGAAACAACAGTGCCAAAATTGTAAGCGCGGAAAAATGAAAGTCAGAAGAATACAGATCATATTTATTTTGCCTTAGCATGAAGTTTCAGTTTCACAATACTTGATATACACTTACAAAAAACAGTAAAAGGCTGCAAATCTTTTTTTCTTACGCTTGAAATGCAATTTGCACTTTTACAACTCTTTTCTTGAGAATGCAAAATTAATTTACGCTTGCTATCTTATGTACACTTTCACAAATCTTACCCTGCGCATGCAAATCTTTTTGACGTCATTTTACCTTCATACAAAAGGGCTTTTCACACTGTGCTTAACCCCGGGTTATCGTCGTTCTAAACACCGCTTTTAACCCCGGGTAAAGACACGTTTCACACCTGTAATTTGAAAGCGGTATTAGCACCGCATTTTACCCGGGGTTATGAAACCATGCTCCGAAGGGGTTCACACGTCGCGCCTAAAAACGCGTTTAAACGCTAAGCGCGCCGCTTTCTCCTTCTTTCCAAAGCGCTGTAGCTTGCGCTCCTGTGGCGTCTGCCGTTGCTAAGCAACCATGACCTGCGCTCTTCATGAAGACGCAGAAGTTTCAGCAAAGGAATGCTGTTCGTCCAATCAGACAGTGACACCGCAAATATGCAAATAAGAAGGTTAACCGGGGTTTAGGAATGTACCGTGTGAAACGTCTGTTAATGAATACCCAGGGTTAACAGTTAACCCCAGGCATAGTATCCGGGGTGTAGGATGACCCAGGGTTAACAATTTCAAGTGTGAAAAGCCCTAAACTAACCTAAAATCTGTGTGGACGATGACGATGACGCTGATTGTTTTTTTTCTGCTCTGCGCAGAATAAAAAGTGGACTGCTGTGCGCGGTCCACTCGCTGTTCCAACAACTTCCACTCCATCATTAGCTTTTGTAAAATAACCCAATAGCTGGGGATTTTACTGACTAACTTGTGTTTTTTTTTCTTTCTGTTCTTCGTATTTGGAGTTTTTCATTTTTTGAGCCCCACTCTCTCAGAATTGCTCAAATGGTAATGCATGGAATTTACGGAAAAGCTCAACTAAATAACAGCACTAATAAGTGGGGGGAGTGGTGGCTTTGGCGATCGGCGCTCCAGTCAATCTCCTTGCTCGGGCCCCGGGGCTTCAGCTTATTTTTTTTTTAGTAAAGAGAATTAAACCAGACAAAACATAAATATTGAACCATCCATGTTAGAACACACACACACAAAATCAAGAAAAAAAAAAAAAAAGTCAGACTGGCAAACACGTGATCACGCGAACCCTGCCGCTTCGCTTCTGAAATGCTCCTGGTGCGAGTTTGCACCGCGTGGAGGACGGAACAAAACTTTGCCGGAGCTGTAATGCGCCGCAGATGCGTGCAGTGTACATCAGGGGTCACGCTTGCGGTGTGAAACGGGCGTGAGACTCCCTGACAAAAGTATAGTTCACCCAGAAATGAAAATTCTGTCATCCTTTATTCACCCTTAATGTTTCTTTCTTATGTAAAAAAAAAAAAAAAAAGATATTTTGAGGTTGTGGGTATAATAAAAAAGGAGAAAATACTGTGGAAGTCAATGGAACCAGAAACCATTAGTTTACCCACATTTTTCAAAATATCTTTTTGTGTTTAGCTGAAGAAAGAAACTCATACAGGTCTGGAACAACATCAGGATGAATAAATTACAAAATTTTCCCCTTAAATTTCTTTTTTATTCTTTCTCTGAGCTATCAAATGACTTCTGAATATTTGGAAGTTGTATGAACTTCAGTTTCGATGCTTTTGTGGTATTTTTTTATTTTTATTTTTTTGCTCACCATTCACTTTCATTGTATGAAAAAAAAGCAGAATGAACGTTCTGTCTCCTTTGGTGGTCTCTAGAGGAAAGAAAGTCACACAGTTTAACAACATGAGTACATGATGACATGATTTTTCATTTTTGGGCAGTCTTTAACAATTCTTTGATACTATTTGTTTAGAACGAAACATTTGGGTTGAGGGATTGGAGGTACCGCACTCTGAAGTGACAATTCCTTCCGCTGGAGAGGCTTTTGATGCTGAACCATCGTCTTAAAAAATAATGAGGGAAGGGACGGTGGGTGTACAGTGAAGGAAAGAAAGACGGGAGAACAGATGAGGGTTGGGAGAAGGAGAACTGTTTCCCAACTTCAGATCAGTAGATGTGTTAGTTGAGGAAGAAAAGTGTTGGGAAGATAGGCTGAGATGTTTCTCGCTTATTACTAGCCACTGACTGACAAAAGAACACATTGTGGTTGAGAGAAACCAGTCTGCTTAGCTTTAGTTTATAAAGTGGGCACAATGTCACTCGATTGCACCAGTGAACTGCACAATGACAGTTTCTTTACTGTGGCTTGAATGACTTAAAGTCCTGCTTTTGATTATTATCAGTTTGTCAGTTACAGTTATGGTGGCATGATATCCAAGCTGGATACTTCACCCAAAAATGAAAATTATCTCATCGTTTACTCATCTCATGCTGTCTTTCTTCAGATGAACACAAACAGATGTTTATGAAAATAAAAATGACGCTTCTAAAACCACACAAAACAAATCCAACCAACCTAAATTGATGATTCAATGTCTTCTGATGCAACACAATAGGTGTGTGTGAGACAAATACTAGTATTTTATTTTATTTTATTTTAGTACTTTATTTTATTTGTTGAATTGGTATTTATATAGCATACATTTGTATAACTTTCACACAAGGTGAATTGAGTAGCATTGGGTTGAGGGAGCATTGGCTAAATGCGTTTTTTGACACTTGCTTTTAAATAATTAATTGCGCTAAATAAATTAATATGTATTTTTCCAATTCCAATTCTTTCAGTTGACTTTTATGCAGGTTCACTGACCCAATAAATTAACCAAAATAATACTATTTGCACATGCAACCCACATTATTACACAAGCTGGCATCACACCACGCTGATCTCCAGATATTAAGATTTGAGCTGTTAATACTGACATTGACATTTGCCTTAGGAAAGAGTTGCACAGCAATCACGACTTTGTTAACCTGAGTGTGGAAGCAGGCTTAGTAAGTACTGCAGAGAATTCATTTATGAGATATGCATATTCCATATTTAACAGAGCAGAGGGAATATAGGGAAATGTCCATTAGATCTCAGACTAGGGGGAAAGAATTAAAAAAAAAGGGGGTAGGGGGGAATGGTAAAATTATGCAGAAGTTATCCTTTTGACTGTCCCTTGGTTTGCTGGAGAGTTTTATAATTCAATCTTTTTTTTTCGTTTTTTAATATTAAACTGCACGTTGTATAATTCATAGAAGGGCCAAGGGTTAGTAACCAACTGAAGTGTCTCTGCAGATCCGATTTGCAAGTCTAAATGAACTGCTGAATATGAACTGCTGTATTACTGAAACGTGACCAGGGCTACTCAGAGCTCAGGGTATTGAGCCTATGTATTTTTAATTTGGGGAAAGAATTTACTTCAGCAAATCGGATCAGAATGGGAAAAAGAAAGTATAGACAACAATTACAAAAATGGGGCTGTTTTTATTCATAGGAGACAAAGTATTTGCTTTAAAATGCTGAAAACTTGGGATAGAAGTTCTGCATAACTTTGGAATGGTTCCATTGAACAGTTGCGTTGGCAAAGCAAACCAGGTGAAGATCCACCTGCGGCCAAACAGTCATGAGATCATTTCAAATTCATATTCTACTGACACTGAATGGTGTGGCTTTGAGATACCATCGTATTCCATATGTTTCAGCATTCAAAAGTACATTTGTATGTTTGTCAAAGTGATACGTTCATATGTAAAAAGTGTCAGTAAGATGTATTTGGAAGTGTTGAAATCCCTATTAATCCAGTGATTTTATTTTTTTAAATCAACTTCAAATGCAGTTTTTTTTAATGTCTTTATAAATGTTGGACTACAGGTTGTGCTATATCATGATTTTTGATCGTGGGTGATTTAAATTTTCTCTACGATCTGCTTTTGAAGAAATATTGTATCATGCTACAGTGCACATTCTATTAGTTGCAGTTCTGGCACATCTACTGTACAATGCAACATATATTCACATCAAATATTAACTCGGCAGTGGAGTTCCATGCATGGAACACTGCATTTATTCGCAATCACAAAAGTACATTGTTTGCATGTGCTTTAAAGACATTCGTCTGCTGTTCTGACATGTTATTTCTTTTCTTTTTTTTTTGAGCATGTACACCTGAAGCACGCATACACTAAAAAGCCTGTCAACTAACACCTTATTACTGGACTAAGTTATTCTTTATGTCTGATTTCGCTAATACTGTCAAAAACACACAAGGTTTACATAAACACAGATGGTGATGTCTAAAGTGAAAGTAAACAGTTGAGAGAAAACGAGTGCTTGAGTGTATATTAGATGTGTGCAGGTCTTAAAGTGACAGCAGACTATTTGAGGGTATGTATTGACCTCACTTTCCCGCTGGGACACGCCCCCTCAGCTGGACTGAGTGGCAAAAGAGGCAGCTGCGTGAATGGATTTAATAGGGAACCTGCGAAAACTTGAGTAAAACAAACGATAATCAGTTTAAACTAACAGTTGTTGGACTCAATATAATGTTCCTAACAACTTACCAAATATCCAATGGTCCATGGATATTGATATGCAGCCAGGAATCGTGTTTTCTAATATTTATACTGTACATGTCTGATTTTGATGCCAGGGAAATAAATAAAGCAAATCTGCCTGTGAACTCAAATACAAAATAGGTTGGTCCAAACCCTGATGATCACTTATATATATCGTCATATCGTTCAGCCCAAACACTTGTCAGTGTTTATTTAAAAACATCCAGTTATGCAGAATTTAAGATGGTAAATATTTGAATTGATGAGTTGTCAATACAATATATTATAATACAATATATAGGGTATGATTTTACTGCAAAATTCAACAAATTAACATGAAATGATAACTGCAAATCTGTGCTTCTCTGCCTGGAGTCCATTTGTCCAATTCAGTGCTTTTATTTATTTTCAAAGTAGCATATAGGTTACAACAAACAAAAAAAATGTACCAGACAACTACTACCCCCCACAACCTCCCCCCAACCCTCACCCAACCCACCACACATCAGGAATTTGAATAAAAAAATAAAATGCAGATAAATAAGTAAAATAACTGCAAAAAATGATAGAAATGGTTTAAATGTCCAAGATCTCCCTAACTGAACATATACAACTCTTCCACATAGACAAAATGACCGGTTTAGCATGATTGGTCCGTGCTGATGACAGCTCTAAATATAATATCTCAAGTAAGGAATGTAACCAATGCTTGATATAGAGGTCATGAGGAGGTTCCCATCGTTGAACTAAAAGTTTCATTGCAGCAGTCGAGGCAGCTTACCAAAATTTCCGGTCCTTCTCTTTTAGAGGAAATTGAGAGTTATCATTCAACAATAACAGAACAACATCAAGCACCATATCCCAAAAATCTTGCACATCTGGACATTCCCAAAGCATATGCATCAACGTGCCCAGGCAACCTGGCCTACAAAAATAACAATAAGGATGTGGTGATAAACCCATAACATGTCTTTTGCGCATGGTTAAATATGCCCTGTGAATAATTTTAAAATGGATGAATTGATGATTGGAGTTTGTGGATGCATGACATGTATTATCCCATACTGTTTCCTATTCAATATTTCTATTAATGGGAATCAATTCAGCTAACCATGCTCTTGCTTTTGGAAAAATCTCTGCTTTGAGTTGAAAAACAAAAGTAAAAATAAGAAACATTGGTGCATTGTTAATCCATTTTACAACTGGATGAGTTTGGAGATCAGTACCCCAAGGTACCTTATGTGCCTTTAATGCTGCACGTAATTTAAAATATAGAAATAATGTATTCTGAGAAATATTAAATCTTTTAAATAATTCTTGAAAATCTAGGATTGATTTTTCTCCTTTTGTCATTTAATGTTAGAAAACCTTTTTTAGCCCAAGATGGCTGTACAAAAGGTTTTCCACCAGAAAGTAAATTCAAATTGTGCCAAATAGGGGTATGAGTATGCCATACAGTTTTAGAAGGAAATAGAGTTTCTACTTTTTAAAATATCTGGAGAGCATAGGACGCTATATAGGACGTCACTTTGAAACCATAGTATAATGAGCACTTCCTGTAAGAAATGCCAGAAAATCGAAAGTCTTGCAGACGAATCGGTGAAATAAGATCTTTTTCTATTTGTTTCCATGAAGACTGTGAACAAGGATCAAACCACTTCACAACTGAGAGCAGAATGAAGGACCAATGGTACCATTTAAAGTTGGGGCAACCCCATCCACCTTCCAATTAGCTTTTTTGAAGTGTAGACCACTTCACAATGCAGGGACGCTTTCCATTCCATACATATTTTATCAGTAAATAATCTAACTTTTTCCAATAAATTGACAAAATTAATGCGAGGCAGAATATTCATTTTTATTGTTGACATTCGGGCAGGTGGTGATGAAAGTAGGCACATCCATCTCTGAATATCAGCTTCACCATTTCTATAAATTGACATATAATCAACTTTTGAAATGAGAGATAAGGTAGGTCTCCGTTTGATTTCTAAGTATTTAACTTGCATTGATATCTGAATATTATTATTATTAGGGACGTTAGAACCTCCTGAATTGAGAGGCATCAAAGTAGTTTTAGAGTGGTTGATTTTAAATCCAGAAAACTTGCCAAATTCATCTAAGACTTTAAGGGCATTATGGAGTGAATGCTGCAGATCAGATAAAAACAATAAAGTATCATCTGCATATAGAGAGATCGAATGGACTGATGAGCTTAACTGAATTGGGGTGATATGCTTACACTCTCTAATGAACGGTGCCTAAGGTTCTATTGATAGATTAAACATAAGAGGGGAAAGTGGGCATCCCTGCCTCGTGCCTCTACAAATATTGAAGATATCTGAGATAAACCCACTGGTAGATAGTCTGGCCATGGGATTGGTGCGATTCATTTGCTTCTCTTTTCTGTAGCTTTCAGCAGTCTGTAAAAATATACCTCAGATTTCTTGTCAAATCTCTTTGTACAGTCAATCGCAAAGCTCTTTCTCGTTTTGGATGTGTTTTGTGCGTTCTGTCGCAGCATTCACGCTGAAAACCAAAGCAGCCATTCAGTCTCTCTGCCACTCAGTGGGCAGAACTGTACTCACTCCAGCTGATGGTGACGTCACATGCATACACTCTTAAAAATAAAGGTGCTTCAAAAGGTTCTTCAAGTGATGCCATAGAAAAACATTTTTGGTTCCACAAAGAACCATTCAGTCAAAGGTTCTTTAAAGAACCATCTCTTTCTTACCTTTTTATAATCTGAAGAACCTTTTGTGAAACAAAAAGGTTCTTCAGATGTTAAAGGTTCTTTATGGAACCATTTAGACAAAAAGGTTCTTCTATGGCATCGTGAAGCACCTTTATTTTTAAGAGTGTACCCTCTAATAGCCTAGTACTATGCTGCTACTTGTCGTTAAAAGGGATAGTTCACCCAAAAATGAAAATTCTGTTGTTATTTACTCATTCTCATTCGTGTTGTCCCAAACCTGTATAAAATTATTTCTTGTGCTGGACACAAAAGATGATTTTGATTTTTGATTTTGAAGAATGTGGGTAACCAAACAATTTCTGGTCCCCTTTGACTTTGATAGTAGGAGAAAAGAGAAGAAAAATCAAACAAACAAACAAATAAACAAAACAAAAAAACACAACGGAAGTCACTGGGGACCAGAAAGTATCTTCTTTTGTGTTCAGCACAAAAAAGAAATTAATACAACTTTGGGGCAACATGAGGGTGAACATTTTCATTTTTGGGTGAACTATATTGTTAATAAAACAGCAAAACACAAAGAGAAACATAACTCACTGCTCTTGACTGAAGAACGTTAATATAGTTGCTTTAATAGGAATCAGTGTATAATTTATACAGTGAAGCTTATATAGTGTCTTATTTTTATATCTGTGCATTCAATTTCTTGAATGCTACTGCTAAACACTACTGTACCTGAAAAATAAAGCACTGTTTGTTTTATTTGTGTATTATATGTATTTGAAATCTCTTTAATGTTGCAGTACGGATACATGTAACTTTTGTTTTGTTGCCACATTCAGTTTGTTTCTCTATCGCCATTGTGTTGCACTCCCAGAAGCCATCATATACATTGGCCCACAAGAGGACTCAGGGAAAAATGAAGGTGGAAGAAAGCATAATTGAGAAAAGCAATTTATTTAGCTTATTTAAAGTTTCACGGAGCATTTAATTATCCTTCAGTGAATAATTCCCTAAAGTTTGCCACCATTTCGTAGAACCAGAGAAGTAATTCTCTAATTTAAACAGAGGGCTGCCTCACTTTTTCTCACCCCCTTCAATCCCTTTCTCTCAAAACATACCTGCCTTTCTATGGACCTGCTTTATTCACCGGCTTCATGGCTCATTTTTTCGTAGAGCAGCCAATTTAACACAGGCTTAATCCTGCAGAGAATACTGGTGTGCTTCCAGTTCATTCTGTGATTGACGTCTGGAAAGATCTAATCGAATGCAATGTATTAGTAGGATTGACACTCGGGTATGGTGCTCTGATTCTGTGACTCGGAACAAGGGTTGCTAGGTTTGTGGGAAATTCATTTTTCTGAAGAGAAGAAAAGGCGTTGGCTATAAAACGTAAAGGGAATTGCTTCTGGCTTAATCAGTCTGGAGATCGCAACATCTATTTTTTTCTTATTCACTTTTCATTTGCTCTACTTTCTAAGATTTGTCAGTCTGTACATGACATTGCCTAAAGGAATGATGGACTTGAAAATTGCAGTAAATTGCGGTAATAATTGCAGTGATGTTTGTTGCATATTTAAAACAGCACACAATAGTGAGCATGGACCTAGATTGGGGTCAGTCCTGTGTGTTCCCAACATTCTGTTCTCCCCAGATTTATATGGCACATAAGGAACACATGACTGCATTCCCCAAGCAATGCATTATGGCCTGGTTTCACAGACAGGGCTTAGACTAAAGGTCTTTGCACACTGAGTTCCAAATTTTCACACGTTAAAACATAAATACGGCCTCACGTTGTGTCAATAACATTTTTATTTATTTTATTTTATTATTATTATTATTATTATTATTATATTGCACTCTTTTATCCTGGGTTAGGGTTACATTTAGGAAAAATTTGTCCTGACCATTTAAAAGATTTACTTAATGTGTGTTAACAGACCATTAAACTGGGGAATGCAAGACACACACACACACACTCACACACACACACACACACACGTTTGTTTCTGTGAATTGTAGGGACTTTCCATAGACTTCTATTACTTTTATACTGACCAAACAATATTTTCTATCCCCTAACCCAGTGGTTTTCAATCCTGGTCCTGGGGACCCACTGCTCTGCACATTGTGTATGTCTCCCTTATCTTACACACTCAAGTTCAGTACATGGATCTCTCACCTAACAAGCTGATGATCTCAATCAGGTGTGTTAAATAAGGGAGACTCACAAAATGTGCAGAGCAGTGGGTCCCCAGGACCAGGATTGAAAACCACTGCCCTAACCCAACCCTAACCCTAAATCTACCCCTTACAGAAAACCTGTTTGCATTATTACACTTTCAGATAAACATAATTTACGATTTTTAATGATTTGTTTTCCCCCTATTTAAAAATAAATAAATAAATGACAAATTAAAAGAATACAGAGAGTAATTGTGAATGGTACAGAGGGTTTAGCCTTTGTCCTTCATTTGATGGCAGGAGGACACATACTGAGCTGCCAGATGGATGCACTTTTCCTTCTCTCCCAATGTATACGAGAGTTTTTCTGTGTTGCTGGTCTCTCTCTCCCACTCACTCACTCTACAGTTCAAAAGTGTGGGGTCATTTGGGGTCTGTTTCAAATAAATGCTGTTCTTTTGAACTTTATATTAATCAAAGAGTCCTGAAACAAATATCACTTTCCACCAAAATGTCAAGCAACACAACTATTTTCAGAATTTATATTTTTTGTTTTCCCAAGGACCAAATTAGAATGATTTCTGAAAGATCATGTGACGCTGAAGACTGGAGTAATGGCTGCTGAAAATTCAGCTTTGCCATCACAGGAATAAATTACATTGTAGAATATAAAACAGGTATTTAAAATTGCACCAAAAAATAAAATAAAAACAATGATATAAATACAAAAATATTTTTACTGTGTAAAAAACATTTGTGAACAGACTTCTTTCAAAAATGTTAAAAGATCTTGCCAACCTTATTATATTATATTATATTATATTATATTATATTATATTATATTATATTATATTATATTATATTATATTATATTATATTATATTATATTATATGTGTTATATAAGGTGGATATATATAACATGGTGGCATTCATACCTCAAGACTGCATGAGGCTATTTTATATCATGTATGATGAATTAATGTTTTGATTTGTGATTTTCTCTTCATAACTGCCAGTTTCTTGCTGCCAATTTTTGAAGAAGAACGTCTGATGGCACCATGATGTCTTCTAGTTTTCTTAACTATTGCTAGCAATGAAGATATGCCAAAAAATGACTCCACACTGAGACTTGATCACTTGCAAATTGCAGTGCATACAGTCAGTCCTGTAGGTTGAATTTGAAAAAAAAAACAGATTGAGTTGACACAGCCTAAGTTGCCTGGTAACCATTTCCACTCAGTTCATTAGTGTTCAAACGGTTCGATGTAGCAATTTCTCTTCTGTTATGAATTTGTTTGTGCGCACTTATACTTTGAGGATGCAGGAACAACATTCAGTACTTAGATTAGAAAGTGCCAGCAGAAATACTGTAGCTCTAAATTCACTAATCTACATGGATCTAAAATATGACAGCTACTATGGACATTAAATGATTAATTACATAAGATGATATGTTGGATTTCTTTTTAGGGTGGCAGCTCTTTAAATTGTTTATCTGGACAGCAAATGTACAATGCTATTTGCTAATGTAAAGATAATTGTTTTAATTGACCGTTCGCAAAGAGCTTGATTGACAGGCGATCTGACCAATCAGAACGTGGATATTATGTGCTGCCCTTGCCCGACAGCTACGGCCTCTGTCTGCATAGAAATACATGTTAAAACGGGGTAAAAAAGATCGACTGAATTGAAACTTTTTCAATATAACTAAATATAAAAATGTGCGGAGGGTTAAGCTGTGCTGTTGTTGGCTGCCACGGTAAGGGCAATAAGCTAAGGTATTCCTTTAAAGGCATAGTTCACCCAAAAATGAAAATTCTGTCATTTACTCACCCTCAAGTAGTTCCAAACCTGTATGAATTTCTTTGTTCTGCCAAACACAAAGGAATATATTTTGAAGAAAGTTTGTAACCAGGCTGTTTTGGGGCACCATTGACTTACATAATAGGAAAAAAATACTATGGAAGTCAATGGTGCCCCAGAACTGCTCTGTTTCCCACATTCTTCAGAATATCTTCCCTTGTGTTCAGCAGAACAAAGACATTCATTCAGGTTTGGAACTACTTGAGGGTGAGTAAATGATGACGGAATTTTAATTTTTTGGGTGAACTATCCCTTTAAAGTACTTGTTTTGCGTACCAAAAAATCTGTCATGTCATGAGCACATCAATATTGCCTCCTTTTTCTCACGCTGAACAACTATATGTAATGTATCTTCATTACTGTACATAATGAAGATACATTAGGGTTGGGGTAGGTGTAGACGTTAATAAAACACAATCTACTAGGTAGAAAAAAATATTTATTGTTGGTTTCCAGTAGCTGTATCCCTTCTAGCCACAACCATGAATATAACACATAATTACAGTATTTGCATTACTGTTTTGGGTTGTGGTAGGTGTAGACATTAATGGTAACACTTTAGAATAGGGAACACTTATTAACTATTAACTATGACTTTTCCCTCAATAAATTGCTAATTTGCTGCTTATTAATAGTTAGCTGTTAAGTTTAGGTATTAGGTAGAATTATGGATGTAGGATAAGATCATGTAGAATAAGGCATTAATATGTGCTTAATTACTACTAATAAATGGCTAATATTCTATTAATATGCATAGCAACTAGTTAAGAGACCCTAAAATAAACTGTTACCACATTAATAAATCATAATTTGACAGGTAGCATTATTCGTTGTCAAATTGTACTACCTACTGTTTTAATGGGAGGTAGCAAAATCTGACAGGGTAGCACAAATCGACAGACACTGGTGCTGTATGCATGGCTTGCAGCGCTTAAGTTAAATACTGAGTGTTAAATAATAAAATAATGTTAAAACGTGTGCTCTTGTCATTCTGTGGACAAAATCCCGTGAACTTGGCCCCGATCGGTAGCTGTATATAATGCACTTGTGCCCTCATCTGTTTTCAATGCAGCTCTCCTCGCGTTGCTTCATGTCATCTTCCCACTTATTAAACTATGACAGGTCCTTTACTGCAAAAAAGACGGTCACTGCGACACTCTAAAGTGACGAAACTATGGCGCTATGTACTTTTTAAAACTTTTTATGTTTCACGTTATATTGTCGGCTCGGAAAATATGTAAATGATCATGCCCAGTAGCCACAGCTGTATCCTTTCTAGCCTTAACCACAAATAAGACAGAAGAGTAGATTAAATTCGGTGGACTTAAACTTGAAAAATGGTGAAATAAAAAGTTGAAATAGAAGTTGAAATAAAACCCTTTCTGATGTTTATTCATGTTCATTTCGTGCTTTAAGTATATATGAAAAGACCATCGGTTCACGTGTTTGAACTGAGGCAATACAGTGATCTGTCACAACACATTGAAGAGCCACAAAATGGTATTTATTGTTTAAATTTCTTTAAAAATGTCATGGCAACAGTAACTAAGGGTGGACCTATTGGTAAGCTCGTCCCCTTGAACTCAGACTAGCCAATGGCAGTCGAGTATCAGTTGCACGGGGAGCATAACCATAGACATAATATACGTAGACACCTCATAGACTGACGCTGCCTATAGGAGCTGACGTACAGCGCGGCCGCCATCTTGGATGGGTCTCCAATGCGCCCCCCCCTGCATTAATTTCTACTGAGGAATGTGTATCCCCAACTACAATAATCATAACTCCCCGAATTTTTACCGGATTTTCACACGGTTTGATTTGTTACAAACTGCAGAGATTTAGTTTTTTAGATTTAGACGCTGTCACACATTAAAAAATATGTGCTTTCATGCTAAAAGACTTTGTATTATGCTCTTTAACAAAGACATATGGTAGGCTATGGCATATTGATAAATGAATGAATTTTATATTTTAATAAAGAAACAAGTTTGATTGTTCATTTGAATTTATTTCTCTCTCTCTCTGTCTCTCACGCACACACACACACACACACACACACACTCAAACACACACACACACACACACACGCGCGCGTGAAAAGAACTTAAAATAATAGTGGAAACAACTTAAAATACGCCATAATGTTTGCTCATAAAGGTAAGAGTTATACATCATTCGGAACTGTAAAGGGTCTACTTTTATTTGTGTGCATTCACAATATAAAAAAACATTGTGCTTTTATTAAAATAAATAGGAAAACAGATGCGCTTGCCGTCTCGTCTTGAACAGGAGCGCTTCACAATGATGAACTGAAACGAATTGAGTCACAAATATGATAAATATATCTATAGAAAGCTTTAAATTACTACTTTAAAACGAAATAATTCAAATCGAAAACAAAAACTCTTTCATTATGCAATCCGTAAAGATGCATTTCTCTCTAAAGGCTCGTCCAATGAGGAGATGGCAAGTCATTTTTCATCACCGTCTAAAATATAAAAATAAGGAAAAGCCTAAAACAGGCCCGATTATATTTTTTCAGATTTTTACGTTGCTCTGCTCTTAATTCCTTAACATTTAAAGGGTTTTCTGCAACGAAATTTTGTCTGCATGATATGTGAATTATTTAGCCTATTTTTTTATCCATGCAGCAAAATGCTTTAAAAACAGCTGTAAAAATTACTTTAATCCAGATGATTTTAAAGAACTTATAAATTTTACGGGTCGATAGAAATACGGCTATAATCTACTGCTGAAATGTTTGCGGGGCAAATCTCAGGTCAGTCTGAGCACTCATGGTACACACAGTGCGTACAGCCGTACACCTGCAGGCGCCACTGACCACAAATGACACAAGCATGAAATGATGTCCCCGAGTAAGAACACATCCTCTGAACGTTGAAGAACAGAAAAAAAAACAGCAAGAGATAATGAGAGAGAGTACCAGTTCCTGCTGTAATAATGTTACACGTAAGTAACGTTAGTTACGATGACATAATATTATAAATGGTAAAATAACCAAAATTATTGTTCAATCTTACTTGTGAAAGGTAATCCCACGCGATCTGGTATCTGCGCGGGTTATTGCAACAGTAAACTGCACAAAATACGGGCATAAATTGCTCGCTCTCCGTTGACTCCGCTGCTATCGTAGAGCGAGGAGACCCAAGCAATATGGCGGCGACGCTGGAATACGTTCCAGCATGTCATGAGGCGTCTACGTATATTATGTCTATGAGCGTAACTCGGACATCTTTAGGTTTCAGCGCCATAGAGAAACATTAGAAGATCCGAAGCTCGCATTGCTTTTATGGGGTTTATGTTTCAAAAATGGAAAAACTATGTGCCTGGGTTACTTGTAACAAGGATTCCTGGTATCCTGAGAGGATGGGCAATATAATTTATTTTATTACATTTCCTGAATCCAAACAAAACAGAGAAAATGAAGAGAAAAATGAAGTATTCACCCCAATACAAATGAAGACAAACACGTTCATTTTCTGGTTGTCATACACTTACCAAGTTACAGTTTACATCTGGTCAAGCAGAATGTTAATATTATCTTGTGCTTTAGCAAGGTATCTCTGGCTAAAACTAGCTAACGTTAAAGTTAGTGAGTCCATGCTAATGTACAAACCTAAATAGCAGACTGCTCCCACGTCTTGTACAGTAGGTCAAAAACACACAAACGAAGGTCTACATTTCAGTGCCTCTCCATATTAAACTGGTCAAATGTACATTAACTTAATCGTACCCTGGCATATATGAACAGTGTTGAACCTGCATGTTGTCATCTGTGATCGTGATGACCGACCGTAATATGAGACTTCTCCCGCTCGCATTGTGATCTGTAAACCCTCCTTCGAGTTACCCACCGTATTTACTTTTAAATATTTTATAAATCCCTCCATGGAATATTTAATTCCCATTTGGTGGCCTTCTGTGTCCAAAATTGTGCAAAAACACTGTGGGACAAGGTTTTCACACTGTAGCTGTCATTGAAAGACAGTGAGCAACTCCGTTTGTTTGTCTGAGGGAGCAACAATAACTAAAGGGGGCGGGGCTTATCGATAGGTCAATTTGACTCAGTGAATTCTTGTTCTTTACAGACAAGTTTCCAAACCAACACTGTAAAAACTGTTACTTAGATTCAACTCAAAAAAATTAAAGCAACATTTTCCAACTACTTTTTTGTAAGTTTAGTGAACTACTTGGTATTTTGAGTTGGTAAAAATCAGTATTATGTGTTTTACTGTATGCTAAAAAATGAAGTAGAGTCCACAAGATAAAGCAAAACATTTGAGTTTAACCATTTTGACAAAGAGCAGTATATTGACCAAATCACACTTAGTTAAAATAAGTAACATTTAAAATAAAAAAAATAAACTTTTTGATTTTAATTAATTCATTTACTCTCAGTAATTTAGACAAATTATTTCTTCAATCCACTTGAAATAATTAGTTAGCATTGCCATAACTTTAATAAGGAAAGAGAGGTATTCGTTTCCAACGTTTATTACTCTATAACAGCTGCCATATACAAACAATTGGGTGCACTAATTTTCTGTAATCAATTTTAATGTTAATGTAACACAATAATGGTAATGTAAACATTTTAACATTAAAAATTACAGAAACGTCTGACCTCATCTTTAAGTGCAGCATAGAACACCTTCAAAGTGCAATCTGTGTACTCTTAACACTGCCATTAAAATACAGTGACTCTTGACCTGAGCGATTTACATAAAAGGACTGACTTTAATGCACAGTACAGTACCTTTTCATATGAATTAAAACATAATAAACTAATACAAGAACACGTTTTAAGTACAATCTGTGCCATATTCTGCTAAAACATTTGACATTGAAATAAAATAAAGGGCCTCTGACCTCAGCATTTGACATAACAGAACTGACTTCAGCTCAAGTGCCCAGCAGCTGGAGGCTTATCCAGGAACTGAAGAAGTCTGTGCTTGACTACCACGTTGTTCTCAGTTAAACTGCTCACCGAGCAAGAGTGGTGAAGCAAAGAAAACATCAAACAAAAAAAGCATAATCTTACATATATTCTTACAAGGACATTAAAATAAAACACAGGGAAGCTGGATCACGGCATTTGACACGAAAGAACTGACTTAAGCTTCAATCCGTAAGTGCACAGTACAGTATATCTTAGTATGTATTAAGACATTTTACCATAAAATGGTTTATATAACAGAACTTCTGAACTGCAGCAAATTAACAATTGAACATTCAGAACAATCTTCTAAAAAACTCTGAAAAACACAACAAGATTGCCATTTATGAGTGTGAGGCTGGCATTTGACCAACTAACTCAGAAGTTTGTTTTTTAGTGTCATGAATCAGGAGGAAGGCTTTGGGTGCAGTGTGTCAAGTCCCACAAAAAGTCTTTGGAACACCTCAAATGTTTTGCAGAGTTGTGGTGGATACTGCAGGTTCAGAGCATATGTCATCCCCAGAAGCAGACAACATGCCCTGGCCAGATTTCCAAGATCAGTAAGCACTGGGATTCCCTCAATGATGATGCCCACTGCATGTGGTTCACGGCAGACATATATCTGCATATTGCGCATTTTCAAGTCCTCGTGGACACTGCTCTCCGTTTTTCCCTGTATGAGACATAAACAGAACAATAAGTGGCAACAGAGAACGATCTTCAAAAGCCTTCAATAAAATCACACATTAAAAGTTCACAAAAGGTTTTAAGTTTGGTCGAGCCAGCTCCTGCAAAGAAAGCCTGGCCTGTTGAACTGGCTTCATAGAACAACTTTCAGTAGAGACTCACTTGCCACAACAAACCTGCTAGACTACATCACATACACAAGTCACCTCCAAGGCCTAAATCCTTAAAGGGAGAGAGGGGCTCAGCTGGTAACACATAGGTGTGGTTAAGTAAAAGTATCTGAAAATGCCACTCTTACAGTTATATCATCAGATGATTATGACTCCTGCATTAATGTAAAACAAGGATTTTACTTCTGTGAAGCTGCAGTTGAAAAATATGACAGTATTTTTTAAATCAAGTCTACTAGCCACTGGAAGACCAAAAGGTTAATTTTGAACACTGGTTCCTGCACATACATTTGGGTGTTTGTAGGTGTGTTTTTGAACTTTTGACAGACCAGACTAGCCATTTCCACCCAATTATAGTATTTGTTCTAAGACAAGCTAACCAATCCCCAACTCCAGCTCTGTACTAAACTCAGACAGACATAAGATTGATATCTGAGGAATGAGTGCTTTTCCCCCAAAAAAGTCAAACTATGCTTTTTAAACAATACTTACATAGTAGTCAGAGATGAGCTCTTGCCCACTCTCTCCCATGTATTCAATGAGGCATCTCAGAGTCACGTCTCTCTTCTTCACCACAGAGGTACTTGGATCCTATAGTTGGTAAGTGAATAATGAAAAACTGAATCTTGCAGGCAATATAACTACAAACATACAATGGCATTATCAGTGTGGGTCTGTACTACCTATTCAACAGAGCTTATATACAGGTTTTAAAAACCAGTCACTGCACCCGTTTACCAAGACATTTTGGAGCACTTCATGCTTCCTTCTGCTGACCAGCTTTTTGAAGATGCTGATTTAATTTTCCAGCAGGATTTGGCACCTGCCCACACTGCCAAAAGCACCAAAAGTTTGTTAAATGACCATGGTGTTGGTGTGCTTGACTGGCCAGCAAACTCACCAGACCTGATCTATGGGGTATTGTCAAGAGGAAAATGAGAAACAAGAGCCCAAAAAATGCAGATGAGCTGAAGGCCACTGTCAAAGAAACCTGGGCTTCCATACCACCTCAGCAGTGCCACAAACTGATCACCTCCATGCCACGCCGAATTGAGGCAGTAATTAAAGCAAAAGAAGCCCCTACCAAGTATTGAGTTCATATACAGTAAATGAACATACTTTCCAGAAGGCCAACAGTTCACTAAAAAGGTTTTTTTTTTTATTGGTCTTATGAAGTATTCTAATTTGTTGAGATAGTGAATTGGTGGGTTTTTGTTAAATGTGAACCAAAATCATCACAATTAAAAGAACAAAAGACTTAAACTACTTCAGTCTCTGTGCATTGAATTTATTTAATACACGAGTTTCACAATTTGAGTTGAATTACTGAAGTAAATGAACTTTTCCATGACATTCTAATTTATTGAGATGCACCTGTATATATATGTTTTTTTTTTGCAATATTCACCCAATTAGGCAAGACAAGAGAATAAAGTACTTATTGTATTAATATGCCCCTGCAACATTGTTACCACTTTTGCCTCACCTGTATCAGTTCCATTAACAAGTTCTTGATGCGTTGACCAACCGCTCCATCCTTCGCACTAAACAGGTCGAGAAGTTTTGGAGTGTACTTGTCCAGCTGGACATTAACACTGATTCTAGTGGAACTGCAGCACACCTTCGGAATTCTTCATTTATCTGTAATACATCAATTGTTTGACTGTTATTTGGAACACTCAAGATGTGTAAAGAATTGGCAACCTTTCATTTTTATGCAATCCAATACTCCATAAAATATGTGGGGTGGGTCTTCAGTATGTGTTCAGCAAAAAGTGTGTCTAGCATCACATAAACAACCTTGTTCACTCAGTCCGCAAACTAAGTAGAAACATAATTTGGCAATATATCTCACATATACCAATCCTATGTTAATGGTAGCGATACTTGTTTTAAGAATAATGTTAATGTCAAGACCTTAGGTAAGGCCTCATGCGGCACCTGCAAAACTGACAAACTTAACGTTACTGTCTGAAACCGGGCGACGCTTTTACATTTTATAGTGCAATAAATGCGTGCTCATTCGGCTAAAACCTAACTTTATGCGATGTAAATAGTTACTTACATGTGTTGCACATTGTATAAAGCCCTCAGAAACTCCACAGAAATCCGAAACTGGTCCGGTACAGGTGACAATGAGCAACGATCTCGTTCTCGTTCTGCTGCAGCATGTGCGGGTCGTGATGTTTTACTTTGGATATAAACACTTAAATAGAGTTTTGTAGAAGCAATTTATTGTGAAGATCAGTAAAATCATTTTTTTGATAGGTAATAATAAGTTACAAAAACATTCACACTTTTTACTTATGTAAAACTTAAATGAATTCAAAAAGAAAAGGGAATCAATTTATTGGAAGAAATATACTTTTTAAAATAAATTCCTACAGACAACACCCTTGAAGGGCTTTTTACAGTGAAGACACCAGAGAAAATGTTAAAAGTGATTCAATAAAAGCACGATAAAATAAAATCATCATGTTCCTGTCAATGTGAAAATGGGCCAATTTCCTTAAAACGGACGCTGGTGCCCCTTTTTACACACTGCTTCACAATTTACTTCAAAGTTCAAAAGGTCATAAATCTTTTTGACACATGCCATAGGGTACTTACTACTTCCACAGCATTTCACTATACATTAATTGAGGTTAAAAGACGTTTTGATGGACTGGACTCATGTGAATTGCTTGTGGATTCTTGTGATGTTTTTATCAACTGTTTGAAGTCTGATGGCACCCATTCACAACAGAGGATCCATTGGTGAGGAAATTATGTAATGCTAAATTTCTCCAAATCTGTTCCATTGAATAAATAAACACATGCTAGTTTTGTTTTAAAACATTCATAAAGATATTTGCATCCATAGACGACAAATATTGTGCTTGAAAGTTGGTTGGCGATGTCTTACATCCCCTTCTGTCACTAACACCATAACGGGCATGTTAGTGATATAAATCTCACTAACTGAATTTGCATGTACAGTAGATACCTAGCTTGATTTAGAGCCCTGTTTCGGGGGTGGGTGAATTGGAATAGATTCAGCTGTGGATGCAACATTAACTCCCGGTGCTTTAAATCAGCACACTGCAGACAGACAGTGGTTGCCATGTCAGTACAGAAGGGCATGTAAAATACATGGGGCCTTTTGGGTAACCTTGTGCGAAGCAGTTAATGATTCAGCCGCTCTGGGAGTTGGAGATGTTCTACAATGTGCCGTGTCTACTCCTTTCAGCTCCTTCTGATGGATACCAGAAGGGTTCAGTCTGCTCATGTTTCTGTGTTCTCACCACTAGCCTTCGTTCGTTCAAAATAGTGTTGTTCCTATTTTGTCATATTTAGGAATTTTTCTACTGATGTTAAATCACTGCTGTTGTGTTGTGGAGCATGTTACAGATGAAGCTACATTTTAAATGCAGTGTCTGATGGGAGCTGATATTTTTGTACAACAGGCAGTTCTACATGCAATAACATTTCATAAGAGTGTTAGTTAAAGTCTATGAATCATTTTCACTATTTTAAAGGGCCAAAAACATGACAACTTTTTTTTTTTTTTTAAACCTTGGACCTTATAATAATAATAATAATAATAATAATTATTATTATTATTATTAATATTTACACAATTTTTTTTGTTCTAGAAGTTTTGATAAAATATTAATATTTAAAAGCTTTTGCAAGCCAAACTGACATCATGTGCACTGTGTTTTTTTCATATAAAGTTTTTCTGAATTTTAATGAACACAACCAATTAATTAATTTCATTAAAATATCCAACCCTCTCCATTGCGGGAAGTTGCTTCCTTGTCATTTCTGACAAAAAACAGAACAATGTCAAAAAGATGCTGTCACGATCAAATACAAGGGAAGCGAGGAGTAGCTCAAAATAAACAGTCTTTTAATGATCCACAATCCAACAGGGGTAACAAGGCAGGGCGAACACAACATCGACGCTAATACCAGATGCTAGACTAAGGAAAACACAGGGCTTAAGTACACTAGGTAATAAATAAACACAGGTGGAACAGAATGAAGATAATGAACTAATCAGGGAACATAACCGGGGAGAACTGAAACAGGTGGGACTAAATTAACTAAATGAGAACAGGAAAAGGAACAAAACCAAATATGGGCATAAAAGAGGTAAAACTAGGACATGGGGAGCACAAGGACAGAAAACACAACACAAACATAGGCTTGAGAGCTGCTATGTGACAAAGTGTACAGTAAACATCTAAAAAACCCAGAACTATGTTTATATAAGCTGTCGACACACACATACACATACACATACACATACACATACACATACACATACACATACAGTGAGGAAAATAAGTATTTGAACACCCTGATATTTTGCAAGTTCTCCCACTTAGAAATCATGGAGGGGTTTGAAATTGTCATCGTAGGTGCATGTCCACTGTGAGAGACATAATCTAAAAAAAAAAAAATCCAGAAATCACAATGTATGATTTTTTAACTATTTATTTGTATGATACAGCTGCAAATAAGTATTTGAACACCTGAGAAAATCAATGTTAGTATTTGGTACAGTAGCCTTTGTTTGCAATTACAGAGGTCAAACGTTTCCTGTAGTTTTTCACCAGGTTTGCACACACTGCAGGAGGGATTTTGGCCCACTCCTCCACACAGATCTTCTCTAGATCAGTCAGGTTTCTGGCCTGTCGCTGAGAAACACGGAGTTTGAGCTCCCTCAAAGATTCTCTATTGGGTTTAGGTCTGGAGACTGGCTAGGCCACGCCAGAACCTTGATATGCTTCTTACAGAGCCACTCCTTGGTTATCCTGGCTGTGTGCTTGGTCATTGTCATGTTGGAAGACCCAGCCTCGACCCATCTTCAATGCTCTAACTGAGGGAAGGAGGTTGTTCCCAAAATCTCGCAATACATGGCCCCGGTCATCCTCTCGTTAATACAGTGCAGTCGCCCTGTCCCATGTGCAGAAAAACACCCCAAAGCATGATGCTACCACCCCATGCTTCACAGTAGGGATGGTGTTCTTGGGATGGTACTCATCATTCTTCTTCCTCCAAACACGTTTAGTGGAATTATGACCAAAAAGTTCTATTTTGGTCTCATCTGAGCACATGACTTTCTCCCATGACTCCTCTGGATCATCCAAATGGTCATTGGCAAACTTAAGTCGGGCCTGGACATGTGCTGGTTTAAGCAGGGGAACCTTCCGTGCCATGCATGATTTCAAACCATGACGTCTTAGTGTATTACCAACAGTAACCTTGGAAACGGTGGTCACAGCTCTTTTCAGGTCATTGACCAGCTCCTCCCGTGTAGTTCTGGGCTGATTTCTCACCTTTCTTAGGATCATTGAGACCCCACGAGGTGAGATCTTGCATGGAGCCCCAGTCCGAGGGAGATTGACAGTCATGTTTAGCTTCTTCCATTTTCTAATGATTGCTCCAACAGTGGACCTTTTTCACCAAGCTGCTTGGCAATTTCCCGTAGCCCTTTCCAGCCTTGTGGAGGTGTACAATTTTGTCTCTAGTGTCTTTGGACAGCTCTTTGGTCTTGGCCATGTTAGTAGTTGGATTCTTACTGATTGTATGGGGTGGACAGGTGTCTTTATGCAGCTAACGACCTCAAACACGTGCATCTAATTTAGGATAATAAATGGAGTGGAGGTGGACATTTTAAAGGCAGACTAACAGGTCTTTGAGGGTCAGAATTCTAGCTGATAGACAGGTGTTCAAATACTTATTTGCAGCTGTGTCATACAAATAAATAGTTAAAAATCATACATTGTGATTTCTGGATTTTTTTAGATTATGTCTCTCACAGTGGACATGCACCTACGATGACAATTTCAGACCCTCCATGATTTCTAAGTGGAGAACTTGCAAAATAGCAGGGTGTTCAAATACTTATTTTCCTCACTGTATATATATATATATATATATATATATATATATATATATATATATACACACATACATACACACACACACACATACATACATATATATAAATAATATGTCCTAAGACAAGAATGCATTTTGTTTTAGGTTGTAGGACAACTTTGAAAGTTTTGATCCACTTCAAATGTTGCACTCTCTATTCTAATTCTATTCTTAAAAAGAAAGAAAGAAAAATACTAGCTTTTCTAATCTTTTTGCATTCTATTTGTTTTCTTTTTATTTATTATACAATTAACTAAAGCAACAAAGGCCTCTAACACTAGCTTGCACTATTCGTTTTCTGTTCTATCTGTTTTCTTTTTATCTGTTTTTTTTCTTTTAGTAAAAAAACAAACAAACAACAACAACAACAAACCTTGGTACGTGTACTGCGTTAAGCTAACTGAGACTTGTTATAGCACTTGCATATCATTGCTCTTTTGTTGATTTTGATTGCTTTCATTGTCCTCATTTGTAAGTCACTTTGGATAAAAGCGTCTGCTAAATGAGTAAATGTAAATGTTGACTAGTGTGTGTGTGTGTATATATATATATATGTGTGTGTGTGTGCTAAACACGTGTCATGAATGAAAATATGTATTCTATTCTATTCTATTCTATTCGATTCGATTCGATTCTATATAATATTTATTTATTTTTATTTTATTTATTTTTTCCCGCTTTATGCAACGCTTTTATTTGTCACAGGCCCTAGTATAATATTTAATATCTCTGTGCTGATGGTATGTGTCTTCTCAACTGTTTCTTTCATTATGAGGCTCCTGTACATGCACTGACCTTGTAATATGGATTTTACTTTAATAACTACCAATGTAAATTACCAAGAAAAGCCACCTCAGGTACCGAGAGCAGAATGCAAAATTTAAATTCAGCGCATTTGTACTTTCCTCTGGATACACACATGAACCCTGAGCACATTCCAGGAGTGCAGTCCCTCTGCGACATGGACAGAATAACACACTCTCTCCAACAGGTTTCACAAACAGATAGTTGTGCCGTCGGGTTAAAAGTTTCTCCTTTAAATCTTGCCTGGAAGTCTTTAAACCCGTTCAGCCCGTCTCATATTGCCGTCCCTTTTCTCATCCCCTCAACCTCCGCTCCGCGCGCAGAGACGATAAAAGAAAAAGCAAAACAAAAATTTTAGGTAAGAGAAGTGCAAGAGAGAAATAGAAGACGAGGGGAGCACCTGAAATGCTCACTGTTTTATTTATGAAGGCCCTGCCTGCCACAAAGGAGACAAATTACATTTTAACAATGTGAAATAGAATTTTGTTTACAAGGCTGCGCTTTCCCTTGCTTTTTAAATGAGATTTCTCAATGCTCCCATTTATATCCCCCGGCATTATCATCTCAATCTCTCAAAGCCTATCGCTCTTAAAGGAAACGCTGGAAAGAAAGGCACAAATCTCTTCCCATAAAACCAGCCATTAGGAATATTTGCAAAAGCTACACCTCTGTCTGCACTAGTCCAGCCAGATGATTTTTTGCGGCTACAGGTTATTTAAAGCTGGAGCTCTATCGCCAGAGCGAGTGAGGCTGACCCGCAGTAAGAGGTCACGCTTCTGGATATCTCCGGCACTGAGTGGCCATCTGGAGAAGAACAGAAGGTTAAAAGTATGCGGGGCCTGTAGCGATGTAAAACAGAGACGGAGAGAGAGAGAGAGAGAGCGAGAGAGCGAAAAAGAGCAAGCTGGAGAGAAGCGCATTTTAAGACCTTGTTGTATTATAGGGTTCTGCCCGTATTGAACTGAGAACATCTCATAAATCACTGGTGCAATGCTCCAGCCAAAGTAAAATGGAAAAGTCTCATGTTAATTTATCTCTGGCCTTCTTTTTTTGTGTGTCCCCAATGTTATTGCGGGCCTCTTGACAAAGGTTTTGAATGTCCTTTTCTGAAAGCAAACATTTGAAGTGTCTTTACTAGGTGTATTTTCAAATTTCAGATCTTCCTTGCAACTGTTTGTTGTTCTCTACCATATTTGCTATATTGAATATAGATGATAAATTGTATAACTCTGGCGATTTTTCCAGTTTTATTGATTGGAATGTAATGTTTTGCAATGTTTTTTTTTGTTGTTGTTGTTTTTTTTAAGGTATAATTCACCCGAAAAACATTAATTACTCACCCTAATGTCGTTTCAGACCTTCATTCATCTTCATAATTCTGACCCTCCATAGACAGCAATGCAACTGACACGATCAAGGCCCAAAAAGGTAGTAAGAACATTGTTAAAATAGTCCATGTGACATCAGTGGTTCAACCTTAATTTTATGAAGCTACAAGAACACTTTTTGTGCACAAAGAAAACAAATAATAATGACTTCAACAATTTCTTCTTTTCCATGTTAGACTTTGCTCTGATACGGAGCTCTCGGATTTCATCAAAAATATCTTAATTTGTGTTCGAATATGAACGAAGGTCTTATGGGTTTAAAACGGCATGAGGGTGAGAAATTAATGACAGAATTTCAACCTGGTCTCATAAAAATACGTACCTCTGCGCACTTTTTGTGCGACACCGTTTTACGTACCTTTCTGCACGTAGAAATAGAAATAAAAATGTCCACTGAGTGGTGCTAAAACACAGGTTCAACATGTGAACCCTGGCACGTTTTTATTATGTAGATATTGGTACTTATTGCTATTTTTTTATTACGTTGCTTCAGATACGTATTGCGGCGGTTCAGAATTCAAATATCCAGGGACTGTCGCTAAATGTTAATGCTCCATCATGTTGGAAATATGCCCTACACCAAATCCAACCCTAAACCTACCTGATAGTGTTAACAAATGCAAAACTGATATAAAAATGTGTTAGCTGATGCAACTGTGCCATTTGAACTTCCTTTTACGCAGATTTTAACTGCTTTGTCAAACCGTAGTTACACGGGATTCAAACCGGTGCTTCTCTTCTCACAAGTCCGTCTCCGTACTCCATGAGCTACCGAACAAACTTGTCATCTATGAAAACCCCCCAGCCAACACATCCATGTGGGGCCCATAGGGGTTGCAACTGGGCCGATATCTGGGGCCCATCTGGGCTACCCAACTGGGACCCAGATAATTTTGTCCTCAGTTTCCATGGTGGCCCAACATGGGTTAGCCCAGATGGGCTGATGATGGGCCCTTGATGGGCTCCACACGGGTTAACCAGGTAGCTCCCATTTGGTGCCTATGAGTCTGCCTACATGGGTTAGTGATGGGACCCAGCTAGGTCTTATGTAGGTCTCTTATGGGCCACAACAAGTATACACATGGGCTAACATTTGTCTGTTTGGGTTACCTTATTTTACAGTACACCCCTAAATACAAACATTACATTAAATCCACTAAAATGCTAAAGGTATTCAATAAACAGAAACCAGTAGTTCATGCTTTTAAGCAAAGTTTATTTGGAATAATTTAAACATTACCATTATAACTTGTACATTCACAACTTTATAAAAAAATTAAAAAAAAATTAATTAATTTTTAAGCTCCTGAAGAGTTAATTTTAAGCTCCTGAAAAACTTTATTTCTTGAAAAATAAAAATCTTCATAACTTGTATTCTGCATGCTTTACACAAGGTTTCGTTGGAATAATTTGAACATGACCATTATAACTTGTGTATTTACAACTTTATAAAACATAAGCATCTTAAAAAGTTAAAGTGAAGCTCCTGCCAAACATTATGTATAAACCCTAATAGTCAATTTACAATTCATTTGTACCTGTGTCGTATTACGCTGTATTACGCCGTGACGAGCGCTTCTAAAATCAATGAATGGATGATTCAGCTGCGGGCGCCGTCTTCTGGCGAGACGCAGGAATTCACTCTGCGCGCGACTCTCACAGTGCATTATGGGTTATCTCTAGCCGTTGAGTGCATAGACATAATGTCGTAGACGCCTCATGATGCTGGAATGTAATCCAGCGTCGCCGCCATATTGGTTGTGTCTCCTCGCTCTATGCTAGCACCAGAGTCAATCGGAGTCAACGGAGAGCGAGCAACTATGCCCGTATTTTGTGCAGTTTATGGTTGCAATAACCCGCGTGGGATTACCTTTCACAAGTAAGATTGAACAATAATTTTGGTTATTTTACCATTTATAATATTATGTCATCGTAACTAACGTTACTTACGTGTAACATTATTACAGCAGGAACTGGTACTCTCTCTCTCATTGTCTCTTGCTGTTTTTTTTTTTTTTTCTGTTCTTCAACTTTCAGAGGATGTGTTCTTACTCAGGGTACACATTGCAGAAACCCAATTCAGAATTGAGAACCATCATTTCATGCTTGTGTCATTTGTGGTCAGTGGCGCCTGCAGGTTTACGGCTGTACGCACTGTGCGTAGGCTACCATGAGCGCTCAGACTGACCTGTGATTTGCCCCGCAAACATTTCAGCAGTAAATTATAGCCGTATTTCTGTCGACTGAATCAGCCATGCCATTAATAATGAACGTATATCGTTTGCATGCCAAAGTCCATTTCTGCTTATAAACATTACGCCAAATAGAACGAGAAAATCGTGCTATACGCACTTTCATGAGATCGGGTTAGACTACAACAATTAATTTGTAGCCTATTTTACAAATGGGAATACAACGAAATTCATGACAATTAATTTTAAGCTCCTGAAGAGTTAATTTTAAGCTCCTGAAGAGTTAATTTTAAGCTCCTGAAGAGTTAATTTTAAGCTCCTGAAGAGTTAATTTTAAGCTCCTGAAGAGTTAATTTTAAGCTCCTGAAGAGTTAATTTTAAGCTCCTGAAGAGTTAATTTTAAGCTCCTGAAGAGTTAATTTTAAGCTCCTGAAGAGTTAATTTTAAGCTCCTGAAGAGTTAATTTTAAGCTCCTGAAGAGTTAATTTTAAGCTCCTGAAGAGTTAATTTTAAGCTCCTGAAGAGTTAATTTTAAGCTCCTGAAGAGTTAATTTTAAGCTCCTGAAGAGTTAATTTTAAGCTCCTGAAGAGTTAATTTTAAGCTCCTGAAGAGTTAATTTTAAGCTCCTGAAGAGTTAATTTTAAGCTCCTGAAGAGTTAATTTTAAGCTCCTGAAGAGTTAATTTTAAGCTCCTGAAGAGTTAATTTTAAGCTCCTGAAGAGTTAATTTTAAGCTCCTGAAGAGTTAATTTTAAGCTCCTGAAGAGTTAATTTTAAGCTCCTGAAGAGTTAATTTTAAGCTCCTGAAGAGTTAATTTTAAGCTCCTGAAGAGTTAATTTTAAGCTCCTGAAGAGTTAATTTTAAGCTCCTGAAGAGTTAATTTTAAGCTCCTGAAGAGTTAATTTTAAGCTCCTGAAGAGTTAATTTTAAGCTCCTGAAGAGTTAATTTTAAGCTCCTGAAGAGTTAATTTTAAGCTCCTGAAGAGTTAATTTTAAGCTCCTGAAGAGTTAATTTTAAGCTCCTGAAGAGTTAATTTTAAGCTCCTGAAGAGTTAATTTTAAGCTCCTGAAGAGTTAATTTTAAGCTCCTGAAGAGTTAATTTTAAGCTCCTGAAGAGTTAATTTTAAGCTCCTGAAGAGTTAATTTTAAGCTCCTGAAGAGTTAATTTTAAGCTCCTGAAGAGTTAATTTTAAGCTCCTGAAGAGTTAATTTTAAGCTCCTGAAGAGTTAATTTTAAGCTCCTGAAGAGTTAATTTTAAGCTCCTGAAGAGTTAATTTTAAGCTCCTGAAGAGTTAATTTTAAGCTCCTGAAGAGTTAATTTTAAGCTCCTGAAGAGTTAATTTTAAGCTCCTGAAGAGTTAATTTTAAGCTCCTGAAGAGTTAATTTTAAGCTCCTGAAGAGTTAATTTTAAGCTCCTGAAGAGTTAATTTTAAGCTCCTGAAGAGTTAATTTTAAGCTCCTGAAGAGTTAATTTTAAGCTCCTGAAGAGTTAATTTTAAGCTCCTGAAGAGTTAATTTTAAGCTCCTGAAGAGTTAATTTTAAGCTCCTGAAGAGTTAATTTTAAGCTCCTGAAGAGTTAATTTTAAGCTCCTGAAGAGTTAATTTTAAGCTCCTGAAGAGTTAATTTTAAGCTCCTGAAGAGTTAATTTTAAGCTCCTGAAGAGTTAATTTTAAGCTCCTGAAGAGTTAATTTTAAGCTCCTGAAGAGTTAATTTTAAGCTCCTGAAGAGTTAATTTTAAGCTCCTGAAGAGTTAATTTTAAGCTCCTGAAGAGTTAATTTTAAGCTCCTGAAGAGTTAATTTTAAGCTCCTGAAGAGTTAATTTTAAGCTCCTGAAGAGTTAATTTTAAGCTCCTGAAGAGTTAATTTTAAGCTCCTGAAGAGTTAATTTTAAGCTCCTGAAAAACTTTATTTCTTGAAAAATAAAAATCTTCATAACTTGTATTCTGCATGCTTTAAACAAGGTTTCGTTGGAATAATTTGAACATGACCATTATAACTTGTGTATTTACAACTTTATAAAACATAAGCATCTTAAAAAGTTAAAGTGAAGCTCCTGCCAAACATTATTTGGAATAACTTGTATCGTTTGTATACACATATCTGAAAACTCTAAAATACATTATTTCACAAACAAACAAACCAACCATGCAGCCCCTCACACCTCTGTCCTCGCTCTCCCAACGGCCCTTTGAAAAGACAACAATTAATGAACTACTGTGCCACTTTTTCAGTTAAAACTGACGATTCTTGTCTTTTAAAGATTGTATTTCCATTTAATAATCACAAATATCTTAAGACTTACCTATCTTACTCTCTACTACGTGACCGCAGAACGGTTTCCTCCCGTCACCGATTAGCCACTTTGACGCTGACTTTTCTGCCTCTTTTCTGGTAATTTGGTTAAGAGAATTTTTTTTCAAGCTTCCTGTAAAGCACATCAAAAGCATTAAAGATAGATTAAATTCCATATTTAAGCCCTTGCAATAAATAAGCAGTCATCTCCATTTTTACATTTTTTCAGGATGTACAATAATGGTATCGGATATAATATTCTATCATAAATGGATTTGTGTAAACAAGGGCACAGGGCAACATTTAAAGGCATAGTTCACACAAAAAAATTTATTTGTCTCATTTAATCACAAATGTCAAAATCTGAAATTTTCTTTAAAAAATAATTTTTATCAGGCAAATATAGGTCATCATTCAATTCATTGCCATTACAGTGAAGTAACTGAACATAAACAAAAGAGCCTGAAAATTTCAGACGGTTTTTGCATCTGATGTCTTCGTTTGTTCTTATTTTATTACCACTTCACTTGTATTAGTGTACTTGTCTTTAATAAAGTTTGAATGTTATTTATTATAAACTCTTTTTGTGATCGCTTCACCACAAATGAACAGTTACTTATCACTAAAATAAGCAGTACACCTGGTTCATATTCTCATAATTTGGGGTATTGCTTGTCCAAATATGGACAATTATTTGCATTCAATCAAACTGATTTGATTCCACTGATTTATGAAGAACAAACTCAACTCTACCAAATAACCTCTGTTTGCACATGAACATTAATAATCCAACAGCAAGTAAACATACCTTATACAACCTCAAGCAGTCTGAGCCCTGAAACTCTCACTTTCCATGCCGGCCAACAAAATTGAACTCTCTTGATGCGGGTGGTCCAAAAGGAAGGCCCTCATTCTTCTCCTGGCTTCATCCACAGTACTGCCACCACAGCAACCTAATGGAAAACAAGATTATTATTATTGGGAGACAACACAAAAATTAACCCTGAATAATTGCAATTACATTTCCCCAGATCTACTGTGTGTATCAAGTCCATACAAGTCTATTACTCACAACTCCTATGGAACACTTCCATAATTCCTATGCAGTTACCTCTGTAACAGATGTTTTATACTTGTACTACAATTGTGTTGCCTGTGCTACAAAAATATTCTCTATAGCAAAACAGCTACAGTACTGTGAAAATGTGTTAGGCCACCATTGCATTTGTTGTTTTGGAAATGGTATAATGATTATCTCAGAGTTTTTTTATTAGAATACAACAAGAAAATACAGCTAATTTATAGGCAGTATTAAAAAAAATGAAAGAAACAAAATGGTGGCCTAAGACTTCTGCACAGTACTGTAACTTAGGTGCAAAAACGTTAATGTTCAGCCCAGTGAACCTGCTAAATGGTCATGTAAGAACATACCACTTGTTTCTGGAAGTTGGGGTCTGCCAATTTCTGCTCCACTGCATCAACATCCAAGACCGTCCGATTACTTTCTGTAAGAAAAATGCTTATTACTTTAAAAAAATTCAAATTCTAATTTAGGCAAAAACATTTGTATAGTCATAACAATTTGTATGATTTGTAATAACACCCGAATGCAAACTGTTGCAGATTTATATAAGGCAGAAACTCCTGTTTGCATGATAAATATTAAATATTGTTGTACTATTATTGTATTTTATGTATTGTTAAAAGTACAACAGCCTTGTTTACTGTTCAAATGGAGATCTGTCCCAGGCTAACGTACCTTATTTACACTAACCTTAGCTTCTCTGCTATAAGCCATTTCACATCGTCGTCGTAATCTTCCTGTATCGTGAGCACACAGCCCATTGCCAAACTCTGCAGTTTGAGCTTTTTTAGTGTTTTTTTTTTGTTGTTGTTTGTTTGTTTTAGAGGGCGTAGGGAACATCAATACAGCCTTATCGTTTAACGTTAGACATTGGCGCCAGAAATAAGAGGAAAAATATGGCGCGATCTGAGTATGAAGTCTAAATTGTAACGTGACAAAAACCAAGTTATTTCGGTTAACATCATGGTTTGAAAACAATGTAATTACATGCTCTACATTTTCAGTTTTAAAATTGTAATTCTTACCTTGGTTACACTGACGGCAAACGTCTTCTCTCGAAAATTACAGCAAAGCAGTCAGAGAGTAGTAATGGCGTCGGCGCGATGCAGCGAGTGCTGCGTGGGGGATGGGAATTGCTGAATGAAATCTCGCGGGATCCACACTGCATGCAGGGCTGCATCTCGCGGTAGATTGATGTCGTGCGGAATGGGATCTCGATGGAACTCGGGAGATCTCGAGTTGTCAGCACAATTAAAGTGGCAGCATTTTTTTTTTTTTTGGCTAAATGTCAGTGGAAAATTGGGTAGAATGAGTATTGGAATCATAGACTGTAATAAAAAAAAAGGAGTTTTTTTTTTTTTTGATTAAAGTAATCCAAGTGTCAAAACAACAACAAAAATAATTTTAAAGACACATATGTGCATATATATACACATGTAGTCACCCCATGGGATTAATTATTTTTGCACTTGTATATTTGATAAAACAAATAGGGTCCCATGTGCAGCCCATTTTGAGCCCATGCACACATTTCCCATTAATTACCCAACTGGGAACCACACGGGAGTCCACCTGGGTTCACCCAAGTGGGCCCCAGATAAGATGCCCACCTGTTCACCCATCTGGGTCCTAGCTGGGTCACCCAAGTGGGCCCCAGATAAGATGCCCACCTGGGTTCAAGTGGGCCCCAGATAAGATGCCCACCTGGGTTCACCCATGTGGGTCCTAGATGGGCCACCCAAGTGGGCCCCAGATAAGATGCCCACCTGGGTTCACCCATGTGGGTCCTAGATGGGCCACCCAAGTGGGCCCCAGATAAGATGCCCACCTGGGTTCACCCATGTGGGTCCTAGATGGGCCACCCAAGTGGGCCCCAGATAAGATGCCCACCTGGGTTCACCCATGTGGGTCCTAGCTGGGCCACCCAAGTGGGCCCCAGATAAGATGCCCATTTTGAGCCCATGCCCACTCTGTACCCCTGTAGCCCATGTGAAACCCATGTGGGCCCCACATTAACGTGTTTGCTGGGAGGGGATCTGGTGTCCTCGTTGTGCTGCGGGGCTCGTGAAGGAGGGCAGTGTTCCAGGAGGAAGGGTCCAGGGAAGGGGTGGAGTCCGGTGGCCGCACGCGCTCCCGCTCTGGTCCGGTTACGAGGGGCGGCGGCTTCTTCTGAGCGGCGGCTTTTCCTCTTCTTCCTCAGCCTTTGGCGGGACTTAAACGGCCCGGCATCCTGGCCCGTTGGCCGTAATACGTGCATGGCTTTCATCCTGACTCTGGATCCTTCGGCTCACAGCTGTGGCGCGACGTCCCTCAACGCACCCTTCCTGGACCCACGAGGACACCAGCGTGCATGCACGGGGGAAGAGACCGGTCTCTCGAGGAGAGGCGCGCTTGGCATTTACAACCTGATCTCACATAATTCCGTGTAATGTTCACGGACTTAATTAACCTCCGAATCTGTGGTGGCATCACGGAATCGCCGAAAATTCCGTGATGGGCTCACAGAAAAAATTCCGTGATGGGCTCACAGAAGTGATACCAATGTAAGTCAGTGACAGGCATCAGCCGTGCTCCACGCACGGAAACCCTTAGCATCAATATGCCGATGCGATACTGGGAAATTTATCGTCATCATTATTGTTCAGAACCGGGTAGGTTTAGGGTAGGGGTGGGGTCAGGTACTCCAGTGAAAGTGTAACTGCATCGGAGTCACTCTTTTACGTGGTCCGATGCAGCGCTGGTGTTGAACCAGTGAATCCGTGCGTGGACCACGGCTGATGCCTTCTGTGAGCCCAGCACGGAATTTTCGGCGATTCCGTGATGCCACCACAGATTCGGACGTTAATTAAGTCCGTGAACATTACACGGAATTCTGTGAGATCAGGTTCATTCAGTCCAGCTGTGCCTCATCACACGCCGCCAGCCCTCGCTGATTCTACGCCACTCCTCTCTTACACACCCACTCCAGTCGGGAGCCTGGTGAAGGGCGGCGAATAAGGGACGGGGTGGTGATGAAGAAAAGGGGGAGGGCAACCGACTGGTCACAATATATATATATATATATATATATATATATATATATATATATATATATATATATATAAATCATTTTAAATGTAAACATTTGAATAAGAAATTACACAGAAAAAATTACATCGATTATATAATTCTTCTTTAGCTTGCAGGACTCATTTTTACTGGTCGGCTTCCAGAAAAGTATAGTCAGTTGGCTGATTTGTTAGTGGGTCAGTGCTTATACCTTATGTAAATGACTCAACATATGTGTGCAGCACCAGGGTTTTTGCTGTTTCTAACAAGTTCATTGCAGTCTTACAGAGTGTGAGTGTACAGAATATCTGTTCAGCTGAGAAGATGTGGTGAGAATGAAAGCATGCATATCTCCATCCCTGGCTTGCATTGTCATAAATAATGCAAAAAACAGTCACACTCCATTTGCTAGTTTCTGTCAGCAAAACTTGATTTGTTTCAGAGCAGTTTCTGAGAGTTTCGGCTTGACAGTGACCCAGCGGCAGAACTAATCGACTTGTCACGTAACCCCTGCCCTCATAGTCCTCCTCACTTTCACTTGCTGAATTTAAACATGGAAAAAGACCTGCCATCTGTGCCCAGTAGGGATTTATGTGTATTCCAGTAAGAAAGTGTCTCACAAATTTGTTTTTTTTCTCTGTAAACAATCAGAATTTTTTATTCCTTTTGTACTTTTCCAGCTTTTATTATGAATGCATTATCATAGCATCTGTTTTCATAAACTAACTAAATACAGCCCAAATTAAATACAAACTTGCTGAATAAATATACATCATCTTGGATTTCCTTTGTGGCTATAGAATATATTTTCTCAAGCCCTGCCCTGTCAAGGCTATGTGCACTTTTTTAAAAATCAATTTTTTTTTTTTTTTTTTAAAGAAAAGCTTCATGTGGGCCAAGGATTTTTAAGGTAGTTTTGCATTGAATATCAATAATACACACTTTTTAAAGGTTCACATTTGCATCACAGCCCCAATTAGGCCAAGGGTGCAAAATATGAACTCTCTCTCCAGCGATAACATAAACCAAACACTGTTTTCAATTTGGTTAACAAATTTTATTTACAACACCAGAAGTACTTTAATGCATGAGTCTGACCCAAAAGGTGTTTTAATCTCTGTGAGAAAAAAGAAAAAAGGAAGTGTTCATTTATGTACCTCCAGAACTATTTGCAAGTTTCTTTCACTGTTCTCGTACGCAAAGCCCTAGCTCTGTGTCTTTTGTGTGTGTGTGTGTGTGTGTGTGTGTGTGTGTGTGTGTGTGTGTGTGTGTGTGTGTGTGTGGTGGTGGTGGTGGTGGGGTGGGGGTGATTTTGTAGATTTCTAGAGATTTCCAGATTTTTTATACTTTTTATATGCAGAAGTGAATGTAGCATTAGCTGTGTAAAGAAAGATGAACATAGTGCAATGTGCCTTTTGTTATGCAAAATGTAGCTTTTATTAGTTAATATGGAACATAATAATTACAAAATATAGTTTCTACATTAACTACTCTACAATTCAAAAGTTTAGAGTCATTTTGCGTGTGTGTTTTGAGTCTTTATTATTTGATTAAAATACAGTAAAATCATATATATAATATAGTGGCCCTATAGTGTATAATTATATCCCAGACAGCAGTTGACTCTGTGCCGGATCCGTTTTCAAACCGGCAAATCCGTATTACAGTCACATCCGTTTCAGTGCTGTAACACGAATCCAGCCCGGGCCCGGTTTCAGTGGCGGGAACTACTGTCGCAGAGCAGATCCGGGCCGCGTCCGAAACGAGCGCGTGTTCAGAACAGACGACGATATTTGCTTAGATCAAAGCAATAAATTGTATTTTGAAGTAAATTAAAATAGAAAACCATTATTTTAAATTGTAATACTTCTAAATATTACATTTCTTTTCTGTATTTTTGATCAAATAAATGCTGGCTTGATTAGCATTTTGCGGAAAGAGTAAAAAAAATGTGTTGTAATATACTGTTTCAATATCTTAGAGAAACCAATTTAAGTGGAAGGATATAGTTTTTTTTAAACAATGCTTACACACAACATTCTGGTCCACACTCACACCAGATGGTGGCGGTAATGCACCAAAAAGTTGTTTGCCAACCGCCAATAAACCTTAATAGAAGAAGAAGACGTCAAGGCGATCGAGGCAGATGGACTGCACGCTGTTAAAACTTCACTAAGGTATGTCACACCATGTTATCACACTGTTCTACTAACAAATTAATTTCTTATTATGTTGTGTACTCGATAACTTAAAGGTTTGGTGTTTTTATTGCTCCTTAGATCGGTGTTGGACCGGCGAACACTTAGGCCTATGTTATCAGAGGACTTGCTAACATGAAGAAAACGGTCCAGAGGTCTGTAATTATACGTAATTAACGAATTTTAACTTAATTACTTAATTTAAACTTTAGTAATTTTGACTGCTTCCATTAAAATTTAATGTTTAAGATTGCTGCCTGTCATGGTGGGCTAGCAGTGTTAATGTTTAAGTACTAACCCTCAAGGCTGCATGCATTTATTTGATAAAAAATAAAATTAAAAAAGTAATATTGTGAAATATCATTTGAATATATTTTAAAATGTAATTTATTCCTGTGAATTTTCAGCATCATTACTGCAGTCTTCAGTGCATGATCGTTCAGAAATCATTCTAACATGCTGATTTAGTGCTGGATTTATATTGGTGCTCAGTTATCAGTAATGATTCTTATTATTATTAGATGTAAAAAAAAAAAAAAGAAAAACAGTTTTTGCTGCTTAACATTTTCTGGAAACATTTTTATGATTCTTTGATGAATAGACAGTTCAAAAGAACATCATTTATTTGAAATATATTTTTTTGCTTCATTATAAATGTTTTTACTTTTATCAATTTAATGCCTATTTGCTAAATAAAAACAGCCATTTCTATTAAATAACACACACCAAACATGTGAATGGTTGTATATCATGGTTTCTGCATATATTAAGGAGCATAACTGTTTTTCAACTGATAATAATCAGAAATGTTTCTTGAGCAGCAAATAATAATATTAGAATGATTTCTGAAGGATCATGTGACACTGAAGATGAGTAATGATGCTGAAAATACAGATTTGATCACAGGAATAAATTACGTTTTACAATATATTCATAAACATTTTAACTGATAATTACTTTTAAAATTGTAATTAAAATATAATTTATTTCTGTGATGGCAAAGCTGAATAAATAAATGCTTTTCTTTTAACTTTTATTCATCAATAAATCCTGAAAAACTATCACAGATTCCCAAAAAATTAAGCAGCACAACTGTTTCCAACATCGATAACAACGGAGTATCAAATTAGTATATTATAATGATTTCTGAAGGATCATGTGGCACTGAAGACGAGTAATGATGCTGAAAATTCAGCTTTGATCACAGAAATAAATTATATTTTGAAGTGTATTAAAATAGAAAACCATTTTATTTAATTTCATTATTTTTAATACTTCACAATATTTTTTTTTTCTTCTGTATTTTTGATCAAATAAATGCTGACTTGATGAGCATAAGAGACTTATTTCAAGAACATTAAAAACATTAATGTGTCCAAACTTTTGACGAGCCCGGTCCCCTTGAACAAGCAGGCAGAATGCTTTCAGGCACACTGAATGATAGAAACAGAGGGGCACTGAGGAGATATACATGTATTACATTATATTGTTTGGTATGGTTTTTATTTATAAAATCTTTGCCAAAATATGCTTTTATTTCTGTTAACGGTATGCTCCATGTTAATTGGGTAAATGAACTGAGAAATTGTCCAGCAACACTATATAACGATCTGTTTCAATTTCAGGTTCCACCTGAGAGCCGGGACTGTAAGTAAGGTGAGTCCTTTTTTTTTTTTTAGTTTTCAGTGGAGTTTGAGTTATTCAAGCTATTTGAATGCCACAATTTATGATTGAGTATTGATAATAATAAGTGCCTGATAATGTTACAACTTGTGCTGTTCAAAACATACTGTTTGTTAGGGCCGATTGAGGCTTGCAGCTTTCTGGAGAAATGCTCCTTCAAATAACTTCACACTCATCCTGAACAATATACCTGTTATAACAGTCATAGTCCTCTAGCAATGCTATAGTCTGTGTGTCATTTGGGTACAAACCCTTTTTCATCTCAAGTCGGTGATTAAAGGAAGTGTGTATGACACTGATGTCCCATGCACCAATTTCCACAGTGGAGCATGTTAATAAACTGTGACTCTTATGTGTAAGGCTTAAACATTGCCTTCCTTGCTTTGTAATACTAAATGAAACAAATACATTCATAACATATCTGTGTAATATGCAATTAGTTGTGTATTTTTTAATATATAAAACAGGTGGCACAGGTTCCCCTTGCTTTTCTTCTCTGTTATATCAGTTATTATACTTTACACCTATGGGCAGTAAGCAGAATTAACATGATCTTTGTTACACACAAAGCAGGACAAATTTACTCGATTACAGGAAAATTTAAAAAATGCTAACCATGGATAACATTTATGATGTGGAAAAGAACTGGAAGTGAAAAATGCTTACTGATGCTCCAGAAGGAAACACGATACATTAAGGGGGTGAAAACTTTTAAACAGAATGAAGGTGTACATTTTTCTTATTTTGCCTAAATATTTTTTTCATTTAGTACTGCCCTTCAGAAGCTACAGAAGATACTTCCCAGACAGCAAGCAGTGTCGGCCCAGATCCGGCCCACATGGATTTCACGCGGGCCAGATGTGGGCCGGATCTGGGCCAACACTTTGTTGCTGTCTGGGTTACATGTTTCCCACAAGACAAAATAAGTTCAATTTATCATGATCTTCAAATTCAAAAAGTTTTCACCCCCTTAATGCATTATTTTTTTTCTTCTGGAGCATCAGTGAGCGTTTAAACCTTCTGTAATAGTTGCATATGAGTCCTTCAGTTGTCCTCTGTATGATTTTGAGATCCATCTTTTCACACAGTCACTGCTGGAAAGTGTTCAAATACACAATGTTGGAAAAGCACAGCATTTGTGGGAGCTGAAGGATTTTTCTGAAGAACAGCAGACAGTTTAACTGTTCAGAACAAACAAGGGACTCATGAGCAACTATCACTAAACAAAAACACAGCTGTGGATCATTCAGGGAACAACACAGTATTAAGAATCAAGTGGATGTAAACAATGGGGTCATTTTTATAAATTCAACTTTTTTTCTCTTGTGGACAATATGTAAATGTCTTATCCCTCTTATTTTGGTAAAATAATTAACATTTTGCAGATTCTGCAAGGTGTATGTAAACTTCTGACCTTATGTGTGTGTTTGTGTATATATGTACAGTATGTGTGTGTGTGTGTGTATAATATATTTAATATTAATATTTTAATATTAAAAAGATATTTAATCTTTTTTTTTTTTAGAGACAACGAAAAGAGGGGAACTGTCTTTAAGCTGTGGAGTCAGATGGAGGGCTCGCATTTACCTCAAAAACGGCATTGCAGAAGACTCGAACAACTAGAACCAACTCAAGCACACAATAGTGACACACATTTGTAAGATGTTTCCCTGTGATATAAAATTTCACTGTTGTAATTATTCAGATTCTTCTCATTCTTATTGTGTAGCACTGTTTTAAGCTTAGTGAATATTATGTACAGTAAGCACTAGAAGTAGAGACTTATACTACTTGGGGTAGTTTTAAATTAACTTTAATTTTGCTTTTGATGCAAAAATTATCAAAAGAAAAGATGTAGTGTAGTAAAAGATGTTTTGTTGTAATTCAATTGTTTTAATATGAATATTGTTTTAGTAGTGTTCAGGACAGTAATTGTCTGTACATCTAAATCAGTTATTTAAACTTTTTGTTGTCTAAGACCTTGATATTATACCTTAAGGAAAAAAAAAAAAGATATTTAATTATGTATTATGTACCCAGACAGCAACATAGTTCTGGCCCAGATCCAGCCCACATCTGGCCCGTGTGAAATCCATGCGGGCCAGTTGTGGGCGGATCTGGGCTGACACTCCTTGCTGTCTGGGTAAGATGCTTGTAATCATTGCTTTTAAAGGTATTTATCATTTCTACTTAAATAGTCATTATCTACTTGTATGATTTGTATTATCTGGGAACTGTACAAACACTGTGGCATATGGACATTACTCTTTTTATTTGTAACTTTTAAATGCAATACTCTTTTAAATGCATTTTCTGTAAAGCTGCATTGGAATATGTATTGTGAAAAGCACTGTACAAATAAACAAATTGTGTTTGAATTCTAGATATGTATACAACTTATTTGTGTGTGTGTGTATGAAGGCGCATATATATATATATATATATATATATAATACACAATACAGAAAATGAGCTGGCCCAGATCCGGCATGGTACTGGACCAGATCCTGCCCACATTTGGGCCGAATCACCATAAAGGAATCCGCATCTGGTCTGGAGCTGGCCCAGTTCTGGTCCAGATCCGGAAAAAACGGATCCATGCCGGTATTGGCCCGTTGTGCCAAAAGACACCGGCCCAAGTCCGTTATGCGGATCTGGTCCAGAATGTCTGATGGGTCTGGACCAGATCTGGCCCAAATGATTTTTGCTATCTGGGATACATATGATATAGTGGCCCTCCCGGCCGCATGACCCTACCCGGCCTCACGGTTGGAACCCTATAACCCCAAAAAAAAAATCCATGAGGGAAATTACGGGCTCCGAGGCCCTCTGTGGGCAAAATATAGGAACTTGAGCCCTCTCTGGATTGTATCCGGGGACTGGAGCTCTCTCGGGGGTAAACTTAGGAACTGGAGCCTCCTCGGGGCTAAACTGAGGAACTGGAGACCTTTGTGGGCTAAACACGGGAACAGGAGCCCTCCGTGGGCTAAACTCGGGAACAGGAGCCCTCCGTGGGCCAAACTCGGGAACTGCAGCTCTAACTAAATGCTGGTCTGGGGCTAAAGCCATGTCTTGACTCTGGTCAGGGGCTAGAGCAGATACTGGAGTGAACTTCAGGGCTGGAGTTGACACTGGAGTGAACTTCGGGGCTGGAGCCGACACTGGAGTGAACTCCGGGGCTGGAGCCGACACTGGAGTGAACTCCGGGGCTGGAGCCGACACTGGAGTGAACTCCGGGGCTGGAGCCGACACTGGAGTGAACTCTGGGGCTGGAGCCGACACTGGAGTGAACTCCGGGGCTGGAGCCGACACTGGAGTGTGGGAGTCGCGGCTGGTGAGCTTGAGTGATGAACGACCGGTGGGCTTGAGTGAGGATCGGCCAGCGGGCTGGTACTGGCTCGGTGCCGGACACTTTCCAGACACTGGAGAATCCCTTCCCTCCAGCTTAGTCCCTTGGTGTCTGGGAGGTCCACGGGGCAATGGTAGTTGGCCCTGTGGCAGAACAGCGAGTTGATGGTTGTCTAACCATCATCTAACGCCATCACCGCGGCGAGCCCGCATAATTCCCAGGCATACTTGATGAGGGGGAGATCCCTGCGGGCTAAGGCAATGAAGTGTGAAGTGTGCGGTGGCTTCCATGCCGCGGGGAGAAAAAGGAGAAAACAAAACACTCTACAAACGAAAAACAAACACGGGGAGACGGAACGCCGCTTACTCTTGGTTTTGGTTCCGGTATTCTGTCACGGTGCTGGAGACATAGGAACAAGGAGACATAGGAGAATTCGTAAAATGAGTCTTTATTTCTCAATGGAACTCAGGAACTCAGGGATAGACTAACAATACCGGACACAGTTTGATCAAATCAAACTTAACGGGCACAGGAACAGGAAAAACCATATATGGGCATAAACACGGGAGAAACAGGGACATGGAGAGAACATGAGGGGAAAAAAACACAAGACACTCTGTAAAAAAAAAAAAAGTTGAGCGAACTTAAAAAAAACATTTTTTACCAGCTTTTTAGTTTGCTAAACTTATTTTTGTGGGAGATTCTTAAATTTTTGTTGTATAAACGTCAAAAATCTGCTGAAGCTGGTTGCCTTAAAAGTTTAAGTTGGCTTGTTTAAGTTTTTTTTTTTTGTGCACTGTCTATCTATCTATCTATCTATCTATCTATCTATATATATATATATATATATATATATATATAACGCATGCGATTAATCTAACGCAAATTAATCGCTTGATAAAGTTTGACCCCAACTTCTTCCCATCATCGCAGAACGGAAGGTTATCTATCATTGTGTGATGAGGGTACAGCGAACCAGTGTTACCAGGGCAGCGGCCTGGTGGCCTATTTTGAAAATACAGTCGCTGGAAAAATTACAGAGTTGCGGGTTGTTGTTTGTTGTTGTTTTTGTTTTGTTTTTGCGCAGTTCAAATAGATCCTTTTACTAATGTGTATTATACTTGGAATGTACCCCTGGAAACTTAAGAACGGAGAGGCGGTTAACATCACAAACAACGCGAGTTTCAGCCAGAGCAAACATGTTAAGGCTTTTACATTTTTTTGAATGTGTACATCTGAAATGCTAATTTGTGCAGCGATATAAAAGGCTATAAATAGCATATTTTAACAACAGTAAATGACCAAATTCCACATGTGATCATAAAAGGAAGTTATTACAAACACTCGATGGTGGTTTGAAGTGAGTTCTGAGTAAAAGTGTACTATTAATCTCATAAATTGTCTTATGAAGCATGATGTTAATATTAGCTCTAATGCAGCTGCAGAACAGGTCCAATTATTCTTCATAATGCATTTTGTCATAATACTTCACGTAAGGTTGCAAGAAAATGTTTTGTTGTATTTATTTAGAAATACTTTTGATAATAGTTGGGTAAATGTATACTGGGATTGAAGCGATGTGGCTTGGTAAACGTTTTATTGTCAGTATAAAGGCTGATAATGGCTGAATAAAAACAAAAGAATAATGATAAAAGGATAATAAGGATTATGTCTCATACCTGGCAGAATTGTGAAAGGTTCTGTTTCCTTAAATTAGTTTGTCATGCATCTTTATTTCAACACATTTACAGGTAAATCCTAGTATTTTAAATTTGTGATTAATCATGATTAATCACAGTCCACGACTGTGATTAACACAATTAATTTTTTTTATCGATTGGCAGCACTAATATACACACACACATATATATATATATATATATATATATATATATTATTTAAAAAAAAATATGCACACATTATGTATTCATTCATTTCTTTCTTTTCTTTCTTTTTTTTTTACATTATTATTTTGTTAATATGCCATTGCAGGATAATATTTTATTAAGTTCAATAAATCTGATTTCATAAATATTTACAGTTATATCTTTTCTGCTTATAACTAAAAAGGAGACAGATATAATAAATTTGATTTGTTCTTATACATGAATCATGATTACACATTATTATTTATATACATGAATTTTTTATTACATACTACCTGTGACGGCTTCAAAGAATCTGTGAAACTCTCAGATGTGAAGTGAAAATAACAAGGGAATAATTCTAGCTATTTTCAGTCTCTGCAGCCAATATTTTGCACAGAATTTCATAAAAGACAAGCAGAACTGTGTATAATATATTTTTTATTTGACCAATCTACCATATTAAGCTATAATGGTGATTTAAATTAAAGAAGTTTTGTGGTTCACAGCCTGCTGTGAGGAACCTCGCTCTTGAAATGTATCTGTGAGGTCAGAGACCAAGCTAAAATAACACATCCATTATTTTCCGCTTAAAGATGGAACACCCTACCACCATCTAGGCCCAAACCACTGGTTTTTCCATTTCTTTTTTGCTTGATAAAAGAAGAAACCCACAGAGTGACAAAGGTGTATTGGAGTCATTAAACACTAGTGAGAAATGTGGCACACTTGGCATGGCTCTCTCCGCTGTGTGATTGATTGGGTTGTTGACCCGCTCCACCCCTCTGCCACTTCCTGTTACAGCAGCCACAATGGCCAGTGCAGTGTAGTGATTCTGCTTCTAAACATAGACTAATTTTCCATCTCGCTGTTTAATTGATTTAGATCATTGCATGCTCTCTAAATGACAGATGTGATTCCTGACACGCTGCTTTAATATGAACTGCAACACTCCTAATGCATGCACTCATTTGCAAACTGTTGAACTAGCTTGTAATTGATATTTCTAAGTACCATCTGGAAGGCACAAAAAAAAAAAAACATCAATTGTTTTCAGCTCTAAACGACTAAAAACAAGGGAGCACAAATTATTCCCGGGGTGAGGGGCTTATTCCTTTTCACGTGTTTTTGTAAATATGTAAATCTTCAAATTAAGGCTGTTTAAATAGCGCTCCTGCTTTCATTAAAAGTTATAAACTGGTAACGGTTCCACACCTCATCACCCTCGCAAAAGATGAACACGTCTCTGAATTTAATTTCAATCTAAATTTGCCTGCAATTACTGTATTGGTCTGCTATTTCTCCTTCCCTAACAGCAGCATTTATTTTCCCTCTGAAACATATCACGCTATTGTTATCGACTGCTTATTGCTATGGAGATCTTAAGTGCTTCCTGAGGACTTTAACATTTGCATAATGCTGTCAAGGAACAAAGGTGGCCTTGATTTTAAGTGTTATTTGACATTTAAAACATTTCTGTGGTTTGGACGGTTATGTGAATATAGATCACTCGCAAATTTGATAGTATTTTGTCTCCTGGTGGAGCTCATTCTTTAATAATAATGGTAGTGAATGGTGCTGTGTTAATGCGCTGTATGTGCTGTGTTGAATATGACAATATTTATTTATTTGTTTAATTCTTTAAACTGCAACGACAAATTTAATCATTTTAAATAAGCAAACAAATAAATAAATACATTTAACGCATAAATACATACAATACAGGTCAATCAATCAATCAAAACATTGATTGCCATCTGTGCAAATGTATATCAATCAATCAATCAAAACATTTATTGCCATCTGTGCAAACTTGTTTACATTATTATAATTTAAATGAATAAATAGGCTAAATGTACCATATGACAATACATTTTATTTAAATGTTCACAGATTACAAATAAATGTATTTAAATAAATTAAATAATTAAACAAGTTAGTTTGTGCCAATAGCAATACATTTATTTTGTTTATTGTCATCTGTGCAAATTTAACTAACTAACTACAGTGGGGGGAAAAATATTTGATCCCCTGCTGATTTTGTACGTTTGCCCACTGACAAAGAAATGATCAGTATATAATTTTAATGGTAGGTTTATTGGAACAGAACAGATTTATGAGAGACAGAATAACAAAAAATAAATAAATAAATAAAAATTCCAGAAAAGCACATTTCAAAAAAGTTATGAATTGATTTGCATTTTAATGAGTGAAATAAGTATTTGACCCCTTCGGAAAACATGACTTGGTACTTAAAAAGTACTTAAAACCCTTGTTGGCAATCACAGAGGTCAGACGTTTCTTGTAGTTGGCCACCAGGTTTGCACACATCTCAGGAAGGATTTTGTCCCACTCCTCTTTGCAGATCCTCTCCAAGTCATTAAGATTTCGAGGCTGACGTTTGGCAACTCGAACCTTCAGCTCCCTCCACAGATTTTCTATGAGATTAAGGCCTGGAGACTGGCTAGGACACTTCAGGACCTTAATGTGCTTCTTCTTGAGCCACTCCTTTGTTGCCTTGGCCATGTGTTTAGCTTATGAGGCTGTCACGTGATGAACGAACGACTCAAACCCCAAGACTTGTCAGATAAGAGGTGAGCTAATAATAGAAGACCCAGGTAAACAATGAATTAATACTTATAGCATTAGTTTTATATTGTTTGTAGTGTGATCAACGTTTGCATAAGCAGTAGATGTGTTAGGGAAGTAGCACGTAACATTTTAATTATATTTTGCTAAAATGAACGAAATGACTCGAAAAAAGATTTGTTCATTTTGCTGAACGAGACTCAAAGGTCCGAGTCAGTAAAATGATCTGAACTTCCCATCACTAATAATCACACTTAACAAGGACAGGAACATGACCAAATAAGGAAACAAGAGGCTGGAACACATGACACACACCACAGAGGACTGACACTGTGCAAATGCATTTTAATTTTATTGCAATAATTATAAATAATTAATTAAATTAGGACAGATGACAATGCATTAAATTTAAATAAGTACAGACAATAAATATGTTTAAATAAATAATAACCATTTATGATGTTTATTTTCTTTTCTTTTATTTTAAAATATGTAAAGTGCGACTCATATCCCATCAGCCATGTTTCCATCCCTGCGAGTGACAGCTCTGGCAGTGCTGTGTGAACACAAGGCTGACATTGATATGGCTTAGATTAGCCTCTCCACATCCCTCAGCTTTCATCATGTCTTTTTCCTCTTTCTACAGAGATTCTCCATAATCTCTTCATGTGAAAAGCTAAATCTAAAATCTTTTTTTTTTTTTGTTTTTTTTGTTATTCTTTCAGTAACCAGACTAACCAGGCCTCCATGAAGAAATGAACCGAGACAGGTTTGAGTGTTTGGTGAGGGATGGTCTTGAAATGATGGCAGCTTCTCTGTTGAGATTTGATTTTCTGTAAGTGTGGAGGCAGCTGCATGAAGATGCTATCACAATGCTGCATACAAAGCAAAGTGAAGAGAGCATTTTGGGTCATGGATTCCAGCAATTAAACCTTACCAGAAGTTTAGCTCAATGAGCTGTGCATGCATTGTAAAGAACACACAAAGTAGTTTGGATTTAATTTTACGACTGCAAAAAAAAAAAAAAACCTTTGAGGTTATGCATGCTGCATGCAAAAGAGTTTGATTAAATATAAGCATAAAAACAGCTGACTTTAGAATGAGAGCTTGAAACACCATTTGTAGCCCATTTTACTTCTGTAATTTCATGCATTTCTGAATGAAACAGGAGATTTAGAGAGAGAAAATTTAGCACTTTAAATTTTTTTTTTCTCACTAAATCTTGATTTTATCCAGTGCGTTTTGCAAGAATCTCCTTTTTAATATAATCATTAACAACATCCACATTTCTGAACTAGTCTCTTGGTTTCACAGGATAGACGTTCTGTATCCTTTCAAGCATTGCCAGAATCATTTATTAGAATGTTTGAAATTATCATGAAGGAACGAGAGATAATATATTGCTTCACTTCTGCTTCTTTCCTTTAATGTTGTTCAATATAACTAACAATAAATGTACATGAACATGAAGGATCAGTTTATTAATTGCCCCCAAAGGTGCATAGATAAAAGCAAATGGGGTTCAGATTGACCAGTACTCTCCTGCATATTTCTCCTTCTCTTTCTAAAGAAGAATCGGTAACGCTTAAGATTACAATCCACAAAAAACTACGTAAGTATACTGAATTTACAGTATACATTTCTGTAATTATAGTGTACCTATAAAGAATGTACGTGTAGGTATAAGGGAACAATATGTTACGTAATTGGGTAATTTGGGTAATAAGGGGGTAACAACCAGATATGCAAACTGCAAAGAACTGCGTAAGTAAACAGTTGCTGCGTAATGTTTTTGTAATAGTGTAGGTATAGGGGAATAATATGCAAAAGGGGTAACAACCTGTAAAATTAAAAATCATTTATACTGGAAGTATTTTGAAACTAAGGGGCACCTATTCTAATATTACGTGGTATGGCCTAAACAATAATCCTGTTTAGGAGTGATTTAGAAAGACAATATTCTTTGTATAATTTTATACTGGTATTTCATTATAGGCCTAGGTATTTTTAACCATTCTATTATTAAAGGAAACATGATGATTACTGAACAACAACGTATATTCCATGTAGTTACAGGGCAAATACAACATTTGCGGACTGTAAATTAAAGTGGTGCTTGTTCCCCCTTTATTCCATGTAGTTACAGGGCAAATACAACATTTGCGGGCTGTAAATTAAAGTGGTGCTTGTTCCCCCTTTATTCCATGTAGTTACAGGGCAAATACAACATTTGCGGACTGTAAATTAAAGTGGTGCTTGTTCCCCCTTTATTCCATGTAGTTACAGGGCAAATACAACATTTGCGGACTGTAAATTAAAGTGGTGCTCCGTTACCTCCTTGTTCCGTGTAGTTACAGGTTAAATACAACATTTGCGGGCTGTAAATTAAAGTGGTGCTTGTTCCCCCCTTATTCCATGTAGTTATAGGTTAAGTAGCTACAACAAATTGCTCTAAAACGATTGTCATACATTATTTATCAGGTAATATATCAATAAACACAGTGACTGTTTTATTTAATTCAAATATTATTTGAAATTTGGGTTTTTAAATGAAAATCACACACAATATGACAACAGTAACAACACAGGCTACAGATAATAAAATATAAAAATGTATTACACCAGTTCAGAAAAAGCAAAGCAACTCCATACTTAAATAGCTTATACAGTTAAAACAAATTCTTTTGAAAAGTTTAAGAACAAAATTAAGATTTTGTTCAATTTGTTCATGTTTTTCACCCACTGACGACGTTAAACTATTATGGCCAAACCATCACGTCAATAAACACACAGTAATAAACACTGAAAGTCAATATTAAACTATGTATTATAGCGAACTGACAGGATTTTACCGTCTTTGATTTTACCGTTGTGATCCACGTCCTCAAGCACCATTTTGACTACTTCAGTGCCCGGCTTTACTGCTCAATGTTGTGAGAACATACTTGGACAAAACTCTCCAGTTTTAAAAGAACACATTCCAGTCAGTTTCAAAAATCTCTCTCCTCTCACTTCGATTAGTTTTCTTGTATTTTCAACACATAATCCTGTCATGAGCACCGCAAACACGGATAGACTCGTCTCAAGCGCCATTCAAGCTGTTTTCAGTTCCCGATCAGCACATTCACTGCTCCAGATTTAAACGAACATAGTTTCAAAGTTGTCCCTCGTCTGCGTTTCGATTATGCTTTTTCCTATTTTTCACGTTTCCATCTTCAGCACTGCAGACACGGATTTCGTCGCACACAGAACGTTCGCGTTTGAACCTCCACATTCCTAACCAGGGTTGCCAGGTTTTCACAACAAAACCCACCCAATTGCTACTCAAAACTAGCCCAATCGCGTTTCGAGGGGGGTTCCCTGGTAAAAATTAGGTCATTTAGGATAGTTCACCCAAAAAATTTTAATTTGATGTTAATCTGCTTACTCCCAGGGCATCCAAGATGTAGGTGACTTTGTTTCTTCAGTAGAACACAAACAAAGATTTTTAACTCAAACCGTTGCAGTCTGTCAGTCATATAATGGCAGTCAATGGGCTCCACAGCTTTGAGAGACAAAAAAAACATACACAGACAAAACTAAATTAAACCCTGCGGCTCGTGACCATACATTGAGGTGTAAAGACACGAAACGATTGGTCTGTGCAAGAAACTGAACAGTATTTATATAATTTTTTACCTCTGATTCACCGCAATGACCAACACATAAAGCTAATTCTGAATTCTGAATCAGCTGGCGCGTGAGACATCTTCTTCTTCTTCTTGCTTTAAGGCGGATCGCAGATTTATAAGTGCATTACCGCCACCTATCTCTCAAATGGACCATTGACACTATCTACAATCTTAATTAGGAGTGTCAATGGTCCATTTGAGAGAGAGGTGGCGGTAATACACTTATAAATCTGCGACCTATCGTGACAGACTGCAACGGTTTGAGTTAAAACGGTTCTTCGTTTGTGTTCCACTGAAGAAACAAAGTCACCTACATCTTGGATGCCCTGGGGGTAAGCAGATAAACATCAAATTTTAATTTTTGGGTGAACACATATTTTTCTCTCTGATAACAGTTTGATTATGAAAATTGTATGTTTAATTGCCCTTGAATTGCCCAAGCTTTGTACGCTACAGTTCAAAAGTTTACTATTCTCTTTTCAAAGAAATGAATACTTATTCAGCAAGGATTTCATAAATTGATCAAAAGTGAGAGTAAAATCTTGTATTATTTTTCTAAAGATTTACATTTTAAATAAATGCTGTTTTTGAACTTTCTATTAATGAAACAATCCTGAATAATTAAATAAAATAATCCCATAAGCAACTGTTTTCAGCTTTAATACTAAAATGACATGTTTCTTGAGCACCAAATCAGCATATTAGAATGATATCTTAAAGATCATGTGACACTGAAGACTGCAGTAATGGCTGCTGAAAATCCAGCTTTGCCATCACACAAATAAATTACATTTTAAAATATATTAAAATAGAAAACAGTTATTTTATATTGTAATAATATTTCATAATAGTTTATGCTTTACTGTATTTTGGGTAAACATTGCAGCCATGGTGACAATAAGATAATTCATTATAAAAATCTGCTTCTACCTAAAACTCCCAAAAAGGGCCTATATTTTACATACAATTCACTGCAGTTTTCATCTTTGACATCAGTGGTGTTAATACACCAACAACTTTTATTTTCTCCCCATACATCATGATTCCAGTGGCAAATTAGCAATTAATAAAGACTTATTTTCATGAGCTTCCTTGCACAATACTTATGACCTCAAAATGCTTTCACTATAGTACATGATTTATAAACTAATAAATGTTGATATTTTCATCACATGACCAACATAGTAAACTTGCTCAGTGGCTCACCTGGTACAGTATTACATTTGCGATGTAAAGTTCTCTGGTATGAGTCCCGTGAATCTGCTGTGACTAAAACTGAACATTTCACTTTCAATATTTCACTTTGAATGTATCACGAGCTTCCTTGCACAATACTTATGACCTCAAAATGCTTTCACTATAGTACATGATTTATAAACTAATAAATGTTGATATTTTCATCACATGACCAGCTCCATATGTACTGTATGACTTTTCCGACGTAGTAAACTTGTTCAGTAGCTCACCTGGTAGAGTATTGCATTTGCGATGTAAAGTTCTCTGGTATGAGTCCTGTGAATCTGCCGTGACTAAAACTGAACATTTCACTTTCAATATTTCACTTTGAAAGTTTCATGTGCCAGAAGGAACACAATTTGCAGAAATGTTGCCACAGGTACATATTTCCAATAAGCCTAGGTTGATATTCTCTCATCTGTGCTGACTTCGCTCTCTCCCTTTTAACTCTTTGTTTTTGAACATTTAATTCTGATGACAAAGAAAATGAAACGCATGACAGCTGTTGTCTTTTGTACCACCAGTCGAATAAACTTTTTAAGTGTTATGAGATACATGCAGCAAAATTTGACTCTGTTACATTAGCATATAGCACAGCAGTTACCAATGCAACTGAGCCACATTGTTTGGTGCATAAGTTTATCAGTATGTTGTTTGTTTACTTCATATCCCTTAACAGTAAAATAAAAAGGATGATATGCTGAGATGGATGAAAATTGCATCTGCTGCCATTGTAATTCTATATCATACACCTGGCCCGCTGTGTTAAATCGATATTCGCACACGCTCATGTGAGCAGTCATGCAGAGGTAAATCCTGTGGGGAGATCAAGCACATGACATTTCCTGTGTTCTCAAGGTCACCAGCCTTGATTCTCTTTCAATGAAGCCTACAGATAAAGACAGATGACCCTGATATATACTAATAGAGGGACATTAAAGGAGAGAGCTCACCAAAATGCCTCGCCGTGCAGTTCTCGGCAGAATAAATTACCTCTTCCATGCCTCGCCTCTGTTAAAATGATCACCCCATGCCTCTCGAGTAGAATTGGCATCTCATATTCACACATCACTTTACAATGTACTGCTCATACTAATAGGACAGGACTTAAAGACACGAGAGGCATCTATCATTGTGCCGGATGTCAGATGTAAGTTTGATTATTAAGGCCTCCTTTGTAAAGGTCATTTTGACAAGTTCAGCAGTTAGTGATGCGTTCTGATATCATCAGCTCTCTGCAGGGTCCAAATTTAACACACAGCAAGTGCTAAATGTAACAAAGTTGTTGGATTTCTCGCCATTAGGCCTGTACCTTTATGTAGCTTTAAAAAGCAGCATAGGACATGAGTTGAATCAAATTTTCAAAATAGTCAGACTCTGTCTTTTTTGTTCCTTTTCTTTAGAATGGCGACACATGTATTCTAGCAACGATGTGTCAAGTTTTTTTGTGACAGGCACAATTTCACTTAAAGTCGAGAGACGGAGACTGTCTCATATGTTATGCTGCGTGTGACTCAATGGTCTGCGCAGTTTGTCATTAATATGCAGGAGAGAAAATAAATATCAAAACAGCATACACTTTAAGAAAAAATAATAAATACAAAGCCTTTAAGAAATACACACACACACTGAAAATATTGGTGTAGATTTTTCACTCAGTAATTGATAGTTAGTAACACACTGAAGCAATTGTGAAAAAATAAAATAAAATAATAATAATTTGAAATTCATTCATTCATTTTCATACATTGAAATAGTATTTTCTAACAGTACATACTCCAATAATCTCTCTGCATTACAATTACTGGACCACACATATTTTGTGTGAATTTTACATTATATATATATATATATATATAAGCTTTAAATAGGATTTTTATCCCATATCAAAATTCTTGATGCACTGAAATTTCATAATTTTTGTTACCAATTTCAATATCACAAAATATAATACTATATAGCCTAAGTAAAAATAAGCTTACTGAAGACAAGTAAACAGTCACAAATTAAGCTACATCACAACAAAGATCATAAGAAATTAACCTGCTTGAAAAACTTAAAGCACTGAATAATATTATGATGTATAAAGAAAATGTACAAGTAGACTGAATGGTCTCCACTTGTCACGTTAACACGGAGGCGTGGAGATAAGTGAACAAAAAGTCTTTAATGACAACCCTTCGCGAAACATAGACTTGCAATAACAAATTACATGTATTGACATCTAAGACAGCACACCGACTCGAGGGAACACAGGACTTAAGTACACTGGGGAAAACGAGATAATTAAGGACACAGGACTGGAAACGAATTAACTAATGATGACACAAACTATGACAAGGACAGGAACTCCAAATAAGGACACGAGAGAAGGGGAAAACACAGGACGCGGAGACACAGTCTGACATTACTCCCCCCTCCCCATAGGCGCGTCCCGCACCGTAAAACATCCAACGGGACTCTGGAGGCCTCCAGGGCGGACCAAGGGACTCCGGAGGCCATGGCGGTTCAGGGAACTCCGGAGGCCATGGTGGGTCTGGGGACTCTGGAGGCCATGGCGGGGCAGGATACTCGGGGGTATAGCCCCCCCAAAAAAATTTTTTGTGAAACTTTCAGTGGATCTGGTCAGGCGATCAGGGATAGTGGGCTCTTGGAGACGCTTGGGTTCCGACTCGGGATCGGACACTTCTCACGGGAGGTCCACGGGGCGGTGATACGAGACCCCGAGCCAGAACAGGTGGAGGATGGCCGCGTCGTCCAGTGGCATCCTCCCGGCCAGATGAACAAACTCCGCCGCATACTCGAAGAAGGGGAGATCACGTCGAGCAAGGACGAGGAACGCCGCAGCGATATCCATTTCTTTCGTCAATTTTGGTGCTGTCTTCTGTCACGTTAACACGGAGGCGTGGAGATAAGTGAACAAAAAGTCTTTAATGACAACCCTTCGCGAAACATAGACTTGCAATAACAAATTACATGTATTGACATCTAAGACAGCACACCGACTCGAGGGAACACAGGACTTAAGTACACTGGGGAAAACGAGATAATTAAGGACACAGGACTGGAAACGAATTAACTAATGATGACACAAACTATGACAAGGACAGGAACTCCAAATAAGGACACGAGAGAAGGGGAAAACACAGGACGCGGAGACACAGTCTGACATTACTCCCCCCTCCCCATAGGCGCGTCCCGCACCGTAAAACATCCAACGGGACTCTGGAGGCCTCCAGGGCGGACCAAGGGACTCCGGAGGCCATGGCGGTTCAGGGAACTCCGGAGGCCATGGTGGGTCTGGGGACTCTGGAGGCCATGGCGGGGCAGGATACTCGGGGGTATAGCCCCCCCAAAAAAATTTTTTGTGAAACTTTCAGTGGATCTGGTCAGGCGATCAGGGATAGTGGGCTCTTGGAGACGCTTGGGTTCCGACTCGGGATCGGACACTTCTCACGGGAGGTCCACGGGGCGGTGATACGAGACCCCGAGCCAGAACAGGTGGAGGATGGCCGCGTCGTCCAGTGGCATCCTCCCGGCCAGATGAACAAACTCCGCCGCATACTCGAAGAAGGGGAGATCACGTCGAGCAAGGACGAGGAACGCCGCAGCGATATCCATTTCTTTCGTCAATTTTGGTGCTGTCTTCTGTCACGTTAACACAGAGGCGTGGAGATAAGTGAACAAAAAGTCTTTAATGACAACCCTTCGCGAAACATAGACTTGCAATAACAAATTACATGTATTGACATCTAAGACAGCACACCGACTCGAGGGAACACAGGACTTAAGTGCACTGGGGAAAACGAGATAATTAAGGACACAGGACTGGAAACGAATTAACTAATGATGACACAAACTATGACACGGACAGGAACCCCAAATAAGGACACAAGAGAAGGGGAAAACACAGGACGCGGAGACACAGTCTGACACCACTGTATACATTCATTCTTATTTATTTGACAAAAGTGACTCAATCAAGGACAGTAAGTGATTTTCTTTCTGATGTTTGATTTACATTATTGGCGCAAATGGCAACATCAGCTATATTAGGCTGCTTTAGAGGAATAGTTCACCCAAAAATGAAAATTCTGTTGTTGTTCTAAACCTGAATGAGATTCAAAATAATATTTGGAACAATACTGGTAATCATACAGCTGCTGGGCCCTCCATGACTTCCACAGTATGAAAAAAATACACAATTGAAGTCAATGGGGACCAGAAAGTGGTTACGATCATTTTTTCAAAGTATCTTCTAGAACAAAGAAATTCATAGACGTTTAGAACAATTTGAGTTTAAGTATATGATGACAGTATCTTCATTTTTGGGTAAACTATCCTTTTAAAATATCCTCATAGCCTAGGCTAATCCAGGATCTCATATAGTCTAACACATGCTTTATCTTTAAACATTAACGTTCATTTAAGACACAAATAACTGTGTTTATGAGGATACTCGCAAAGACGATAATTTTTGACACGTAATTGTGTATTTGAACATTTAAGCACAACAAAGAGCAAAAAGTTTATTCAGTTGCAATACAAGCAGATGCGCGCCGCGCGAAATCGGGCTGAAACCGTTTTAATGCATTTACCAGAATGAATTCAGCCCCACTGCTTAATGTTCACTAACATATTAAACCACTTTTTTTAAAACCTGCTTAAAACGCGTTTAAATGATAAGTTTTGCCTACATCTTGACGCGCAAATATATTCTACCGGACTATCTCCCAACCCTTAAATGAATAGCCTATAAAGAGTTTCAAACACAAAACCAATATACATCCAGTTAATAATCAAACTAACCTGGAATCTGTGTAGATGATGATGCTATGTTTTTTTCTTTTCTTTCTTTTTTTTCTGCTCCATGTGCGCGGTCCACTCGCTGTTTCAACAACCTCCACTCTATCATCAGCTTTAGTAAAGTAACCCGATAGCTGGGGATTTTACTGACTAACTTGACTAACTTCTAACATTTTTTTCTTATCAAATATTGTTCTTTGCGCGACCAATTTCATATAAGCCTACTCCAGAACGAAGTGAGTGGAGTTGAATGAAGATACCGGGCAGCGATACGTGCACATATTGTTCAAAAGTCAAATATAGAATGCATTTGATTGGTAAATCAGATTCAGACTTTAAGCTTCAATCTCAAATGGTAATGCATGGAATTTACGGAAAAGCTCAACTAAATTACAGCGCTAATAAGTGGGGGGCGTGGTGGCTTTGGCGACCCCACAGCCAATCACGGGCCCCCTTCTTGCTCGGGCCCGGGGACTTCAGCCCCGCCTAGCCCAATGGTTAAAACGGCCCTGCAGGTCACATATATTTTTAATATCAGTGAATTAACATTTTTCTTAAATTTTATTTAATTTTAAAATTTTTACACCATGTGAAATCAGAATTAATACAAACACTAATTTGTAAAAGCTTGGAACTTGTGTTTTAAATTACATTTGTAAAAAAAAAACAAACAAACAAAAAAAAAAAAACGTGCAATTTGTCATTGATATGCAAAAGAAAAAATAAATACTGAAACAGCAGACACTTAAAAAAATAAAAATAAAAATAAATACGTCTTGAAAGAAATACGTACAGTATATACACACCGAAAAAATGGTGTAGAATTTTTATTCAGTAATTGCTAGTTAGTGACACATTGAAGCAACTGTGAAAAAAAAAATAAAAAAACAACAAAAAAAAAACTTTCAAATAGTATTTTCTTACAGTACATACTCCTATAATCTCTCTCTCAATATATATCTTTAATTAAAAAATATTAAAGATTTTTTTGTAACAATGTAAAAGTCTTTACTTTCACTTTTGATCAATTTGTATCAAGCCTGGCCGTGGTGAATATATAGTACATTTCCTTATGATAAGTCATTTAATATATTCAGATCATGGGCCTTGTGCTCATGTTTTATGAATGAGGCTCATACAGTGAACCAAAATAATTGGAATCTGCTGCTTTCAGAGAGAAAATCAATTTGCTAGAAAACAAGTGTCTTTCAACAACAACGGGATTTATAGATGCCATGTCGAAATTTACTTTCACAAACTCTCAGCACCTCATCGCATTTACCTTGAGAAGCATTCACGCTGTCTGTCAGTGGAGGGCCAATTCCCACATGCTAGTCAACTTTAACAAACTTCAAATGCACGCTCAGCCACGACTGCCAGGGTGAATTTGTAATTAAACCTGCTGGTTAACAGGAACACCTGCAATGAAGGAAAAGATTTGGAGGAGCGGCGGAGAGATAGCATATTCTAAATTTCATTAGAGATCAAGAGGACTACGGAGGACACGTACGAGCTTCTGAGGATGAAACACAAATTTGCATTCAGCGCAGATCTCGGTTGGTGTCTTGGAGACAGCTTTCCCAAGAAGGAAATATAATGAAGTGCCTTCATATTGATGTTTTGACAAGGCAAAGAGAAAAACGGCACACGTAGGGAACAAACATCCATGCCTGGAAACAAATAAATCAATGAGGCTGGCCTTCATCCAGTTGTTAACTCATCTTATCTCTGTGTCCAATCTGAATGGTGATGTGTATCGTTTTTTCCATGTTAAAATATTTTACCTGCTAATATACAAAGACAATTATATGTGAGCTATTTGTAGATTGATTTCCCTGGAAAATGTTAATATTGTGGCTTTGCGGCAATTTCAAAACCGGTTGTTTGTATATCTCTCAAGACTTCCTAACCTGCCCAGCATAGCAACCAATGACTTCACAAATGGCTTGAATTTTGGGCGGGGCTATGTTTGTCCAACCAGTGGAAGAGGAGTGTTCAGGAAACCTCAATGTGATACTCATCTAATTTCGACAGCACTAATATATCTATCTATCTATCTATCTATCTATATATCTATCTATCTATCTATCTATCTATCTATCTATCTATCTATCTATCTATCTATCTATCTATCTATCTATATATATTAGTGCTGTCAAAATTAGCGCAGGCGATTCATTTTATTTATTTATTTTTTTTTCAGTGTCGCAGTTAAAAATATTTAACGCAGTTAATGTGGGGGCGACACTAGCTGCTTATGTCTCTTTTTTCTTGACAAGAATAGACTCTGTGCACAAGCATAGCGACAAACTTCTGCTGTCGCCAGAAGTCGGGATATCAGTTTCCGGTTTTCATTTGCGTCGCCCAAAATGTCTCAAAGATCTGCCAAGTAGAATCAGTGATGTCCATCATTAATGTCTGGTCCCCTGCTCCATATGCAAGCGTAACAAGGGATTCAAACGCAATATATCGAGTTATATGCACAAATAGCTGAGCAACCTTTACCAGACCCAGTTCACAGGAAAACCCTGATGGTGTGTCTGATTTCCATAAAATACACTTAAACGCTATTTATTTAAGTCAACTTAAATGTTACAACTTGTAAAAATGTAAGTTATGTTGCAAGACTAAGTGTCGTGTAATTAACAGGTGGGGACCAACATGGTGATGCATTCCTGCACATTTTGTGCCTTGGTGATGAGACAACGACATCCCTCACCTTCGCCATTGTTTCGGGCCATGCCATTGAAACGGACTTGTTGCTTTAGTCTGTTTATCTTTTTCAAGTCCTTTTTTGTGCTTGATGTTAGCTACACTAACATCTTCCTTCCTGGGAATTTCTCCAGCATGCAGTATATCATATTGATGGACATGAGTCTTCATGTGTGAAGTATTTGAGGGCAACAGTTTTTTTCTGGCTACTTGTAACGTTTTCATTTTTTTGTCACATGCATTGTCTGTTGTAGGTCTCTTTGTTTGGCTTAGTTTTAATGGCACAGTGTTTGGACTGGTTCTCATGTGGCAATAATCAATTTCATAGTGTTATGATGCTGCGATGTTGACAAAGAATAGGAATCTACAGTACCTAGTTTACAAAGTTTTGTGTTTTAAAGAAACTGATCTACAAAAACTGTCTTTTTATTTGTGTCTGTAGGGGTTGGATGTTATGTGTAACTGTAGCACCCATTCAAAAATTGTTTTAAAAAGAAATGTGAAAACTAATTAAATTGATATTTACAGTTGCATTTTTTTGTTGTTTAATTGCATTATAGAAAAATTATCATTTTACATTCCTTTGTGATTGTTATTTATTATTATTGGTAAATATAAAGGTAGCAAGGCAATGAGACAACAAATAACCCAATGTTTAGGTAATGTTTAACCCAGCAACACAGTTAACCTGACCCACTGGTTGGGTCAAATAAACAACCCAGCATTCTGGGTCAAATGGTTAAACCCAGCACTTGGGTCAAAACAACCCAGGCGCGTGTTCTGTCCCATAGTTGCCCAGCGGCTGGGTTATTTTTTAACCCAGCATTTTTAGAGTGTATATTTAAAAACTTTAATATTAAATTGGGTTAATCTTGATTGATTATGATTAATTTCAGAAAAAGAAAAATGTGTGATTAGTTATTTTATATATATATGTATATGTATGTATGTATATACTCTTTTCTTTAATTTAAAGTGGCAGAGAAATTATGTACTTCACCTTTAAGAATAACACAAGCACCTTTTGTGCACCTTTTAGTATTCCCCCAAATATACGGCACTGCGATTCACTCCCTCCATGCTTCCGTTTTCCTTTGCATAATTAACACATTGCACTTTCACAGGAGCTGAAAAGCCTTTCTCAGCTGCATCGAGGAACTGTCACTAGGTGGAGACCTTAATCTAAAGATACAGAAGGGAGAGAGAAAAGGGTTGAAGGATGCATAAACATTGTCACAAAGCAAAGTCCTTGTATTTGACTATACCCTGACAGGAGGAGGGGTGCAAACACCACCTAACATCCTCCCTCTACCTCATACACACCAAAGCTGTACAAACAATACAACCTACAGTTATTTGTCTTCCTACTGTATTTTCCTTTGGGGATATGGCTGGCGGATGGAAACGGCAACCCCATTATTACAAGACCGTGTCCTTTTTGCTGAACCCTTGTGTTGTATGAAGTTTACACTTTGAGTTCTCATTAATAGAACTGCTGATCTGCCACCACCCAGTTAGTCTGAATCGCAGTTGCTTGGCAACAGTGAAATATCTATCCCCTGTTCCTCCTCTCCACATGGCAACTTTTAGTGGATAATCAATGCGTTATGTGCAAGGCGAATCATTTGTAGCGTGATTAGCAGGAAATGGTGACTCTTCCCGAAAATCCCAAGGTTATGGCAAAGTTAATGGGCAATTTGCAAGCATTGTTTCTTCCCCATCAAGTCATGCAGCATCTGTGGCGACTTCAGGAGAAACTAAAGAGCATCTTTGTCATCACTATCCGTCAATTCTTGCGGCTTTCCTCACCGAGACCCGAGACTTTTGGTTACAGAGATATGGTTACAGACTATGCCTTGTGGTTCACACGTGTTTGCTAGGTGACAGACCTGTACGCTTGCTGGAGTGGCAGTGCCCCAGTTAAGCTCCCTAATAAAGCTTGACAGGCAGGCCTCTGCCCGGAATACTGATGCCAGCCGCCTGGCAAGCTGATGGACAAGCGCTCAGTGGTAGTGGCTTACGTTGGCATTACCCTCGCACCTGAATTTTAAACCTCTAACTAAGGGATCTAATGCCTCAGTGCCCGTCTGGTCCTGAACGGAAGCGAAACCTTCGTAATCCGAGTTTTACATCTCGGAGAAAAAAGCTCTGAACTTGTTTCTCTATGTTTGGTTGATGCTTTTACAAAGGTGTCATGATGCATCATGCTTCACAGACACAACAAATCTCGGTGCGCTTTCGATTTTGACCCGTGATGTATGAGTCGTAGGAGTTTGCTGAACTTTTATTAAATGTGGAGATGTCGAAGGGATAAATCTTCTTCTAAGCACTTTGTTGTAGACATTTGTCAAAACTTGGGCTGGTGTTGGTACGCTAACACCAGCACTGTCTCTCTCTCTCTCCTTCACTGCATTAACGCAACATACACACACACACACACACATACATAGACTTTTTATTTAGTTTCCCACTCTCAGGCATCTGATTCCCTACAGTTCGCTGATTATAGAGGAGAGGAACATCAATTATTGAAGCCTGGTTTTCTATGAGTCATCATGGGGTTGCTGAATTAGCCATCTTGCCTATTTTTCTTCAGACTGTCTGCATTTCAACACGTCTCTGCTGCAGACAGTGCTCCTTAAAGGAATAGTTCAGTGAAAATACTGTCATCATTTACTCATCGATTCAGACCTGTGTGACTTTATTTCTTATGTTGAACATGAAGGGATAGATTCTGAACACTGTGCTTGTTACTTTTTTCCTTGCAATTAGAATTAATTAAAAAGAAGCAAAAGCACCATCAGAACAGTCCATGCAACTGGTGAGCAAGAATCCAGCTCTTCTGAAATCATGCGAGAGCTTTGTGTGAGGAGAAAACTCAAATTAAAATAATCTTCCCCTTCAGTGTTGCTCTCATATGTCTGTTACACATCACAAGTTGTGATCATAGAACTTCATAATATTTGACAATATGTAACATTTATATGTTTTTTTTTTTTTTATAAACGTGAAGAATTTTTTCACTTTACAGTTTTCACAAGGTTAGTGTTCATGGAACAACAGCATAGCAGATAGCAAATGTGAGATGAATAATGAGATGTGATATGTTAAAAAATAAACAAATAAATAAATATCAAGATTAATATCACTTATAAACATATATATATATATATATATATATATATATATATATATATATATATATATATATATATATATATATATATATATATTTTTTATTGAGCCTAATTTCCAATCTAGCTTTATTGTCATTTTTATTTATTTTTTATTTATTTATGCAACACTTGTGAAAATAGCTTGTATTTTAGATACACTCAAAAGTTTGCCGTTTGCTAAGATTTTTAAATATATATTTTTGAAGGAAGTCTCATGCACACCAAGGCTGCATATATTTAAGCAACAAATACAGTATAACAGTAATATTGTGAAATATTAATACTATTTAAAATAACTGTAATGTAATTTGTGATGGCAAATAAACATTTTCAGCAGCTATTACACCAGTCTTTCATGTCAAATTTGTGTGTGTGTACTGCGTATATATATATATATATATATATATATATTCTTTTTAAATCATATGAAAAAAAAATCAGTTTCAATCCATTTAATGCATCCTTGCTTAAAAAAAAACAAAACAAAAAAACAAAAAAAAAGCTTACTCTGAACTTTTGAATGACAGAGGGGATAAAATGATAGCTATGAAATTTAACGAGACTAAGCTGATTTTTTTTTTTTTCAGTCCACCACCCTAATTTTCACAATGAATGATGACAGAATTCTCTCGTGATGCATGTGGCCTGAATCCACTGATGGACAAATTAAACTAGAGTGCGAGAAACGAGTTGTAAGAGAATTTAATTTCAGTATATCCACAGGACCAGAAGTGTCCATGACACAGCCACACAGTCGAATATTAATCTAAAAATATTTTGGATGTGTCATTTAAATTATTTGACATTACACATTCATACGCAGATCATAGTGGTCACTTCTTATGCTTAATAATTTCCTGCCAATTACTAAAGAATGACAGTTAATTAGTCATTATCTTTTAATTGGTGTATTGTAAAAAGATTCTCAGCCCCATCTCGGGTTATTTGAATAGAGACACGGATTACACTGCCGTGATATGAGGGAAACAGCCATAGCCGCCAGCTTGGTAATTTTGCTAACGAGTCATATTCTCATTTTGATTAGATTCATTTTTGTTTTTCCAAACTGCAGCCTTCAGGCATGTTTTCGTCTTCTCTCTTTGCAATTCTTTATGGTTGTGTGTGTTGCTGGCAGCTGGCAGAATCTTTTACAACTCAGCAGGTTTTTTTTTTTTTTTTTTTCATAGAAAGTAGCTCTTTTCACTGTTTACTGTTAAAAGAGTGTTTATAATTGCACCAAAATTGTTGAAGCGTGAAAATGAGTTGAATGTACATTAGGGTGTATTCTGATAAAATGGTGACAAGGGATCGTAGCATTTTGAAACTGAAATTTATCTTGTTCAGAAGTTAAGCTGTCAAAAAAGTACAGTTTGTTTCCCCTAAGGGGATTTACACTGTCAGTTGTACACATCTATTCCAAAACCATACGGCCCTTGGTCAGTATTTACAACCAGATTGTCTGATGTTGGATTGAAGCCCTGGTTGGAAGGAGGTTTTCCTTTTTCCAGCAGTATTGACTGCTCCCTTCTGTTGCAGCTGTCTGTGATACTGTGGAGGGCACCAGGGAAGTGTGTTATAGCGAGAGAAGGGCATGTAAAATGGCCACTCTTAACACCCATCAAACAGAAGGCCTGCAGCTGATAGGTTGGTAATGTGATCAAGGGAACAAGTTAATCGACAAGTTAGTGCTGCATTTAATTTGACTTGCGCAGTCTGGCACACTTTACCAGGACTGTACAGCTCCAACACTGCGACCCGACATCTGAATTAGCTCTTTAAAATGACAAAAGACTTCCCAGCGAGTCTGGATATGTGCCTTTTTATAGCACTTTCCGTCATTATTTGATTTACTACTTCCATGATCAATATAAATACATCTCATTTTTCATTGAAATGGCAAAAAGCAGACGATAACAACGTAACAGTAATTGTGCCAAGAAGTACAATTTTATAAAGCAGTCATGTACAGTAGAATAACAACTCTCTAAATGTAACTCTTTACAATAAGGTTACATTTTTTGTATGAAGTTACTATAATATTTGTTAACACTATTTAATGTACAGTATTATAAGGTCTTATTAGCGTTAAATAACAATGAGTGATATATTTCTTGATATTTTATCAGTATTTAATGATCTTTCTTAAGATTGTAGATAATAATACAACTGTTCATTCTTAATTAATGTTTGCTCAGATCCGATAAATAATAGGTTTATAAACAGATACAACTTTTGATTTTAATAAAGTATTAGTGATTAGTGATTAGTGCTTCCGCTTATTAATTTGTTATATATCTTAGTATTATAAAATGTTTAAAATGCAGCATTTATTAATATAGGTTACTGCTCATTTCTGCATAATAATACATTTATAACATTTTATACGACAGCTTTTATAAATTGACACAAATACATTATGAACAAACATATATAGTTTACACAAAAATGAAAAATGTCATATAAAAATGTAACATTATACTCACTTTGATCTTCTGTCAAAAAATACAAGATCATTTTAGTCCCCCCCCCCCCTCCCCCCATACAATGAAAATCAATGGTCGCAGTTACCAACATTTTTTTTTTTTTATCTTATTTAGTGTTCTGCAGAAGAAAAAAAATACAGATTTGGAATGACATGAGGGTGATTAAATGATTACAGAATTTTAATTTTTGAGTGAACTATTCCTTTTTCAATACCAGTAGTGTAAATGATAAATTAACACCAATGCTATCCATGCTCTAACTTAATTTTCACACTTGCAATACTGTGATATTTTTACATATTTACTTAAACCGTATTGTGTGCAGTTAGTGGTTGAGTAGTACAGGTTTTTGCTGATTGCAAATTGCAATTAGAGACTTTGCCCGACAGATACTTCTTGCCATTAATTCTTAGCTGGTTATTACTGATACATGTTTTCACATAGCCTCTCCACCCACACACACCACCATACTGTAAATATCTAATACTCCATAATAATATAAGTTATTTTCCAGTGTAACTGAAATCTCGGGGTCGTATAATACAGTGGACACTGCCTCGGGAAAGCTCACTCATGGCAGGCCCGAGAGAGGATCGTTAAACAGACCGCAACCTGTGTTATATTAGAGTACAGCTCTTTTCCTCAGTCACACTACTAATGGCAGAGAGACGTAGAGGAGAGAGAAGTGTGGGCAAAGACCTGGAGACTAATACTGAGGCACTAACTTTAGAGAAGCAAAATTAGAGAGGGGTTCTGTGTCAGGATGCATAAATTTGGCCGATGTTAGCAGGTCCTCTGGGACCCCCGCAGCAATTACTATCAAAAGCGCTGTTTTATGTTGCCGCAGTCCGCTTCCCCAGAGCCACCCGCACGCCGCTCCTCATCACCGCTGCAATAAATCAATTTTCATCCTTCTGCCACCACTGCCACTTTACCAGTACACACACACACACACACACAGTCTCTGTCTCTCCTTTAGCCACTCATTCCCCACAAGGGCTTCCCTTCCTCTTATACGTACACAAATGTGACAGACTGACATCCTGGCCAGCATACAAACTCACTATTATGCACAAATGTTTAAATATATATGAATTTCTAAACCGACCCCAGAATCTGATTGTGTATTAAATGAAAGGATTGCAAAGAAAAGAATATGTTATTCTCGATCCAGTGTTTTTGATTAGCGGATTGAGATATATTGATACTGTTGTCTCTGTGTTTGCACATGGGTTTGGAGAAAAACTAGTTTTTGGCAATGTACAGAGACAGTATACAGAGTGCAGAGAGTGAACTGTCAGTTAGTATCAAATGCATGGCTTATTCAGTTGCATCATGCCTAAAATTTAAAAAGTAAAGCAGAAAAAACAAGTTATCTTGGAAAGCAAGGCTTTACAATAATGTGCTATGTGCATATATAAGTAATAATGTTTTTTTGGAAAAAAGTCTCTTATGCTCACCAAAGCTGCATTTAATTGACCAAAATACAGTAAAATGTGTAACAATTGTGTGAGATATTACAATTTTAAACAGCTGTTTTCTATTTGAATATATTTTAAAATGTGATTATTTCAGGCAAAGCAGATTTTTGAATCATTCTAATATGCTGATTTTCTACAATTTATATGTTACAGTTGTTGTTACAACATTTAATTACGATAACATTATGAAAGCAGTTGTGTTGCTTAATATTTTTGTTAAAACTGTGATGCATTTTTTCAGGAGTCTTTGATCAACAGAAAGTTCAAAAGAAGAGCATTTATTTGAAATAGAAATCTTAAATGTCATTAATTTCTCTTTTAATTTATGTAATGCTTCCTTGTTGAAGAAAAGTGTCAATTTCTTGAAAAATGAATAAATAAATGAATAAATAACTTACTGTCCCCAAAATTTTGAAAGATAAAGAGTATAATATTATATTCATGCAAATATTTTTGCAATTGTATTTTGTTATATGTGAAATAATAACTTTTAGCAGTAACACTTTATTTTAAAGTGTCCATGTTACATGTCACATGTACTTACTATTATAACAACAATAAATTATGCTGTATTAATATAAATTATATATAAAATTGATTGATTTTTATAAACACATTCCATGCTTCCATGGACACCAGGTATCTCAGACAATGGTTCTGCCATAGAGCTTATAAGATCAGATTGTTGCCGTTCCAGACTTTTAAATGTCAGGTTGGAGCTCTGAGTAAATGTCCTTATTTGTCTGAGCTTTGATAGATTACTTGCATCTGCTTTATCCCAGAGACCATTCTGATATTTGGAGAAACGGGCTGTTTGCTTGTATCACTAGTGACAGGGCAGCCTCTCATTTAGAGCTTTTCTAAGAAACCCAATGAACAAAAGCACTCCCTGACTTGACTTCGCCATGTGAAGTGTTGTCAGAGAAGTAGGGGGCTTTAGTGGCTCAGAGGAACAAGCTCTGGAACCACGCAGTGCTCTGGGAAATGACAGCAGTCTTAGAATAAATAAATATCTCAAAATCAGTCTGGCAAAGACATTATTTGTGTACTCGTACCGAAACAGCATGTCATACATTTGGATGGGATTATATAAATATGTATTTCGTGTTTTATAAATTCATGAGTTGAATTTACACTTTCTGTTTTCTCACAACATTAATTATTGAACAGCCTAAATATAAGAGTACAGAGCAAGAAAAGCATGCAGAACGCAAGTATAGTAAATTTAAATTTCGTATTGTCAACTCAAGTTAGGACAAAAAGGCTTCAGCCAATGAGTGGCTAACTATCTCAGCGGTTGTCCCTTTAAATGGATACTTTCCTCTTTCCTGCTTTTCTGTTTCCAAACTTTTCTGTCATGTCTTTCTTTTTCTTATTCCCCTTTTTACTTTGTGCTTGCCAGCTTCTCCAGCTACTTCGTCCTCAGGTGATCTTCAGTAAACTGCCTAAAAAACCCCTGATTAAACCTAAAAAATGAAAACGAAGCCCCTTTTTGACTTCACTTTTTTGCTTCTAATCCCCACCAAGATGGCTTATGGAGGCTCCAACCGTGTTTGGCACTGCCACCTTGAGCACTTTAGAATAAAGTAGAGCAGTTTATGCGTGTCTAACATTTACAGCTTTATGGATTCCAGGAAAAATTAAGCACTTTCCAGAAGTGTCCAAGTTGTAGGCAAACAACTGAAATATACTGTAATTACTCTACTCAATTTTCTTAACCCTCTTTTGTTTAAGGCTTGGATACATTGGAGGCAAACAAATCTCTCACCATCAAGGAAAGAGGCCTGTGGCGTGTTTTACAAGTGGCTCAGGCTACGGCCATCAAATTGATGTAAAGTGAAGAGCTGTAGCTGCATAAACCATTAAACTCACCTAGAGAGACGTTTGCATCCAATCACTCCCTCGAGACATTTTTTTCTATCTCTTACTGTCTCTTTCCACCCACTGTCTGTTCCTCTTGCCAGAAAAACAAACAAACAACAACAAAAAAAACCAAAAAAAAAAACACAAAGAACAAATTTCTTCTCTTGCTCAGTCTTTGGCAAATTCACCTGGTGGCCATAAAGCATCTAATAGTCTGGAACGCCACAGTTCTTTACCGGTTCTAAACCCTTAGTCTGCACATCTACAGCTACAGATACTAATGTACAGTATGTATTCCCTCAGGACTTTAAAGGTTTAAAGAGGACAAGTGCTGGGTTTGTTAGCCTCTAGACACCAGAGTTTTGGAACCAATCTCCTTTGTTTCCTGTGACCACTTAAAATTTACTTACTTTTCTCTTCATGTCACCTGACCTTTTTGAGAAGGACTACCTTCTCCTAATTAGCAATGTTTAGTCACCAGTGTACTGAATAGTTTTTGAATAGTTTTGACTCATTATCCTTAGCCCAAAAAGCTTTGCTATAGCACAATTCCATGTGTAACTAAAAAGTCTTTTTTATATATGAAGAGTTCATTTGCAAAAACAGATAACTCTGTTTTTAACCATTTTCAAAAATTATGTTTTTTCATTGTGCATTCCAATTAATCTCAGTCAAACTGCAGTTGGGTTATTTTGATTAGGTAAAAAAATAATAATAATTAAAAAATTCAGCTAACTAACACAATAAAATACAATAAAAACATGATAGCATAATAAAAAAAAAAAAAACGGAGTTATCTGTTTTTGCAAATAAACTCTTCATATATATTCTTATTATACACACCAGCTACTTTATTATGAACATCTGTTCAACTGCTCATTAATGCAAAAAACAAACAAACAAACAAACAGAAACAAACAACTCAATTAACAAAACTGAATTTTCAGGACTTTGTGCAGCTCTAGGAAACTTACACCTTAACCAAACGTTGTACAAAGATTCTCAACTATGGCATGAGAGATATTAGAAAATGATTTGATATGCTTTTTTTTACTTTGCACAATGGGTTTGTAAACATGGCCAAATGTGGGTTTTCCTATCATAATCAATGTATCTATAATTTGCATATTAATGTGTTCTTTGGGTAATATGTAATGAAAAAAAGAAGTAATAACTTAGCAACATTTTCATATACAGTAACATCCCATATTTCATGTCTGAAATTGATGCATGTCTCACAACAGAAAGTCATATTTTGCTTTGACCCCACAAAAGTTGTGCTGAGATTTGAAAATTACTCTCTGTTTTAAATGATAGGGTATAGTGGGGAAAACACCTCCCTACTGTTTTTCCCAAAATAACCACAAGATAAAGTCAAGATACATTTTTATTGTAACTATGGACTACGTTGACAAGAGTGATCTAGAAGTTTTCACCATGAAGCTTACACTGGTGATGTACCTGAGAGAAAACGGATTTCACAGTAAATGATCTAATTTTCAGCAATAAGAAAAAAAAGTGTTTTAAAGCTTGCAGTTTTGTAGAACATCAAAGTTATATATGATATGAGAACAGTAGGGCCTTTGGATAGGGAGTACGAGTTATTTAATAAAATAAAAATTTAATTATATTTTCACAATGACATGATTTTTTTCTCAAACATAGTGTGTGGGGTAAAACGCCCCCAGGCGGCAATGGGGCAATTACTGTAGTGATTCTGTTCTAAACATCAAATCCTTTGTTTTTCCATCAAATGTATTCTAACTAGTTGGTTGAATAAAAATATTTGGAAAATTACCTCAAGTTAGCATCAGGTAGCTAGTTAACTAGCCAGTTAGCATCAGCTAACAATTATTTTTTTAAATTTTTTCAAATAGACTATTATAATTTTGTAATTCATAATTATTGATTCTTTTTTAATTTTTAAGCTAAAACTGCCTGTACTCTGATTTTTCAGTAAATGTTTAAAGCAAATTGCTTTGTCAGACTGGGGGGCATTTTGGTAAAAGACTGTTTCCCCCACTCTACCCCAACTACAAAATGTTATCATATTTCCATAAGAGTGCTGAATTTAGTCAAACACTAAATGTATGTCATATTTAAAGACCAAGGTATGGTGGCACATTAGTGCACAACACAACGAAATTAGCACAACACAACAGAAACAAGCTGCAGCATAATGAAATTAGCACAACACAATGGAGACAAGCCACAACAAAATTAGCACAACACAATGGAAACAAGTCACAACTGTTACGGGTTCGTGGTTGTAGTTTAACTTAAACGAAGTAGCATCAACACACATATCCATTTATTAACGTTCAGCTGAGACAAAGAAAAAGGGGAAAACTGAGGACTTATAACATGACGGGAACAAAAGAGCAAACAAGATAATACAAATCAGGTGGGGACAATGAATGATGATTAATGGGGGCGGGCGCCCTGGAGTCCAGTGTAGGACCAGGACAAGGGAGGCCTCCAGGGCGGGTCCAGGGACTCCGGCAGCCATGGCGGATCCGGGGACTCGGGAGACCATAGCGGAGCAGGGAGCTTGGGAGGCCATGGCGGAGCAGGGAGCTTGGGCGCCCAAGGCGGAGCAGGATTCTCGAGGGTATAGCCCCCCCCAAAAAAACATTTCTTTGGTGAAATTCAACACTTGAATCCTCTGGAAGGGCTCTTGGGGACGCTCTGGCAGCGCGGAGCTGGACAGAACCAGCGGAGACTCTTGGGGGTGCTCTGGAGGCGCGGATACTTGGGGGCGCTCTGGAAGCACGTAGCTAGACGGGACCAGCGGAGACGACGGAGAGCTGGACGGGACCAGCGGAGACGCAGGAGGGCTGGACGGGACCAGCGGAGGCGAAGGAGGGCTGGACGGGACCAGCGGAGACGAAGGAGGGCTCTTGCGAGGAGCTGGCACTGGCGAGCACTTGCGAAGAGCAGGCACTGGCGGGCACTTGCGAGGAGCAGGCACTGGCGGGCACTTGCGAGGAGCAGGCACTGGCGGGCACTTGAGATTCTCTGGCGGGCTTGCCATTCTCTCTGACGGCGGGCTTGCCATACTCTCTGACGGCGGGCTTGCGAGGGCCGCGAACGGCGGCGGGAACTTCTTTGCGGAAGGCGGGTTTAGGAGAGCCACGGACGGCGGCTAGCTTAGGAGTGCCGAGGATGGCAGCTGGCGAGGGGGAGCCGTGACAGGCGGGTTAGTTCCGGCTCGGGCCCGGACACTTCCCAGACACCGGAAAATAGCTTCTCTCCAACACAATCCTGTGGTATCTGGGAGGTCCATGGGACGGTGGAGATTGGCTCCGAGCCGGAACAGTTTGGTAAGGGTGGCGTCATCCCACGCCGTTGCCGCGGCGAGTTTACAGAATTCCCTGGCATAATCATAGAAGGGGTGTCCCCGAAGGGCTAGGGCGGCGAAACGTTTGCAAACTCCATACTTCTGTTTGGTCTGAACTTCTGTTACGGGTTCGTGGTTGTAATTTAACTTAAATGAAGGGCAGGAGAACGAAGTGGCGTCAACACACATATCCATTTATTAACGTTCAGCTTAGACAAAGAAAAAGGGGAAAACTGAGGACTTATAACATGATGGGAACAAAAGAGCAAACAAGATAATACAAATCAGGTGGGGACAATGAACGATGATTAACTAATAAGAACCGGAACTAAACCAAATAAGGGAAAACAGGAACTTAGGAGGGCAGACACGTGACAACAACACAGCGAAATTAGCACAACACAGCAAAATTAGTCCTGTGCATTGTGTTGTGGCGATGCCTGGGTCCCTATAAAATATTTACCTAAATCCACTTACAATTGCACAACTAAATAACCCCTTATAATCATATGAAATGAGTGTGTAAGTAATTCTATGTACAGCAAGACATGTCTGTGAAAAATCTGGGCAATAATAAGTTAATGATGCTGATTGCATTTTTATAATTTTAGAGAGTTTTTCAGAATCATCAATTGAATTTAGCAGTCGTTTAAAACAATACTGGATTGTACTAAAATCCATATGTGGGGTGTTGAGAGTTATACTGAATATGGAGACCTTTAACAGCCTGTACCCCATTTCACAGATTGTCATATATTTGCACGCTGTCAAACAACTGCACAAATGGAGCTTGAGGGTCAGTTTGAAGCCTGTTAAACGGGTGTGCTACGTCCACATAAAGAAGATTGATCCTCAGTGTCCCATTCAAGATGACCAGCCTTACTACAACGCAACTTAACCTACACACACAAGACTCCCTCGCTAATATATCTGCCACCTAGAATTGCGTTAACAACTAACATTTTGACACCAGCTGTTTGTCAGTCTCAATCCTGATAAGACGGTGAGAGACTTGTCCAGAAACTTCTGCTACTGTTGGGCATATCAAGCCTTCCCAACTGACATGAGGCCATAAATGTGTCTAAATCTGAATAGTGGCTGTAACACAAAGACTATGTACTATCGTATTCCCACCCATCTTTCTTGGTTTTAAAATTGTGTCTTGAAAGACAGCCATCAAGATGAGCCATATATTATATGGTTTATTGAGAAGCATGCTAGCACATAAAAATGAAATAACAATTGTGCTTTTTTATACTGCACACAATTTTAATTTAATTTTGTTTAAAAAATATAATGCATCCAAAACCAATGATTAAATTCACTGAAGGTCACACAGTTAAGGAATTAATTAATAATTAAAACAAAGAAGTACTTGAAATCCTGTTTGCATTTGGTTTGAAAACATCAGACTGGTTTTGTTGCTGCAAAAACTAAACGGATTTTAGTGGGATATGCCAATGCCTCAGATTTAGCTTCCTGTCTTCCATAGTATTTGTTTTCTTAGCAGCTTGTGTCAATCATCAAATCCTTTGTCATGCCTGTTTATGCTCAATGTTGGTAAACGGCCAAGATTACAAGAACTTGGGCGATATTTTGCATGCTGTAATGCTGTAAACACCTATTCTCTGCGCGCTGCAGATCACAGAGTCTGCGTGGATTGCTATAATTGAAATTAGTCATAGAGGAAATATGGATTGTCTCACGCTGTCCAGTATTCTAAAGCAGAGCAGGTGTGAAATCGTTGAGAAAATGGTGGCTGTATTTTCCCGCTCCACCACCTCAGGCAGCAGTGCGTATAGAGAAACCGATTAACTCACCCCAGGGCAGCCATGACGGACGTGGGGACCCAACAGTCGTAACAAGTCAAGCTTGGGCCCCCCGCATTCATTCTAAACGCATCCTGTCAAATCCAAGTTGAATAACTGATGTCTTGCTGCCTCTGTTTTGCCACACACTGTGTATCAGGAAACATGGGTTAGACCAAGAGATTTTTAGACCCCCTACTCAAAATCTTTTTTTATTGTGGCCTCTTACCTCTCACAAAATATTCAAAAATTTGACCTTTTTATGACAAGGCAAGGTTTGTTTAGATTATAAGATGTGTTATGGTGTGACACGTACATTTCCAAAAGTTTTTATTTTTTATTTTTTATTCAGCAAGGATACATTAAATTGATTAAAAGTGACAGTAAAGGCATCTATAATGTTACAAAAGACTTCTGTTTCAAATAAATTCTGTTCTTTTGAACATTCTATTTATCAAACAATACTTGAAAAAACTGCACAGAAAATATTATGTAAGGAACATTTTATATGTTCGTTCTGGTTCCAGTGGTGCGATATTCCATTAGAATCGGGACTCACAGTTTGTATCGCTCCACTTGTTATCGGATCTATACTGGCAGCAGTATACTCTACACTGTAAAAAATCCAAGTTGAACTAATTTTATTGCTTGGACTTAGTTGAGAAGACATATTATATTAAGTCTGCACAAATAGGGCCTATATTTTAAAAACATTAAATGAATGGTTATTTTCAAATCCAGCCAACATTCAGAATGCTAAATGTTGACTAAACTAATAAAAACAAATCCAGCCAGCACTGAGATCATTTTGCACGTGCACGCACCTGAGTGACTTTGTGGGAGAAACAGCGCCGCCATCTTGTCAAGTTCACGCCTCAGGTAAACTTCACTAAATAAATGTTATTTTTTTAGACTAAATTTAACGAGAAAATCATGCAACATATTTGATTTTTTTTTTTTTTTTTTTTTGAGTGGACATTTAGAGAGTGTTTTATGAGTTGTATATCCGAAGAAAAGTGGATATAAGACCATGTATGTCAAGTTCAGGGCTTCAGGCATCAGCTAAGTCAAGCGGCACTGAAGAAATGTTTGTAGGCCTACTTAACGTTAGACTGAATTTATCAAAACATATATTTAACAGGTGTAAATGTTTTATTTAACACGTATATATTTATACACAAATGTACATCATATATAAAAACATCGAATAAGTGTTGTATTATTTGTCTGAGGGAAATTTAAGTGAAGGGAATGTGGTCTTTCACCTTGTTTAATCCATAAAACACTTAATATCCAAAGCTGTTTTACTGTAATGAATTTTAGATAATTTTGGCGTGTTGTATGATTTTTTATTTTTGTGTGTTTCCGTGACGTAAAAAGATATGAAGAGATCCCTCTGCCTTTCTCTCTTTTATAAGCCATTATGTTTAATACGACTAACGTTAACCGCAATCTACGAAACGTGTAACTTAATGTAAACCACGGTAATGCGCTCATTTGAAGTTAACATGGGCGTATTGAATGGATTTTTGCATGTGTAAACTTTTGCAGTTGTCCCGTGAAGTAAAAAGAACATTAAACGTGACTAGCAACAAGCCACGGTGAAATGTATGTCGCTCTTTTCAAACGGCCATGTCGTTTCTGGTCTCGAAAGGCGCTTTGGAAGAGGAGTTCGTCGTTCCGAACGAAAATGAACAACTGAATCATTTCATAAGGCCGTTAAAGCGTTTCAGTCAGTTCCCTAGGTAGTGAATCAGTAGATTGTGCACACGAGTCTGTGCACAGGGAAAGACTGTGGCTCAGTAAACACAAATGATCAATCAATTTGTAAAACGTCACCACTGGTATTTATCAACAACAGGCAGGACCGTTGTATTTTGATATTATTTTTATGCTATTTGAGGTAACATAGCCCTATGAAATGTACATGTTCTATTACAAATCCAGTCAGCATCAATGCTCCCTGTTGTGCAATGAAAAAGAAGAAGAAAAAACTTCTGTTTCATCACAAATTTAATTAACTGATATTGATACATAGTAAATTATTGAAAAGGCATCATTTCATTTTTCAAACTTAAAATGTACTTTACTTTCTCCATCAGGGTGTGGCCAAAGGTTTCATTGGTGCTCTATCATCATTGCAAGATTTTCGATGCAACCCAGTCAGTTCTTCCAAGGCACCAAACACTGGCTCACCAGACCGCTCCACTGCAATTACATACTGTGTGTGTACTTTCAAGACTAGGAGTTTATTTATTGTTCTCGGTGGCATCTACACTAATATTAGTCTGTTTCTTTCTTATTCTGAGGTCACCGTAGCCACCAGATCCAGTCTGAATCCAGACCTAGAGACTACCCCTACAGCCCTGATTGTCAGTGGAGACCATGTCAGCTAGATGTGCTCCAGAGACAGATCCCAATGCGAAAGACCCCGTCAGCCATCGGTACAAAACCACGAGAACCAGACAAGTCCTCTGCTCTATCTGACCTGTGTTGCAGCCTATAATTAAACCACGCCATGCTGGTTTCATCTGGCCGGAGGAGAACTGCCCCACGACTGTGCCTGGTTGCTCCAAGGTTTTCTACTCAATTTCTGTCACCGAAGGAGTTTTGGGTCCTTGCTGCTTGTTGCCTTGCTTATTTGGGGACACTTGGCTAATTGCACAGACACTATAGGAAGAGAGCTGAACTGGATGATGTCAACACTGAATCACCATTGAACTGACTTTAACTGGAAAAATTACTTGTTAATGTGCTCTTGCATTATTGACAAACTATTTTCCTGTTTGACTCTGTAAAGCTGCTTTGACACAATCAGTATTGTATAAAGCACTATGTAAATAAAGGTAACTTGATTTGATTTTATATACTGTAACACCTGGTTCAATTGCGAGTTTTTTTTTTTTTTTTTACTTCCATCTCATTTTAAAGATGTAATTGTGAACAGTAATAATATTTGTAAATGTTTGTTTGCTAACATTTTGTTTAGCTTGTTCAGTTTTTTCTAAGGTTAAACTGAATTTTTGCAGTCATTACAGATGTAATGTTTGTCAACTGGAGCTTTAAAGGGATAGTACACCCACAAATGAAAATCTGCTGTTTATTTACTGACCCTTAGGCCATCCAAGATGTATGTGACTTTTTTGTTCATTCCTGTATGTTTAGTTTGTATGAACATTTTTATAAATGGAGATTGTTATTTTAAAAAAAGGCTAGTATGTGTTGCAAAGTGTGTGTTTTTAGTGATTGATAAACACCATTTTTTAATATATTTCATAAAAATATGTTTATGTAGTTCCCCAGCAATTTCTTATGATGCCCAAATAATAAATCTTAGTTGAGGTAACATAAAAAACACATAGAGTAAACTGTTAAATTTTAACTTGCTGTAGTCTTCTAAATGTTTGACCAATTAAAACATTTTACTTGAATGGACTATAAAACTAGTTCACTAAAGGTTGAGCCAACTAAAAAAATAACAATTCAGATAACACTTTGAAGTCAGAAATTGACTATTCGTAAAATTTATGTGGAACTAGTTACTAAATAATAATTAGTTGAAACCGCTTGAATTTATTATTATTTTTTTTACAGTGTATACCCTTCAGTGAGCGTCAATTGCGGAAGAGTGAACCCAATGTAATTTTACAATATTATTACTGTTATTGTGTCACGGAATCTAGTTTTAAGAAATATTTAGGTGACAATGTAGTTGTTTAGAGCTAAAATATGCAAATTATATAAAGATAGGGCCTATTTGACAGTTTGTTTTAGGGCAAAGTTAAGTTTCATATCTTTTTATTTTTATGTAATTAAATCCTGTACTAACTAGAGTTCTGCTTTTCTACTTTTGACTGAATTGTTTGCTCAATTTTATTTTCTATTGTACAAATGTATACTTTTACAATGGCTATTGTTGTTCATTTATGTATTATTGTTCAATGAATAATAATTATATATAACTAATATGCCACATTTGGTATTGAGAAAGGGTCTGTTAATGATTATGATTTAGTCTCCAAAGAAAGTTACATGGTTACACTTTATTTTGATAGTCTTAATGCTTAGTGTAGACTAAGTATGTGTGTTAGACAGAGATGGAAACTCGAGTCTGCGACTTGGAATCGAGTCGCACTTAAGTCGCATAAATAAAGACTTGGGACTTGACTTGGACTCGTGAACAGCTGACTCGAGACTTGACTTGGACTCGTGACTTGTGAGACTCATAAAAAATGCAAGTCATTTGGTATGGGAGTTTATATGAATGAATCTCTGAGGGGAACTGGCTGTCTTTAGAAAAGTTTAGATGGTATTTTCTTTTCATCTTGCCTCTGTATAATTCATATTAAAGTAGTGTTCATAACCGCAGCGCTGCTTTGTTTACAGCGGCAACCAAGGAAACGATGTTTAATTGCTGTTCAAGCGCCACCTGCTAGCAGAGAGTGAATTTGCTTTCTAATTCAGCCTGTCTGCTGTTTTGTTTTGTGCCGATGTTTTATGTAGAATAGTTTCACAAAACTAAAACTTTCGAAATTATACAATCCAATTTAGATTAAAAACTGCTCATGCTGCATGTATGCAGCCTATTTATTTGGATTGGGTTGTGTTTAAAATACAGTGGCTGCTTCTAATTTTAAATTGAAAAAGAGCACAGACAAAGCCTTAGTTTGTTTATATGAGATTTCTTTCATTTGTGTTATTTATTTGATTGATTTTTTTATTTTTTTTATTTCAATTTAGTTTTGTTGTTTGACACATTTCAATTTTACAAAGAAATGTGCAGCATTTTGTCTGACAATAAATTGACACCTTTTCATTTCTAATTTGTCTTAAACTTTGTTGAAGTTTTTTTTCTGAGAAAATCATATTGTGAAATCAGTATTTCAAAACGGATTTAGCCTCAATTACTAGCTGAAAGAACTGTTGCTAATAAATAGAACAAAGACTTGGGACGTGACTTGGACTCCAACTCAAAGACTTAAGACTTGACTTGGACTTGGACCTCAGAGACTTGTGAACATGTCTGGTGTTAGATAAATAAGTGTATAATTGTATAATAGTGTGTGTTCCACAATTATTGTCAGGTGTTCATGAGATGGATTTCCTGAGGGAAGAAACTGCTTCTGTGACTGGCCGTTCTGTTGCTCAGAGCTCTGTAGCGTCGACCAGACGGCAGCAGTTCAAAGACGGAGTGTGCTGGATGTGAGGGGTCCAGAGTGATTTTACCTGCCCTTTTGCTCACTCTGGATGAGTACAGTTCTAGGAGAGTGGGGAGGGTTGTACCAGCGATTCGCTCAGCAGTCCGGACTACCCTCTGTAGTCTTCTGAGGTCAGATTTGGTAGCTGAGATGAACCAGACAGTTATTGAAGTGCAGAGGACGGATTCAATGATGGCGGAGTAGAACTGTTTCAGCAGCTCCTGTGGCAGGTTGAATTTCCACAGCTGACGAAGGAAGTACAACCTCTGCTGGGCCTTTTTAACAATGGAGTCTATGTGAATGTCCCACTTCAGGTTCTGGGAGATGGTGGTGCCCAGGAACCTGAATGACTCCACTGTTGTTACAGTGCTGTTCATGATGGTGAGTGGGGGGAGTGCAGGGGGGTTTCTCCTGAAGTCCACGATCATCTCCACTGTTTTGAGCATGTTGAACTCCAGGTTGTTAAGACTGCACCAGACAGCCAGCTCCTTAACCTCCTGTCTGTAAGCAGACTTGTCACCGTCCTGAATGAGGCCGATAAGTGTGGTGTCATCTGCAAACTTCAGGAGCTTGACAGAGGGGTCTTTAGATGTGCAGTTGTTGGTGTAGAGGGAGAAGAGCAGTGGGGAGAAGACGCAACCCTGGGGGGCACCAGTGCTGATCGTATGGGTGTTGTCCTCTTTGCCACTCTGATCTCCTTTTCCAGTGTGTATTTGGCCTGTTTATACAAGACTTTGTCCCCCTTCCTGTAAGCATCTTCGTTGGCCTGACGAAGCTGTCTGAGTTCTGCAGTGAACCACGGTTTGTCGTTGTTGTAGGTTAAATGAGTCCTGGTAGGAATGCACATATCCTCGCAGAAACTGATATAAAATGTTACAGTCTCTGTGAGCTCGTCCAGATTGGTGGCAGCAGATTCAAAAACAGTCCAATCAGTGAGGTGGAAACAGGCTTGTAAATCCCACTATGCTTCATTAGTCCATCTTTTAACAGTCCTTAAAACAGGTTTAGCTGATTTCAGTTTCTGCCTGTAGGTCGGTATAAGATGAACCAAACAGTGATCAGAAAGTCCTAAAGCTGCCCATAGAACAGAGTGATATGCCTCCTTTATTGTTGTGTAACAGTGATCCAATATATTACTGTCTCTGATGGGACATGTGATGTGCTGTCTGTATTTTGACAGTTCACAGGAGAGATTTTCTTTATTAAAGTCCCCTAGAATAATTAAAACAGAGTCCGGGTGTTGTTGCTCAGTCTCTGTGATCAGATCATCCAGTTTCTGTAAAGCTGAGCTCATGTGCGCTTGTGGTGGAATGTAAACACTCACGAGATTTAACGAGCAAAACTCCTGCTGCGAGTAGAAAGGCTTGCAGTTAATGAAGAGCACTTCTAGATCTGAACAGCACATCTTCTTTAACACTGTTACATCTGTACACCACCTTTCGTTGATGTAAAAGCATGTCCCGCCGCCACGCGATTTCCCCGTTGATTCTGTGTCGCGGTCCGCTCTAAACAGCTGAAAGCTTGGCAGACTTAATGCGCTGTCTGGAATGGCATCGTTCAGCCAGGTTTCCGTGAAACACTGAGCAGCAGAGTTTGTAAAATCCTTATTTGTCCGGGAGAGCAGAAGGAGTTCTTCCGTTTTGTTGGGTAGGGAGTGGAGATTCGCCAGATGGATGCTAGGCAGCGTTGTCCGAAATCCTCGCTGTCTGAGCTTCACGAGCGCACCGGCTCGCTTCCCCCATCTGCACGTCCTGAAGGTATTTAGTATTTTAATTACCATATTTTAACATTAGTAATTGATAAATAATTATCAAATAATTCTGTAGGACCTATTTTTAACCTCAAACAGTAAACCTATTCTAAAGTGAAAATATAGTGAACCCTTTAGTAATTAAAAAAAAATTATCAGATAATTCCTCAGGAATTACTTAGAACCTGAAACAGTATTCTAAAGTGAACCTATTAGTAAATGATAATTACTACATCATTTTGACTCAAATCAAACTTACACTCTAAAGAAATCTATAAAAGTAATCATAAACTTTGTAAAATACACGACACAACTTGATCTTTATTTCAGATGAGAACATTTCTTAATACAGCATATTTCATTCCATTTTAACATGTATACTGCCCACATTTAAACTAATTTAACAAACGTTTTATAATCAAAAGTTTGAAATAATCAAAACATTTAAAAGCAATTCAAGTGTAATCAACTGGTCTCCTGTTTCCTCGGTAGCGGTGCTGGATCTCGTGTGGGAGCCTGGCTCAGGGAAACTGCAGACCACCGCTCTGCGTTTCACTCATAGCTGCAATATGCTGTGACTGACTCCGTAACCTGTCCATAAACAAACAGGGTATAGCTCTGAGAACATATTTTAACATCCAAAGCATTTAGATTTAGTATCTTTAAAAATAAAATAATTTGTTTTATGCAAACAATCAGACATTTCCATCACGTGAAATGGAATAGCCATGTGCAACTGACATTGCCTACCTGTTGTTTTGCTTAACATAAATTGATTTACAGCACAGTAATGATTTTATAGATTAAATAAAATGTACACAAACCTGTATTTCGCCAAAAAAATGCACCAATTCAGCGGTACTGCAACTTCCCTCTCCTGAAGAGGATGAAATAATGCCAACACAACACAAAAACTACACAAGACTAAAAAACTAAAATAACACATATGACCCAACAGCTTCATCCCAGTGTTTTGGTAAATAAATAAATAAATGAATAAATAAATAAACAAACCACCATTTTACAAAGTTTACTGTATCTGTAGTAAGTTGGATAGTTATGGCAAGACAGTGGAGTTGGGGTTCCTTTCCGAAGCAGATTTCCAACAGAACATGTGCACAAAGCAATTATTTACCATACAGGCAAAAACGAATGTACAATTATAGTAATGAGTACCTTTGGGTGTGCAGCAAACAAAATGCACGTTTCATTTTCATTATAGGCTAATAATAGTAGTAGTGGACTGTAACAAAGTTGTTACTGTAGTAGTACTTTGTACTTGTCCTTTTACTCAAGTAATTTTGAAAATGAATAGGCCTACTTATAATTTTACTGGAGTAATATTTTATTGGGGTATCTGTACTTTTACTCAAGTACTTGATTTGTGGGGCACAGCCTGATTGTTAAAGTGACTATTTGCATATATCTGTTCAGTAGTAGTTATTTCATAGTTCTTTTTCTTGAACCTTAACTAGTAGATAATTAATAGTTCTTCAGGATAGTTACAATAGTTCTTCAGGAGGTATGACAGAATACATTAGTTAATGGTTAGCTAACTGTTACTTAACACAATCATACATTTACATTTACATTTAGTCATTTTGCAGACGCTTTTATCCAAAGTGACTTACAATTGGGGAATACATAAAGCGATTCATCTTGAAGAGGCAATCAGACAGACGAAGTGCTTGCGACACCAAGTCTCAGGCATTGTTCAAATAATTACAAAATACCAAAGGAAGGAATAAGTAAAGAGAATTTTTTTTTTTTTTTTTAAGTTTAGGATGAAGTCAAGTGCTGTCGAAAGAGATGAGTTTTCAGTTGTTGCTTGAAGATTGACAGGGATGCAGCATTCCGGATAGGGGTGGGAAGATCATTCCACCAGCCAGAAATGATGAACGAGAATGTTCTGGAGAGTGATTTTGAGCCTCTCTGTGATGGTACCACGAGGCGTCGCTCACTAGCAGATCTCAGATTTCTGGAGGGGATGTAGTTTGTTAATAGAGAGTGCAAGTATACGGGTGCTGAGCCAGTGGTTGTTCTATATGCAAGCATCAGTGTCTTGAACTTGATGCGAGCCGCGACTGGTAGCCAGTGCAGGGAGATAAAGAGAGGTGTAACATGGGCTCTTTTGGGCTCGTTGAAGACCAGTCGTGCCGCTGCATTCTGAATCATTTGTAGAGGTTTGACTGTGTTTGACGGAAGTCCAGCCAGAAGAGCATTGCAATAGTCCAGCCTAGAAATGACAAGGGCCTGGACAAGAAGTTGTGCAGCATGCTCTGTCAGAAAGGGCCTGATCTTTCTGATGTTGTATAGTGCGAACCTGCAAGATCGAGCAGTCTTTGCAATGTGGTCTTTGAAGGTCAGCTGATCATCAAAGATTACACCAAGATTTCTGGCATATCCACCATTCCATCATAAAATTGTATTACACACTGATTAGTTAACACATCTACCTTAGTAGTTAACAGTAGTGAGTTAAGTATTAATGAATAATTACCAGTTAGTTCTTCAATAATTCCTTATTAGTTATGCAGTAAGTAAGAAAAAGTATTCTAAAGTGTTCCCGAATGTCTAAAGTGGACAATCAAAATAAAGTGTTATCAGTTACATTATTAGAACGGTCTTTATGAGTGAGTCGCAATGACTTTTATATTGAAAGGGACTGAAACAAGGACATTATTATTACTTTAAACAACCTTATAAGATGCAACCAAGGACGCAACTGACAAATGCATTGACTTTCTTATAAAACGTTTAGACCTTTCTTATAAAAGCTGAAACCATCATAAATACAAAGAGTGGTATTTGTAAGATTTGTTAGGACTTTAAAATTATTTTTCTTTTCTTTTTTTAAAAGACTCGTATTTGTCATTGACCCTAATATCAGGAAATATCACTTGAGATTGTGATAAAGCAAAATATCTCATCTCACTTTCAGAAACAACGAGACAAGCATCAAAGAGAAAAAGTGTCCCATCACTTATTCTCCCAGTAGGATCTTTACATTGCAGAAAGTCTCTAGATGGCTGAAATGTCATTTTACACTTCTGCAGTCTAACTCGGCATTTCAATTTACAATGACTGAAGCAGCTGAGGGCTTTTTCAGGTTGTCCGCGGCGTACTTGCCATGCATGTCATGTCAAAATGCAGCAAGTCTTTTTTATATATATATTTATTTTTGATTTTCTTGTTGTGAAGGTGAATGCAAGCAGGTGGTAGAGGGGTCTGTAACTGTACTCTTCTGTCATGTCAAGCATATCCATCATTCCATGAGATTCCGATCTGGAAGCATGTGTAGCTCACTTTGAACATCAGGCATTGTGCGTATGGTGTGAGTCAACAGGGTCTCTACTTGTCATGTTTTATACCAGATAGCAGCTCTGACGGTGGCACTTTAATATCTTCACACAACCATATGTATTATCTGTTTCCATTAGTAATTCCTGCTAAATTCTTATTCACACGAGGAGGCCTTGACATCCTCCTAAAGACTTAGGATATAGTCATGGATCATGACTCAGATTTTCTTTCTCTTTGGTGTGTGTCTGTGCGCATACAAAACACAATCTTAGTGATACTGCAGTGGAGAGACTAGGATAAACACATCAACTGCTTTTCTGTTGTTGTTGTTGTTGTTTAGTAACTCCACTTGGAGGAAGATTCATGCATTCTATTATCGGAGAGGTGAGGACGTTCAAAGATGCGGGAAATTTTTCAAATCACACGGTTCTGTATCTGTAAAAAAGAACGTGGAGAAATAAATAAATTGGAATAGGAATGAATGAATGAGTTGTAATCTTGTTCATTTTTTGGTTCTTCTCTCTTCGTTTCTCTCGCTTTCTGACTACTGATGTGTGCAAATTATAATGTAATGTGTGTTTATATGTTTGCTGGAAAACATTCGATCTAAAAACTGCTTGCATGAAGGAACTGCCAGCAGACGTGATTAGATTATTCATTCACAGAGCATCTCGAAACAAATTAAAATGTATATTCATTCTTCTCTTCAGAATTAAGAGGAGCACTCCATGCTATGGCTACATTGTATGTTTGTTGAGTCTCAGTTTTCACCATTTCTATGCTGTATATGAAGTAGCTAAGTTCAAGGTCAAATACATTTGCATATGACTGCTTCCAATAGTTATACATGCTTTTTACTTCTAACCATTACTTCCTCTATCCATAATATTGCTTGCAGTGAAAAAAGTCATCTCGTCTGAAATATGCACAGATCAAGCATTGTTCACAGTCAAAAACATTTCTAAACAAACGATGTACAGTATGTTGAATGATTTTAATAATCACTGATGCTGTCTACACTGGATACAGTATACAGATCACTGTTCAATTTGTGACATAGTCCACAAGCTTGAGTCTGCCGACAAAAGGACAAATGGAAGAGTAGAACATTTGCTTTGATCCGGTCTTGATTAAACAATCTGTTTGTGTCTTTGTACAGACTTTGTGCATATTTTTGAATAGTACAGTAAATAAAAAGCAAATTACAATGTCATGTAAGACATGCATTATTTCTCTGCATTATTTAATTTGTATCTCAAACCTGTTACACAGCTCTGTTTGATCTTTGGATGAAGTGATTGGATGGCACATTAAAATCACCCTTGAGTATTCATATTTCCCTCTCCTATTATCACTTGTACAACAATAGCTATGAAAAGTTTGTTGACCATCTTAATTTTAGAGCCTGCAGCCTGCTCTATGATAAGACCTAAATAGTGGCAGTACAAGCAGAGAAAGTGGCATGATAATGTCATAAAGCACTCTCAAATACAATTTAAAACCCTCTTTGGGTATCCTGAGAGGTTTTTAAAGCAATGATATTGATATTACTGCAACTTGACCTCATTCTTTAATCAATAACCAATATGTTTATACCCTTTCAAAAATGACTGATATGAAATTCATCGTCATATTTCACAAGAAAGTTATTACCAGCTAGTTTTACTTTGTGTTTATCTAGCATTGACACAAAGCTCAGTGGAGGGCGGCCGTGGTGGCAGATTAGCTATCCGAAGCATATTCGTGATAATCTCAACAGGTGTCATAACATGCTACCATGGACAAAGATCAACCAGCATCACTGAGCAGAGTTACACTGAAAATGACAACGGGGACGGTATAGCGGTCTGGCCATCTGGAGGTGTGTGACAATCCCTGCCGGGATGATCCACCTGTGGGACGCTGGTGTATTACATGTATTTACATATTTAATCCTGGCTCATCCAGTCTGACTGCTTCTGCTAAATAATTCAGGCAATAATTGAGTAGGAGAGAATGTCGATAAATCTGAGGTCCAACTGTCACTGGACACAAACCCTGTGATTCATTTATAAGTTTAGCTGTATATCATCAGCCAAACTCATTTATTCACATTCAGAATAAGGTATTAGTAAGAAAACAAGGAAGAAGAGAATGACTGTAGAAAGATTGGGCTATTATTTAAGATGTCTAGACTTTCTTTTCTTTATTCTGGTGTCGAATAAGAGTCCAAGACACTAAATTAATTTGAAAAGTATCAAAAATAAATGATGAAAAGATTGTGAAAAATTTCTACTTTTAATGTGACTTTCATGTAAAAAAAAAAAAAAAGGAAAGAGAAAGTTCTGTTCTATTAGTTTTAATAAAAATACAATTTCCTGCTACCCACCTGTTTTACAATAAGCACATTCAGTTCAGACCAAATCATAGCTGCAAGGAAATAGACGACTCAAATAATATCAGTATTCTAAGAGCTAACTAGGCTTCTAACTCTAAAACACAATATCAGCAGCAGACACCATTATTATTGTATTTATTTCAAGTAAAACTCCATATTTGTCATTAATAATCCACAATTTATAGCCTGTTCTTGGTAAATGAGAAAATATTTACCTCAATGTTTCTGATGCTACATTGCTTTGTTCAGATAAGACTGACATGGTTTCGTGCAGAAGTGCTAATTTAATTTATTAGTAGTTATGCCAGAACTTTAAATGAAATATGCATTTTGTTGGTCAAAGTCAAGGGAACACATCTTTCTTTTTACACAGTTTTTTTGGCTTTCTGTCACATCATTGACTGCATTGTATGCTTTTCACGTCCTGCTGTAAACTAGTCCCCCCAAAACCTTATTCTATTATATATTTATTTTCTGTTCACACAGTACAGTCTTGCCTCTATTTGACAGGGTGTAATGAAGTGAAGCCTTCCCTTTGACAAGACCTTACTAGTTTATATATTTATTTTCATACCTTTTTTTTTTTTTTTGCTGTGAAACTGCAATGTCGGCATGACACTGACAACTTTTGAATTAAGTTGCATTGATCTTTTTTGGGTTGGTGTACTCTGGGTGAAGGCAGAATCTATGCAGATGTCTTATACAGTATGAATTTAAAGGAATACTCCACACAAAACAGAAAACTATTTTTATTTTGTGTATGTTCTTCTGTGGAACACACCATGAAAAAAAATTGCATTTTTCCCGAACAGTTAAAGGCCGAATGGGGATTGATACTTCAGGATAAAAAATTATCATAAAACTGGTTCATACGACTTCAAAAGCCATTAAATCTGTAATAAAAAAAAAAAAAGAAACATGAACTTGCTTCTGTATAAATCTTAGAACAAAAACAAACAAACTAAATTGTAGCTTTTAAAATTCACTGGGAAAGTTCATTTATAAAAGGATTTGGACAATGATTTACACAGAAATTTGCTCTGCTTGTGTTTCATGAGTTAAGTCTCATTGTGTATCTCTATTCTCCTGGTATGTTTGGTATCTTGAATTTGCATACCATGTCCCAATTTGCATACTACTTCTTGGGCCGGTTGCATAAAAGGTTTAGACTAGTTTTAAAAGTTAGTCATCTATATTTATTTTATTATCATTATTTTTTTTTCTTTGAGACTGGCCATAATAATTTAAATTCAGTTACATGAAATTGTTAAATCGAAAAAATAAGACTGATTTTTAGGCTTATTTTTTATTTATTTATTTTTTCTTCTCATTTTATACATTTTATTTTATGTTGATATAATATGAGGTTTGCGATTTTTAAACACATATTTAAAATATAAATAAATAGTTCATAATTGGAAGTAGCAAGGCCATTTTTAAACTATTATTAATATTATATAAAAATAAATGTAATTATGTTTTAAGATTTTTTTAACAGTTGGATGACTGAACATACATTTGATGCTTTAAAAATATGTTTTCTTATTTAGAAAACAATGCTTTACAGAAGTAGTAGGACATTTTTGTTGTGATGATTTTTTATTCATTTATTTTTTCACCAGAGTAACTTTTGATATTGACATGGACATGGAAAAGATAAAGACGGTAGTATCACCCATGCCTGTACGTTTATTTCTAATCCCTTCAAAAATGGCACCTCGCAGCAGTTAAACATTGAATGCTATTTGTGAGCATTCCTTACTGTTTGTATTTTGTGAACAGCAGGGGCCGGATATTTTGTGGTCATGTCTGTTTTGCTCTGGTGGTCAGGACACAGTGACCTGCTGTTGTCTCTTGTCAGTATGTGTAGGTAGAGGGCTGTGCCTTTGATTGCTTATATAAGAACTGTGATGCTTTGCTTAAGAAAAAAAAAAAAAAAAAAAAAATAATATGACTAAAATCTGACATAAAATCCCAACCATTTAAAATAAAAAAAAAAAAAAAATGTGACATTGTCTAATGTGCCATTACAGTGAAATGTAATGATAGACAATTAAAATGACAATAAAAAAGACTAGCTCAGTGAAAATGACAGTTCATTATTCACCCTTCTTGCACCTGTATGACATCTTCCTTAGAACACAAAATGCGTTAAATATAATGCAGTCGTATTATATAATATAACAATATGTATTACACTATACATTGTTTTATAGATATAGGGAACACTCTAATGCTTCTTTCATGGTGTTTTGCTGAAGCTTGAAAGTTTCTGTTCCTATTCATTCATTTTCTTATTCCTATTCTTTTGTGTTCCATTGAAGAAAGCACATCCGTTGTGGTTGGAATGATCGGAGGAAAATATCCTTTTCTGGGTGAACTATTCCTTCAAGTCATTACTACAGCAGATTTATCAGATATTTTCTACACTGCCTGAACAAATGGATCAGATTTCATCACTTATAAAATGACCAATGAACAGATTTATGTGCAGTGTGACCGAAGCCTGAGGGCCCTTGGCTGCTTTAATGTTTCCTGGGCTGTGACGGCCACTGGGTGGAGCTGTCTCTCTGCCACACACACACACACACACACACACACACACACACATACACACAAAAACAAACATCTAAAGAGACAGTCGTTTCTGTCTTTTTCTCCATTTGCTTGCGTCAGTTACACTGTCATACACACACACTTACTTATGTTACTGAAAAATCTGCGCTGCTTTCCCTGAATTATCCCTTTACCACCTGCAGAATGTGCCGGAGAATGTGTGAAAATCCTCTGTGATGTTCAGCGGTGCCTGTTAGCTATCACACCTTCTGACAGGACAGCTTCCTTGGCCTCAGACAGTTTCTCTTGGCCCTTTTCCACGGTTTTACCGTAATATATGAGTAGGAGGTTTTTACTGTTGTGGTGAAGAACATCGCCTCAGTCTTATCTAACAGACCCGAGTCTCTGAGTCATTGTCTTGTGTAAATCACACCGTGAAAACAGTGCTCTGCCTAGTACACGGTTCCCTATGGAATTATCCTTGCTATTATACTGACACCTGGGAGGCGCACAGCAATTTTGAGAAACAGCGATTTTAGATCTTCTTCAGCTTTGCTGGCAGAGTAACCTCCACACAATGGAAATGATTGAAGTAAAAAGGCAAATGTGTTTCAGGATGTCATTTCTGCGATGTGTATATCACACTGAGGTGAATGCTTCTAATCTGAGATGAGATTTCTCGCTTTGGAAAATGATCTTCACTTGACCTTCAGATTCAGATTGTCTTCTGCTTATGTGATTTGGATGCAGAACGCCATTACACAGTGTGCACAATTAAAATAATTCACTGCTTACATCTTTTCCTTTCACATTTCCTTCTGTGCAGGCTGCTATCAAGTCTGCTACCTTAAAACATAACTAACTTTAAATGCTATAAATGAGTAGCTGATGATAATTAAATGCATTTTATTCTTAATAATTCTTAATAATCTTAAAGTTTTTATTGGGTCGAAGTATCTTTTTATTTTTAAGAGATTCACAGGCATTTTCATTTATTTGTCACCACCACATGGGTGCAATGCATTTTAGAGTAAAATATGAGCACTTTCTGAGCTTTGCTGCTGGACAGTATTTACATCAGACAGCTTGTTTGCATTATGTGGTGTTGGTTTTATTCTGCTTTCTCGGGATGATAACAGAGTAGAAACTCTTGGTGATTGTTGGGGTCGGTGAGATATTTTAGATATTTTTATATGTATTCATTATGTTTTTGAAAGAAGTCTCTTAAGGCTGAAATAATTTGATAATAAAATTATTATTTTTTGTGAAATATTATTTCAATTTAAAGTAACTTTTCTATTTTAATAAATCTATATTAATATAAAATGTAATATATTCCTGTGATGCAAAGCTCAATTTTCAGCAGCAGTCTCCACAAGATTCTTCAGAAATTATTCTAATGTGCTGATATGCTAATATGCTCAAGAACCATTTCTTATCATTTTCAATGCTGAAAATAGCTGTGCTACTCAATATTTTTGGAGGAAACCATGACATATTTTACAGGACTATAAAGTTCAAAAGACCAGTATTTATTTAAAATATAAACATTTTAAAATATAATAAATGTCTTTACTGTCACTTTTGAACAACATTTATGTTAAATATAATGAAATAGAATTGTTCATCATTTAGATTTATAGTACTGTACAGAACTATATTAATATTTTGTCAGATAATGATAAACTGTTAATTAGTTTATGTTATTGCCAATAACCAATAAATGGCTGCTATTAAAATTCTGTATTTTTTCTACATAATTAAAACAACAACAACAACAACAACAAAAACGGCAGCATGCAAAATAGATGTTTATTTTGAGATTTACTAAAAATTACATGTAATGTTGTTATTAAATGATTAGTGTTTTCAAATTAATGGACAGTTAACTGTAAGTGACTGCAAAGGTAATATAAATATAACCTTTCTCCACATCATGCTATGAGCTGGAGCAGTGGCCCAGTATCATGTTCAAACAGGCATCTGTAGCTTTTGGCTATGACCATAATCATAATAATTGAATAGAAGTTATTTAACACTTGTGTTTTGTCTGCATTAACAAGTAATCTAATTACTTATGCATCTCCATATTTCAACTTATTGAAGTTTTATTACACTCTTCTTAATTCATGTGTGTGTGTGTGTGTGTGTGTGTGTGTGTGTGTGTGTGTCACCCTGGTTTGCTACAAGACTGAGATCAGTGTGATTAAAAATTCCTTTCCATTTCACTTTGTAAATGTCACCCAGGCAACACTGAAACATTTGCTTTTTTTGCCTCCATTTTCAGAAGCATGTAAAAAGCGAACTGCTATAAAATTATTTTAATTACAAACTTGACAGAAAGCCAGCATTTTTGTGAGAAGTGTTTTTAAATAAATAAATTCCTGCAATTCAAATATGCGTGATCTTTCACTTCCGAAAGGGCAAAATGCACCAGCGTCGCTCTTTCTGCACCTCACCTGAGAATAATACTAATATGTGCAAGATTGTTTCTGAGAACAAAATAAAAGAAGCCATTATGTGCATTCTGTTATATTATCTGTTATACAGCTGATCTGCCTATATATGTGAGTGAGTCATTGCTGTTTGAATGGTCACAGAGGGTATGTGAGGGACTGTTTGTGCTTTTTAATCAAGTGTATGAGCATTTTCTTGTGTTATTGTTTCTGTAGTCCTATCTCTCAGGACTGTGTTGTTTATTTCTTCTCTTCTTCAGGATAATTATAAATCTGAGGTACAAATATGAAATCGCTTTTCAGCTTCTTCCGTCACATACAAAATTCCTTTTTTTCACATTCATTATAGACTACACAAACTGGTTTATCTACCCCCTCAATGTTATACACACATTGCTGATGCAATTTACCTTTCCTTAATACAGCTTTTTTCAGTACTGTGTGGAAACCTAATAATTTTGGACCTTGAGAAATACCAGAGCTACTACAAGCATAAAGAATGTTGGTATTCTGCTAACGATTCTGTTTCAGATTCCTTTGGACATAAAATTTTGTCACCCAGTATTGATGCATTTGCCATATCTTGCTTTAACTATCACTGGATGCTGCCTTGTTAATACAAAGAAAGCACTGGCAGATCTGGTTTCTCGCCAACATGTAGGCGTTACGAAAGTGCCAAAGAGAAGCAAGATATACAAATACACATTAAAGGTAATTAGAGTAATTACATAGAAGCTAATGGAAGCTAATCTTACAGAGGAACCCCTTATTTCCACACATTTATCTGAAAACAAATATTTTATATATTTTCTTGGTGGCTGCGGTGTATTTTTGGATGCACTGTTGTACAAGATACTTTGAGGATGATTTTGATAATTGCCCCTCCAATGGTCTGCTAATAACCTGACAACGATTTATTAATAAATTGGAAATAAATTATTAATATTTATTTATTATTATTTATTTATTTTTTGCTCTTTTGAAAAGTTTCGGGTACTGATGATAATGGTGAAAATGATCCCCATTAACATGTGAAAACAACAACAAATGCTTCATTATGCATGCCAGGCAAGTAGTTGGCAAAGTCACTTTGTAAAGAAACATGGTAACACTTTCTATGAAGCCCGTATTTATAATACATTATAAGATTATTCTTAAGGCATTATAATGAATTCATTATGCATTATAAAAAAAAAAACCTAAAAAAAAAACTTAATGTGTTATAAAATCTCATGAATAATCATAAAAACAATTATAATACATTATAGTACTTACGTATTTGTGGTTATAACTTTTAAGAGTATGATTATTTATAACACACAATGAACACCATATTAAATCTACTTCATTTATAATGGGCTATATCATAGCTTGACATTGTTTATTTAAGATCTGCACAGTACCTTACTACATCTCTCGAGTGCAATGTTAATATATACACTGTAAAAAAAAATTCTGTAAAATTTACGAAAAATAACAAAAAAAACGGCAGATGTGGTTGCCAGAATTCTACCGTAAAAAATATGGTAGCAACATTTTAGGTTTTACGGTTTTAACTTAAATTTACAGGTAAATACCGTAATTTCATTAACTGATATAATATTAATATACCAACCTATTGAAGTACTGAAATCTATTTTGTACCTGTGTAAATACACTGATAACCACCAAATGCAGGTGGTGATGAGAAAGTCACCTGATGAACCAAAGCCCATCACAAGCAGCTTTTAAATAATAATATATATATAGTACATAACAAAACAAAGTGTTGGCATACAGTATATTCAGCAGACACCCTACTAATACTCTCATGACTGCTAGTTGACATGTAGTTGCAGAGTTACTTATCAACAGCTGTCTAAAGGGTGCCATCAAAATAATCAAACTGATATTATTAAAAAAAAAATAAAATAAAAATAGGTAACACTTTATTTTGATGGTCCCTTTTGAACATTCTGTTGAGACTAAGTAATGTTGCAACTACATGTCAACAAACTCTCATAAGAGTATTAGTAGACTGTTTGCTTCATATCTACTAACTCCTTATTGTGTTGGTCTCCCAACAGATATTCTACTGACTATAAGTAACTTTGCAAGAACGTGTCAACTTAATCTAACCCTACCAGTCAACTAATACACTACTAACACTCTAATGAGAGTTAGTAGAAATGTAGGTGCAACATTACTTATAGTCAATAGAATGTGTTAAATTCATCCATCAAAATAAAGTGAAACCAATTAACTTAACAGAAACTAATCCAGCATACCATGTTTTCTCATCTAAATGATCATCTTGCAAGTCATGTAACTTATTGGCTTATGAGATCAACAGAGTCATTCAGCATCCGTTATGTCTCAGACAGCAGCTACATTGCTGGTCTTTCATTCATCCATCAGTTGCAGATGTAAGCTTGCAAGATAAGAGATTAGTTGCTTAAAGTTTGATCTGCTAATTTATCGCCCCTCCTCCCAAACCAATTACAGGCTCAGATTTGCAACAGAATTACTTAATTACTTGATTAGAGTGGATGTTGAGTTAATTGGATGGTGGAGTCCTTGTAACAATGAAGTGAGTGACAAATTAGGGTTCAATTATGTCTAATGCATGGCTGTATGTTCTATTTCAAGGACTTTAATCAAAGCAGTACTAAACAACCAATCCTTAAAGGAAACAGCTGTTGCACTGTGCGCACAAGTCATACTAATTTTCACATTGTCACGTCTTGGTGCCTGAGACAGTTGAAAGATTTCTGGTGCTGGAGAAGCTGCCCAAGTAAACATCCACCCAACCTTCCATCCATCCATCCATCCATCCAACCAACCGCCCACCCACCTGTCCGTCCGTCCGTCCGTCCGTCCATCCATCCATCCATCTATCCATCCGTCCATCCATCCACCCATCCACCCATCCATCCATCCATCCATCCGTCCATCCACCTTTTTAAGCACTTTTTTATTCTTTAGAGATTACTTTGGATACAGGGAACTCTAATATGGTGATTTGGTGTGAAAAATATTTAAATAAACCGTAAAAATGTATGAAAAAAACTCCTGTTGCCTGCGTTCCTACCATGACGGGGCAACACTTTGTATTCGAAACAGACACAATTTCAATGGAAATCATTCAAACTCTATACATTTTCAAACATAGCATGCTGTGATGAATTTATCTGGAGAAACTTCAACTGTAGCTTTGCTCGAGGGCATTTGTAATGTCACAGAGCTTGAAAGTCAAAGTATCATTTTGGTATCCGTCTTTGCAACATTGTTGAATCTAGGTCAGAAACTGCGATTCATTAAAGTAAAAAAAAAAAAACTATGTATTTAATACTCTTTATGACATGCCTCCCATTGAATAGCGTTTCTTATCATTTTTATCCCACCAAGACTCTTTATTCATGTCCCTCGTTACCAGTGCCATTTATGGACAGCCTGTTCTCATTTCGTACTCATTAAAGTCTTCACCCTCTGAGGTAATAGAATGATTCAGACAGGCGAGCACTGATCTGTAGCTTGTTGGGCCTGTCGCCGCTGGTCTAAGTGCTCTTTGCTGAGATTTTCGTTGATGGCAAAGTAGGAATGCTGGCTGACGAAGAAGGAAGCAGAGCTTTTTAATGCTTAAACATCCAAGGAACTTGTCTCATTCATTCTTATTCTCCAGCTGCCACAGTAAGCCACATTAGTGCATGATGAAGAATTGTGATACTGGAAGGTGGTTGGGCTTCCCACCGGGCAGCGAGTGTTGAGGTGAGTCGAGCTGAACAGGGCTAATGCTACTGCCTGCTGCCCAGCAGTGAGGCCTCTCAGTGGGATACAACTCTACGGTCAAGCATGACTGGAGAAAAGACAGGCCATAACATGTGCACCTAACAAATGTGTAAACGTGCTTGAGCACATGTGCACACACACAAACACAACACACTCAGATCCTTAAGGGTTTCCTGTTTCCTCACTGTTGTTTCTGCTATGATGCTTTATTAATATTAATCAAGACAATACAGGCTTTAGGTTTTAGGGGAAACTTGACTGTAACCAACATATGTGAGAAAATATATATTTTAAAGCTCTTTATACTGTATTACATTTTTTAAAACATAACTAAAAGAAAAAAAAAAAGTAATATTTAATTTTTTTCCAGGTTTTTTTTTATTATTATTTTTTTTATTCAAAAAAATAACTAACTAAATAATAATAATAAAAAATGTGACCCTGGACCACAAAACCAGTCTTAAGTGTCAATTTTTCAAAATTGAGATTTATACATAACCTGAATAAAGCCGAATAAATAAGCTTTCCATTGGTGTATGGTTTGTTATGATAGGACAATATTTGGCCGAAATACAACTATTTGAAAATCAGGAATCTGAGGGTGCAAAAAAATCTAAATATTGAGAAAATCACTTTTAAAGTTGTCCAAATTAAGTTCTTAGCAATGCATATTACTAATCAAAAATGAAGTTTTTATATATTTATGGTAAGAAATTTACAAAATATCTTCATGGAACATTATCTTTACTTAATATCCTAATGATTTTTGGCATAAAAGAAAAATCGATAACTTTGACCCATACAATGTATTTTTGGCTATTGCTAAAAATATACCCCAGCGACTTAAGACGGGTTTTGTAGTTCAGGGTCACAAATAATTACTTTTAAATAGATAAAACACTTAAAAATAGTTCACTTTGCTAGGTTTATGCTTAAAACACATGGTGAAAAACACCTCTTTATATGAACAAGAATAGTAATAATAATATATTATTACTATTACAATATATTATTACTATAACAATAACAACAACAACAACAATAATAATGATAATAATAATAATAATAATTTAACTTTTGAACAATATAAATTTCAATATATTTCAAAAGTGCAAATTCCTTTGAGTAATTTATAGGAAAAATATATAAATAAAGCTCTAAATTAATTTTACATTTAGTGTTAGTAACACATGCCTTATCTATATCTGAATCTGTCATGATCTTTTTTGGTGTAATACAGATACCACAGGCAAGCTATATGGTCTAGTAACTTCTTAATAGCACATAGAGGAAACATCAAGGCACAATTCTTTATTTCTTAACTGATGGAGAGAGAAAAAAAAGTGTTTCATGAGCCTTCTCGTGATCGGGAACCCATACTCCAGAATAAAAATGAGGTTTTGTTATTGTGTGAGAGAGAGTCACTTTGGTTGCCTACTGTTCCTCTGTGTATACTGAATGAAGTGTTGTGTCAGACTCCAGCTGAGATGATGAGCAGTGTGTACTGATCTAATCAAGAGCATGGAGTACTGCATGGGCTCATGGGAAAAGAAAAATGAATAGAGGCCTTTTGTCCACTCAAAATGAGGCCACAAGGTCATTGTTCATCATTGTATAGTTTCCTTATACATTGAAAGTGCATTTTCACTATAGTATGAAGGTGGTGGGAGGATCATTTGAAATTATTATGAAGAAATACAATATTTTTAGCCTAAGGCAGCTAGAAAAACATCCATATTGTGCGTGAATCAACTTGCTACAGTATACTATAGTTTTGAGTGTGATTGTGGTGATTTACTATTTTCTGCATAAAATCATCCTTCATAAAGAACATTCTGTGAAAATGTAACCTTGATATCTTTAATATTGACTGAGTAAGACTATGTCAAAGATTGAAATCATAGCAAAATTAATGGTTGAAATTAAACTTTGATGCTTGTTATCTCATAATTAGATTTTGAGACTTTAGCCTGGATTTCACAGACAGGGTCACATATATACTGTAACTAATTAAACAGATGGACTATGATGATACATGACACATGAAATTGTTAGATTTTTTTTTTTACTTTTCTTTTTCAGAAATACACTGAATGCATGTCTTTGGTTATTGCAATGTTGTGTGCTTGCTTTCTGATGAGCGGTTTATTGCTTTCCTGTGTTGTGTGTATTAGCTCTCTGATGTTAAATTCTAGCACGCATGTGTTGAATAGGCTGGCTAGAGGTGGACAGCGCTGTCTCTGGCAGTAATGAGAGTTCATTGCATGTTTGCTGCTGACCAAAGCATTCCCTCTCCACAACAAACAGCCTACTTCCATCTTTACAGCTGCAGGAACAAATGTGAGCCTCTGGGCTTTTGTCACATTATATATATATGTGCCTAGTGTGACTAAAACAACCCACAGACAGTTTTAAATCATGGACATTTTAAAGCATCAAAGGACATAAAAAGGCACCAAAAATACACTAAAAATTAGGGAATTAAAACAACGTTTAGGATTTTTATTTTTTTAATTTCAAGGAAGCAAAGAAATGGATACAGAACATTTAGGCATTCTGCAACATTTCAGATTTACTACTAATCAAAAAAGCTAATTTTGCAACATTAACCTTGTTGCCTCCTTGGATCAGTGTATACTCTCGCTTTTTTACAAACCATCACGGTCTATTAGATGAATTGGTTTTGATATCCACACCTCAATTTTTGTCCTTGAGTCATCTTTATATAGTTTTCAAAGATACAAGCATTATTAGATCTATGACTATATGCCCTGAGCTACTGAGTCTAAAAGTGACCTCAGGAATGTTATTGCACATGTAGTTTGAGGCAAAAAACTGTCTGATATTAAATTAACTTCAAATGTTGTTAATCTAATACATCCACTGTTTTGTAATGTGTAGAGTTTAATACTATAAAATTTGGTGACACTTTATAATAGTGTTCAGTTGTAAGTCATTTATAAGTGATTAGTTAATGATTAACTAATCTTTTACAAAACATGACTGTGTTCATAAATGATTAGTAAGTGATATGTTAATATTTTTATCTATGTTTTGTAGATTAAGTTGTAAACCATTTACAAGTGATTAGATAATGATGAACTAATAATTTACAAAACATGACTATATTTTCACAAATGATTATTAAGCAATATGCTAACAATTTACAAATCTGTCATCAGTATATGATTTTTGTATGTTTCATTAAAGTTGTAAACTGGGGCCTCATGTATAAAACTCTCCGTAGATTTCATCCTAAAAGTGTCTCCTCCCAGAAATCACCATATATGGAGCTTACAACGCCTAATTTTGCGATGCATAAACTCATCTGCATATCATTTCCAAGCATATTCCCATCCACGTGACACCATGTTTAACCGCCAAAGCTACAAGACGTTAAAGAAATATGAGATAGGGACTAAATGCCATTTGTGCCACATTAATTTTTATTGCCAAAATCATACAGAATGTTTTAGAATATATCAAAATATCCATAAAAACAAAACTGTTTAGTTCTCAGATAAATAACCTATTTTAGAATTGGGTACAATGGGGCTAAAGGCCACCCTTAAGAAAAAAAATGTGATATTCACTGTGCCTAAAATGTATAATTGCAGAGCAAAATATATACGCTGTATTGAACATCAATTGAGCAACAGATTTTGTGTGAAAATAAATAATTCAAGTTTATTTTGTTCAAAAATATTCTAAATGTATGAGGTGGCAAGGGGGGCCTTTTACCCCACACACGGGATAAAAGGCCCACCAGCATGGGGTAAAAGGCCCACGGTATTGATACAAATATTTCAGCTAAAATATATATTTTTTTAAATAATGTCTAACTTAATACTTGCTCAAAACAATCACTTTAGCAAAGTTTGTACTATTTTCTGCTTATTTTGACATATAAATAAATGAATAAATAAATTTATATAATTTATGTTCAATAAATATACTGTCATTAAAATGTTAATATAAATATATATTTTAAAATACAGAAACAAAATCATTTTAATAAATAAAGATTCTGAAAGTATTGAAGAAGATCCAATAATAACTGAATATATATTTACAGTAGTAACAACAAATTATATTTTATTATATCATTATATGATTGATATCATGTTTTTAAATATGATGGTTTCATTCTAAACATGGTGATTATCTCTAATATGGACACCCAACATAATATATGATTTACCATCTGAATGTCAACAAATGGAAAAGTCAGCGATCTATTAATTATCATGTTAATAACTGTGCACCTTTAGCCCCAACAGCAGAGGCACTTTTTACCCCAAATACCATACTTTTACATATTCTTTCGTTATTTAAAAACTGTTGCTGTCACGGTCCTGCTGGAGCCAGGGAAAAGCGGGGACCATGAGTTTCTTCCAACATAGCCTTTATTTTGGAATTGCAGGAAAACAGGAATGCAGGACACACGAGTAACAATTAACAACCGACAAGACGACAGGGAAACACAGGGCTTATGAACGGAACAAAATCAAACGAGGAGAACTGTAACAGGTGGGGAACAAATCAAACACGGCTGGAGACTAAAGAACTCATAATGACAGGAACAAACCAAATATGGGCACAAGAGGAGGGGAAACACAAGACAGGACTGACAGTTGCTTTAATTATCTTAAACAAAACTGAAAACCATAAAGGAGACTGTAAGGAATTTAGCTCTAATTTATATGTAATAAATTTTATTAGCGCCTCATTTAAGCTTTTATTCTGAATTTTAGCTTTAGGAAATCGAATCATAGAGATTCGCTGGATCTGATTAATTGGTATTAATCAAAACGTATAATTTATACTTTCTTAACGACTCGAGCCAGCGAGCATTAAACCAGTATATTTTAGCAATTCTGTTTATCTCGTGGCCATGACAATAATACAGAATTGGTTGGGAAATTTTGAGCAACAGGTAACACGATCTTTAGCAAATAATTTCAAATTTGAAAATCACGGCACCAGACCATTCATTATAAATGAAACGAGAGTTTATTTGCTATTCTAGGATACAATACTAACAAAACACATACACACGTTCTGGCAAGAAGGCTATTCTCTTTCCTGAGAATAAAGACGACCTGAAGACTCGACTATCGTTATCTTTTAAAGATTCATTCAAGTCAGCTCAGCAAATAGAGATGGTTTGTTTACTTGCTTTGAATTGAAGTTGAAGGCTATTCTTCTCTCTGGATGGTTTCTTGAGGGAAATCCCGGACTTTCGCGCTGATGTGTCGTGGTCGCCTGACGTCACTCTGGGAATCCTCTCTACGATTGGATGGCTTCCTGGCAGCGCGCGAATGGCAAGGCTTTGAAGTTCTTACACTGCAGGCTTTGCAAGTTTCTTTGGTCAGATGTTGAGATGATCAGCTAGATGTTAAGTCTGCGAATGCTTCACAGTGCGATCAGGGGGAGCAACGCCCAAGCTTTCAGCCAAGTTTTCTTGCAGTTTTTCCTACCGCTTGCAAAGTTGGGTGTCTGTTTTATCAGACTGATGTGAGTCCATCCCATTCACTGTTTGGTCCAATCACATTGTCTCTGTAGGGCGGAGCCCCGCCCAGCACGGCTCCTTTTCGTGCACACATTATCTGCTAATAAATATGTCACATGGAGGAAATATCCTAGCAGATTTCTATAAATTGTTACAATCATGCCTTATGATGCTAAAAGTCAACAATCATCCTTATCACATTATTGCAATAAAAATAAGGTTTAATTCAATACCACACATATTTGTCATATCAAATACCTATAATTTTACCTACTAAACGGGTTAAGACATAGATTAAAATATCCTAAATTCTAATAACCATAGCAAGATAAAAAAAACCCATAAAATACCACATTCATGTATATATTGTCTCTTGAGTATATTGCTTTAATAGCAGCAGTCTTTTCTTGATTGTCCTTTAGAGAGAGTCCATAGAAGGTTTGGGGTGTTCTTTTGCAGAAGGAGAGAAAAAGAGCGCATTCCTTTGGAAGGCGGGAGACCAAAGCTGAGGTCTTGAGGTCATTAGGAGTATCACGTTGTGTGGCTCTGGTGATCTTCTTAGCTCAGATGAAGCTGTAAGTCAGTCGCTTTTTGTTTATCAGAAGCGTAGTTTATGGTAAGCGGGGTCGCAGTATCGCGAACGCTATGGTTCTGGAACCTCTCCAAAGAAGTAGTTCTTTGTTCTTAACTCCGTGCAGATGTAGCGCGGTCATTTCATCCTCAAACTTATCATGGTTTACGAGTCTCTCGAGGTGATAAGGAGAGTATGGCCGGACGCTAGTCAGAGAATTGTAAGAATGGAGAATTGAGAATTAAGTAAGCACATAATAAACTTTGCGCTGCTGCGCACGATCGCTTCAAAAATCATAAATACAGGTGCATCTCAATAAATTAGAATGTCGTGGAAAAGTTCATTTATTTCAGTAATTCAACTCAAATTGTGAAACTCGTGTATTAAATAAATTCAATGCACACAGACTGAAGTAGTTTAAGTCGTTGGTTCTTTTAATCGTGATGATTTTGGCTCACATTTAACAAAAACCCACAAATTCACTGAAAGGTTATCCTTGATCTCTACTGTATGGACAAACATTTCTTGAATTTCTAAAATTATGTTCCACAGAAGAAAGAAATTCACACAGGTTTGGAAAATGACATGATGTTGAGTAAATGATGATAATTTTCATTTTTGGGTGAATCTCCATTTAAGAATTTTACTTCAACATTTTACTTCAATTAAAATTCATTAGAACTACACATCTAAAAAGAAAGAAGTATCCATAGTTTAACTGACTAGTATTAGTAGGATGGTGGTCACAAGACGTAAAACCATGGTCCTCATTAATTGATTTTAAAATAAGTAGCCTAATAGGCTAATAAACTATACAATTTGTAGTAAAAAAAAAAAAAAAAAGAGGAATGGATCAAGCGACTTGCGCTGTTTATCTCTTATAAATCATGTCAGAAGCGTGGCGCACGTTCTTCAGCGCTGTGCAGGAGACTGATCCCATTCTGCTTTGACGCACGGCTGGCGGATGCATCGGGGAGCGCTGCTTTGTGCTTTTGGAGTATTTGCTTTATGCGGTTTCGCATGCAACGTAATTTAAAAACAGCATATCTTGGAGGTCTCCTTCGTTTTGACATTCGGCCCATTATTTGAATGGAAAGTCCCGGTGTTCCCGACGGCCAATAGGCGATCGTGGGTCCCCCAGACCTCTAGGCCCTATGCACTCTGTCACCCTTTTTCCCCCACTAGCGATGCCCCTGCACGTATGATGCTGAAAATCGACATATATTTCACACTGAATTATTGCTAATAACACAAGCTTTAATACGACACTAAACAATGGTTAGCTGCTTAAAAGGGGAAAAGTTATAAAGGCAAAGATTACAATAAAACACATCACACATAAAAGGGCATAGAACGCAATCATTAGTAAGCATATTGCTCCAATACTTTAAATGACTTTAAATGATTGTCCTTTTGAAATTGTTTATTTGAAACTTTTCTTTGTCTGAAACAGGAAAGAGTTGAACACGCAGGAAAGCAGAAAGCGAGTCATGAGAGAGTCATGGGATGTGTTGTATAGATCCTGATGTCCTGAGGGCCTCAGTTAATTTAATCATCGTTTTCCTGTTGGGTACACTGATCCATACATTGCCTGATCACAAGGTGCTTCTTGATACAAAGAGAACTTTGTTATTTTCCTGATTACGTTAGTTATTATCACCATTCTGAGTAGAGAGAATAAGGCACTGACAGGAAACAACTCAGAATATTAACGTCAGTGTAAGTAGATGATTAACTTGGACCTCGTGACGAGTTTTACTTTAGTTCTCCAGGAATATGTTCAATATCTCACGTGGTGGTCTGCTCGTCCTACACATCACCCTTTTGCTCGGTGAGGTTCCCATTGCGAACATCAGCAGGCACTGGAACAAGAGGCAGAGAGAACAGGTACACACAAGTTACAAACAACATCTCCATCACTGACTGAATCCTGGTGCAGGACTTGGGCAAATTGGGAATGGTCAAGTTAGAAACTTGAGATGACGTAGGGATGCATTGTTTAGGATAATTTGTAATTGGGTCATTTTGATTGGTTTAATTGTCAGGGGTTCAACGAGGCAGTATAGGCGTGATCTCAATCAGGGTTGCGTTTCCCAAAAGCATCGTTAGCTAACTATGGTCGTTAGTTCCATTGAACTCTATTGGTAACGACTGAACTTGCGACCATAGTTGTTTTTGGGAAACGCACCCCAGGTTGGTTGAGTTCTGAGGTTCGGGTTCTTGGTCAGTTTTATCACATCGGAAAATGCGCGGGACACCAGACATGCAATTGTTGAAAGACTCTTGGATGGCGTTCACTCGCTTGTATAGGAGGAAGGCCAGTGTCAAAGTCACAACATATCCTACAATAGTAGAGATGCAAAGTGTTGGGTCAGCGGCAGACCAAGACCGAATGATTGGCGTGCCAGCGGGCGGAAGGCGAGCAATAGCTTCTAAAGCTGTGTCAACAGGAGTGAAATCTATAAGTTCCTTCCTCCTTGATACTTTCTTCCAATTCTGGTTCGAGGAAGAAAGAATGCTATTTGAAGAAGGGTGAGATTTCGAGTTCAGCCTGATACTCGTCGTCATTAAGGTGGTACAATGCTAAATCGTCAATATGGAGGATCGAGCCCTTAGGGACAGTGATCCATAGAGTTTGGTTGGGCAGGATAATGTGCGTGGCAGTGTCGTGTTGACCGTATGTGAGGGTAGCTGTTTGCGCTGGGGTGTTGACTAGCCATCGGTTTCCGATGATTTCGGCTTGTGTTACCTCAACTTGAGAACGTCATGTCGCTTCGGCGGGGCAGCTAGTGTCGGGTCTAATGGATTCTAGGCCGCAGATGCCCTCGGTATTATCGCAGACAAAGGGTTTACTCAGGCAGAGGAAATGAATGTCCTTAGTGAGCGTATACATCTTTAGGTTTGGGGCCAGATACAACTGCTCGTTGTTATCGTGATACGCAATGACTTCAGGAGAGTGGATTTTGACATAGGTATTCCCTTGCCAAAATCCCACATTCACAACGTCTTTGAGCCGGTAAATGTTATTGGAGTCGATAATGGCCAAACTGAGCAGAAAGGCCAAGTCGCCTGCTTCCGGGTCTACGTATAAGGGAATAGCACTACCCAGGGAAAAGGCGAGATGGGTTTGGATGGGATTAGCGGGGCCCGTAGTGGCCGACGTTAGGATGTTCTGGACAAGGCTAAGAGGTATCAAGTAGTGTGGAATCCTACCCATGGTTAAGTTATCGATCAAGGAGCTTACTTCCTGTAGCATGTCGGTCATGAGGTTAGTTAGGAGTTGTGTTTGGGCTAAATCGTTTTGCACGACCGAAAATTGTTTATTGATGGATTTTATAGTTTGGTTTAGAAGGGTGCTATGGGGGTTTAGAATTGTGATGGTGCCGTTCAGAGATTTCCCGAAGGTCTGTAGGGCGTGGCTCTGGACTGGAAAAATTCTAAATTTTTGCTGGAGCTGTTGTCGTATTTCAGGCTTTTTAGTCTGGATTTCGCCCACATGCCGCCTAACGGTGGCCAGATTAACAGTATTAGCGGTGTTCATGCCAATGTTAAACAGAGTTCCTACAGCCGCAGCAGCCCCCAGCAGGGCGCCCAAAAATCGTTTGGGACACCGGTGGTACCGCTTAATTCAGCTTGGGTTACAGTCATTTTCTGCAATTGGTGCAGCATGTGGTTCACATCTGCCTGGGCATGGGCGAGGACTTCTTGAGCCCAAGTGGTTTGAGCGGCTGAGAGGGTGTAGTGAGCTCTGATAACATCACAGGGATCGAGTCGGACCTTTTGGGTGTGGGTTTTGCAGTTCGTTATCAATAACCCCCGGTTGTTCACGGAGTACTATCCCTGACGCTGGTCCCTGCGATGCAACTTCTGGCTGGGGCATAACCCCAATCATGCAGAGAAACAAGGCGGCGAGTCTGAGCACCTTCCTGGTAATAGAACAGACAGAAGGCACAATTAGCTGCGAAGATCATGGTTTGGCGGGTCGCCTCGATCAATTGACAACGTGTTTTCGCCATGATTTACGACAATTTTAGTGAAGGGAGTCAATCTCAATTTCGGGACCTGGATTTGAGGATCGGTTAAAGGAGTTCCCTGATGGGGGGATGAGAGGGAAAAGGAAATTATAGTGAGAGAGGAAAAAGGAAAAACACAAAGAGAGACACAAGGAAAACACAAAGAGGTACAGGGACACCGAATGAGGTGAGGCAGCAAACAAGTGTCACATGTGTGGAGTAACTCCTCTCTACTAGAGGTCGGTCCTAGCAATGTGGCGGAGGAGAGTGTGTCAGTGTTGTGTTTAAGCAAGGTAGCTATATGTTTTCCTAGTCAAATCAAGTCAAGTCAAGTCACCTTTATTTATATAGCGCTTTTAACAATACAGATTGTGTCAAAGCACTTAACAGTATCAAATTAGAGGATAGAGTGTCAGTAATGTATAATGATAAGATTAAACACTCAATTTTCAGTTAAAGGCATTTCATTATTGAATTCAGAGATGTCATTGACTAGCTCAGTTTAGTTTAAATATTATCTGTGCAATCAAACCGGCGATAATCGCTAGAAATTAAGTGTCCCCAACTGAGCAAGCCAGAGGCGGCAGCGGCAAGGAACCAAAACTCCCTCTGTGACAGAATGGAGAAAAAAAAAAACCTTGGGAGAAACCAGGCTCAGTCGGGGGGCCAGTTCTCCTCTGACCAGATGAAACCCGCAGTTCAAAAGTTTATATTTCTATTTTAATTTTGTTGCAATTTCTAACAATAGTAGTATTATGTAGTTAGGTATTTTATTATATTATCCTAGAACGACAGAAATTATGTTAGTGTGGTGTAAAGCATGGGATCGTCGGTCTGTGTCAGTGGGTTTTATCTTCCCCCTTTTCCTGTCGGCTGGAGCCCTGGTGCCCCTTTATCTGGTTTTGATGGACCCATCGAAGGACTGGCTCGCTGCACCCTTGTCTGATGTTGATTCGATAGGCAACAGGTGAGAGATTGTCTATTATCTCGTGGGGTCTTGTCCAGTGAGGTAGGAACTTCGATGGGGAGCGTTCTGCCTTGGTTGGGCGAAGCTGTAGTACCACACTTTGTTTCCGACATTGAGCTCATGGTGAGAAGCCTTTTGGTCGTAGTAGGCTTTACGACCTTCCACACTTCTTTGGAGTTGCTGTTGCGCGAAGGCGAAAGTCGTTCTCAGGTGGTGATGCAACTCTTCTAGGTACTGGTGAGTGGTATAGGTGGTGACGAGATTCATGCCACCGGGTTGGTACAGCAGGTGTAGCGGTAGCGTCATACTTCTCCCTGTCATCAATGTGAACGGGGGTACTCTGGTAGACCGGTGAGTGGTGGCTCGAGCGACCATCAATACCAGAGGAAGTTTAATATCCTAATCGTTTTGATTGGTGGACACGTACTTCTTCAACATGCTGACCACAGCTTAGAGGGTGAGGAGATAGTCAGCAGCAAACTGAGGTGATAGGGCAATGTGGGAGGAGGCGGGGGTATGCGCGCCAGTGACGTGCTGGCAGCAGGTTACGGCTGCCACCGATGGGTTTGGTGGGAGGGTTTGAAATGTCCAGGACTCTCCGTGTAATGCACCTGCTTTGGCGAGGGCATCGGTTTGGTTATTGAAGTCTTTATCTTGTCCTGGTTGACGTGGACGTGGACCGCACAAATGTGGGTGGCGCATGTGGGTGTGTCGGGATGTACACCGTATGGATGTTGTCCAGGCCACAATCCAGGGAATCCTTTGCGAAGGAGTCCTTGTACTCACACAGAACCTCTTTGAGTCCTTGGCGATCCACTTCATTGTGGAGGGCATCCGCCTCACTCAGGATCTGTTGAATTTGTGCATTGAACCTGTCGTAGGGTTCCTCTGCAGTTGAGCCATTTGAGGGTCTTTGTTGAGGCAGCATAGACAGCGAGGTGAGTGTCATCTGTTAGTTCTGATTTCATGGGGTTTTGTGAATGTTACGGAGTCATTGTACTCGTCTGACGTTAGCTGTGCTGGTATGGGGCCTATGACAGTTCAAAGTCGTGGAACGCCTGGTTGATGAGCCATCCCAGGTGACTGGCTTTGGGTACTTGGATGTCTTTGGCTGTACAGTTGTTGAACAACACATACACAGCACAAGATGACACTTCAATGTGGCTAACAAGGTCAGTCCTAATTTTAGGCAGATCCTGGAAGGTTGGAAGAAGCCTAGCTTACTGTTGAGAGTTTGGCCAGGTCGCATGTTGAGGTGGACACTGACACTCTTGCTGTAGGCAAGTATCATGGCTTCTTGCTTAGTGATCATAGTGCATGTGTCTGGCATTGTTTGACCAGATTGAAGGTTCTTGAGGTTGACTGAAGTTGTCAGTTGGTGTGACAGGGGAGCCCATATGATGTCGTTCACGGTATCAATGCAAGCATTTAGCCGGACCATGATATCCGGTCCAATGTAGATGTCATGAGGTAGGTCGGGGACTATGAGGAAGTAGTGACTCAGATGTCTGTTGTTCCATTGTATGTCCACAGGGCAGATGATCTTGAAGGTGGCCATGGTTGTCCACCAGGGACTGAGAGGGAAGCAGCTGTGTTTAGCGACATGTGGTAGACTCCGGTGTCTTTGCTTCAATGTTCTGAATAGCTTCAGGCTGATGGCTGAGTTCTCTGCCGGACACTGATGTGCCTTGGACATCTATGGCAGTCATGATTCGAAGGGGGCCTGCGTTTGATCCAGGCTCCTGCAGTGAGCAGAGGAGAGGGTCCTGGTCCTTGTTGCTTGAGCTTGGTCCAGGCCTTGGCTCTGATGCTGCATCATCAGTCTGTGAATTGGGGGCAGTGTCTGTGGCTTGACACTGCGTCTCGTTGGAATCTACTGACTGGCAGGGCAGAGGCTCACGGAGTTGTGTCCACATCTTTAGGTGCTTGAAGTCTATTAAAGATTCAAAGCGATTGAGAAGATCTTTCCCAATGAGGAGTGGATACGTGTTAAGTGGTGAGACGTATACTGGATGAACGAAGTTCATCAGTCCCACCGTTAGGTGAATTGGGGCCACATGTTTTATTTGTATGCCCATGTGGGAATATGCTTGGAGGTTCAGTTCACACCTTTGGAGTTTGAGGGTTCTGTTAGTCCTCTTCGTTCTTTCTTGGATTTCCTCGAGGAGTTCGGGGGACATTAGAGTAATGTCGGCTCCCGTATCGAGAAGGGCTTCGACTCTGATGTGTCGTTCAGTGATGATGGAGAGGTAAAACTTTCTTGCTATACCTTTCTTAATGAGTTCGCCTAGAAGTTGAGGGACTGGAGTTTGGGATGAGACAGGTAGGATGTCAGGACTGATCTGGTGTTTTTCGGAGGAGTGGCAGACGACCAAGACAGCACTTTCAGGAACTTGATGGGTTTCATCAGCAGGTGTTTGTTGGACGCTGCTGTGATCTGGGGCATCAGGTGTTGAGTTAATGTCTAACTATGTTGCTGGGTTTTCAGGTAGGACTTCTTGTCCATCTGAAGTTAGGGTAGTTACGGTTCTCTGAGAGTGAGGTGAAGGAGTGCTTTTCTCTGTGGCTGGTTGGGTCAGGTGGTCGCTGCCTTCTCATCCGGCTGCTAGTTAGGCTGAATCTGGTTTGTCTTTATTTTCCCACTTCCGATCTTCCTCCTTTCGTTGGAAGAACTCTTTCATCATCATTTTCATCAGCTCTTGTGAGTCGAAACACAGTGGTGTCTTTTGTTCTTGTGTGGATTCAGTTTGAGCTCGGTCAGCTTGGAATCTTTGTGAATTCTTTCGTTGATTCCTTGGGCTGGTAGCTCCAGGGTGAATTTGTCGTTTTCCCTTGGAGTTTCTGTTGGATTCCCATGAGCTTTTCCATCTTGAGTTTCCAAATGAGCTTGGTTGGTTCCACGATCTCTCCCAATGATTCTCACAAGGCCTTGATTGGTCCCATGACTTCTCCCAGTGACATCCAGGTGAGCGTTGTCGTCCACGCGGTCCATCCCGATCATACCTCGGTTTAGGTTGGGCACCAGCGTGGGAGTCCCGTTCTTTGTTGGAAGAGGGTGGCGGTGACTATCTGGGAGGCGGCTAAGCATTCATTGTTAGTGGACATGCGAGAACACCCGGATGGTGGCTCACTCCGGGATGGAGGTTTCCAGTTCCAGCTGCTCAATGCGACGTTGTGCGCTTGTCAGCTCCTGCTGGAGGTGTGCAGCGTGCCTGTCGGTCAGCTTGATGGTGGCGATGTGTGTGTGACTTAAGGAGCCGGTGATCTTGGCTAATTCTTTGTGACTGTAGCTTTGACTTGGGTCTTGTCCCATAAGGCTTGTTATGTTGTCATCCAGCTGGTCCTGTGTCTGATGTTTTAGTGTTTCAGCAGCCTTAGGGAGGAGGCTGTCTGTCGCAACACTTTGCCATGTTTCCAGATCCTCCCAGTGGCTGACATGTTCTGTTGTGCGAGACATGTTCTGGCGGGGTGAGGAAGATCCCAACCCGAAACTGACACAGACCTTGAAGAAGAACAAAACAAACAAAGCAAAACAGGGGTGTAAATGTTTAATGTAAAGTGTGCTGATGTTGAGTGTGTAATGAGCAGGTGAGTGTGGTTCTCTGCGACTGTCATCCTCTGGTGGGCGTGCTTCTAATTTGTAGCCTCTGTGGGGAAAATTAGTGAGCACACACAGGAAGCACAGCTAGAGAACCGAGAAAGAAAAGAAGAACACAGCAAGGGACAGGGTAATAATTGGATGTTTCACCTTTTCCTGTAAGAGAAAGTTTCTCTTTTTTTTTCAAGGAAGGAGGTTAGGCTAATGCTAAGGTGAGGGAGAGGGACAAGAACAAAATATCTCTTTCTGGTAGCAGATTTTCCTCTTTTCTCTCTCTCTTTTTGTTAAGTCTGATTTTACAGGATGCTTCTAGTCAGAGGATTGTAAATGGGAATTTTTTTGTAAGACTGTGATTGCTATTAAAATTTTCTCCGGGGTGGAGGAATTGAGTTATTGCGAGTTATTGCGATTTGAAGAAAGTTCCCACAACTCTAATATCTGCGACTAGATATTTAAATTCAACCTGAGTAAAATTACAAGCAGAGAATTTGGCTATCTTTACCTCGTACAGATCAATTGTACTGAGCTTCCTGCGCTTCGCAGCGTGATCAGTGAGGTGAAAGCCAGAGTTCGAGAGAGAGCAAGCAGCGAGCACAGAGCACTGTGTGTCATGTAGTTTTAAGCAGGCTGAATTTCGGTCCATCCCACGGTGATTGATCCAATCAAATTGTCCCTGCAGGGTGGAGCCCCGCCCCGTACTGTTTCTCTTTGGACACAAAAGTTAATTTAATCTGTGATCTCCCATATGGGGAACATCTCTGGAGTTTTAATAACTTCTTATAAAAGTATTATCATCACTCGCATGATGCTGAAAATCGACATATAATTCACACCATATTATAGCTAATAACACTTTAATACGACACTAAACAATGATTATCTGCTTAAAAGGGGAAAAGTTATAAAGGCAAAGATTACAATAAAACACATCACGCATAAAAGGGCATAGCACACAATTATTAGTAAGCATATTGCTCCAATACTTTAGATGATTTTAAATGATTGTCCTTTTGAAATTGTTTATTTGAAACTTTTCTTTGTCTGAAACAGGAAAGAGTTGAACGCGCAGGAAAGCAGGAATCGAGTCATGAGAGAGTCATGAGACGTGTTGTATAGATCCTGATGTCCTGAGGGCGTCAGTTAATTTAATCATAATTTTCCTGTTGGGTACACTGATCCATACATTGCCTGATCACGAGGTGCTTCTTGATACAAAAAGAACTTTGTTATTTCCCTGATTAAGTTAGTCATTATCACCATTCTGAGTAGAGAGAATAAGGCACTGACAGGAAACCACTCAGAATATTAACGTCAGTGTCAGTAGATGATTAACTTGGAACGCGTGACAAGTTTTATTTTAGTTGTCCAGGAATATGTTCAATATCTCACGTGGTGGCCTGCTCGAACAACAGAGATCATACACCTGTAACCAGAAGGCTTGTAAAACATTAACAACTGTTGAGTATTTTACACTTTAGATTAGGGGATTGGCGCTGCAGCAATATGGCTGCCCACTGCTCCGGGTGTGTGTTCATGGTGTGTGTGTGTTCACTACTGTGTGTATGCACTTGGATGGGTTAAAAGCAGAGCACAAATTCCGGGTATGGTCACCATACTTGGCCACACATCACTTCACTTTTCACACTTTTTACTCACTCACTCACTCACTCACTCACTCACTCACTCACTCACTTCACTTATAAGAAAAGCTTTTTTTAAAACTTTATTTTGAAAACAACTCAGCTTTTGTCATGTAAATGTAAAACGAATTACTGTTAAAGCTTGTCAAATCCAATTTTTGAAGCAATTCCTGCTTTTTTTTTTTCTTTGGAGGAATCTGATGTGATTCTCAACAAATGAGACATCTTTGTTACAGCCATTTTGTAAAATTCATAGGGTTTCCTCTGAGGTTGAATTTGTAAACATCTTTTTTTTTTTTAGAGTCTGAATTTATATTGCTCCTTGTTTCACCCCTGAGAGAAAAATACTGTAGATCACAACACGATACACCAACACAATCTTCTCTAGGTGGACCTTACATTAAAACTAGGGCTTTCGCGATTCGTCGATTTTAGTCGACTAGTCGATTTTTAAAAACCGGCAAAATACCGGAAGTGGCGCATTTCACGGACGATAATCCATAAACAGATTTTTTAGACTATTTTCCAAGGCTGCATGATTTACCCATTTAAAAATCATAATTAAGCATAATTGTGAATTCACAAACCTATGATTTAATAAAATAATTATATGCGATGTAGTTCTACTACAGTATATGCGCTTTAATTATTTACATGCGTTTAGGTTATGTACGTGCATCACACAGTGGCTCCGTTCACAGTAGCTCCACAGAAACTGTTATCATTTACATGTGTGGAGCATCTCAAACTCCATCTCTGCATGTTGTTGTGAGTTCGGGTTTATTGGGAACGCAATGTGCGCCATTTCATCAGATTTGTTAGGTAAATCATTTATAAATCTACACAAACACAGGAGAATACATCGCGATTTCAAAATAAAAGCTCAAACCCTTACTCTGACTTTATGTCCACATATTCATTTAATTACAGTGGCTATAGTTTTTCTGTCCTAAAGAAATATTTTCAGAAATACTGCACATTTAAATTTTTTCACCTTAATAAATTCTGGTAAATAATATTTCTGGTAAATACTCCTTTAAAAAGCGGTTTTTGGTTATAATTTTATTATTAGTAGACTAGAACACGTGGATATGTTGTCATTCTTACACTATAATACTGAACTTTGATTTCAGTGATTTGGACTATGAGATGGACACTTGCTTCTTGCACTTTGATTGGTTTATTGCACGTTGCATTGTTAAAATAGGGCCCATTGACTTTAGACCATGTTTTAGGTGGTCAATGGCGCAATCGTTTTTAGTTGCCTCAAAATAGCAATGCGCTAACAATGCACCTGAACGCACCTCTTTTGCATTTGCTATTTTAACAATGTGGCGCTGGACATGAAAATGATAACTGCGTTGGACTGAAACTAGCAAAAAATAAATAAATAACTACCAAAAACACCTGGCGTCACATTGCGCCAGGTGTATTATAGGGCCCCAAGTGTTAGATGCATGCCACTCAACTACTTTTGTTGACCCAGCATTAACCCCCTTATTTATTTATTTATTTATTTTTATTTATTTTTTTTGCCCATTTACCTTGAAAAGTTTTATTGAAATTTTTGCAATTCTAAAAGCATGATTAAATGGTTGATTATTGTTTTATTAATGATCCCATCAAAACATACCTGCATTTCTTTTTGAGTCGTACCCCAGCAGTGATAAGAAAATTGTGGCTCTTTTGGTGAAGCTTCGACCTCTCCCAAGGTCATCAGAGATAGATAGGAATCAGGTTTTTTTGCAGCAGCAGCAAAGAGACATTTCTCCATCCCTCGGTTCACAGTTGGGGAAAAATGCTACATTTTTCAGGTAATAAGATGCTGAACTGACAGCCAGATTGTGACAAACGATCTTGCTTGTTCCAAGACGCTCAATCAGGAATGCTAAGGGCTGGTCTGTAGCCTTACGTTTGCTCCTGAGTAATTGCATTTGAGACTTCATTAATCAACAAACAGACAATAAAGTAAACCCTCATTTAGCCCTGATGAAGCAGACACTCTTTGGCAGATCTCATAGACTCACAGAGGAAGGAGGAGGAGAGCATCTGTTTGTCATTTTCATTGCAGACAGACCTCTGGCCTCATCATGAAGTCTGAGGGTGGGAAGGAGTTTTGTTTATTTACCGCAGAGGACATTTAAGACATTTCAACTTCTGCAAAGAGCCGAGAGAAATATATGAAGAGTTCATTTGCAAAAACAGATAACAGTTGGGTTATTTTGATTAGGTTAAAAATACAGCTAACTAACACAATAAAACACAATAAAACATGCTAACATAATAAAAAAACATGATTTAAACAAACCAAAAAAAAAAAGAAGAAAAAAACGTTTTTTCAAATAAAAGTTATCTGTTTTTTCAAATAAACTTCATATATGAATGCATTGGTGGGTTGAGACATTATCTGACTATAGCTAAGTGCTAAATGAAAAAAAAAAGTTTATTCAAAGGTGTGATTAATTAATTAATATTAATCAAATGATTTAATTTATTATTTTAATTTAATGTTATTATTTGTATCCACATTAAACATATTATTATCTTTAACAGTAATAACACAACAATTATTTATAGTGTTATATTTATATATAACAGTATATTATATGTTGATTAATAAATAATCATTGCATTATTATGTTAATATATTATTATTAATTATTTAATGTATTGAATTCACTTTATAACACTTTATCACTTTATAACATTTTCAGAAAATGTACTTGACTTACATATTTTTAATGGCCACATAATTGTATGTGCTGTAATAATAATAATAATAATAATAATATTTTTTATCATTTATTCAAATGATAAAAAATAAACAAATCAATTGATATAACTATAATAAAAAATAACTGTAATACAATTGAACTGTAAATTATTTAATTATAATTTAAATTTATACAACAACAAAAATAATAACAAAACAACAACATGTATTATTATTATTACTGTTACTATTACTATTATTGTATAAATTAAAATTACATTATGTACAGTATATAATAAGTGCAAACCCGATTCCAAAAAAGTTGGGACACTGTACAAATTGTGAATAAAAAAGGAATGCAATAATTTACAAATCTCATAAACTTATATTTTATTCACAATAGAATATAGATAACATATCAAATGTTGAAAGTGAGACATTTTGAAATGTCATGCCAAATATTGGCTCATTTTGGATTTCATGAGACCTACACATTCCAAAAAAGTTGGGACAGGTAGCAATAAGAGGCCGGAAAAGTTAAATGTACATACAGTGAGGAAAATAAGTATTTGAACACCCTGCTATTTTGCAAGTTCTCCCACTTAGAAATCATGGAGGGGTCTGAAATTGTCATCGTAGGTGCATGTCCACTGTGAGAGACATAATCTAAAAAAAAAAAAAATCCAGAAATCACAATGTATGATTTTTTAACTATTTATTTGTATGCTACAGCTGCAAATAAGTATTTGAACACGTGAGAAAATCAATGTTAATATTTGGTACAGTAGCCTTTGTTTGCAATTACAGAGGTCAAACGTTTCCTGTAGTTTTTCACCAGGTTTGCACACACTGCAGGAGGGATTTTGGCCCACTCCTCCACACAGATCTTCTCTAGATCAGTCAGGTTTCTGGCCTGTCGCTGAGAAACACGGAGTTTGAGCTCCCTCCAAAGATTCTCTATTGGGTTTAGGTCTGGAGACTGGCTAGGCCACGCCAGAACCTTGCTTCTTACAGAGCCACTCCTTGGTTATCCTGGCTGTGTGCTTCGGGTCATTGTCGTGTTGGAAGACCCAGCCTCGACCCATCTTCAATGTTCTAACTGAGGGAAGGAGGTTGTTCCCCAAAATCTCGCAATACATGGCCCTGGTCATCCTCTCCTTAATACAGTGCAGTCGCCCTGTCCCATGTGCAGGAAAACACCCCCAAAGCATGATGCTACCACCCCCATGCTTCACAGTAGGGATGGTGTTCTTGGGATGGTACTCATCATTCTTCTTCCTCCAAACATGTTTAGTGGAATTATGACCAAAAAGTTCTATTTTGGTCTCATCTGAGCACATGACTTTCTCCCATGACTCCTCTGGATCATCCAAATGGTCATTGGCAAACTTAAGTCGGGCCTGGACATGTGCTGGTTTAAGCAGGGGGACCTTCCGTGCCATGCATGATTTCAAACCATGACGTCTTAGTGTATTACCAACAGTAACCTTGGAAACGGTGGTCACAGCTCTTTTCAGGTCATTGACCAGCTCCTCCCGTGTAGTTCTGGGCTGATTTCTCACCTTTCTTAGGATCATTGAGACCCCACGAGGTGAGATCTTGCATGGAGCCCCAGTCCGAGGGAGATTGACAGTCATGTTTAGCTTCTTCCATTTTCTAATGATTGCTCCAACAGTGGACCTTTTTTCACCAAGCTGCTTGGCAATTTCCCCGTAGCCCTTTCCAGCCTTGTGGAGGTGTACAATTTTGTCTCTAGTGTCTTTGGACAGCTCTTTGGTCTTGGCCATGTTAGTAGTTGGATTCTTACTGATTGTATGGGGTGGACAGGTGTCTTTATGCAGCTAACGACCTCAAACACGTGCATCTAATTTAGGATAATAAATGGAGTGGAGGTGGACATTTTAAAGGCAGACTAACAGGTCTTTGAGGGTCAGAATTCTAGCTGATAGACAGGTGTTCAAATACTTATTTGCAGCTGCATCATACAAATAAATAGTTAAAAAATCATACATTGTGATTTCTGGATTTTTTTTTTTAGATTATGTCTCTCACAGTGGACATGCACCTACGATGACAATTTCAGACCTCTCCATGATTTCTAAGTGGGAGAACTTGCGAAATAGCAGGGTGTTCAAATACTTATTTTCCTCACTGTATAAGGAACAGCTGGAGGACCAATTTGCAATTTAACTTATTAGGTCAATTGGCAACATGATTGGGTATAAAAAGAGCCTCTCAGAGTGGCAGTGTCTCTCAGAAGTCAAGATGGGAAGAGGATCACCAATTCCCCCAATGCTGTGGCGGAAAATAGTGGAGCAATATCAGAAAAGAGTTTCTCAGAAAAAAATTGCAAAGAGTTTGAAGTTATCATCATCTACAGTGCATAATATCATCCAAAGATTCAGAGAATCTGGAACAATCTCTGTGCGTAAGGGTCAAGGCCGGAAAACCATACTGGATGCCCGTGATCTTCGGGCCCTTAGACGGCACTGCATCACATACAGGAATGCTACTGTAATGGAAATCACAACATGGGCTCAGGAATACTTCCAGAAAACATTGTCGGTGAACACAATCCACCGTGCCATTCGCTGTTGCCGGCTAAAACTCTATAGGTCAAAAAAGAAGCCATATCTAAACATGATCCAGAAGCACAGGCGTTTTCTCTGGGCCAAGGCTCATTTAAAATGAACTGTGGCAAAGTGGAAAACTGTTCTGTGGTCAGATGAATCAAAATTTGAAGTTCTTTTTGGAAAACTGGGACGCCATGTCATCCGGACTAAAGAGGACAAGGACAACCCAAGTTGTTATCAGTGCCCAATTCAGAAGCCTGCATCTCTGATGGTATGGGGTTGCATGAGTGCGTGTGGCATGGGCAGCTTACACATCTGGAAAGGCACCATCAGTGCTGAAAGGTATATCCAAGTTCTAGAACAACATATGCTCCCATCCAGACGTTGTCTCTTTCAGGGAAGACCTTGCATTTTCCAACATGACAATGCCAGACCACATACTGCATCAATTACAACATCATGGCTGCGTAGAAGAAGGATCCGGGTACTGAAATGCCAGCCTGCAGTCCAGATCATTCACCCATAGAAAACATTTGGCGCATCATAAAGAGGAAGATGCAACAAAGAAGACCTAAGACAGTTGAGCAACTAGAAGCCTGTATTAGACAAGAATGGGACAACATTCCTGTTCCTAAACTTGAGCAACTTGTCTCCTCAGTCCCCAGACGTTTGCAGACTGTTATAAAAAGAAGAGGGGATGCCACACAGTGGTAAACATGGCCTTGTCCCAACTTTTTTGAGATGTGTTGATGCCATGAAATTTAAAATCAACTTATTTTTCCCTTAAAATTATAAATTTTCTCAGTTTAAACATTTGATATGTCATCTATGTTGTATTCTGAATAAAATATTGAAATTTGAAACTTCCACATCATTGCATTCTGTTTTTATTCACAATTTGTACAGTGTCCCAACTTTTTTGGAATCGAGTTTGTATATATAATAAATATTATTATTATTATTATTAGTAGTAGTAGTAGTAGTAGTAGTATATAACAACTGAAAATTACAATGCTAATGTTTACTTTTTTGTCATATAGGTTTTATTTTGGTGGAAAACCACATGCTTTTTTAAAATGTATAATTCTTTATTATTTATAGCATTTATCATTTTTACTTGTCTTTAAAATTAACAAATACTTTTCCATTATAATGAATTTATGTATGTATTATTTTCAGCAAGTTGTGACAGACAGCATGCCTAGGCCTTTCTTGGCTGATCCAGCTTTCTGCTTCTGCTTAAATTGCATCATACAAAATCTTTCCCTCACTGCCGTCCAAAACGCACCACACTACACTCAGATAAGACGACACAGGAGTCCTCCGGCTGTCTCCGGTGCAGCTTTCTCCTCCACAGTCTTTATTAAATGGCAGGCCAGAGCTGGTATGTCAGGCCCGCTGTCCTCCCTTTGAAAGGCTCTCATCAGCATTGATCTGCCTGCTTGCCCATGGGAGCAAAAGAAGCTGCAGAGATGAAAGCTGCCCCGTCTGCTGTCACCTACTGACATGCATCCATGCGCTTACACATACATACACGCACACAACGTGTCCTTGCCTTGTCCTCTCAATTTTACCTCAGTTGAAGTAAGGTGAACTAGATGGGGAGAAAAGTCAATGGGAAAAAGTGAGAATTTGCAGGGTGCTTGCATGTTTAAGAGAATTAAATTTAAGGCCTTTTAATGCCTAAAAAATAGACTCTAATTTAAGATTATGCAAGATGAATGAATGAATGAATGAATGTAGTACAGTATAGGCTATATTAGTCTAGATCAATTTTTATCAACATTTTCTTTTTTTTCTACCAAGGATTAAAGTTACAGAAATGTAAAAAAAAATTAATCACAATTTAGACCTGGTACAATGTTTTATTTCTTGGCATATCCAGAAAAATGCATATTAATAAAATTCATGAAAATGCCCATAGAGTCTAAATATTTTATTAATTTACATGATTTTTCCATTAGGCTTTTAAAATTAGACTGCTGTACTTCATATATCCAGGAGCATAAAGACACTGGGAACCCTGGTCAAAATAAACAGTTGTTTTGGAGGTGTAATATGGGGAATAATGAGAAATAAGAAATATTAGAAAATATGAGGCCCTTAAAAGTTTGCTTAGACCCCCCAGTGGGCCCTGATCCTCTGATTGAGAACCACTGCTCCAATTAAATAAGACAGATAGATCCCCACACTTAATGTTAGTGTACTGAAGTGTACAGTGTGATTGCTTGAATGCCTTTTTATTGAGTAAACTCATATGGCAATATCAGGATTTTAATTTTAATTTTTTTATTTTTCCTCCTGCTTCATTATACAGTGTCTGTAGAGACACTGCATTTCGGGGGTTGATTTCTAGGTTTTGCAAATACATTTTAACTTCTCTCCCAATGTGTTAAGTGTTTTGTGTATACTTCTCAGGGTTTAATGTCATTGTAGTTTTTAGCTTTTGTGAGCATTGATTCCCCTTTCAGGTGTCAGTTTCTGTGCTTCTGTGTGAGAAGATGGAGAAATAATTGGTAACACTTTATTTTGATGGTCCCTTTTGAACATTCTGTCGACAATAAGTAACTTTGCACCTACATGTCAACAAACTCTCATTAGAGTATTGGTAGACGGTCTGATTAATATCTGCTAACTCTTTATTGTGATGGTATCCCAACAGACATTCTTCTGACTTTAAGTAACTTTGCAAGTACATGTTAACTTATTCTAACCCTAACCCTACTACTAATACTCTAATGAGAGTAAGTAGATATGTAGGTGCAATATGCAATATGTATATGTACTTATAGTCAACAGAACGTGTTAAAGGGACCATCAAAATAAAGTGAAACCAAATAATATTTCTCCGTAGTAATCAAAATGTTTTTGCATGTGATGAGAAGTGGAAATCGGAGCTTGAAAAGACAGATAACGATTGTTCATCTATATATATATATATATATAAGTCAGTCTTCTGAAGCTTTTTATTTGCATTTCCACTTTGTTTTTATGAATGGTTCGACTTTGGAATGTTAAACTTTTCACACTCTGTTCTTATATGTGAGGCTTACAGTATGTTTTCCCTATTGAGCTTATATTAAACTCACCCTACTTTTTAAAATAGCTTTTTAAGTTTTGAAAAGTGAATTTGAGACATTTTAATACTTATTTAGGACCCCTGAAAACCCTGTCCCTGTTATTTCAGACAAAGTTGACAGCCTGGGTTGAGGCATTTGCTGAAAGAGCGGAGAAACAGCAATCTGTCCTTCCTGCGGCCTCCTGAGAGGCCCATTTGAAGCGTTGGTGCTTTGAGGGATGGAGGTGACTCAGAGAGATGTCAGAGTGGAGGGCACAGACTCAATCCCTCAGCTTTGTGCAGAAGGACAGGATCTGTGCCTGCCTCTCTGCCGCGCTTGCAGCCAGATGCCAGTGCGCTGCATGTCAAACAGCCAAGCGGGGCCTCTATCCACCTGACACACATACAAACACACGCAAATCCTTCCCCCATTTCAGTGGCTCTCCTTTAGAGCTCCCAACTTCGGAAAGGCTCTCAGCTGACCGTGCCTCATCTCCATTCTTTGTTCAGTCTCTAAGCGTTTATTCTTTTTCTTCTTCTCATACAGCTTAGCTCAGAGGTTTTGGTGGCTATAAGTCCTTGTCACAGACTTGCAGGCTTCACCACTTCAGTTAGAAGAGGCCAGATGGATGTTAGTCAGGGTAGATGCCATGTTTAGTCTTACATTAATGGAAATGACCCTGTGAGGGATCAAACAGCAGACTGTTTAGTAGGCTGTTACTGAATACTTTTATACAGCAAGGACACAGTAAATTGATCAAAATTGACGAAGAAAAAAAAAGACATTTATAATGTTACAAAGTACTTCTATTTCAAATACATTGTGTTCTTTTGAAATTTCTTTCAATCAAATAATTCTCACTGTTTCCCAGAAAATATTAAGCAGCAACAAATAAGCATATTAAGCCCTGTTCACACCAAGAACGATAACTATAAAGATAACTATATTAGTGCCATACCAGCGAATGATATTGTCTGTTTATTCTAAGCGCACCCTCTTCTGCCGCTTTAAATTCTCGAGCTCGTTATAGCAGGATGGATTTTGATTGGGTGTCAATGTTTATATCATTCATCAACTGGAAAATAAATCGTTCTGAAAGCAATTCCAACGATATTGTTGATCTGTGCCTCTATCGTTATAGCTGTGGTGTGAACTCTGCTACTCTTTAATACTGACAATGATTTTTAAAACTATATCTTCATTGTTTTCTTTATAGTTATCATCCTTGGTGTGAACGGGCCTTTAGAATGATTTCTGAAAGATTATGTGACACTGAAGACGGGAGTAATGGCTGCTGAAAATTGAGCTTTATTATCACAGGGATAAAACCTTATTTTAAAATAGAAAGAGAGTTATTTTGAATAATGATAATATTTTACAATATTGCTGTTTTTACTTTTTCTTTTTTTTCCAAGTACAGTAAATGTAGTTCTGAAGAGACCTTTTGTTCACATCTAATTAAATATGGGACCAAGGGGTCTTAACAAGAAAAAAATCATTTAAATTCTCTGTGGTACCCTGTCTCAACCTTTTTTTTTTTTTTTTCTTTTTGGTTCTTTCCTGGAGAGGAAAGAGATCCAGACCTTTTCTTCTCTACTAGTCAACCCTTGCATTTGTTTTTTTGGCAGCTTCTCCTTTGGGAGTCAGCTGGGCCACCAGAGGCTGTTTCATCACCGGTGGCGCAAATAATAAGTGTCTCACTGCTGATGCTAAGAAAGGAGTAGTTACTTGACATTTCAGCTGACAATGACCTCATAGACTTTGTGTATGACACTGTTTTTTTTCTCCTATTATTCATTGTTATGGTGCACAATGCTGTGTGCAGCACTTTGAGTGTCCAACATTCAAATGCATGTGGTGTGGTTTACATGTGATCTGCTGATGTTAGAATTTAGAAATAGTAGATTTAGATTTTCAATTTTGATGATAATAATAACAATAATAATAATAATTATTGTTTTTATTATTATGTTTTATTTTATTATTTTATATTTTAGGAACAAACAACAGTTGGAATGTTGTAACATAACATAAAAGAGTCCAAATGAAGTCCCTTCAACTCCTCTCTTCTTTTTCTGACTAAAAAGCACAGAATGAACACTCGTCTTTCAAACAGTATCTTTACAAAGTAAAAAAAAAAGTCTTCTATCTTCATCAAAGGAGCCTCAGAAAAAAAATACTTTGAAAAGAGAACACGAAAACAACAAACATCATGAAGTGCTTATTAGAGGAGATCAACAAGTAGAGACTTGCAAGAACTCACAAGAATATAAAAAAATACAAATAAAAAATGGGGGGAAAAATCATTCAGTGTGCAAACAGTACATTTACAGACATATTTAGAGAGAGTGAGAAAACACAAAGCCACTATTTCAGGTGTTTTTCAGTAATCAGTTGTGTTATTACTGTATTCACAGTTTGCAAAAATGTGCTATAGTATGTGTGCAAACGTTGATTGGTCCAGTATTGCGTATGACACATCTTTATTTTCATCATCTATACAATGTTCTTATTACCTCTTAGAAGGGCGATTAAATCTTGCAAAGATGCAGATTGAGCAACTGTGACCTTTAAGTGAGCTTATTTTAGTGCTGTGAGGTCGGAGAGATTTTTCTGTACAGAGGAGGGAATTTGTTGATTGGCGACCCTTTTCGGTCCTCTTTTCATTTGCATGATGTTGTTGGTGACTCACACATCCATCATATCACAAATACTGATATAGATCTCAGTAACTAATACATTTTTGTCTCTCATTCTCAATGAATACAATGGAGTTTAACGGATTTGGCTTATTTAAAACATCCAGTTTTGTGCTTTCATTTTTGGTACGCCTTCATATGAGCGATGGACCGAGGTGTAATCAGATTTTATGACTGACGTATTGCCTTGAAGCTTGCTAATTTTCACAGTTCGCCCACTTGTGAGTCAGTTTCAAATACTGGAAAATCAAACAAAGCCAAAAAATAGTTTTTCTTTGTCAGCGGTGACATGTGGTGACTGACTCACATAACTAATGTAGCCATTTTATACTTTGCCAGTGCTTTTATTTCCCCTCCGAGACAGTTTTAACACAACATTTTTGCCTTTTTATGTGTTTCAGAGTGCAATGGATATGTCAAGCGTGGAGCCTGGAAGCGTGTAGCAGCATACAGTGCTGGGCCAGAACCTGAGCGTGAGTAATCAACCACTTCACTGTGCACTTCAAGTCTCCAAAACTGAAATCTACAGTCACGAACCCTGAACACAATTAGCCTCAAACGCACCAGCACTTACCACCCTCACAGGTCACACTCTTCATTTATCCAGAGTATTCTCCTATTCTCTTTCTATTCTTTAATTCATGTGCATGTAATCCCTTTTCATTCCTCCGCTAAACATAAGCAGAAGCTTAAGAGGCCGAGGCGAAGGCCATTTTATCATTTCAAATCCCATGGAGAAGGATTACGACAGGCATTTTAGGTTTGGTACATCTTGTTACCTTTTATCAAATTGTGAAATTGTGAGTCAGTCACGATAAACCAACCACAAAGGTTTATGTAAAGAGCTTTCTGTTTGTGTCCGCGTTACTCATGTCAAAAATTAGATCTCCATTCTTTGAGATACTATACGAATCTTTGAAGTGTTAGAAGAATGATTCAGTGTTTAATTAGCCACTGAACCCTTCAAGAGATAATTATTCTTGCTGCATCCAACATGTTATTCAAGCTTCTCCTGTGCTGAGCAGTAAACAGAAAGTGTCTGTGAAACTGAAGTTGTGACACACTAATTAGTCATTTTTCCACTGTTGTCTGCACTGGCGTGCTGCTGTGAATGCATTGGATATGAGTCAAGAACTTGGAGCTGTCAGCAAAGAAGGCTTCTACTTTGATGTTTTGAAAACGCTCATTGAAAACTATCTAATGTCCCTGCCTGTCCTTTTGTGAAGTATCTGTAATTGTTGATGACTTTGCAGCGAAGAATTCTGCAGCCTTTCTCTATGTGAAATGATTACCATTTACAAAGATCCCCGCACTTAATGTTAGTGTACTGAAGTGCAGAGTGTGATAGATTGAATGCCTTTTTATTGAGTTAGCTGATATTTTATTTATTTATTTATTTTTACAGACTAATGCTTTTAGCAAGGACACTTGTAATATTACAAAATATTTATATTTTAAAGTTTTCTTTTTTGTTAATCAAAGAATTCTAGGAAAAAAATAAAATAATAAATGTATCAATGTTTCCACTACATAGATTGTGGATCAACTGTCCAAAATGTAATAATTTATCTAATCAAGGAATTATTTACAGTATATAATATAATTAATTCATTTAGGTTCACTCAATTCACTCATCTGGTTTATATTCCCTTTTGTATATTTATGGCTAAAATATGTTTTTTTTTGTTGTTTTTTTGGTCACATCTACATATTACAGATAACTTTGTATGGCCAAATTAAATTTTTTTCTCTGTTTAGTGTATTTTACATTATGTGTAGGCCTCCATATCTCCTCCATAAATAGCATGTTTGGAAGTGTTAGTTCTAAATGCGGTCTCCACGTCTCTTCAAGTAGCCCCAAAGGGCTTTCTGAGCTGTGTGTCTTAAAAAGCTCATTAAATTTCTCTTGGTTACTATATTAAGAAACCATCTTGGACATTATATAACTCTGGATAACTGAGTTCATGAATTGCCTTGTAAATAGTTCCATAAACTCAGTCCTCTGACCCCATCTGGACATCATCTCACCTCTAACAGCTTTTATTTTCAACACAATATCATGTTCCGGTAGAATATGTGCCCAGAGGGACATAGTTAAAACGCAGAGGACACCTGCAAACATCTGGCTAAAAGCTAGCCCTTCCCACTAATCAGCACTAGCAATAGAAACTCACTTCTTGGGAAACACTGAAGGCAATTAGTTTAAAAGGCATTACTTGACATTTAACTCCTGGCCTCTTTATGAGCCAGTGAGTAGCTGACATTTGAATGTGACTGAGGCATCGCTGGGCTGCAATTTGGCTGGCAGAAGGGGTCCCAGACCCGCAGACTGGGCCAGGGCTGTCTGCACCCGGACTCAGAGCAGACAACCAAAAGGGAGGAGGCAGTCAGGCTGACTCTTTAGGCAACCCAGTACTCCGTAATTGGTACAGAACTATGAAAGTACTGTACAATCAAGAAGTGTACAGGGTAAAATACTTCCACTACTGTTGGATGAGGTCAAGGACCTCTCCTAGAAGGAGAAAGACTTATTCAATGCAGTGTACAGAATATCTTTCTGAGGCACAACCGAGTCAGGTACAACCCAGTTAAAGGGATAGTTCACCCCAAAATGAAAATTCTGTCATTAATTACTCACCCTCATGTCGTTCTAAACCCATAAGACCTTCGTTCATCTTCAGAACACAAATTAAGATATTTGTAGCTCTTAGACCCTCCATAGACAGCAACGCAACTGCAATGTTCCCAGACACAGAAATGTAGCAAGGACATAGGTAAAACAGTCCATGTGATTTGAGTGGCTCAACTTCAATTTTGCGAAGCTACGAGAATACTTTTTGCGCACAAAGACAACAAAAATAAGTTAACATAATTTATTTAACCATTCTTCTCCCCCATGTTATGTCTTCTGCCATTGTGGAGAGTACCCAATACTGTAATCTACGTAATCAGCATTGTTTACGCTTAGGGTAAAGCATGTGTATGCATTGTGATACTCTCCAAAATGGCAGAAGACAGTAACTCAGGGGAATAAAGTCATTATTCGTTTTCTTTGCACACAAAAAGTATTCTCGTAGCTTCGCAAAATTGAAGCTGAGCCACTGATGTCACATGGACTATTTTACAGATGTCCTTGCTACGTTTCTGGGTCTGGGAACATTGCAGTTGCATTGCTGTCTATGGAGGGTCAAAGAGCTCTCAGATTTCATCAAAAATATCTTAATTTGTGTTCCAAAGATGAACGAAGGTCTTACTGGTTTGGAACGACATGAGGGTGAGTAATTAATGACAGAATTTGCATTTTGGGGTGAACTAACCCTTTTAAGCTCTAGGCTAATAAGAAAAAGGTTGCAGATTAAAACTGTTCAAGAAGTGATCTATGATTTGAACCCCAAGTTCTATGGAGATTTTCTCTGTAATATATGTATTGTTGCTATGGATAAATCATCTGCAATCATTAGTAACTACTGTATAGTATCAGATTTGCCTGGATGGCAGAGTTAGGAAAACTTTAGATTATAAGAATGAGCTCCCTTTCTGGCCATGGCCCACAGACTGTTAAATCTGAAGTGAAATCAAAACAGTCACACAATTTTATTGAAAGTAAACATTTAATATTGTGTTGTGTAGTTCACAAAATGTTATATTTCTTGCAATAAAATGTGTTACATTAATTTCAGTCTTTTATGCTCACCATTTGTTTGATTAAAATACAGTGAAAACAGTAATATTGTGAGATATCATTCCAACTTAAAACTTTTTAAAATGTAATGCATTTTCAGCATCTGTTACTTCAGTCTGCAGTGTCACATGATCCTTCAGAAATCATTTTAATATGCAGATTTGCTGCATTTTACAGCAGTTACATGAATTTCTTTGGATTTCATTAATTCAACAGATTGACTAACATTGCATACCTTTATCAGTTCATGCATGGGAATTGAACCCAATCAAACCCCAGTTGAACTGTTTGAGCTACTGGACTATATTATATTCAAATTATAATGCTGCATCCTGCTTTCTACCTCAATTCAAATTCAATTCAGGTTCAGCAATTGAATTGAAATTTATAAAGCATTGTCAATTCAAGTCTGGATAGCACACAATCCATTGTGCTGAATGGCTTATGGTAATGCTTTACCTGTTGCAGGGAGCCACTTTTTGTTAGTCGCTACTTTTGTACTGTGGACATTTTAGATGAAATGGAAAGGTGCCACCAGTTTTCAAACATTTCATGCCTTATGAATAATAAGTTTAGGAATATACAAACAAACAAACAAACCCAAAAACTAACTACAGATGTGTATGCAAAATGTTAAAAGGAAGCTTTACAGACCTTCCCTTTCACTCAATCATTCTTCTTCTTCATAAAACACTTTTTCAGTTTTAAAGAAAGCTCAAAGAGCAGCGCAACCCAGGATTAGTGCACATAACAAGGATGTCAGCAGTGTTCTGATATAATATAGTGCCCTGACTCGGAGATGTATGGCTGGGGTTGATTTATCGTGCGTGAAACGCTGACTACAGGTATTGGCAGGGCTTACGTGACCCTGTGCCTCATGCCACATATACATAACCGGCTAATGGTGATGGATCTCCTGCGCTGACTGCAAATGCAATCTATTTTCATGACATCTGTCAATCAAGCTGGGCTCACTGTAATCAATTTCACTTCTTGCTAGCTCTCTGAAGCGCTGTGCGTCCAACTCCCATGGGAGGAGGGAGCCGTTTTAGGCTTGGTTTTGTCGAGTAGGAGCAATTGCCTGCAGCTTTCTTCTCTGCTTCAATATGATGCTCCCCAAATTTGTTTTTATCTAAATTGCTGCAAGTATTAGCTCTAGCTGTGACCCCTGTAAACTGAAATGAGAATTGATTTAGCTGAAAAGAGCTTCCAGTTTATGATGAGGATTCTTCCACTCCCTTGACAAATAGCCTGATACTTCACACACACACACACACACACTCACAAAACAAAACAAAACACTACTATCACTAACAACAGCACTACAAAACAAATGAGAATGTACTGAATGCCTCCAGCTCATGGCAATGAAGCAAATATAAATTAGCTTTGCTAAAAAGATGCAATTAATGCAATTAGGATTCTCATTCTCTGGAATGAAAAGCAGTGGGAGTTAACTGAGGACAGAGACCGGCGAACTTAGACACACGTGACACTATTGCACGCAAGCAAAGAAACAGGGTAATGAGTGGCCCTTTAAGAATTGAATATATTTACAAGAACTGAATTGAATTTATTTGCTTATTTATTTATCCCAATATATGGAATTTCTGAGATACATATTTTCTTTCAGATGCAATCATGTAATCACTGTGACAGTTGCTTGTTTTAAAACTTTTCTTTATTTAAAGAACCTTGAGTCAGAGTATTAAAATATAAAATGAATTAGTCATTTTGTGATTCCAAAAGCTTCATTGTTTGTTTGATTTGTTTCATTTTTTTCATTTTTTTTTTAAATTTATTTACATACTTTTCATTGTGTTTATAGTTTTATGTATAAACACATATATGAAACATACCAATCTGATTGGGAGCTTTATTTCAAGAAACCATATTTTAACCAAGATGTAAAATGACTTAGCTGTCAGTATATTATTCTTAAAAGACATTCAGGATTTGCGTCTTTATTGGCTTTACAGTCACTTTACCTATTGCTGTGTTTTTAATGTAGGAAGTTCAGGGAACCAGCAGGGTCTCTGTTGATCATACCTTTTCACCATACATTGATCTTTGAAATGTGTATTGATCTTGTATGTCTGTCTTTGTACAGTTGCTCAAAACTGAATTGTTTATGAGACTGTGTATTTTTCCCCACTCCCTCATATGCTGCAATTCCATTTAACATTTACTTCACACTGTGTTTTGTGTCAGTGGATTGTTGTCATTTTTTAAAGGATAGCTCTCACGGAACCACATAGGTGTGCATATTGATTTCTGGGGATGTTTGGGGAAATTTTTATTTATTTTTTCAAATTCTAGCACGCATTCAATGTTATTGAACAGGAAAAAGGAGCAGCTAATTGTGCTAAGCTCATAAAAATAGTAATATAAAGTATAAAACAACAAAAATATATTACAGCAGGCACTACCTCTTCGAACAAAACACCCATGGTAGAAATCAACAACCAGATATCACCCGTTGTTCTTAACATCAGGAAAAAAGTGACATTTAAAAGTCTACAATACTGTCAACTTATAGAAAACTTTCCACACGTTCCAGACGGCAGATGTGCGGGTGTGTATTTTTTTAAAGGTTACTAGTGTCTTTTTGTATGTAGCATTGTTAATAACACCAGTGTCTTACTGTCGGCTCCATTTCTCTTGGGCCCTGGGTGATATTTATGTTTTGTGGGGAGCTTGGGGGAACATCTCGTTTCAAACTTCAGAAAAGCAAACTCTGCAACTTTGGCTAGTAAGTATGTCCTATTTCAGATTTCTCATCTGGAGGTCATTCTTTCTCTGCCCACCATCCTATTTTGGGGAAGAGACCGAGAGAGAAAGAGCAACAAGACGATTAGAAAAAGAAGAAAAAGTAATATCAATGCAGTGGTTCTAACTCTTATTTTTATATACACTGTGTGTATGCTTTCCATCTCAAAGGCCTCAGTCTAATTCCTTTTCTAAGTGTTCAGTAATTAATTGAACCAATGAATCACTCTCTCTAAAAATCGGCATGCAATTCATCTGTTAAATCTGAAATCATTTTATGGAGTCTCTTGGCCTTAAATAGACTTTTCACCAGCTTTATCAGAGCTATGTGTTACTACCTGAAGTCACAGACATAATTTTTGAGTTTGCTTTGAGTTTGAAGGCAAATAGTTCACCCAAAAAATAACTTTTCACAATTATTGTATTTTGATGCAATTTAAGATTTTCTGAAGATATTCCACACTTTGTATGTTGAACATACTGAAATCCAAAACTTAAAGTAGTGTAGAATAGCTTCCATTAGTCTCTTTCTGTAGTTCTGAAGGACTTTCATGACCTCTTGCTTGCGTACTGTAGTTTCTTGAGTGACTGCACTAAGCAAATTCTCTATCATCAGCTGGAGCTTGTTTGTGTCCCATTTCAAACCTAGTTTTTTTCTGTAAAAGCAAAGAAGATGAAGGGGCAAATACATAATGTTTTTGAGACTATTTATGGTGTACACACAAAACAACCTGATCTCACAGAATTCCATGTAATGACCACAGACTTAATTAACCCCCGAATCTGTGGAATCGCCGAAAATGCCGTGCTGGGCTCACAGAAGGCATCAGCCGTGGTCCATGCACGGATTCACGTAAAAAGAGTGACTCCGATGCAGTTATATTTTGTATATAAATTTATACTTTCACTGGAGTACCTGACCCCGCACCTAGACTAAACCTACCCAGTTCTGAACAATAATAATGACGATAAATTTCCCAGTATCGCGTCGGCATATTGATGCTAAGGGTTTCCTATTTAAAGTGTTGAACCAGTGGATCCGTGCGTGGTTCACGGCTGATGCCTGTCGCTGACTTACATTGGTATCACTTCTGTGAGCCCATCACGGAATTTTCGGCGATTTCGGGGGTTAATTAAGTCCGTGGTCATTACACAGAATTCTGTGAGATCATGTTGCACAAAAAAATAGAAGACCTTGACTAATGCTAGCTCTTATATTTCCTTCCTTCGGCTATGCTGAACTCACCACCTCAAAGTCTTTGTTATGTGCCTCATTTATGGTGGAGAAATGCCCACCACTTTTTGCACTTTTTATAATGTGTGGTAGTCCAGCACTAGAATTTATTTTACTGTGAGTTTTCTGCAGTTCATTAGTGACAAAGTTTTATTTATTAATGTAAAAAGTTCCTCTCATAAAAAAGAACCTCTCATATTTAAAGTTTAAACATCACTATACCAAAATGTCTCTTGGTATTTCAATTCTTATACCTGCACTGACCTACGAAATACTGTGACTTGCACTGACAGATGTAGGAATTAAGTTATCAGTTTGATTGGTAAGAACTTTTATGTAGAAAAAATTAGAAACCCTGTTCTATTGTGAGATTAAATGTGATGTTTAAAATTAGTTTTATAAATGTTATAAATATGTTATACATTTATTTAGTTTACATTTTGGTTTTGACTTGGAAATGAGCAAATACTCTACTACAAACCTGCTTTATGGATCAATACATCACATGGACAATTGATTCATCAGAAAATTATTTGTGCATAACATAATATTTGTAAGATAAGCCTTACTATTTATTTAACAAAAAGTATTGCACTTCACTAGCTTTTCAAAGCTGAAAAGAAACTAGTTGTATAGAATAGAAACTTTTCCCGTTTGCTTATCTTATCGCTCAAAAATGCTGAAAAGAAAAAGGCCGTCAGTCACTGACAAAGATCCGTCACAGCTCTCATTCAACAGAGAGTGATGCTTGACAGAGGTAATGACAGACAAACATCATTTGGACGTATTTCACACTAAATGATGACAAAGCTAAGTGTGACATTAGAAGTTGTTAAATATATATATATATATATATATATATATATATTTATTTATATTTTGCAACTCTTGAAAAATGATAAACAAAACAGCTCTGGCAATTTGTAGTTAAGGTCAATGAAATGCTAAAAATGATTACTTTCATAATGTTAAATTGCTGTAATTACCCTTTTTATACTGATAAACTGCAAAAACTTTCCTTTTACATTGGCAACACTGACCTTTAGAGTATTTGGTGTCGGATCTAAAAGAACATAAGTGGTATTGCCTTGGTTACTGGTTGCAGATTCTAGGCCATTTTTGTGAGCCGAGATTTAGTCATTAGCCTCTTGGAATCAAACGATCTTAGTGACGCACATTGAAATGCTGAACATGTAATTCACAAGCACAAGATGTTTTTCACAGACAGAAAGTGCAATTACAATATCCACTCAATTTTTATTCCTCTCAGACTCATCCTCTTCTTTGAGAATGTGTGTGGAAGTCACCATGCTGCAAACAATTAAACAGAGGACCACGTTCTTTGTGGCACAAAATTAACAGCTGTTTTGGCTGTTAATTGAAATGAATCCCAGTTGACCAGGAAGGAGCCAATTAACTTTTCGCTTTCTTCTGAATGGGTGGCACTGAGGGAGACATTTGCCTTTTCTCACTTGATAAAAGAACACTCATGCTGCAAATGATCTCTTCTCTGCTTCAAACTGTAAATGTATTCTGATACATTGCTTGCAGGAAGTGTAGCGTGTTTTGTCAATGTCGACTCTATTCCCTTTTGGGATAGAAGCTATAAGCAAGGGTGTAATGAGATCATAGAGAGGCATTATTTAAACTCTGATTGTAACTTCTGATGTGGCTGAATATTAACTAGACACAGAGGACATGAGTTTTCTTTCTTTTTTTCCCCCTGAGTATTTCTCAGATATTTGGAATTTTCTTTTTTTTTTCTTTTTTTTTTTTGCACTGCACTGCACCATTACAGTCTGTTGTGTCATTGATGATATGATGATACAACTTTTTATTTTCTTCTTAGTTTAGAGTGTCTTTGATTAATGCAATTTGATAATCGTTAACATAAATTAGTTCATTTATTAATTTAGGATGAAATAAAAATTTATAAAAAATGACACAAGACTTTTACATTTCTACAGATTCTGTATATAAAATAAAATAAAATAATTTTAGGTTTCCACCAAATATTACGCAGCCATTTAGAATTTGGATAATAATGAGGGATGTTATTTGAGCACCAACTCAGCATATTCAAATGATTTCTGAAGGATCATGCGACACTGAAGACTGGAGTAATTGCTGCTAAAAAAATCACCTTTGCCAATAGAAAACAGTTATTTTAAATTTCAATATAATGCCTGTTTTTACTGTATTTATTTGATAAAATAAATGTAGCCTTGGTGAGCATAAGAGCAAAAGAACATTTTAAAATCTAACAGACCCCAGTGTATATATACTGAAATTAATTAAAATATAATTATTTAATTGTTATTATTATAAATGTTTGAGTTTAAGGTCATTTTGTTTATTTTTTATTATAATATATTTACATTTTAAATTATTATATACTTACATTTTATATTTGACATTTTGGTAGTGTGTTGGGTTGCTGCTTGATCTTCAATGTGAAATCAAGAAAAAAAAAATAATAATTGTAGAAAAACCTCTTCTTTAGTGCCTCAGTAGCATCAATAGCAGTAGTACTATGAATAATAACTGAGGTGTCCATATTGCCTGCTGTATGTTATTTAACAGAAATGATGATAGTCATTTTTATTTTCCTTTGCAGCAAAGAATGTCTGACTATTTCACTTTGATAATCTCAGTAGTTGGAGTTGATCGATTTTTGACAATTGTGTTTGTTAGCGACACATGGTTGCGTGTGTGCTTGTGTGTGTGCCATTAATCCAATCATTAAGGCCTGCATTTCTTCATAGATAACCCATTCATCATGTCTTGTGTTGTCAGGACATAAGGAATGGAGAAAGATTTAAATAATAAGGCACTAGCATTACCTCACAGCAATTCCATTGAACTCCAGTGACCAGAACTCAATTGGCAGCTATTTCCATTTGACGAGCGATTAACCAGGAGCTCGCTGCCCAAGCAATTGACCTGTCACCAATGCGAAGGCTATGCCTGATAAGCATGCAGGTGAAGGGGGAAGAGGATGTGGAGATTGACGCAATTAGCCTAATGAGTACACAGAGTTTCAGCCAGTGCCACTGGAAGCTTCGTTTCCCCACAACTGCAAACCAGCAGATGCAGAATCTGATTACTTTGTTTGCGGATCCAGCAGACAATCTTGCTTCAACCTTAACCCCAACTCACTCACTAGAATATCAATGGGATTTTTTTTCTCTTTTGCTCAACATAATGATAGTGTTTATCAGGAAAATACTTTGTTTTGAGGCACCCATTCCAAGGCTATGATTATTTAATGTGTAACAACTGAATGTGATCCACAAAAGGGCAAAAGTAATATTTAGAACGGAGGCAAAGATAAATAATTAGTTTGCTTACTGCTACACATTTTAGAGTGTGCATTCTGAATTCCAGTGACTGTTTTCAATGTGAGAAATTAAGTTGAACATACTGCCATGAAAACAGGTTACATACTCTATTTCAAAAATATAATTCATTCAGATATTAAAATTGAGATATTCACTCATGTAATCATTCTAAACCTGTATGTCTTGCTTTCTTCCATGGAATAAAAAAGGGGAATTTGAGCAGAATGTCAAGTCAAGTCATCTTTATTTATATAGATACAGACTGTGTTAAAGCAACTTTACAGTATCAAATAGGAAAATCGTGTGTCAATAATACAAAATGACAAGATTAAACACTCAATTTTCAGTTAAAGGCATTTCATTATTGAATTCAGTAATGTCAATGTCATCGTCCAGCTCAGTTCAGTTTAAGGCGAGACACTGCAGGTGAATAGGGTAATTTTTTTTACTAATAGTTATCGCCCTACTTACCTAGTTGATTGATTACATTGATAATTGCAAAAAGTTTTTGTATTACAAGTTTTATAAAATGTTGGGTTTAAATATGCAAATGATGCATTATTTAATGAAATATGCACTAATTTGCATACATTTCTAGTACAAAAATCTAAACACTGGATGAAGTCAGTTTCAAAATTTTTGTTTAATTTTTTTGACATATTACAGTCAAAAGTTTTTACAGAGGGAATTTTGGGTATCTCATTTTGTCACTCCATAATTCAGAAAATACTTAGAACAGACAGAAAACACTATATTTTGACATTTTTGGGGGGATTAAAATGTTGTATATAATCAAGCAAATTATATATGAACAAATCCCTCTGTAAAAACCTTCAGGATATAGACAGGAATAAAAATGTAAAGTTTGGTGTGTGTAAGTGCTACTGAAGTGGAGATTTATGGCTCAGTGTAAGAGAAAAAACTCATTTTGAGAAAACGGCCTTTAAAAATATGTATTGTAATTGAAATCTATTGATACAAATAGATAAAGTGCTATAAAAGAAGCACTTAACAGTGTCTTTTGGATGTTTTCGTTCTACTAGTCTGAAAAAACACTTTATGAAAAACCAAAAAGCCCAAAATCTCAAAATTGACAGGTGCATGAAAAAACAGTGTTTTTGCCTGTAGTGTCTCCCCTTAAATAGTATCTGTGTAATCAAGTCAACAATATCGCTAGAAATTAAGTGTCCCCGACTAAGCAAGCCAGAGGCGACAGCGGCAAGGAACCAAAACGGTGACAGAGATGGAGAAAAAAAACCTCAGAAACCAGGCTCAGATGGTGGGCCAGTTTTCCTCTGGCCAGACGAACCAGGTTGTTCCATGCTGCAGCAAGATGAGCATTTGTGGTTAAAAAGTATATATATATTTTTTTTAGAAAATGACTAATTGTTTCGTTGGATAAGACCTTTATTCATCAGTTGGGATCGTGTAAAACCCTTTTAAGCTGCACTGAAACTGCAATTAGGACCTTCAGCCCATTGATCCCCATTGAAATTCACTATATGGAGAAGGAGAAAAAAAAAATCTCGGAATGTTTTCCTCAAAACCCTTAATTTCCTTTTGACTGAAGAAAGAAAGACATGAAGATCTTGGATGAAATGGTGATGAGTAAATCAGGAATTTTTTATTCTGGAAGTAGACTAAAATGAGGCTGTTTCATGGACTTTTTGTCTACTGACCTTTTTTTAAACAATATATACAGTAGTTAAACAACAGTACGATCCATTGAACACACTGCACTTTTATCCCTCACAGCCACGTTTTCATTCCTGTCAAAAATTAAATATGGCGCTACCCTGACTAAGGTCCATAGAATATTCTGAATATTAAAGTCGACATTAAATCCAGATATTTTTTTTTCCTTCTTGTTCTTCATGGTTTACCTAATGTGGAATTTAAGCCTTTTGTGAGGGAGTCCTTCATTCCACACGATGTCCTTTAATCCTAATGGTTCTGATATGTGGCTTGCCTTTATGTTACGTGGGCGCACATGAGAAAGCCTGGGTTAGTTGTAAGCTCCTGAAAATGGATAAAGCCTTTATCAAACAGCAGCAATGAGGAAATCAATGGACAATGGCCCAAAATTGTTTATGACTTCAGCTAAAGCAATTTTTATGTTTTTTTTTTACCCACCCAGATTGTGTCACTGAATAATATCGCTATATATTCTAAAGCCTGATTAGTCTTATTATTAGATTGGTCGGCCATGGGTGGGTGGCAACCACTGAAGCTCCTCCAGAGCCTCTGATAGAGTGGAATGAGCTCATGCCTTGTGTTTATGAAGCATTGTTTGGACACACACTGCTGTAAGTCAATGCCAGCAAAGGTTAGACCTCCCCCCCCCAGCTGCTTGCAAATTGTTGCCAAGCAGTGGGCAACCCTGTTGGCATGGCGACAAGTGTTTGTTTCCACATAGCCAGGGACTCTAAATAATTCTGGTGTCGTGGCAGAGAAGGAGACAGCTTGTGAAACAGAAGGCAGATTAGCAAATATGTCCAGGTTCGCTGGGTTATGAAATTTGTTGATGGTCCAGTGGCATTTTGCATTATTATTTTCAGTGTTTTCTTTGTAGGAAAAAAAAAAAAAAAACACTGTAAATGTAATTAATGAATTTAAATGAATGAATAAATAAATATGATCTCTAATATCTCAGTTGTTTCTCCTAGCTATGGAAAATTGAGCTTAAATGGATAGTTCAGACAAATTATTATTATTATTATTTTTTGTCCATACAATTAAAGTCAGTGTTTTTTTTTTCTCGACCCCATTGATTTTCATTGTATCATTAAAACATTTGTAACATTCCTCTATCTTCTGTTTTGGGGCAAACTATCGCTTTTAAGTCTCCTGCTTTTCTGATTTTTTTTATTTTTCAGAGATATAGATCTTGGTAGTTGTGTACTATTAAAGCTTGCAATCAAATTAATGATTATATTTAAATATTTCCCATCGACAGACATCTGAATTATGTGATTCAGTTTAATGTAATATGTTGAAAATGATCAATTTCTGTTTTAATTCATCATATAAAGAAGTTTAGGAGCAACATCTCATACTTGACAAATGCTTGTCAGATACAAAATTAAACATATCCGAGAGCACCATATGCTATAAAAAATAACCTTTTTCCTGTAGGCACCAAGGAGCATATAAAGCTACATAATTCTGATCAAATCTAGACTGTCTAATGAAGACTTCTCAAATACATACAACCAACTCTTTGGGTGTTTAAAGACATGAAAGAACCCCATAACAGAAAACCTTTTGGACACTTCTTCTTCGGCTGAACATTTAGTGTGGATAATGAACATTTTACAGCTCCTTGAGAGCAGTGTAAAAGACCCATCACATTTTAGAATTTTAATGCCTGTCATGTTTGACTATTTTACTGCTCTTTACATTCTCTTGTACATTTCCAGAGCGTGACCAGCATGCAAAACACAGCTTTGCTTGAAAGAATGCATGAAAGATGGCTTTTTCAAGGTTTTCAGGGTGGTTTGACATATCAGTTAAATAAACAGTCGAAGACATGTTTATTTTCAGATAATTTTATAGCATGATGACACCATGATATTAATATTTTTCACACCTTACACTGAACAGTTCCATATTCCTTCTCTAAACGTCTCTTAGCACCAAACTAGAACATTACCAGTTTGTTATTTATTAGTTTAATGTATAATATTTTATCTTATTTTATTTTATTTTAAAGGGGGAACTGAGAAATCAAAATTCCCTTGATCTTTTGAAATATAAGAGGTCTTTTTACTATATATATATATATATATATATAAAACTCAAACTCGGAACTCAAAACTTTCTCCTTAGTTTAAAAACAGCTTATGTTCGTAGCCAATCTGCCGAAACAACAGTCTGTGGAATGTTGCTGTGAACCGAGCTGTTTTTAACAGGATAAAAAGGGTGTTGTTTTACACTACCATTGAGAGATTTCAAAGTATGTTATAGACCCTAAAGAATCATATCAACTTGTGGAAAATGGGAATCCAGTGACCCCTATAATGAAGTTCCAGACCACGTCAGTAAAAACTTGGTCCTTTGTTCACTTAATTTTACCGCAGATTGATTTACAAACACATTTCAACACAGGATTTTAATAAAGATCGAAAATAAAAGACAATGCTGTGCCGACTATATTGGATCCGACAGTAATTTTCCAACACGAGTGTGAGTAACTGCTTTTATTACGTGATCACTATTGCTTTGTATGTTATTACAGATCATTTCATATGTACTGAGTATTTATGCGTTTTAAACATAAATCACCGCAGTGTCCATCTGTAAAGGATGTAGGCTGGCAAACATACATAAGCCAGTCATAGCAGTGGGCGTTTACTTCCGAGTCTACAATCAACCTATTCAAACAGAGCGTTCTGATGAGGGGGTTAACACAGGACAGAAAATAGCCAATTACTTATAAATTATGATGTTTTTTGATGCCAAATCTTGATAACATTATAAGTAGACCTCAGAGAACAGTACACAAATAAATAAATAAATCAACGAAAGTATGACCCCTTTAAGGAGACTTTAATCAAGTATGGAGAATATAAAAGACTGTATTTTTTGGTTTCACTTTATTTTGATGGTCCCTTTAACACATTCTATTGACTATAAGTAATGCTACACCTACATTTCTACTGACTCTCATTAGAGTGTTAGTAGTGTATTAGTTGACTGGTAGGGTTAGGGTTTGATTTAGTTGACACGTTCTTGCAAAGTTACTTATAGTCAGTAGAATATCTGTTGGGAGACCAACACAGTCTACTAATACTCTTATGAGAGTTTGTTGACATGTAGTTGCAACATTACTTACTGTCAACAGAATGTTCAAAAGGGACCATCAAAATAAAGTGTTACCCAATTTTCCTATGGATATTCTTTTTTAAAATGAGCTATTAGATTCATGCAATCTCAATCAGAAAGTTTAAGGTGATTGTTATTGCAATAGAGTCTTGTTTAGAATATTATATTGTGTCCAGATGACCCTACAAACTTTAAACCTATACTGCACACACCTATTTTGGTGAGGCAGTTAATATTTCTTTCTTGTGTGGCAGACAACAAAAGCGGTGTTGTTCAAATGATTGATACATGACTGTAAAACACCTCTCTGACAAGCCTAAGAGTCTTTTGACACCATAGCCCAATAATCAAGAAAACCCTGACTGCTGTACCTGTTTTTAAAATCTTGCGCATTCACAACTTACAGGTGACAAAGTTGATTTATGAACTGTCACACTCTGTAATCTGGAGCAGTTCCCCTGCAGAGCTAAAGACAGGAACAACGAAATATGACCATTTTACAGAATAATTTCATGCTGTTTAATGGAATGAAATGAGAAAAGACATACAAATTGCCCTCAGCAATTTTTCATTCTCAGAAAGCATGTAAACAGTAAAATCAGCAGTGTAATATTTGCAGTGTTAAAAGTTATTAATTCCCAAAGAGTTGAATTAACAATCTACAGTGTTAAACAGTACTGGTGTTCAGTGTTGTCACACGGTGTAATATTTATGTAATTTCACTTTTACACTTAAAGTGTAAAAACAAAACCCGCCGAACTGATCTGGCTCCGCCCCTCAAGCACCGCGGCCTCAAAGCGACGACGCCATTTTATCTTCAGGCGACCGAGACGGTGAGTTGGATTGCTTTTCTCTTTATAAAATTACACGGAAGAAATACTTTTTGTTGAGAATTTTACTCAAAATATGATTGGTGGTGAACACATTTAGAAATTACTAACTGCGAGTGTTTTTGTCAGGTTTACAGTGTTAAGTTCGTGAGGTGCAGAGATGCAAGGTTAGCCTGTGTGAAAGTTTCTAATGCGGGCTCGATTTTACGTTTAAAATAATTTTTGGAATGTGTTTACAATTTATGTTTTATATATATATATATATATATATTACTTTCAGCTTCTTTCATTTTGGCTCGTTGACTGGTTTTACTACGAGTCTGAAGCAGACACATTTGGGCGGTTTTCTACTCAGAGGAGAGAATTCATCAAAAGGTAAATTTATATTTGTATTTGAAAACATTGAGTGCTTTGAAACAGTGATAGTGGGACAGTTAAACATTTACGCGCTAACAATTTAGTTTTTGTGACGCATAACACCGTGTTGAAGTGTCTTTCTGCAGACGGAGCTGTGTAACGCGGGACATTTAACGTTACCAGTCAGTTAATTAACGTTATCTAATGCAAAACTGTGAAATTAGAGCACGTTTAAAAACTTTGTTCGCAAAGTACGTTAAACTGTAAATCAGTCAGTCTTTCCTTTATTGTGTAATTTTACTTATTTTTACTCTATATTATGATATTTACTGAATATGGTATTATCTTACTTAAAATATGATGTATGATCATGAAAGCAATTCACATACTGACTAATATGCTGAATTATTCCAATACTAGATGTCTTAATACAGATTGTGAAGAAGCCATCCATTGTGCAGTACTGGTGTGGGAACAGAACCATAAGGGGAAGATTTTCAAGGTTGAAAGTAATACAAAACAACACCACTGTTTCGTGAGAAAGCACAGAGAGAGTCTATCCCATAGGCTTTTGAATACTGGTGTTTTTCCATTTTAGTGTAAACTAATTAAATGTTGCAGATTTGATGTAACCATTTTGATGTAGTCATTCTTGAACAATGGTGGATCTGTCCAAATCCCACCAATAAAAATAGGCCAAGTGGGCTGGTAATAAATTGTAGCAAAACCAGACAAATTTGGTTAGTAAAAAGGTATAAAAAAGATGTATGGACAGATAGAATTAGAGGCAGTGGATGAGGCGGCTGTCTTCTCGGCTTTGTTATTTTGGCAGCTGAAACTCTGCTTTTTGAGCTTCTCTGACTCCATTGAAGAAATCTACTCTCTCGTGCCACGACACCTTAAGTGCCCATGGGCAGAGCATGCTTGAAACCAGTCTTTATCAATTCATATGGCATGCTATTTTGGGTAAATAATGTCCTAAATACTTCCAGATGTACAAAGTTAAGTTTTAATTTAGAAAGATATGTCTGAATCTATCTGTATTTTCTTTTCACATTATAAATAATAAATTATTAGTAAGAAATTCTAAACGTGTTAATTTATTCTAATGTAACTAGTACACCATGTTCATTTTAAGATGCCTTATTACTCATGTCACTCATTAAAATGATATAAATGTTTAATAATCAGATTAAATAAATACTTAAATTGTTCCAGGAATGCCTCCATGTGAATATTGCACGAGGTTTTGTATCTATTAACTTTAACAGTCGTTTAATTGACCCTAGAATTAAGGATGTAAATAAAAATAAGTTTGATTTGACACCCGTATTATAGACAGCTCTCAGCATACTCAAAATTAGGGGTAATCACAATTATTTTACCATATTTACAGTCCTAATGTAAATTAAATTACCGAAATAAGTGTTTTTTTTATTTTTAGTATTCTTTTTCAGTAGAATTGGCCCAGACTTCTGCAATGTCAAATGAAGGAAGCTCCTCTCATAAGATTGCAAACCTGGAGTCTGATGACACCGAGCGAGAGTGATGGAAGCCCTTCAAGAAAGGAGCAGAATGCTGAAGATGAAGCCAGAATTGTGAGTCTGTGTCATTTATGTTATTCTGTGTACAGTAAAAAACACACCTGGAATTTACTAATTATTAATTTAAGATATCAAAACACATAAAGCCCAAAAATGAAAACTTGTCGTCATTTCTCACTCTTTGTAATTCCAAACCTGCTAGACTTTCATTCATTTTCAAAACACAAACGAAGATATTTTAAATGAAACCTGAGAGATTTCTGTCCTTCCATCGACAGTCTACACAACTACCACTTTGATGCTTCAAGAAGTTCATAAAGAGATCATAAAAGTAATCCAAATGAATCGAGTGGTTTAGTCACAATTTTCTGAAGAGACTCGATCGCTTTATACAATGAACAGATTTAATTTTTTTAATTTGTTTTCCACATTTAAACATTGATCAGGGATCATAAACAGAAAAATTGGACTAAACCACGTGATACGTATGGATTTGATCTCTTTATGGATTAGATCTCTTTATGAATGATCAAAGTGGTAGTTTCGTGGACCGTCAATCAAGGGACAGAAATCTTATATTCTATTAAAATATCTTCAGTTGTGTTTCAAAGGTGACGAAAGTCTTGGTTGAGTAAACGATGGAATTTTCATTTCTGAACTAACCCTGTAATAAAAGAATGTGGCCTTGTGTCTTGTGTTTGTTCACTTGTGCATCACCCAAGATGCATGCTAATGCCAGGTGTGAACAGAGCCACTGTGTGACTACACAATCAGTTTAGCAGAATGGTTCCTGACAGAGATATTGTCATTATTTGTATTTATATATATATATATATATATATATATATATATATTTCCTCCAAGAAGCCAACTTCCTGGCTTTTCTCAAGACCTTCAAGGACACAATTGACCTTGGAATCAGCTGTAAAGGAGGATGAAACCGATGTTTAAGGTTAGACTATATTTCAGAATAAGATCTATATTCATTTATTATCTATATTCTGTATTCATGCATTTTTTAAGTTGTCATATCTGTTATTTAGAATGGGACAGCGATATTGCATCAATTTGTCTCCTACTTCATTTGGTTCCACCATCGCCACAAGGCTGCGAGGGACCTGGAGAAATGTCCTCCGATCAAGCTGAAAAACATCTTCAAAAAGGTACATTTCTGTCACTACCTATTGTCTGCCTCAAAATATTGCCAGATGTGTTTTATATGAAAGATTAATAAAAATAAAATCAATTGGAGAGCTGACCTTAATTGTTATTTTTGTAACTAATAAGACACTAATAAGAAGAATACCTTGTAGAGACCACACAGCCATACCTGCTCGCTGATGGGACAACGAGGAACATCATTCATGGATGCTACACAACTGTCGACAAGTATCTTGCTGCAGTCTTGTTCAAATCTACCTGTCATACTTGTAAATTTGATGATTTTATGTGTTTTATTAACTATTTTATGTTTCCGTGCAACACTTAATGAATGTGACTGACTAATTAACCTCTACACATCTGGTATATGCTTTAAAGTTGCCACTTTGCCCATTTGTTAAATAAACGTTGGAATTTGTACATCTGTCTCATCAGACTCTTGATTTTATGTCTAATCTTGTACATTAACACCATACAATAGCATTTTTATTTTTGCACTGAAAAGAATACTTTATTAATAACACTTAAAACAACACCAGGGGTGTTAAATACCCCAGAGTGTAAAATTTGAACAACAATTGCAAGTGTAACAATTTAGGTGCTATATTAACACTAAAAATTCAACACTATGAATGGTGTACTTTTAACACTAGACAGATTGAGACCGTATATGATCTTTAGTAGTGTTAAAATTGACACTTTAAGTGTTAAACTGACACTGCATTTTTTACTGTGGAATGGATGTGTCTTCAATTAAGTGTACTTTTATGTATCAGAGGTATTTTTTTAAAATTATTAAAATAAGCTCATTTCAGATTTCAATTGTGTGTGTCTGTGTATTAAACGTTTACATTTTCTCATTTTCTTGTGGTTTGAAGTGAGCTGGCAGATACTTTCTGTATCTTTTTAATGATCAACGATTTTATTGATTTGTCATTATCTTGTATAGTCACAGAATGGAATCTTTAAAATACTATGTGGATGATTTCTCACTCTTTTGATGTCAAACGTCATCGGTTTAGTCATTTAGCAGCAGTTTAAGCACATCCATGACTTGTTTTCTCCCAGAAGATGAAGCCTTGAGGTAAAGAGTTCAGAAAATGCCACGTCCCCTCATTCTGACCTTTCAGTCTCGTGTTTCCAGACTGGAGGCTCAGTCACGTCAGCAGTATGGTTCAGCAAACATATCTCATAATGACTTCATGCTAATTTTGCATTAATTCATTACGTGGTTCTCTCACCATCCTGTGTGACACAAAGCCTTTAAGGCCAATTCATCAAGATTTTCCATGCCGTTCCATTCAGATAAGCTATTTCTCTCCTGTTTTTCAATAGATTTTTATACCAGAGGTTTACATACGTTATCCATGGGTGACCTTGAGTTTTGTAACCATTTTGCTGATTACATATAATGACGTTTGTTGTTTTCTAAAATAATAATAATAATAATAAATTTACTTAAGTGGAGAAACACTTCAGGGACTGACAAATGTGCATTTATTTTCTAACTCAACTTCTGTAAATGAGTATTAAATTATATAATTTAAAATTAAATATAATTTATATTATACATTAATAATTTTTAAGGCATAGAATGGGTTTGTGTGAGGAACAGACTGACATTTAAGTCGTAAAAGTTTGTACTTCAATATTTATATTTAAAATGATATTTATTACCGTGATGATAAAGCTGAAATTCCAGCAGCCATTACTCCAGTCTTCAGTGTCACATTATCCTTCAGAAATCATCGGAATCTGCTGATTTGGCTGCTCAAGAAACATTTCTTCTTCACATTAAAAACCATTTTGCTGCCTATTTGCTTGCTTATATTTATTATTTATTATTATTATTATTATTATTTTGTGAAAACCATGAAGCACTACAATTACAACAAAAAAAAAAAAGTCTGATTTAAAAAAATAAAACAATAAATTAATACTTTTGTTCAGGAAAGACACACTAGATGGATAAAAAGTGATCAAAAGTATTTCAAAATAATGCTGTACATTTAACTTCATATATTCATCAAAGATTCATGAAAAAAATTATCTATTTTATTTTTAATCTCAAAATTAAGGGCAAAAACGTTTTTCAACATTAAAAACAATAAGAACCATTATTACTAATTAAGCACCAAGTAATAATATTTAGATTTTTATTTGTAATAAAATTTCAAAATATAAATACAGCTTTGGTAAATGCAACTGACTTCTTTCAAAAGCATCTTAATTTTTAAACTTTTGATCAGCAGTATACATCTGTTTCACCACCAGTCTCCTACAGAGAGAATATATTTATATCTAGAGAGCTGTTCAAACACTAAGCCTTACATTGGTTACTGCTAAATACACTCCCAACATGTCCCAGACATTCCTGTGTCAACACAGCATGCCATGATATGTGCTGCACAGACATGCATCACTGTAATATGTGCACTGTGGCACAAAATAGTCTGAATGCTTTCACACTAGAGCTTTTAGAGCCCATCTTACATCAGAATTATATTCTGAATTATGAAAATGAATTGTTATTGATGCCATAACTTCTTGTGAACATGCAAATGTGAACTATGTGAACTAGTTTTTGTACGAATGACCCCTTATATACCCTTTGTTTAAAAGCCACACTGTGCTGGTCTGCTGTTTTGTCAATCTCTTATCGCCCTGTCTGGGATCTTTTGAAAGTTAAGACCGTTTGGGGGACAGTACTCATCCTTCCCGCCCTCATAAAAGGTGAAATATGAGAACATTAAAACATTGCTGTTAATCTGTCTGTTGGAAGCAGCACCATTAATCTTAATTAATTCAATACATTATATTTCTCACTTAATTACACATGCTACAAAGGAAAATTGCCCAGAAAACGTGCCTCTCGATCCATCATGGCTGCCAGCAGGTTGTGCTATCTCTAGTAATTACCAAAGGTTCTCACACCAGGGACATGAGAATGTCTTGAAAATTGAGGATCCTATTATCAAGCTGATGGCTGTAGACTTAACTTCTTGTCAGTTCCTCCCTGTAGAATATAAACATGATTCTTCGAGGTAAGCTTAATTTTCCATATTCCAAACATGCTGACCAAATTTGGTGCAGGATTACATTGATTTAATGCTTGTAGACGATACACATATTTCTTTTAAAAAAAAACAAAAAGAGAAATTAATAAGACACTGTTTATGTACTATAAACTTTTAAGAAAAAAGTAAAAAATAAATAAAAATAAACACTACCAAATTAGGGTTATTTGGCTTGTAACAATAGCAGAACCCTTTTTGATGCTAAATAGAACCCTTTTATAAGGTTCCATAAAGCATACTTTGGAATAGCTATATAGGACCTTAATGGTGTTAGAAATAACTGTTTTAACAATAGTTTATTTTTATTCATATATATATATATATATATATATATATATATATATATATAAAATGTTACTATTTTTTATTTTTATATATTATTAATAAATGTATTTTTATCTATCTGCCTGGTCTTTATCATGTAGCCTCTAATAGGGTTTTATGTTAACAAAAAAAAAAAAAAGTTGTGTTAATTAGGTACTTTTATTTTTGATATTGACATGTGAAACCATAGCAAAAGTGACAGTGGTCTAGCAACAGTTCTTACCTTAAACACTGAACATGAATAAATACATAAAGAAGTAAAACACAAAATAGATGTAATGAAGACCAAGTTCCAGTGAAATATCTACACAATCCTCCATGATGCCTTTAAGTACATCATTATGTTTGTATTTCAGTGTAATTGAGTGGCAGTTTCTCTCTGCAGATAATGATGTTGTAGGATGTGACAGTATCTGAAATACATAATTGAATTTATGTAAAACAATGTTTATGGAGGACATTTGAATTTTGCACTATCACCTTGTTTGGATTGGTTCTGTGCCTTGTTTGTCTTGTTTTGTATAGTCTTTTGTATTTATTTATAATTTTTTTGTCTGCATTGCAGATGTTTAAGTTACACGTGACTGCACTGTTAGGATTGCTCAAATTTCACTATACTTGTATAGTGACAATAAAGAATTTTAAATATTGATAAAAGTAGCAAAAAATAGACAGTATGTGACCTTTTCACAATGTTAAAGGGAAATTGATATAAAGTCATGGCATAGGCTTTCATTTTCTGTTCTGTTAACCTGAAGAGAAGCTAAAATATTTGAAAGCTAAAATAATAGACATTTTAAGAAAGACATTTGCCTGTTGAGAATTTGTTGACGTGTGTAATTAGATGATTGAGCTACAGAAAATCAGTAATAATAAGGAGGCTTTGACAGTTACAGATTTGAAATTCGAAAAGGCAGGAATAAACAAAGACCTGTTTAAAAAAAATAATAATAATATATATATATACAGTATATATAGTTCTAAATAGAACTGATATGTGCAAATAACCTTTAAATACCTTTACTACATGTCAAGACTTCACTTGAAAACCTGATGAATATTGAGTTAAATGAGAACAAATGCATATTGAACAAAACTGAAAGGAAAAAACAACAAAAAAAACAAGGTGAAAACACTTCCACTCATTTGCTGGCACTTTAATGAGTTTATCAGGCAGCTCAGTTCCTTAAAACTTTCTATTTTATTTACTCATTTATTTTCTTAGTTGACTGAACTCCTGTTAATTTTTGATAATGTGCTGCGTTACACACTGAACGCACCTGTGAGTTCAGCTGCCGCTTTGCAGATGTAATGAGTCCACAGTGCAGCTTCGCATTTAAACTTCAGTAAATAATCCACTTGGAACCAAGCCCTTGTATTGTTTAAAAATGCATCTCGCATGTGTCTTACAGAAGTAGAAAGTATAGGAGTTTCACTAACTGTCTGTCAAAGATACGGTAGACAAAGTGCAGATTATAGTTAGAAACCTTTGGTCTAGGATGGCCATATTTTAGTGATTCGTATAAAGAAGACAAAGAAGAGCAACATATGGTGCATGTTCTTTCTGTTTTCACTTTAATATTCTCATGTGACTGTTCTGAAAATAGGGCACCATTCCAGCTTCACTGACACCATCAGTCTCCCTCATTACTAATTAGCCATCAATTTCACCACCGCTTGTTTTTCAATGAAAGGACAATGTCAGAATAAACCTCCATGACTCTCTATTTCACTGTCCGCTATGAAAAATAAATCAATTAATTCATTGGCCTTGATTAACCTCCCAGCGTTTGATTGATATTCTCATCAATGGCGGTAAAAGATGACCTTGCCCTAGCACTTGATAAACTCTGGATTTTAAATTCTCCAGAATGTAAGTTTATACAGTTGAATGACTGAACTATACACACTGCTAAACATTATACAAATACTTTAACATTGCTACAAAAAAATTCAGTTTTATAAAAAATGTTTTTCTTTTGGATTCTTTTTTTTTTTTTTTCTAAAGAAAACCATTTAGGGTTACACAGGGTTAGTTGTAACACCGTCAGTTTGACAAGTCAGAAAAGAGCTGTGGTGATGTCATCAATATCATACACTCCATTCAAATTTTTAATGTTACAGGAGAAGTGGCATGTGAATGTGAGCAACATTGTAGATTTCTACCTGGTCTCATGGCATTTACGTACCTGGGTGCACTTTTTAGCGTGTCATGAAATACGTACCAATAAGTACATATCACTGCAGTTTCCAAAATAAATGAACACTTTCACACAAATTTACAGAGTTGCGATTAATAAAGCTTAATTTTCGCACAATTAGTTGAAGAATATCATCCTATGGCTTCAAAACTATATTAATATGCTGGGATATTTGAAAACTGATACTTTTGAACGTTAACATCGCACACATCCAGCTATGGGTTTCTATGGGTTTTCATAGATGACAAGTTTGTTCGGTAGCTCATGGAGTACGGAGACGGACGGAGACGAGAAGCACCGGTTCGAATCACGTGTAACTACAGTTCGACAAAGCAGCTAAAATCTGCATAAAAGGAAGTTCAAATGGCACAGTTGCATCAGCTAACACATTTTTATATCAGTTTTGCATTTGTTAACACTATGGGGTAGGTTTAGGATTGGTTTTGGTGTAGGGCATATTTCCAACACGATAGAGCATTAACATTTAGCGACAGTCCCCGGATATTTGAATTCTGAACCGCCGCAATACGTATCTGAAGCGATGTAATAAAAAAAAAAAAAAAAAACAGCAATACGTACCAATATTTACATAATAAAAACGTGCCAGGGTTCACCTATTGAACCTGTGTTTTAGCGCCAGTCAGTGGACATTTCTATTTAAAACGGCGGCGAACCGTATGTAAAACAGTGTCGCACAAAAAGTACGCAAAGGTACATATTTTTATGAGACCAGGTTGGTAGATTTTATGACCAAAAAAACTGATTTTCAGGAAAGAAACTAATTTTTTTCATTAAGATTATTGATTACTAGCAATCATTGTGTTGTAGATACAATTATTTGACTTACATAACCTAAAGTAGCTGTTTAGTTTAATGTGATACTTTGCATTCGTGCTTACTTAAAACCCACATGCTAAAACAGTTAGCTATGCTATGGCTGTTTGAGGTGGGGATAGTTGTAACAGTTCATTAAAAATGTTACAACCAACTCCTTATGATGATTCCAGTTATCCAATCACATCCTCTATTGAGGCAAAGTCATGTGAAGGTTTTGTTGCACATCAAGGGATTTATGTAAAATGTGTTTCCATCATAGTTTATGCGCATAATATTCTTATTGGATAAAAACACTATCCGCATCAAATGAGTTTTTTTTTTTTTTTGTGCACGTTTTCACAAAAAAGTTGACATTTCCATCCAGTATTTTTTTATGTGATATTCCAAAATTCACATACAAATAGGTAGATGGCAACATGGCTAGTGACTGAATACAGTACACACACACACACACACACACACACAAACACAAACAGCAATTGTTTTTGTGCTAAATTTAAAGTCCTAAAAGGAATACAATATCATGTTTTTGTCACTTTAAATGGTTCACTTTATTCAAAACTGATTATTATTATTTTTTTTTGTTATTCAGCATAAATTGGAAGCGTGGGTCTTATTTCAGCAAATTACATCACATTGTTACATCTATCCCCAGCCTGTGTTACAACTCACCCCAGTAGTGGGGTAGGTTGTAACAACAGAACTCTTTGTATTTGACATTAACTCACATAATCTGCAGTACACGTCCAAGTGAGTTTTATTTGTAGTAGACAAATTACTTTCATCCCGGTCTCCCCTATATATATATATATATATATATATATATATATATATATATATATATATATATATATTGTTTCTTTTATAACAATTACTTTTTATTGTTTTTGTTTTAATGTAAAATATATTTTTTAAATGTACTATTGATATTAGTAGTAGCAGTAGTAGTAGTATCACATTTTATTTTCAACCTGTGTTTTTTTTTTCATATTTATATTATAGATATTTATAATATTTATATTTATATTTGCCACAATATCTAGAAATTGTGAAAGCATTACAATTATACAGGAAATCAAGTACTCCATTGATCCAATAAACACTTTTGCTGAAAAAAATAAATAAAATATGAACAATGATAGTGGAACCCCAGTATATGAAACCTTGCAGTTCATGCATCAAATTTATGTTAATCTTACGCATGTAGGCTCTGGGCAAATACATATTTTTTCTACAAACTTCTAATTGGCATCGCTGACCATTCCTCTGCTTGAATGAGTAATGAAATAAAGTCTGCCAGCGTAAGCAACACGTGTGACAGAGTGAAAAATATGTATAATTATATTTCAATAAGTAGATCAAAAAGTTCATAAATCTGTAAAATATGGGAAGTGTTCTATAGTCAGGATATGTTGAATGTGTTTAAAAATGTTTATAAAATGCAGATAAGTTATCTAAATAATTGTAGTTAATCGGTGATCAATTAGTTCGGCACAATAAGGTGTGCAATCTATTAGTCAGGCCTTGTTGAACACTAGGGGGAGAGCTCGCGGTATTTCTCCATTACACATAAAGTTTGAGGTGGAGAAACATCGTCGAGTGAATGTGCTTAATCATCTTCCCTTTTTCAGGTATTCATTTTATTTCTTTGTTAATATAGTATGAGTTGATGGTAAATGACGTTTTAAGAGTGTGCAGATGTCATGACGATATCGATTGCATTCTGATTAACATGTTTAAAAGTGCAATTAGTTAAGAGATGTGTCAGTTCTGAGCTCCATTTTGAGCATTAATGGCACGAGGCCCACATAATGGCGAGAGGCCACATGTTCAGTGATTACCATTACATATTTAGTATACACGCTAGCGATCAATGTTCAACTTTGTTTATTTGATGCTATTTGTTGATTTACTGGAGAAATGTGACTATATTGAGAAATGTAATTGTGGAAATCGAATTAACAAAGTGAGTTTGTACTTCCAGATGAAAGAATTTCTAAAAAGAGAGCATTTACATGTGGTATAGAATTGTGTGTTCTAGTTTATATCTATGTATCTGTTTAAAAAGACTTAAGAAGTGATTTCCATATATTTATAAAACAACTCGCTGTCTACATATTAATTGGGATGATTGATTGTAAAGGAGAAAAATAGCTAAAGATACATCGTTAACAGCCATGTCACAATTATTGAATGTTTATACAGTGAAGAAAAGGCCAATGTTGCTGTTTTGAAAAGTTGTTTATTGCTAACTGTTTAAAAGAGATTACACATAAAGTTTGAGGTGGAGAAACATCGTCGAGTGAATGTGCTTAATCATCTTCCCTTTTTCAGGGGTATAACATTTGGAGGCACCGCTGGGATCTACTCTTCAGAGGGCGGTTGTCACTTACCTGGCAGACAGCTTCTGATGTAGTACATCCCTCCTAAAACAACCCAAACCAACAGTGAAGTGGAAAGAGCTCCTGCAGTAAAGGAAAAAAAGAGACAAAAGAACCGTAGACCTGAGGCCACAGAGATCATCAGGTGAAACAAGTTCCGTCAGTCTCAATTCAGCCACTACTCAGTGAAAAGGTCCACTCTAGTATCAAAATGGAGACAACAGTGCTCGAGGAAATGCAAGTTGAAGTTATCACCATGCTAAATTCCCTATCCAAAGACAAGCTTCTAAGTGTTTGTGAATTTCTTGAAGTGGCAGAGCCAGTGAAGATTGCATCTAAATCTCGCATGTCCCTGATCTCTTACGTCCTCCAACATCTCGAAGACATCACTGAGCTAGAAGATGGTGGCATGTCTGAACTGTTAAGATTGAGAGATCAAATTATAGAGTTGAATAGAGTCACTGAAAATGAGACAACCGCCCAGAGTGAAACTACTGAAAAGGATAAATTACAAAGGGAGTTAGAGGAGCTAAAAAGAGCAATGAAACAAAAACTAAGTGAAATTCAACAAGTGGAAGAAAGCACAAAACAAAGCAGTGTCCAGCCTCAACCACCGATTGCTGCACTCCCCCAACATTCAGAGAATGCCCAAAACTCAAGTCCACCTTGGCGTAAAGATTTCAAAATTTCTGGACAAATTGGTGACCCAGGCCAAAGAGAGAAATTAAGTTTTTCAAGTTTGGCACACCAGATTGAGAACGGTCTGAGCAGGGGCTACCCAGAGTGTGAGATTGTGGATGCAGTAATTCGTGCCATCTCTCCAGGCTTACAGTTACGAAGCTATTTAGAAGGAAAGCCAAATCTGACTCTATCTACACTCAGACGAATTCTGCGCTCTCACTTCCAAGAAAAGAGTGCAACTGAACTTTATAAGCAACTTACCTCTGAATGCCAAGGTAACAAAGAGGCCCCACAGAATTTCCTTATGCGTGTTCTTGACCTGCGACAAAAATCTTGTTTGCATCCCAAGAAGCAGAATCAGGCCTCAAGTATGATCCAGCACTAGTTCAAAGTATGTTCTTACATACGGTACTTACGGGTCTCCAAAGTGACAGCATTAAAGTAGATATGCAACCCCTCCTTCTTGACACGAAAACCACAGATGAGGCTCTGTTGGAAAAATTAAACATTGCTTGTGCTAATGAAGCGGAAAGACAAAAGAAAAAGAAAACCAATGTGCAGCACACAACGACTGTTGTCCATGCAGTTAAGTCTGAGGAAACCACTGATCAGAAATCTAGTGCGACTCAAAGTGCACCAAAATCCTCTTCCAATGTGCTGTCAGAACTGAAAGAACTGAGAACTGAAGTAGCTTCACTCAAAACACTCAGTGCTGAAATAGCTCACATCAGAGAATCATTGCAGCAACCAGCTTTTCCCTCACCACAGTGTCCTGTTCCTGCACAGGGAGTCCCTGAAAGAGAAATCATTCAGTGTCAAGTGCAGCCATATTGGCCATCACCGGGCACCAACCAAATGAGAGTGAATACTCAGTTTCAACCTCAGTATCCACCCCGACAATACTACTCACCCCCTACTCATTCCCAAGCAAGAAAGTGTTTTAATTGTCAGCAGCAAAGAACAGAGGACCGTTGCATGCACTGTTTTCGATGTGGCAGTGGCGAGCACTTCCAAGCAGGGTGCAGAATCCGTGGCATTAAGCCTTCAAGAGAGAGTCCTTTAAATGGAGAGCGGTTACTCAAGGGACAGGGAGTAACCAGACCCACTGACCAGTCCCAAAGATGTGCAGCCTGTGAAAAAACAGAGAAGCAAATGAAGCAGTGTTCACGATGTAAAAAGATGTTGTATTGTTCGAAGGTCTGTCAAACTCACCATTGGACCGAACACAAGCGAACTTGTATCACCCCACCAAGACCAGTTTCAAATTCCTACCTGACGATGAGTGTCCACGCTCCCTGCAGTACTCGAGTTAACCAGCATTCCTCTGTGACATCACTAGTTGGAAGGCAATGTCTTGTTGAATGTTTCCTGCATGGCCATAAAATTCAAGCCCTGTGGGACACTGGCTCACAGGTATGCGTCATTGGTGAATTGTGGAAACAGGAATACTTACCAGAAGTCCCACTGAGAGATGTTTCAGACATTCTTGAGTCTCCAAACACTTTGAACCTTGTGGCTGCCAACGGTATTGATATGCCCTATGTTGGATATGTCGAAGTGACTTTCAGACTAGCGCCACAGACATCTCACCATACCGAACTTGTCATTCCCATACTGTAGCAAGGGGTCAAAACCTCTCACCCGATCATAGGTTTTAATGTGATAGAACAAATTGTGAACTCCATTGAACAAGTCCAGCCAAGTACTGTGAGCGACAACATGCTTGAGAGAACCGTGAAAGCTGCATTCCCCAGCCTAAAGAGGAGCAAAGTCCAGACATTCATCAAACTTGTGAGTGCAGAGAGCTCATGTGAATACATGGTAAAGACCATGAAAGGGCATGTTAATGTTCCCAAACATAGTACTGTGCAGGTCTCATGCCGAGTGTACATGCAGCCAGTGAAGGAGGTCAGCACACTGATTTTTGAACCTGATGTGAATCCTTGCTGGGCAGATGGGCTTGAATTCAAAGAAAGTTTAGTAAGGCTGAAAAGAGGGCTCCAACAAATATCACAATTGAGGTATACAGTGACACTGATAATGATATCACTCTGATGGGTCAGACTCCGATTGGTACAGTGCAGCTTGTCAAGAATGTCTTCCCTGCTAGTATGTTTGAGGTGCCAGCAAACCCTACTGCTGTTGGGGTATGTCACATCCAGGCTACGGAGAACTGTCACGACCACACCAATACTGATCATCGGGACCCGCCAGTCGATGTCAGCCACCTGAGTAAACATCAGAGACAGGTAGTACAGCAAATGTTAAGAGAGGAGTGCCATTCATTCTCTAAATCAGACAACGACATTGGATGTATCAGAAATTTGCAGTTGAGTATATCACTTAAAGATGATGAGCCAGTCAATCGCACTTACATGTCTGTGCCAAAGCCCCTGTATCGTGAGATGAAAGAATACTTGCACGACCTCATAGCACAGGGCTGGATTGAAAAATCCAACTCCTCATACGCATCTCCAATTGTATGTGTAAGAAAGAAAGATGGCAGCCTCCGTTTATGTATAGATTATCGAGACCTGAATAGAAAGACTCACCCAGACAGACAACCAATTCCGAGGGTGCAGGACATTATGGATAGCCTTGGTGGTAATTCCTGGTTTTCTTCATTAGATCAAGGGAAGGCCTACCACCAGGGGTTCATGTCTAAGGAAAGTAAGCACCTAACGGCTTTCGTGACACCCTGGAGCCTGTATGAGTGGGTGCGTATTCCCTTCGGGTTGATGAATGCTCCTGCAGCCTTCCAGCGATGTATGGAAGAGTGCTTAGAAGGCTTGCGAGATGAGATCTGCATTCCATACCTCGATGACACCTTGGTGTTTAGTAAGACCTTTGAGAACCACGTCCAAGATGTAAGGCAAGTGCTGCAGCGGCTTAGGCAACATGGCATCAAACTTAAGCCAAGTAAGTGTGAGTTTTTCAAACCTGAAGTCCGCTACCTGGGTAGAATAGTCTCTGCAGAGGGAAGTAAAGTTGATCCTGCAGACACAGAAGCTGTCAGATCCCTGAAAGACAAACAACCAAAGAATGTAGGTGAGCTGAGGAGAGTTCTTGGTCTGCTTAGCTACTACAGACAGTACATTAAAGATTTCTCTTGCATAGCTAGCCCGTTGTATGACCTGTTAAAAAGTACTCCAGAAGATAATGCTCACCTGAAAAATACTCAGAGACGATCAAAGACAAAATGCATGAAAACTGGTGTTCCATCAAGTAAGCCAATTACCTGGACTGAACAACATCAGAGCACTCTTGAACAACTAATTGACTGTTTGCTCCAGCCCCCTGTATTAGCTTTCCCTGACTTCTCACAGCCTTTTATACTGCATACAGATGCGTCAGCTCAAGGGTTGGGTGCAGTATTATACCAGAAACAAAGTGAGAAACTTCGTGTGATTGCTTATGGGTCCCGTACTCTATCTGCTGCTGAGAAAAACTACCACCTACACTCAGGCAAGCTTGAATTTCTTGCTTTGAAGTGGTCAATCACAGAGAAATTCCGTGATTATTTGTATTATGCTCCAACTTTTACTGTATATAGTGACAACAATCCCCTTACATATGTCCTGTCAACTGCCAAATTGAATGCTACAGGTTGCAGGTGGGTGGCTGAATTGGCAGATTTCCACTTCACAATCAGATATCGCCCAGGTCGTGAAAATATTGACGCTGATACGCTGTCCCGATTGCCCCTCAACATAGGTACTATGATGAAAGAGTGCTCTGAGGAGTTGTCATCAGACATAATAGGTGCAACTATTCAGGCTGTAGAAGCTCAAGAAGGACCCAGCATCCCATGGTCAGTCTCGACCAACTGTTCATCTATTCAGACCAGTCCAGCAGTCCCAACAATAACCCCTTTGTCGGTGAATGTAATAAAAGACGCTCAAATGAATGACCAGGATATCAGTCCTGTGTATGAATGCAAATTGTCTGGAACAAAACCAAAAGTGAGACAACTCAAAACACACAGCCTAAAAACAAAATGCCTGTTTCGTGAATGGGGAAAACTTACCATTAATCAGGATGGTATCCTCTGCCGAACCACTTCCACCCGCACACAGTTGGTCCTGCCAGAGAAATATAAAGGAACAGTCTTGCAAGAGCTTCACGATGGAATGGGCCATCAAGGTACAGATCGGACTCTCTCACTCATCCGTGAACGTTTCTTTTGGCCACATATGCAGGCAGACATTGAGTATTATGTCACAAAAACATGCAGATGCCTAAAGCAGAAAAAGCCTTGTCATGAGACAAGAGCCCCATTAACAAACATGGTTTCGACCCAGCCCTTTGAATTGATTTCTATTGACTTTCTCCATCTAGACCGCTGCAAAGGAGGTTTTGAGTATATACTGGTGGTAGTAGATAATTTTACCCGATTCGCTCAAGCATATGCCACTACATCCAAGTCAGGTAAAACAGCTGCAGACCGCATCTTTAATGATTTTGCCTTGAAATTTGGTTTCCCTTCCCGCATCCATCACGATCAGGGTGGAGAATTTGAGAATCAGCTGTTTGAACAGCTTCAACGATACTGTGGCATCACAGGTTCCAGGACGACCCCATATCACCCGCAAGGCAATGGCCAAGCCGAGCGTTTTAACAGGACACTGTTACAAATGCTCAGAACGCTCACAGAAAGTCAAAAATCTAACTGGAAAGACTCTCTGAATAAGTTGCTGTATGCTTATAATTGTACCCGCTCAGAAGTCACAGGATTTTCTCCTTTTTACCTGTTATATGGAAGGTCTCCAAGACTGCCTGTCGACGTGTTGTTTGGACTGAACTCAGAAGCTCCTACCTGTAATCAGAAAGAGTATGTGGAGAGATGGAAACACGGAATGGAGGAGGCATATAAAATCGCAAGAGAGTGTGCTCAAAAATCTGCTGACAGGAGCAAAAGAACTTTGACAAAAAGGTGAGGAGCACCACATTGCAGCCAGGTGATCGTGTTCTTGTAAAGAACCTAACACCACGGGGAGGCCCTGGTAAAATTCGCAATTTCTGGGAAGATAGCATCCATGTAGTTGTGCGACAGATGAGTGGTGAGCTTCCAATTTATGAAGTAAAGCCAGAAAAGGGAAAGGGACGATCCAGAGTCCTCCATCGCAACTTATTAATGCCTTGCGACCACTTACCTTTTGAAGCTGCTCTGCCTTCAAAGACCAGACAGAAACGAGAGTTGAAAAAGCCTCAAATCAGCCATGTTGAATCTGATGAGGAAAGTGAAGATGAACTAGACTTCCACTATGTATCACCACAAGTACTTCGAGCAAACCATGTTATTGAATCTGAACATCTTAAACCACTACCTACCACAGAGTCTGATGAGCATCCAAATGAGGTCCTGGAACAAGTTCCTGTTTCACTATCATCTGCTGAAAGTGTCCAAGAACAAGAGATCAACTTACCTGCTGATGAACATCTTCCTGTTTCACTATCATCTGCTGAAAGTGTCCAAGAACAAGAGATCAACACACCTGCTGATGAACACCTTGCTGTTTCCACGCCATCTGCTGAAAGCGACCAAGAACAAGGGATCAACTTACCTGCTGATGAACACCTTCCTGCTTTCACGCCATCTGCTGAAAGTGACCAAGGGGAACAAACGTACCAGCTGCCTAGGAGAGAAAGACACCCACCAAGAGTACTTACTTATGATACTTTGGGTATACCTACTTATAATGTCGGACAATTAAATGGAATCTTGCAGACACCGCAACAGAGCTTACCTTATGTGCCTGCTCATGGACTGTCGACCTGGTTACCGCCTGTTCAGCAGTACTGTTATCAATTGCCTTTTGTGTATGGAGCCCGCTAATCAAGGGCCATGAACTATTAAATTTGCACTGAGACTGTGAACTTTAGTGAAACCCAAGGTTTCTTTGCATTGTTGCAGTCTGACATCTGGAGAACTCATGGACTGTTTTGTATTAGGAATGTTGCTTTGGACATTTCTTGAGCTTTTAAAGGCTGAGAAACAGAACATGAACTGTTTTTTTTTCCTGAGGAATATCTCCTTTAAAAGCCTTTGAACTTAGAAATTTTGAGGATAATATGGACTGTTTGCCTTATGGACTGTAGTCTCGAGAGGCTGTTGCACTCTTGAAATCCAAAGAAAATATGCACTTTTGTTTCATGTCTTTTTCAATTTTTGCACTTTGAGGCACTTATGGACTCTTCTTTTTCATAAACTGTTGCTCTGTAACTATTATGTTCAGTACAACCTATGGACAGTTAAAATGCTGAACTCTGGCACTACAAAATTTGTGTGAAGCACAAAAGGGACTGCATGACTCTAATGTTAAAGAAAGAATGTCGAGACGACATTTATTTTTGTAGGGGAGTGTGTGACAGAGTGAAAAATATGTATAATTATATTTCAATAAGTAGATCAAAAAGTTCATAAATCTGTAAAATATGGGAAGTGTTCTATAGTCAGGATATGTTGAATGTGTTTAAAAATGTTTATAAAATGCAGATAAGTTATCTAAATAATTGTAGTTAATCGGTGATCAATTAGTTCGGCACAATAAGGTGTGCAATCTATTAGTCAGGCCTTGTTGAACACTAGGGGGAGAGCTCGCGGTATTTCTCCATTACACATAAAGTTTGAGGTGGAGAAACATCGTCGAGTGAATGTGCTTAATCATCTTCCCTTTTTCAGGTATTCATTTTATTTCTTTGTTAATATAGTATGAGTTGATGGTAAATGACGTTTTAAGAGTGTGCAGATGTCATGACGATATCGATTGCATTCTGATTAACATGTTTAAAAGTGCAATTAGTTAAGAGATGTGTCAGTTCTGAGCTCCATTTTGAGCATTAATGGCACGAGGCCCACATAATGGCGAGAGGCCACATGTTCAGTGATTACCATTACATATTTAGTATACACGCTAGCGATCAATGTTCAACTTTGTTTATTTGATGCTATTTGTTGATTTACTGGAGAAATGTGACTATATTGAGAAATGTAATTGTGGAAATCGAATTAACAAAGTGAGTTTGTACTTCCAGATGAAAGAATTTCTAAAAAGAGAGCATTTACATGTGGTATAGAATTGTGTGTTCTAGTTTATATCTATGTATCTGTTTAAAAAGACTTAAGAAGTGATTTCCATATATTTATAAAACAACTCGCTGTCTACATATTAATTGGGATGATTGATTGTAAAGGAGAAAAATAGCTAAAGATACATCGTTAACAGCCATGTCACAATTATTGAATGTTTATACAGTGAAGAAAAGGCCAATGTTGCTGTTTTGAAAAGTTGTTTATTGCTAACTGTTTAAAAGAGATTACACATAAAGTTTGAGGTGGAGAAACATCGTCGAGTGAATGTGCTTAATCATCTTCCCTTTTTCAGGGGTATAACACACGCTCTTGTGGGCCCATTAGGAGTCTTCAATGACAGCCATAATATCACTTCTGATTAGTCACCTCTAACTCTATCTTCATCCCCCTTCAACGAACACATTATTTTCGCATTGTCAGAATCACTGTGCATATCAAATCGGACCGTACGTTTTAAACGCCATCTAAATTGCCCAGCCACACGGTGGTTGATCTCAGCGTTGACCACTTTCAATTGCTCATTCCTGCATTTAAGTGAAGAAACATTTGCTTTGGAGAAATGCCCTTATGTCCAAAATTCCTATATTCTCAGAAGCCACCTCTTCTGCCTCTCTAATAACCTTAATCAGACCAATAACGTAATGCTTTGATGAACCGAGGCAGTCGGCTCAATTACATTTTGCTGAGGAGGCTGCTTTTATAACAGAGGTGAGGGCCTGCAGTACTGCGCCCCAATCACCTGTCATCAATCAAGGAGGGAGAAATATTTGGAGATCCCTCCTAAGCTCTGACAGTTCAATGCTGCGAAGGCCAAGGTGACTCCTCTGTTTTAATTGCTTTCCACTTTTATGACTTCATGTCTCCTGTCTCATGGCGCTGTTGCTCTCGAAAGGTTCCCTTTTTTTGGTGGCACGCTGCGCCCTGCTGGGTTGTTTGGTCCTGAAGGATGTCTGCTTGATGGACAGGTTGACGTTGAGTGAGTGAATTACTTGTGCAGATAGAGCATAAATGTTCTGTGATTAAGTTTAGCCAGTTTTTGAATTGCAAACGTTGAGGTTTCAAGTTCAGTTCATCTGGTGCATTTGACTGGTTTGTTTGAACTAAATTCAAAAGAACAGTTCAATTCTTTTCTCATTCAAACATTCTATGACATTTTTTATTTATTTTTTCTGTATATCACAAATGGAGAATTTTTAGATGTAGTCACTTTTTCTATGCAATTTGAATGAATGAATTTCTTTTGGCTTTAGTACAATGAGAGCATAAATGCAAATTTTTAGCATGTTATATTTCCCACGTATAGATTTTTTTTCCCCCACACAGTAAAATAAGTAACTGTCTTTATATTTTAGGAAGGGAGTACTTTACGAGGAAATGTTTGTCATATTTGGGTGCTGTTCCCAAAAACTTTCAAAAACCCTAATATGTCCTCCTACTAACTGAAACGTCTTGCAAGTCAAACCAAATCTAGATAACCCACAAACCACACTTTGAACTACCTTGATAAGGATAACCTTTACAGTCTTTTAAGAGACAATAGCAAATAAACATGTAATAACAAAGTAGCAGAGAGAAAAAGATAAGCAGAGCTGCTCAGGTGCGCTGTCTGTTGTCGCCCTCAGGTCATTTAAACCTCTCCCACACCAGGGCTCAGACTTGTTGGTGTGATGGACAGATTCAGCGGAGATTCATTCATTCGTTCATATTTGTTTTTCTGTATATCACAAATGGAGAATTTTTGGATGTAGTCACTTTTTCTATGCAATTTGAATGAATGAATCATTCTCTTGCGTCCTTCTAAATTTAGATTGATAAGGTGTAAATGTGAATGGCAAATCTGGTTCAGGGAATAACAACAAGCTCTCAATACAATCAGACTTGGATTAAGTGCCCAAGGGCCACTTTTGCATTCTTTTTAAGCTTGAAAGCTCTAGTCCTATTTCAAAGTAATTGCATAGAAAATCTTGAACAGTCCCTTCTTTTGTATTCCAGGGGAAAAATAGGATTTTATACAGGTTTGAAACAGCATGAAAGTGTGTAAATGATGACATAATTGTCATTTTAGTGTAAAACTATCCCTTTAAAAATACAGCAGCCGGTCTAGTGTTTCTTTTGTTCTTCTCACATATTGCGATTTTATTCAGGTGCAGTAGAGAAATATTTCTCATTCGATTGTGTCTTTCATCTTGGGTTTTTTTTGTTTTTTTTTTGGTAAATCTCTGTTTGACTCTGTTGACCATTTTCAGTTTTGTGCCCCTCCCCAATCCCATAATCCTTTGCTCTTTTCTCATATCTCATCTCAAAGCCCAACATTCAGTTTCTTTCTACAATTAATTCCATAGCTCCATGCTTAGCTCTGTCTCTCTTTCTTTGTGGATTTAGAGCTAGCAAAATGAGAAAAAAAAGTTTTTAAAAATGTTTTTTTTTTTTTTTCAACATTTCCTTTCAATTAAATCCACTTTTTTCCTCTCATTTCCTTCGGAATGCAATTAATTTAGTGCTTCAGTCTTGCACGATGGCTCACATTAATAGAAATGGGAGAAGTCTTCTGCTCTCAGATGATATTGCAATCAAATGTTTATGAAACTGCCACAGTGATTGTAATTAGAAGTGAATCTCTGTTGCATTGGCTTTGCTCTCTGTATGATGAAGCCTCCAGCTCAACCTATGGGATGTAAAATACACCATAGAAAGTCTCTGTATACCAACAGATTTCAAATTGCAAATTTAATTCTAGAGTTTAAACTGAAGAAGCAAACAGAATTGCAATTTCTTAATTTTTTAAATGCTTGCTAGCTTAAATAATTACTCAAAGTACAAGAATAGAACCATTAAGAAAAAATAAAGTGAGAAAAGAAGATTTGAAATGAAATTCTAATAAATTCAAATAACTGTTTAAAATATAGTTTTTTTTTTAAACTTTTTAAAAATGTTTCTTAACTTTTTAAATGTGTTCTAGCTTGAAATGAACCAAAATGAACCAAAATCCCAGAAGAGCACAATTAAAAGAAAAAAGTGTTCATGCTGCAGTCTCACTCTTATGATGGCAAAAAAAAAAAAAAAAAAAAAACTTTAATATCTTGACACATGCTTGCTAATGGGCAGATTAGACTAGTTTTGCAATTTGGAAAACTCTTAAATCTATTCACGATTCAGAGGAATATGTTTTGTTGAACGTGTTTTTGACATTGATCTCTGCAGCACTTACCATGCCATTAAAATAAGGTCATTACCTTTCAATTATGACTGTCTATACAGACTGACTGGAGAATTAAAACAGAATTCTAATAGCTTTTCTATACACGCTTACACTAACAGAGCTTTCATACATTTAACATGTGCATGTGGGCAGTAGAGCACAGCCCAGGTTACCAATTATTTCTACATAAATAGAATAATTTTGGTATTCACCTCAAATGAGCAGGTGGGCTAGTGATGTCCAAGGAACCAGCCAGAGTCTTTTAGCATTTCTGTGCATAAACATTTAGCGTGGTTGACAGCTTTGACCCTATATTTACGAGAAAGGTTTAGAAAAAAGTTAATAAAAGGTTTTATGAAAAACTTATCTTTCTGTTTTTATTAAAAGTTTGTGCATTGCTCATTATGGTTTGAATATGCTGTAGTTTCTGCAAAGCAGCTTTGAATTGACATTTATTGCGAAAAGTCACTAATGAATTAGAATCAGATTTATTTATTTATTTATTTTTTCTCTTCAGGTACACTACCATTCAAAGTAGATTTTTATTTTTATTTTTGAAAGAAGTCTCTAACGCTCACCAAGGGTGCATTTGTTTAATCAAAAATACAGTAAAAACAGTAATATTTTCAGTAATAGTAACAGTAATATATATTACAATTTAAATTAACTATTTTATATTTTAATATATTTGAAAATGTAATAATCATTTATTCCTGTAGTGGCAAAGCTGAATTTTTAGCAGTCATTACTCCAAGTGCCACACAATCCTTCAGAAATCATTCTAATATTCAGTTATCACAGTTAAACTGCCTAATATTTTTGTGGAAACTATTAAACTTTTTAATTAATTTATTTATTTACAATGTATTAAAGTCTGTACATCAAGTTTGATCGCATCTCGCCAAATAAAATGACTGCTTCTTTAAAAAAAGTTCAGATAAGCATGTTATATTTCCCACGTATAGATTTTTTTCCCCCCACAAAGTAAAATAAGTAACTGTCTTTATATTTTAGGAAGGGGGTACTTTACAAGGAAATGTTTGTCATATTTGGGTGCTGTTCCCAAAAACTTTCAAAACCCCTAATATGTCCTCCTACTAACTGAAACGTCTTGCAAGTCAAACCAAATCTAGATAACCCACAAACCACACTTTGAACTACCTTGATAAGGATAACCTTTACAGTCTTTTAAGAGACAATAGCAAATAAACATGTAATAACAAAGTAGCAGAGAGAAAAAGATAAGCAGAGCTGCTCGGGTGCGTTGTCTGTTGTCGCCCTCAGGTCATTTAAACCTCTCCCACACCAGGGCTCAGACTTGTTGGTGTGATGGACAGATTCAGTGGAGATAAGACTAAGCTCTTACGTGTTTGCTCCTGACCCCTTCTGAGGGCATGTCAACTTGCTGAGCTGTGTGTGAAACAGAGTTTAGAGAGAGAGCAAGGGAGATATTTCTGACGGTGATCAAATTGTCTGCTTGACAAGCAGTTGCTGGGAAGGCTGTACAGACTGCTAGGAAAGTAAGACTGTAGCTTTCTTCACTTTTTTCAAATGTCTTATTAAGCACCAGATTCCTTCTTTCCAGATTCCAAAATTCTGCATGCAGCCCCCCTTTTAAGCAGGATCTTAAGGAATCGCCCTAATGATTCTTTGCAGTTTGCCAGAATGAAATGAATTAGGCCCGCTTCACAAAAACACGTCAGCTAATCCAATTTGAACACGCACAATGACAGAACTTTTCCGCTGACTCATTTTTTGCTGTCACAGAGATAGATGTGATTTCTTAGGACATCTGTAGATTCAGTTATCATGATGTCACACACACACACACACACACACACACACACACACAAACTGCATTGGTTCTAATGATCTGTTAAGTGTTACAGGATACAGTAATATTTATTAATACTGAAAAAAGGTTATTTTAAAGTGACATGAAACCAGAGCAATTGATCCAGCATTAATGAGGCAACTTTAACTTTAATGATAACTTTAAGTATATTTGTTGTAAAATAAACTAATCCAGCTGGCAAATGACACTGTGAAACTCTTTATCTTTTTTAAAGCCCATTGTTTCCTGCTAGGTGCATAATATCAGTTGTTCATGGGATGTTTAGCACGTTGTGTGAGGGGGCACTGAAAAGCTGACTAAAAGCTTACCTGCCTTTTAAGGAGATTTCTCATTTCTCATAATTGGATAAGTGCCTGTCTGCAAAAATGGATGAGACGCTAGAGAGCATTAAGCAAGCCTAAGCCAACAACTGTTGAAAGCAAAGTATTTCTGAAGTGTGATAAATTGTCTTTGTCTTTCACAGGGGAAATATCAATTAAAGAGCTTGTGGGAAAATATCTGGAGGGAGGAATTCAAGTCTTATGGATTTAGTGTTGTAGACCTAAGAAAAAAAAAAAAAAAAAAAATCAAATAATAAATAATGGGACAAAAATAATATCACTCAATCAATACTTACCTGAAGTATTGAGCCTTCCAACCTCATGATGATATTTTGTTATCAGAGATTGGTATTTTTATTATTATTTTTTTTTTTTTCTGAAGATGAAGTCTCTTAAGCTCACCAAGGCTGCAGTCATTTGATCTAAAATACAAATAATAATAAAATAATAATAATAATGTTACAATTTAAAATGTAATTATATATAATATTTGGTCCCACTTTATATTAGGTGGCCTTAACTACTGTGTCTTACATTTAAATTCATAATTTGATACAATGCACTTATTGTGTACGTACACGTTTTTACATTGTACTTATATTTTTAAAAATACCTATATGTAATTACATCTGTAATTACATTTATAATTACACTGTTGACCCATCCAAATGTAAAAAATATAACCCTATAAGTTAATGTAGTAATAATAATAATACTAATAATAGCGTATACAAATATTAAATTAAATGTTTAATGTTAATAAAAATGTTTTATGATAATATCTGATAATCCCGGGTTGCTTTGGTCACACAGGTTTGTTTACGTATTGAACTCGTGACCACAATAAAAATATGTCATTGCCTCAACATAAGAAGTCGTGGCCATGAGAAATGGATGTCGTTCCCTCAACATAGCATCTCGAGGCCACGACATAAGGATGTTGTTACCTCGACAAAATGATCTCATGGCCACGACATAATATCACGTTCCGATGAGTTATGATGTTGTGGCCACGACAAAACTAAGTGAACCGACCATGTCACCTCGCGGGCACCGTATATTTTAGATTGTAATTTATTCCTGTGATGGCAAAGCTGAATTTTCAGCAGCCATTACTCTTGTCTTCAGTGTCACATGATCCTTCAGAAATCAAGTCATATTTATTATTATCAAAACAGTTTTGCTGCTTAATATATTTTTATTTGTATTTTAGGATTATTTGATTAATAGAAACTTAAAAGAAAAAAAAAACATTTATTTGATAGATTTTTTTTTTTTTTGTAGTGATGTGTTTACTGTCCCTTTTGATGAAATTAATGCATTTGTGCTGAATAAAAGTATTAATTTCTTTCAAGAAACTGAACCCACATTCTTGAACAGTACTTCGTTACGTATTTATTAGTGCTGTCAAACGATTAATCACATCCAAAATAAAGGTTTTTGTTTATATAATATACTGTATGTGTGTGTACTGTGTATATTTATTATGTATATATAAATACACACACATACAGTATATGTTTTGAAAATATTTCCATGTATTTACATATATATTTATATTCATATAATTGATATTATGTATAAATATTTTAAATGTATAAACTTAACATATTTTTCTTAAATATATACATGCATGTGTGTGTATTTATATATACATAATACATATACACAGTACACACACACACACATATTATGTTAACGAAAACTTTTATTTTGGATGCGATTAATCAATATTAATCGTTTGACAGCACTGATATTTATACTTATTTTTATTTCTTATTTGAATTATTTTATATTAAAAACGCTAAATTCATGACATTTGTTTAATTTAAAAATGTGGTTGTGTTTTCTTTGTACAACATCAGTCTGCCAAAATGCACCTCTTGTGGTATCCTGTTCAGTTCTCCTTCAGGAACTTACACTGCGTCAAAACGCTTTGGGAACGCATCTGTCCTATGGAATGATGAGACGTCACGGACGGAGTGACATAAGGACCAGAAAGCATAAAAGCACGTGGTGGATATAGCGACAGCTTCTGTTGTTCAGTAAGGGCTCTGTGTGTGTTTGTTCTATTTACTGGGGCCCTGTGAAATCTGTTTTATTTTTCCCAAAATCTTTTTTTTTTTTTTCAAAATTCCATTTTTTTCTATTAAAATTTTTCTGAATTCCATTTTTAATGGTTAAATTAAATTGTATTAATTAAAAAGCATGTTTAACGGGCACGCATCCGTTTCTCCATCAACTGTTTACTTTCATTTTAGACATAACTGTGTTTATATGTAAACCTTGTGTGCTTTTGACAGTATTAGCGCAATCAGGTGATAACTAAGATAACTAAGTAATCAGGTGCTGTTTGACCGGCCTTTTAGTGTATGCACGCTTCAGTTGTACGCGCTCTGAATAAGCGCACGTCAGAACAGCACGTGAATGAAATGTTTTACCAGCAAGGCTTTGCACATGCAAATAATGTACTTTTGTGATTGCGAATAAGTGCAGTGTCTCGTGAGTGTAGCTATACCACTGAATCAACCTTTGATGTGAATGTGTCTCGCGAGTTGCAGTTGGAACTGGAGCCGGTGTCCTGACATTTTATCCTACCCATCAGATTTTCCCACCAGGGCTTACTGCACATGCGCAAATCAATATTGCATCTTTTTTCTCATGCTGAATAACAATATTTAATGTATCTGCATTACTGTATGGGTAAGCTTAGGGTTGGGGTAGGTGTAGACATTAATAAAACAATCTAATAGGTAGAACAAATTATTTATTGTTGGTTTCCGGTAGCTGCATCCCTTCTAGCCACAACCTCGAATATAACACATAATTACTGTATTTGCATTACTGCATTACATTAATAAATCATAATTTGACAGGTAGCATTTTTTGTTGTCGAATTGTACTACCTACTGTTTTAACGGGAGGTAGCAAAATCTGACAGGGTAGCACAAATCGACAGAACCCCGGGAGACACACAATACAGTGCATTGCTTGAGGTAAATGTTGTGTTTTGTTATCAGTGGTGGTGCTAGGGCGGGGCTTTAAAATCAGGAAACTTCAGAAACTTGCTTAGCCCCGGCATTTCCAAATGATTTACCTGTTTTTAACTCTTGGTGTCACTTTCATTAATATTGAAAAATAAACATTAAAAACCTAAAAAAAAATGAATCTACTTTAAAACCAATCTACTTTAGCATGTGCAGATAACGGTATATAACTGTCTTAAATTATTCCCTTAACATTTATCTTGTGGCTCGTGAAAAGTGAAAAACATGAGAAGAAACTTATTTTGGTTGTTTTTGAAAATCGGTGCATGAAATAAAGCTGCTCTGCATTTTCATTGATGACTGCAGTGTTAATAATTTGGTAACACTTTACAATAAGGTTCATTAGTTAACATTAGTTAACAACATTAGTAAACATGAACTAAGAATGAACAATAGGCCCTTTCGCACCGCAGGAACCTTTTCATAGTACCCGTGTTCGCACCGCGGGAACTAGGAACTGTTTTAGTTCCAGGAACTCCGTTTAGAGGAACTAATTAGCTCCTACTTCAGAGTAGGGTCTAAAACAGTTCCATAGGAACTATCGTGATGTAAGTGTAAGCTGATTGGCTAAACACGTACAAAAACGCCCTCACCCGTCATGATTTAAAACACAGTGTAAACACATACTGTGTAAACATCGCATCAACTTATATTTCGCAAGAATGGAGAACAGCGATAGATGGACAGACGCTGAAGTGCAGGCACTTTTGAACATTTTGAACTCCTTTCCGATCTTTCAATCGCTTGACGTATAAGTTACGTCGACATTCCATGTCCATTATTGTGAAGCCCGCAAGACACAACAACAACACAGCTCCGATCACAGCGTCCTCCATCCTTCTGTTGTTAACGTTGTTCTTCTTTGTTTACGTTGTTGAACGCCGCGCACAAATGACGTCGCTGTCGACCAGCTTACGTCACTTCTTAGAACCCCTGAATGCAACCCTTTAAATGGTACTGGGAAATAGTTCGCGCAAAATCATCCCAGTACTTTAGTACTGTACTTTTAGTTCTGGAACTAAAGCGGTGCTTCTACAACATTTAATAATCTTAGTTAATGTTAATTTCAGCATTTACTAATGCATTATTAAAATCACAAGTTGTGTTTGTTAACATTAGTTAATGCACTGTGAAATAACATGAATAAACAATGAACAACTGTATTTTATTTAGAACTCTATATGCAGAGCTTCTAAAGGGTGTTTGTGCCAATCTTTATAGCTATAGTTACTCGTTGGGCCCCAGATCTCGCTTCCATACAGGGCAATAGGCAGTATGATACTATCGAAAATCTTTGTCCAGATTCTGATGGGGATGTATATTTTGAATACTTTTACAAGTAATGTTTTTATTGCCAAATTGAAATTTCCAGTGGGAGTTAAAATCAGACCAAGATAATTATATTGTAAAGCATGTTGAAGTGTGGTGTTGTTTAAAGTAAATATATGTTTATGTTCTAGATTTGTTTTTTTTTTTTGTTTTTTTTCTGAAATATCATAATCTTAGTTTTTTGGATGTTGACTTCGAAGTTCCAGTCATGGCAGTAAATGTCAAGGTTGCTCTGGAGACCTTCTGGTGTTTTAGATAGAATTAGCAAGTTGTCTGCATACAGTAAATATTTGACTTCTGTGTCGAATAATTGTAGTCCTGGACTGTCTGATTGGTACAGTAGATATGCAAATTCATTGATATATATGTTAAACAAAGTCGGGCTGAGGCAGCAGCCCTGTCTCACTCCTCGCTGTTTTTATTTTCATTTATTTTGGTTCATTTATTAATGTGTGTAGTGTGTGAATATGGTCAGCTGTTCGATGTTTAGGGAGGAAGCCAGTTTGAGATTTGCTGATGACATTGTGCTGCTTTAAGAAAGATGAAATCCGAGAGTTGATTATAGAGCAAAATACTTTTGCCAAATTACTTGTTACATATATCCCTCTGTAGTTATTAGGATCTGTTTTGTCTCCACTTTTAAAGATGGGAGAGATGAGTACTGTGTTCCAGACCTCAGGAAAAACGTCTGAACTCAAAATCAAATAAAAAAGTTTGAGTAGTGCAATCTGAAGTTCAGGAGAGCTGTTTTTAAGCATCTCATGTTATATGTTGTCAGGGCCACAGGATTTCTTATATTTGAGGGATTTCAGTTTTCCACTAAGTTTTTATTGGGTTATTGGATAATCTAGTGGATTTTGGTTGTTTTTGATACATGATTCAAGAGCATTCAATTTTTCAAGGACTTTTAACTGCTTGGGATTATTCAGAGGGTCAATTTGATGTATATAGAGCTTCTCAAAATAATCTTTCCAAATTTGACCATCTTGTATGGCTAGTTCTTGTGGCTTTGTATTGTTTAGTCTGTTCCAAGTGCTCCAGAACTGACCCTGATCAAATGTGTTTTCGATCTCGTTGTTATAATAATCCAATTTCTTCTGTCTCAGTGTGTTTTTGTATTGTTTCAGAAGTTCTGAGTGCTTTAAGCGTAATTCTGAGTTGACTGGATCTTTGTGTTTTTGATTTGAAATTAATCGTAGCTCTTGTCTTATTGTTTTACAGACATGGTCAAACCACTTTTCAGAAGGTTTTTGTTTAGCTCTATTTTCGTGTTTATATGTGGTAGTTTTATTTAGATTAGCCTTTTTTGCTATATTTTCAAAAATGTCATTAATATGTTTAATTGCTAAATGTATTCCTTTCCAATTATTATCATATGCTGAATTGTTAAACAGCGTTATAGAATTGACTATTTCATTTGACTTCAATACTTTAATATATGTTTCAGCAGCATTACGAGTCCGTCTATATAGTGTTTTGAGTTTATGTAGATGAATTGTTTTTTTTTTTAATGAATTTCTCTTGATTTGATGTTTTCACCTTTTATGAAAAGATTGATCTGGCTGTGATCAGACAGGGGTGACTGAGCTTTGACGGTAAGTGCACTGAAATGGGAGGGGCTTATATTTGATATGGCATAATCTACAACACTGTTGCCGAGATTTGAGCTATAAGTAAATTGTCCACAGGAATCTCCTTTGATTCTTTGAATCTTCTTTGATACTTTCTCTCTTTTTTATATGCGTTTATAAATTATATTACTTTGTAAGTGTCATATTTGGCAGTTGGCATTAGAAGTTATATTACTAATAACACTGGCATATGATAAGTTTAATACCACAGAAAAGTAAAATATGCCTTTTTCGAAGCTGCTGTATAAAAACAACAAAACAAAAACTGATATCTAAAGTTTAGGCGTTCATTAATTTCTCTCAATTTAATTAGTTTTTTAGCAGCCCCTCTGAACTGTTAAGCCCCCACTTAGCACCCCCAACAAAACAGTCCTGTAGCCGCCACTGTTTGTTAGTAAATGTTTCATTATATTACTAGTGTTGCCTCCTTTGTTCACTATTACACTACTGCATATATTGCATCTGACGCTGGTGTCGCTTAGTTTTGTAACGTGTGTGTTTGTTACACACACGTTACAAAACTAAGCGACACCAGCGTCAGATGCAATATATGCAGTAGTGTCGAACATCGAGCAAACGATGGCCACATTATTCAGTGAAGGAAAATGACAAGCAGCAGCTTCTAATTCGTCATTAACATTGACGTATACAGAGATAAAACAACGTAAGTATTGATAACAGTATCGTTTTTCCTGAACCAGTACAAAAAAATAGAAGTCCTTAATAATGTCACTGAAGTCCAGGGATTGGAGAATGTCAATCTCCAGGGACATCAAAGTATGATGGTTTAGTCTCTCTTGTAACATGGATGAACGAAGGCAGTTTTTGACTAAAGACAGTCTGGTGTTAGTCACAGGCAAAGTCAAGAAAATATGAAGAGCTACACTGCAAAAAATGCTTTTCTTACTTAGATTTTTAGTCTTGTTTCCAGCAAAAATATCTAAAAATTCTTAAAACAAGAAGGATTTTCTAGACAAGTAAAAATTATTGTCTTGTTTTCAAAAAAAAAAAAAAACGTCAAAATTAAGTGAGTTTTTACTTGAAACAAGCTAAATAATCTGCCAATAGGGTAAGAAAAATAATCTTAACAAGATGTACGCCAGAACATGTATGCATGTTGCTCATGAATCCAAAACTTTGCTCAAGATCTTTATATGATTTGTAGCGATGATCAAGCTCAGCCACAAGTTTGTTAATTATGACATTAAACACACAAACTTGAAACTTTTGTCTTCCTGATATTGTACTCTGTGAATCTGGTACAGATTAATCATCTGGTTGCTTTTTACGTCGTCTCTTCCTTTGTATGTCAGTTTTGTATTTCTGTGATACACATGATGACATGTTTTTGGCTGTTGACTCAAACCTCTCAAACTGATCATGGAGATCTGCAATAAAATCTCTCAACGAGCCCACCAAAGCAACAGCGTTAGAAAAGTCAAGGGCAACCATTTGAAGTTGTGTGCTTTTTTTTGAACACGTTGCAGCACTGTGTTCCACACACAGCACAGGATGGCAATTTCAAGCTTTTCCATCTGCCTAGAGAGAGATGTGGCCTCATTATGATTGGTCAGGTTTTGATGATCGTCATCTGCTATTGTTTGAAGGGACTGGAAAATGTTGTCATAATTCAGACAAAGGGTGTTGGTTGCTTGTGCATGCGTGCTGCACCTTGTGTTTGACAAGGATTTCAGAGTTTGAATATGTCCCTTCTCATTTTCTTCTAGGTTGGATGTAACAATCTGCCACCTCCAGGTGGATTTTGAGCAGAAGTTAAAAAGAGACTGTACAAATGTGAAAAACTCATCAATCTCAAGACAACAGTTTACAGCATTTACCCCAACTAAGTTCAGAGTATGTGCTGCACAGGGAACCCATTCAGCTGGCGTTGTCAAAGCACTGTCCACAGCAGTTCTCTATGTTTATATTCATCTCCATCAGAACTGAAATAACTGAATTGAACAGTGACTCATCAGTGTGACTTGTTATTGGTAGAAACTTAAGAAAACACTCCTTTGTGCTTCCCTCTTCAGAAACATATGGCACAACAAAAGTGAGCTGGTCTAAATGTGAAATTTCTGGGATGGAATCAACAATTAGTCAAAAATATTTGGCCATCCTGATTCACCCATCAAATCGATTAACTCCTCACATACAGTAGATTAAATATATGAAGGAGTCCCCTTGCCTGCATTGCCAAATTGTACAATATGCTGTCTAAGAAATGGATCGAATTGACTGATTAGCTCAAGGCACCCCAAGTAGTTTCCATTCTGGGGTGATCCAAATTGTTGGTTGTCTCCTCTGAAACCAAGTCCTCGCTCAGATATAAATTTAATTACGGCATCTACTCTTTTAAGAACCTCTGACCAGTACTGGCTCTCTGTCTCATACTGCCGTTTCAATTCATTGTCAATTTTACCCTCCCCTGCAGTTATTGTAATCCACACAAGCATGCATTTGCGATGTGACTCAGATCCCTCATGCTCTACACTCCGATCATTTACATGCTTCCAATCGTTAAACCCATCAGTACTTCCAAATTTTGAATGGGTGTTGTTGTCATTTCCACCAAATAGACAGCATATAAAACAATACACAGCTCCCTTTGAAGGGGAATAGAGCAGCCATAGTCTGCGATTAAAAATACTTTTTGAAAATCTTTTCTTTTGATTTTTATATTGTTGCTCTGATCCAGAGAAATCAGCTGTCATGTTTTGACAAAACTGTGGTCCTCTCTCTGCCCAGTACTCTCAAACCTTGTCATTGATCTCTCCCCAAGTTCCAGGATCAGTGCTTGTGTACGCTGGGATATCAATGCTGTGCAGGGCAGGTGAGGAAGCCGATGCAAGGCTGCTGGTCTCGGGCTGATCTGCAGAAGGCTGTCCAAGTTCATTATTATTAGCATCAACTGTGACTGAAACATTATCTCCTTGCTTAGTCTCATTAGCTCCAGCAGCAGTGAATTCAGTGTTTCACTTTCCTGGTGATCTAGTGAGGAAAAGCATGCAAACATTTGACACATTAGCTGTTAGATTAACAATAACCAGTCAACATTACTTGCTAATAGCAAAAAAACGTTTGGGTGATGACCAAAATGTTATTTCATGATTCATGATACAAGTAATGTTATTTCTCAATAATGATATATCACAGTATAGTTATTTTAGCTTTAAATATGATCCTATAAAATGTTTTGATGCCCCTGAATAATTCTTATTCATAATTCTTGTCACCAATTTCAATATCACAAAAAATAATACTAGCCTAAGAGGAAAAGAAAACGTCTCAGGTTACGCATGTAACCATGGTTTGCCGAAGGGAACGAGACATTGCGTTGGAAATGCTATGGGAACGCCTTCAGCGTGACCACGCTCTGAATCACATGTGTAATCAGTCCAATGGAAGGGAGACGTAGCGACCAGGAAGCTTAACAGCATGTGCAGTGGCGTCAGCCTCTAGGAATGAGGCAAGCGCTGGCAGGGATGCCGGAGGTGTGGCATAGAGACGCAGCATCTCGTTCCCTTCGGGAACCATGGTTACATGCGTAACCTGAGACGTTCCCCTTCAGGAACTCAAGCTGCGTCAGAAACGCTATGGGAAAGAGATGCCCACGCCGCTATACTGACCAATCCCTGCCTAGTGTGTACTAGGATGAGAGAACAGAAGAGACGGGAGTAGCTCGCAAGTCAAGGCCATAAAACCTCACAAACGTAATTATAGGCCTACATATATTCTGCCCTTTCTGTGGCCCCTTTCTGTCCAGAGCTTTCATATACCCTAGACCAGGGTATGTTCCTAAGGTGTCCTCGTTGGTTCCACAGCCAGTCCTTCTTGTCCTCCTCCCTTTTGGGACCACAACCAGGAGAAGCTTAATTGTATGTGTCCAGTGTGATCATTGGACACGTACGTCCACAGAGCTGCGCTGTGGAGAAAGTCAGATCAGCTATTTGTCTGCTATGGTCCTCCTAAGAAAGGTTTCCCTGCAACCAAGAAAACCCTAAGCAGGTGGATAGTGGATGTTGTTTCCATAGCCTACGAGTCCTCTGATCTCCCCTTTCCATTGGGGGTCAGGGTTCACTCTACTAGCAGTATGGCGGCCCCCAAGGCCTTTTTTCCTTACACGACATTTGTAATGCTGTGGGATGGTCCACTCTGCTTACGTTTGTCAGGTTCTTTGACTTTGATGCCTGTCCTGGCACAAATTTTATCTCGTCCTAGCTGTGCTCTTCCACACTAGGCAAGGATTCATAATCTGGCGGTGTGGGCATTGTCATTCCCAAAGCGTTTCGACACACCGTGAGTTCCTGAAGAGAAATGTCACTAGGTTAAGTATGTACACTCTTAAAAATAAAGGTGCTTTACGATGCCATAGAATCACCTTTTTGTCTAAATGGTTCCATAAAGAACCTTTAACATCTGAAGAACCTTTCTGTTTCACAAAAGGTTCTTTGTGTTGAAAGAAGGTTTTTCAGATTATAAAAAGGTAAGAAAGAGATGGTTCTTTAAAGAACATTTGCTTCTTTGTGGAACCAAACATGGTTCTTCTATGGCATCGCTTTGAATAACCTTTTGAAGCACCTTTATTTTTAAGAGTGTAACCCTAGTTTCCAGAGGGAACGAGACAATGCATCTCGTGCCATACTTCCTGCATCCCTGCAAGTGCTTCCTCGCCATTGCATTGGACTAATTTCACATGTGATTCAGAGCGTGGTCACACAGACATGTTCCCAAAGCTTTTCGATGCAGCGTCTCGTTCCCTCTGGGAACTAGGGTTACATACGTAACCTAGTGATGATCTTCACCAGCTTTATTCTTTCTCAAACCTTCATGGTATATTCCAGGTTTTTGTGTTTGTTCCATCTGAGACTCTTTCATTTTGAGCAAAGTTGACCTGCCAAAGTGTAGATGAAGTGAGATGAGTTTTTATCAAGAGGATGTCTGTGAGCGTGATAAAGCACAGGACACACTGCACTCCACGCACTCTTAAAAAAGGAGACAGCCCTCGTGTCTTCCGTACTCAATAGCCTCCTGTGCATCTATTGTGCAATTAATGGTGTTTTGATGCATGTCTTCTTCACTACATGTCCAGGGTCATGTGCTATAAACGGTAGGTGTCTGAGCTGCCTGTGGAGCTTGATTTATTTATCTTTTTGTGGCAGATGAAATCTCAGGGCACCTTTAGCCCAAAACTCTGTTCCTCTTTTGGGCTCCAAAGTCTGAAACAGAACATATACTGTATTGCCCAAAAAAATGGACATTAACATTTATTTAAAAGTGTTTATTCAATCTATATTATATTATATTGTATTGTATTGTATTGTATTGTATTATATTATATTATATTATATTATATTATATTATATTAATTATATACTTATTTTAATATCAATGTTAGCCAAGCTTTTTTGTTTCAAATCCAGTAATGTTTTATGTTAGAATTTTCTACCTTCATTGCAAACTCTGGTTTATATTATGTCAGATTCAAAACAACTAGTTTTGGAAAAACGATAATGGTGTGTGGGTGGTGGGTTTTTTTTTTATTATTTTTTTTTAATTAATTATTTTTTTTTAATTTATTAATTAATTTATTTTATTTATTTTTTTATTTTTTATGTATATTTAGTATATTTGGCATCTTTCTATTTAGTATAAATCAGCTTTCACTTTTCACTTTCACATTATTCATTTATTTATTTGTTTGTTTTTGCACATAGTAACATTTCCAGTACATTTACTTAGAAGACACTTTTATGTAAAGCAATTCTTTGTGAAGAAATAATGACATTATAAATATATATATATATATATAAAAGACATTTTACTTATTTTATTATTATTATTAAGCTTTAAAAAGAAAGCAACTCTTAGATAATAAGCCATGCAATGTAATACATATTTTAAGTGAAGTTATAAGAAGAATACCATAATGTTTAAGTGCTTTATATGGAATTTTTCAGCTTTTAGTACAGGCATGTTTTCTGTACAGAACATATACTTCCTGCTTAACATAACTCGCAGTTCTAGGTGCAGCAGAATAACTGAACAATAACAGAGTGGCACTTCAGTTCGAACAGACGGCTTGTTACTCTGTCACAAATACTGTCAAATATTCCTCTCACTTGATGGCTGTCACTGCTCACAGTCAATTATCCAAATGGCAAAAGCAGTACTATAAAAGATTGCAGATATTACGCCACCGTTTTTACAGTTAATACATTTAGCATTGGCTGGTATACAGGGGAGATAGTGTTTGTGTGTGACTTGAGCAGATGAGCTTTTCTATGTGAGAAGAACCGTACCCTTACCCATGCATGACTGAGGCTGTCTTTAGTAACACTTTATTGAGGTTTGTTTGGAAATGAATGTGTGACGTAGTCAGTTATAATATGTGCAGCTCATACAGTGACATGAATCTGGGCTTGTCAAGCCTCTGATGGCCAGATCCGTTGCTTGAATCCATCTTAGATGATTTACCACATGTGAGTGCAGTATCCAATCTAGACTCAATTGAGCCAGAATTTGCTTCCCCTGGCAGAATATGTTAAAAACTAAAAATGTAGACTTAGTTTATTGACAAATGGCAACATAAGTGACAGTAAAACTTTCATTATAGATTGTTTTTAATATTAATTCAATGCCTCAACTCTAAATGATGATATCAAATGGTTTGCCAAAGCTGATGGTTCCTTGGTCCATTCATCACTTATAAGTGTTTTTGGACTCTACAAAGTGTTGGTTTACAATCTTATTGAGCCAAGTCACACAGTATTTCACACCAATGAGTCTCTTTGTTGTCCTTAATCTAATTCTTAATAAGTCGTTATCCCCAAGATTCAGTAAAGTCCTACCTCTGGTTCTTCGTCAAGGTTTCTGAGAAGCAGATGGATGCATGCCTCCTGCCTGGCTGTATAATGGTCCTGGGCCTCTTCAGAAGGTCAGAAATTCTGTTGTTGTTGTTGTTTAACAGTTTTTATTAACTGTTAAACAACAACAACAACAACACCACAATTTCTGACCTTCTGCAGAATTAATTAAACACATCTTAATATAAATAAATTATTTTATAAAATAGAAAAACAGACAATCTGAGAGTCCCAAGGGAAAGATCCATAACCCAGGAACTAAAGATCCATAATCCATGTCTTACAAGGATTCTTAGTAGAAAATAAATTGTTAGCTATGTAAAGCCTGGAATACACTACACGACTTTTAAAATCTGAACAGATTTTTAAAACACTAGGCATCATACACTTAACGACTTTGTAAATAGTGACAAAGGAAAACTGGGCATCATACACTACGCGACTGAAGATCATACACTACCAGACTTTAAAGTTGTTCTGATCACAATGAACTCACACAGAAACGTGCGCCTTGTTGCTAGGAGATGCATGACAAATGAAGACATGTGTGTTCTAAAATCAGCTGAAAATATCAAACATGTTTGATATCCTCCGACTGGATGGAGTCAAAGTCTGAAGCTAAAAAAATCGAAGTCTGTGACCATCATACACCACGCGATTTTCTGTGGAATCTGTCAGCTGTAATCTGCAGACTGGCTCCGACTGTCCTCAACTAGCGTCAACTTGTTCAGACTGTAAAATCGGGGGAAAATTGGGGCAAAAATCGCGTAGTGTATTCCAGGCTTAAGTTATATTATTTAACTATGTTCTGATTTGTAGAAATGAGTGCTTTTACTTTGCTTTAGATATTCGCATATTCCTTAATTTCATCCTGCTGTCAGTTAGTCCTGCTTAGTCAGACGGGCAGTAATTGGCGAGGCAGTGTTATCGTTCACCTTTAAATGCTCATTCTCCAATGATATCGATGAAAACCCTAGACCATTCCTCTTCATTATAGACTCCAAATTGCCAATATGCAGTTAAAATCTTCAAACCTTCAGACCGTTATGGACACACTGTGCTCCCATCAATTAGCTTACTGTCGATTCTAATGATGTTGATTAAAGTTGTGTTTTAGTTTGGGGAGTCTGTAGCTGGACATTTATCAAGGGCACATGCTGTTTCTTTTCAAGAGCTTGCTTTGCTATGCTTTTTGATCTCGTGTTGAGAGTTTTTTAGTGAGGAATTACAATTATACATTTGCATTGTATGAAAATCCATTAGCAAATCCAATGTTAAGTGCCCTACAGAGCTAAAGTGGCTAAAGTGTCTCTAATAATAAAAATAATTCCTTTGTTCATAAATTATTCCAATGATCAAACTGAAAACCAAATGGAATAGTACAATAAAGGCAAGTGTTTAAAAGTAAAGTTTAAAATAAATAAATGTCTTTAATTTTCTACACTGATTCACTTTAGACTCTCGTTTATTATAGTCTAGAAACAGAAGTAGACTCTCATTTTTTGCCCAAAACAGGAAATGAGAATGAGCACAGACCAAAATGAAATAGCAGAGGATGCTGAATTTATTTATTTACAGTATTTATTTTGTTTACTGTACAGTAATTTACAGCATACAGTATTGTGTTTTTTTTCTTCTTTTTTTTTTACGGTATCTGCACGTTTTCATTTATGTTGAATACTGTAGACACTGAACTGTAACTGGTTACTGATTGCCATTTTTGGGAATCGTCGGGGCTGTCTTGACCATTGGCGCGAGTGAAAACTCTGATTTTATTAGTTCTGAGGTTCAGTTTAGCAAACGAGTTAGTGCATGATAATTAAAGCAATAGTGATGAAAACTACACTCTAAAAAATGCTGGGTTATGTTATTTTTTTATTATTATTATTTTTTTAACCCAAATGCTGGGTACAGCTTGTTGGGTCATTTTATTGGGTTATTTTTTCTACCTAACCGCTGGGTTGAGTCTCCAGTGAAACTTCTCAACAACGCAGCTGCTGAGAGCACGGGCTTTTCCAAGTCCACAGGAGAGAGCGGTTCTCAGCACCAGCGCTGATTTGGTGCACTCTTTCGGGGAAATAAAGGTTTGTATACGTTTTATTTATAAAGTCTTTAATGTGGTGTAAATTATATTATTTTACGCAACGCAACGTAAGGACGAGATGTCAGTGTTAGTAGTGGTCATTTTGCGCTGGAAACACTTTTGCCTGGCATAACATGGATTTTATTCGTTATAATACTGAGTGTAATTTGATGTTAAAATATGTTCTCTAATTTCAGTACTGTTTGTTTTTGGGCAAGTTTTGGAGTCAGTCACCCATCTCTCAGCTACGAGTGAAATGCGAGGCAGCGGTCTAAAGTTCGCAGTTCCCCTGCGAACAGCAGTCCTTCACTGGCTCAGATTTCGGGGACACCGTCACGAGAATTAGCACTATTTAGGTAAAAAGCTATTACAGAGAATGGTTGAATACACTTAAATTAAAATGCTACTTCTATATGTCTTTTTAATTTCAAAAATTTAAAGAGTATAAATGTATGTAATATTGTAAACTATGCTGTATTCACCCAAATAAATTCAATTTCTCTTGTATTTTGTCCGTTGGTGTTCTTGCTTAATAATAAATGTTCATCTTTTGATTATTTGATCCATCACAATGAGAAAAACCAAAGAATATATATCTGATGTGCAGCAAAAGATAATTGAGCTCCACAAATTAGTGAAGTGGTTTTAAGAAAAGAACTAGAGCAGTGAAAATTCTCATTTCCACCATCAGGGCAATAATTAAAAATTTCCAATCAACATAAAATGTTACGAAACTGCCTGGAAGAGGATGTGTGTCTATATCGTCCTAATGCACGGTGAGGAGGAGAGTTTGAGCAGCTAAAGGCTCTCCAAGGGCCACAGCTGGACAATTGTAGAAAATAGTTGAGTCTCGGGGTCAGAAAACCTTAAAAAATGTGTCAAACAGCACCTACATCACCACATGCTGTTTGGGAGGTTTTCAAGAAAAATTCTCCTAGCTCATCCATAAACAAACTCCAGCTTATTCAGTTATCAGACACGACTAGAACTTCAAATGGGACTGGCTTCTATGGTCAGATGAAACTAAAAAATGAGCTTTTTAGCAGCAAACACTCAAGATGGGTTTGGTGAACACAGGGATAAAAAGTACCCCATGTGTACAATGAAATATACTGCTGTATTTTTTATGTTGTGGGCCTATATTTCTGCTGGAGGTCCTGGACATCTTGTTTAGACATATGGCATCATGGATTCTATCAAATACCAACAGATAAAAAATAAATAAGTGACTGACTCTGTTAGAAATCTTATAATGGGCCATGTTTGGATCTTCCAACTGTACAATAATCCAAACACAAACCTCAAAAACAACACAAAAATGGGTCACTGAGCATAAAACCAAGCTTATATGGCCATTCCAGTCCTTTGACCTGAACCCTATAGAAAATGAGTGGTGAACTGAAGAGAAGAAGCACCAACATGGAGCTGGGAATCTAAAGGGTCTGTAGTGATTCTGGATGAAGGAATGGTCTCTGATCTCTTGTCAGGTGTTCTCTACCCAGACAGCAACATAGTTTTGGCCCAGATCCAGCCCACATCTGGCCCGTGTGAAATCCATGCGGGCCAGATGTGGGCTGGATCTGGGCCGACACTGCTTGCTGTCTGGGTAACCTCATCAGGCATTATAGGAGAAAATTTAGAGCTGTTAAAATGGCAAATGGAGGTTTCAAAAAGTATTGAATAAAAGGGTGCCATTAAATGTGGCCAATGTATATTAGAGAAAAACATTTATTTCATAATGATATTTCCCTCCATTATAAATTCTTATTATCCAATGAAAGATTTTTTTTTTTTTAAATAAAAGATCAAAAGGATTAACAATGCAGATTAATTTTCACAGCCTTCTTTGATCATATTTACCAAGGGTGTCGATATTTTTAGCCATGACTGTATTTAGGCTATATATATATATATATATATATATATATAGTGCATAAAATTAACACTCGCCAAGCGCCAAATGCATTCAAAAGATTCGCTTTTTTCTAACGTAAGCGAATAAAATAATCTTTTATGATTTTTTGTGATGCTGTTCTGTCATTAGCGACAAGGATACAAAACGGACTGATAAGGTCAGAGCAGTGTGATAGCCATAGACACGGTACTAATAACTTTTACCTGAGAAGATATTGCTGCTTTATTTCAGAAGATTAACTTTTCCCTTCTTTATTCTTCATAACCAGAGAATGTGGCGACATATAACGTTACCTAGGGTTACACCGCCTAAACGGTGCAGTGAAGTAGGCTATAGTTTGAGGGGTTGCTCGTTCAGCTGTACACATACACTGCTTCAGACAGCGCACCAGTAGCGCAACTGACGAAAACACACAATTACAGTGAGGAAAATAAGTATTTGAACACCCTGCTATTTTGCAAGTTCTCCCACTTAGAAATCATGGAGGGTCTGAAATTGTCATCGTGGGTGCATGTCCACTGTGAGAGACATAATCTAAAAAAAAATCCAGAAATCACAATGTATGATTTTTAACTATTTATTTGTATGATACAGCTGCAAATAAGTATTTGAACACCTGTCTATCAGCTAGACTTCTGACCCTCAAAGACCTGTTAGTCTGCCTTTAAAATGTCCACCTCCACTCCATTTATTATCCTAAATTAGATGCACCTGTTTGAGGTCGTTAGCTGCATAAAGACACCTGTCCACCCCATACAATCAGTAAGAATCCAACTACTAACATGGCCAAGACCAAAGAGCTGTCCAAAGACACTAGAGACAAAATTGTACACCTCCACAAGGCTGGAAAGGGCTACGGGAAATTGCCAAGCAGCTTGGTGAAAAAGGTCCACTGTTGGAGCAATCATTAGAAAATGGAAGAAGCTAAACATGACTGTCAATCTCCCTCGGACTGGGGCTCCATGCAAGATCTCACCTCGTGGGGTCTCAATGATCCTAAGAAAGGTGAGAAATCAGCCCAGAACTACATGGGAGGAGCTGGTCAATGACCTGAAAAGAGCTGGGACCACCGTTTCCAAGGTTACTGTTGGTAATACACTAAGGCGTCATGGTTTGAAATCATGCATGGCACGGAAGGTTCCCCTGCTTAAACCAGCACATGTCCAGGCCCGACTTAAGTTTGCCAATGACCATTTGGATGATCCAGAGGAGTCATGGGAGAAAGTCATGTGGTCAGATGAGACCAAAATAGAACTTTTGGTCATAATTTGATTTGGAGGAAGAAGAATGATGAGTACCATCCAAGAACACCATCCCTACTGTGAAGCATGGGGTGGTAGCATCATGCTTTGGGGTGTTTTTCTGCACATGGAACAGGGCGACTGCACTGTATTAAGGAGAGGATGACCGGGGCCATGTATTGCGAGATTTTGGGGAACAACCTCCTTCCCTCAGTTAGAGCATTGAAGATGGGTCGAGGCTGGGTCTTCCAACATGACAATGACCCGAAGCACACAGCCAGGATAACCAAGGAGTGGCTCTGTAAGAAGCATATCAAGGTTCTGGCGTGGCCTAGCCAGTCTCAGACCTAAACCCAATAGAGAATCTTTGGAGGAGCTCAAACTCCGTGTTTCTCAGCGACAGGCCAGAAACCTGACTGATCTAGAGAAGATCTGTGTGGAGGTGGGCCAAAATCCCTCCTGCAGTGTGTGCAAACCTGGTGAAAAACTACAGGAAACGTTTGACCTCTGTAATTGCAAACAAAGGCTACTGTACCAAATATTAACATTGATTTTCTCAGGTGTTCAAATACTTATTTGCAGCTGTATCATACAAATAAATAGTTAAAAATCATACATTGTGATTTCTGGATTTTTTTTAGATTATGTCTCTCACAGTGGACATGCACCTACGATGACAATTTCAGACCCCTCCATGATTAAAATAGCAGGGTGTTCAAATACTTATTTTCCTCACTGTATGTCAAAATATGCGGTTTCGGCGAGTTACATCGTAAACGTAGTTTTAAATGAGTAATAAAGTCTTAAATGACCGTAAAGAGATTGAAGAAAATATGTGTTAGTTCCCTAACTGTCAGTCACGTTCGACGTAACGTCAGTGTGACTGACTAATGGGATCTCGCCGAGCCCAATCACCGTCAGTGTTAACAAAACAAGCCAATGACAGTTGGCGTGCGTGTTCGCCACGCGCACCCGCCCATCAGCTTTTCGCTTCAGAGCCGAGCCATTCAGCGCGAATCATTTCATTCAGCTGGGAGCACCAGCGGATGACAGGATGTCGATCGCTGCATCGGAGGGCGAGCTAGGCTCTGGAGATGACGATTCGACTGCGCTGCCATCCTCTTGGTGGCGCCTTACTGGCCCAATCGGACTTGGTTCCCTGAACTGATGCTCCTCGCGACAGCCCCTCCTTGGCAAATTCCTATGAGGAGGGATCTCCTTTCTCAGAGAGGGGGCACCCTCTGGCACCCACGTCCAGACTTGTGGAATCTCCACGTGTGGTCCCTGGACGGGACGCGGAGGTTCTAGGTGGCCTACCTCCAGCGGTAGTAAACACCATCACTTCACCTAGAAGTTCAGCTACCTCTTGGGATCTCCCCTCGGTCCTGACGGCCTTGAAGGAGGAGCCCTTCGAGCCTTCAAGTTTCTGTCGTTGAAGACAGTGCTCCTCACAGCATTGGCCTCGGTCAAGAGGGTAGTGGACCTGCAGGCATTTTCGGTCGATGATTCGTGCCTAGAATTCGGGCCGGGTAACTCTCACGTTGTCCTGAGACCCCAGCCTGAATATGTGCCCAAAGTTCCTACCACGCCCTTTAGGGATCAGGTGGTGAACTTGCAAACTCTGCCCCGGGAGGAGGCAGACCCAACCATTGCTCTGCTCTGTCCCGTCCGTGCCTTGCGCGTTTATGTGGACCACACGCAGAGCTTCAGGACCTCAGACCAGCTCTTTGTCTGCTTTGGAGGACAGCAGAAGGGAAAGGTTGTCTCCAAACAAAGACTTTCCCACTGGACGTGTGTAAATTTTGTGTAAAAAACATTTTAAACATGTTTAGTCATTGTAGTAGAAATAACTGACTGTTTTTGCAAAAAGAGTTTCATGGCTAGTAAAAAATTTTTGGCCGGTAAATTTTATTACGTCACCGGCCATTGGCAGGTGTGGCAAAAAAGTGAGTAGGCTTGTTTGAGATGCGCCTCGCCTGAAATATAGGCGAGAGTAGGCGGCTGCAGTGAGGGGAGGAGTGGAATAAGCGCAGTCAAGACAGACAGTTCTACCCTCTGTAAGTAGAACAGATACCTACGGGATCAAAGGCAGATATAACGTTATTCTCACTCATATGCTGTGCCGCTGATAAACATGATATAATTTCAGTTCTGTTGCTTTTATATGAATATAAATATGATGAACAAGACACTCAAAGTGCTTGCTATTTACTTCCATACAAAAGGCGTATTTATCATCTATTTTTATTTGAATTCAAACATGTATTTTAGATTTTTATAGAAACTATGACATCAATCACAACCCACACAGAGATTGCACTGTCATAGTGTTTGGGAATATTCATGCACAATTTAAATACATAATCACATGAAATCAGATAAAAAATTAATAAAAATTTAAGCAGAGAACGCAGCATCACGGTTGTCTGAACCAATGAGCATTAAGCTGTGTCGTCAGTCAGTCGTTTCCCATCATGCTTTTGATCAGCGCAGTCGGTGGAGAGAAACTGCGCGACTGCTCAATCCGACACAGCCGCCTCGCCGTTGCGAGAGTTTTTTGGCACACGTCAGCATGACATCAGAGCAAGGCGGATGTAACTCGGACACTTTTCTAACCGGCATGCATCTCGCGGTGATCACCGGTGATCGGTTCTGCGCAGATTGTGCTCATCTCAAACAATCCTAGTTTTAGGCCCTGATACGTAACATTTACAAACACAAAACGTACATTTTTGTACGTTTTTATTGATGCTAAAACGTACAATTTAGAAGTATTTCAACGTTTAAAACGTACAACTCGATGCGTATTTTTAGCTAAAAAACGTACAAATATTTATGTATCTTTTATATCATTAAGATATTCGAATCAATGCATTTTTATCATTTTATCTATAAGCGATTTAGACTTTTAGACCCCTTAACCTACTCCCAAACCTAAACCTACCCATTTTATAGCGAATATAAAAGGATATAAAACACAATTGACCGAAACATGCAGGAAAATAACCATTTTAGTAACAATATAGCAAAAATGTTTTTGTAGTCACTAATCCCACTCCTACATCTAAACCTAAACATAGATATTTCTGTACAGTATAAGAAAAACATGACAGACAGGTAAATACAATTACAATCATTTATTTATTGCAAAATTTAAAAAGCACTACCAGAAGTAATCCAATTGCCAATGCGTTGCAGCCGCAGTCCTCTCTGGCGGAATACTGTAGGTTTGTGTGAGGTGCAGAGCAGAATTTATGTTGTTAATCGCTGAAAATATTACCCAGATTATTTTCCTGATCCTCTTGCTCTCAGTGAACTCGTGAAGGCACGGGCGTGCTAGCATCATTCAAACACACACCTCACCAGAAACACGGCATGTCACAATCTGTGACGAATGCAGGTGAGAGCCAATGAGTCATATGAAGCGGCAACATTTGAACTCGTAACGAACACGTCAATCAGCATGGGCTTTGCTGTTTACGGTCGCTGGACTCGGGATGGAGAAAATACTTTCAGATGCTGAAAATACGTAATTATTGTACATTTTAGTACCTGTAAAAGCGTAAGTAAATGTAAGTTTTATAGAACCACATTTTACATTTTAAAATACATAAGAATTATCATGAGATCACGTTGCATATCGTTTCATCGTGCATCACGCTGCACGTTGGTATGCTGTATATATATATATATATATATATATATAGTATCTCACAAAAGTGAGTACACCCCTCACCAACATTTTTGTATATCTTCTCAAGGGACAATAGTACACAAATGAAACTTGGATATATTTTAGAGTAGTCAATGTGCAGCTTGTATAGAAATACAAATTTACTGTCCTCTAAATATAACTCAACATATAGCCATTGTTGTCCAAATAACTGGCAACAAAAATGAGTACACCCTAAGTGAACATGTCAAAACTGTGTCCAAAGTGTCAATATTTTGTAGGGGCACCATTGTTATCTAGCACTGCCTTAATCCTCCTGGGCATGGAATTCACCAGAGCTGCACAGGTTGTTGCTGGGATCCTCTTCCACTCCTCCATAATGACATCACAGAACTGCTGGATGTTAGACACATGGTGCTTCTCCACCTTCCACTTGAGGATGCCCCACATGTGCTCAATAGGGTTCAGGTCTGGAGACATACTTGGCCACTCCATCACCTTCACCAGCAAGGTAGTTGTCATCTTGGCGGTGTGTTTGGGGGTCGTTATTATGTTGGAAAACTGCCGTTTGGCCCAGTTTCTGAAAGGAGGGCATCATCTTCTGCTTCAGAATGTCACAGTACATGTTGGAATCCATGTTTCCCTCAATGAAGCACAGCTACCCAGTACCAGCAGCACTCATGCAGCCCCAGACCATGATGCTACCACCACCATGCTTGACTGTAGGCAAAATACAATTTTCTTGGTACTCCCAACTAGAGATGTTGCGATACCCTTTTTCTCTTCCCGATACCGATTCCGATACCTAGGCTCAGGGTATCGGCCGATACAGAGTACTGATCCGATACCTGGGTGTGTATCTGGTTATACAGCTGGATGTACTACTAGCCCTGTATGAATTGATACAATTATTTTATGGTGTGCTTCACCATATACTGTGAGATAGATAGATAAATAGACAGATAGATAGTCTGGCGAGTAAACAAAAAAATATAATATATAATGTTTGGAAAATGGCACATCTTTTTAAATATCTAAAAGTACACTCTTAACATCAGTCAGTCAAGCATTATAAATATATTACGATAATCAAGTATTATTAAATGATATAACTTTAGCATAACTGAACTTAAGACTGGTGGTGGTGCTTTTTGGTCATTCAGCATTTCTGTAAAAAATGGGGGGGAGGGAACTATCAGTAATACTGATAAGATAATAATCATACTATGAATTCTACTAAGAACAACATAAAACGCACTTAAGGTTTAACGAGCTGCTGGGTTCATGAATATTAATCAGGTTGTGTGCGTTCGCTTAAACTGATTTGCTGAAATCAAAACAGGGATGATAAAAGGTGAGTGCCAGCCAATGAGATTGTTGAGGCAGTTCTTAAAAGCTGAAGAATTCCAAAGGAACTCTGTTATTTTAACAGGAAAATACAGCAAAGAACATCGTTTACATACCATGCAGAATTGACGTGCTACATGTAAGACTCTCTCTCTCTCTCTCTCTCGTTGCGTGTGAGGAAAAAAGCAAAGCGACGGCGAGTCGTGCACTTCACACTAGAGCTTACGGAACGCCAAATACAGCGCTGCGCATTCATTCAGATGAACTGAAATATAGCTTGCTTGACTGAGAGAGAAACTCTGAAGCGCTCAGTCAGAGTGTTCGGCGAGTGACAATATATCTGTGCTAAACTTATACATAGCCTCCAACTCACACACTGGCGAGTAAAATCTGATTATTTATTAGCCAGTGGCTAATATTATACATTATTTAGTCGCCCAGGATGAAGATTTAGTCGCATATGCGAGTGATTTACTGGTATCGGATCGGTACATGGGTTCAAGTACTCGCCGATACCGATGCCAGAATTTTTTGTGGTATCGGTGGAATTTCCGATACTAGTATCGGAATCGGAACAACCCTACTCCCAACCAGGGGTGCGTTTCCCAAAAGCATTGTTAACCAACTATGGTCGCAAGTTCCGTTGTTACCAGCATAGTTCAACGATTCGGTGTTTCCCGAAACCATAGTTCAAACGTACGTTCGCAATCAGCGTCACAAACTTACGTGGTTGGAACTGCAGCTCTCGATCTGTGGTTAGAAGCATAGTTTCTTGTTAATAAGATATATGGGCTTAAATAAATATGCTCTTGGGCACAACAAGCAAGCTAACATGCATTACTATCTGTATCTTGCATTCTATCTAAATATAAAATGCATTTTAATTATGTATTTTTGTAAGTGCCATTTTTGAAAAGTGCGCATGTGCATAAATGCCTAAGGGAACCCCAGAGTGTGACGTAAGAGGGAACTCGCGATGAATCAAACATCAAATAACGCAAAATGACAAGGAACAAAAAATAGTAAATTAGTCAGTAGGTGCCATGTTCAATACAGCAGCATCTTAGAGATCTCTAATCAGTTAAATGGCATAAGTTATTCCCCCACCACATGCGTGTGACGTCATTACCAATGGACCTATGTTGCTGAACCAATGTGGTTCAAACGACGGACATGCGACCGTGTTCGGGAAACAGTCCTGACTAGTTAGTTCGTTTCCAAAACAATGCATCGTACTTTGGTGGTTAATCAGTGAGTTACGTCGTTGTTCGGGAAACGCACCCCAGGGTGTCACCACACATGCTGGACACCATCTGAGCCAAACAAGTTTACCTTAGACTCATCATGCTCTTGGCCAGGTTGTCTTCAACAAACTGTTTGCAGGCTTTCTTGTGAGTCAGCTTCAGAAGAGGCTTCCTTCTGGGGCATGGGAAAAGTCTGATTACAACGATGTGGATGTTTGCATGAGCTCTGCAGTTCAGTACTTCAGTAAAGTCCGGTCACATCATGTGTATTTATATAGTACTTTATGTAATAGATAGCCTTAATTCAAGCAACTTTACGGTATTAAATATGAAAAACGTGAAGCATGAAAAGTCAGTGTCGCTTTCAGTTAGAATTACAACTTGATTTTCTGTTATAAAGCAGCTCTCTAGTGTGGAGCTAGCTAATGATAAAATATTTTTATTAGTGGGAAAAAAATAAAAATCTTTCATTAAAGTGATAGTTTGGTTTACAGAGATTAAAGCTTGATCTAGCTCAGGACTGTTTTGGTTATCATAACCCTATAAGGTATTTTAAGACATTATGTTGTGAATAAAATAGTTTATCCAAAGTGTCTAATCACTTACCTTTATTTTGTTTCTTATCCATATGACTTACAAATGGAGATGTTAGGCAGAATGATGTGTCACTCAGTTACTTTTTCATGTAGCTAATTAAATGGTGAGAGAGTGTCTCTGTCTGTCATCTCATTTTGTGTGCCAAATACATCTATTTGTATAATGACTTGGTAACACTTTACAATAAGGTATCATTTGTTAACATTAGTTAATGTATTAATTACAACAACGAACAATACATTTATTACATTTATGCATTAATCTTTGTTAATGTTGGTTAATAGAAATACAGTTGTTCGTTGTTTATTCATGTTAGTTCACAGTGCATTTACCAATGTTAAAAAAACACAACTTGTGATTTTTATAAATGCATTAGTAAATGCTGAAATTAACATTAACAGATTAATAAATGCTGTAGAAGTATTGTTCATTCATTCTTACCAATTAATTGTATAATAATTGTAATTACATAATATGCTTTTCTAAAGCTGAAGTGACATTTATTTATGTTAGAATATGTATTACTTAATATTTTAACTAATTGCAAAAGCTGAATAATGTGTTCAATGTGTTAAAGTAAACGATACACTATCTGATGTTAAATCAATTAGTATAGGTGCTCCTCAAGGTTGCGTATGCTCCCCCATTCTGTTCACTTTATATACAAATGATTGTTTTAGTAGAAATAAGAACAACTATTTTATAAAGTACTCTGATGACACTGTAATACTAAGTCTTTTAGGAAAGAATCAGGATATAACAGAATATCAGTCTGAAATTAGGAACTTTGTGCAGTGGTGTAATGTAAATCATCTTATTGTCAGTGTTGGAAAAACTAAGGAAATGATAGTGGACCCAAAAAGTTTGGGTGATTACAGTCCAGTAATTATTCAAGGTAACACTATTGAACAAGTGGATACATTCAAGTATCTTGGGGTGGTCATTGACCGTTCATTGACTTGGAAAGCCCACATTGATTATCTCTGCTCAAGATTCCAGCAAAGACTACAGTATATTTTTTAAGAAGACTTAGGTTGGTCGGAGTAAGTAAAGAAATCATGTTGTTGTTTTATCAAGCAGTTTTGGGAAGTTTATTAAACTATGGAATGCCTGCTTGGTACGGCAACCTTACAGTTCGATCAAAATCGCAGCTTGTACGTCTTGTTAAAGTTGCCATGAAAGTCATAGGTGTAAGAGAGTATACATCACTTCAGTCCATTTATGAGTCGTTGGTTTTTAAGAACGCGCAAGCAATAGTAAGTGATTCAAGCCATGTTTTATTTTCAACATATCAATTACTGCCATCAGGGAGGCGTTATAGAGTTCCATTATGTAGAGGTAATCGCTATAAGAATTATTTTATACCGGTATCCATTAGGATTTTAAATGGTAAATTGTAGTCACTGTGTTAATTAACAAGTGTTGTTGTTGTTTTTGTGTGGTTGTCGTAGGGGTGTAACCCCAGTGTCCTGGACAAATTCCCGCCACTGGCCCTTGTCAATCATGGCCTCCTAATAATCCCCATCCACTTGATTGGCTCTATGACTCTCTCTCCTCTCCACCTGTAGCTGGTGTGTGGTGAGCGCACTGGCGCCGTTGTCCTGTGGCTGCTGTCGCATCATCCAAGTGGATGCTGCACACTGGTGGTGGTTGAGGAGAGACCCCCCCACATGATTGTAAAGCGCTTTGGGTGTACAGCAATACACAATAAAGCGCTATATAAATGCATCATTCATTCATTCATTCATTGTTGTGTGTATTGCTGCAGCTTTGAGTCCAAGACAAATTTCCTGTAAAGGACAATAAAGTATAACTCTAACTCTCTCATAATCAAAGTCTACTGATTAATCAGTGAAATAATCGACGATTAGTCGATATAATAATTGTTAGATTAATCGATTATCAAAATAATCGTTTGTTGCAGCCCTATAACTGATATGCAAAGTGCTGCTTTGTTTACGTTTCGAATATCTGCGTATATCAGTCTGATAGGATGAACTACATTCAAAACTGTATGCTACAGGTCCATTCGCAGTCGCATTCCCGGGGGGTGGGGGTGTTTGGGGTCCCTCTCGATCCGTTCGCCACAGGGCCCCCTCAAAGCACCAGTTACCTACAGTAACCTAATGAGTCAAATTGCTAAAATACAGTTTGCATCATGCCTAACAACACTTAATGACTTTTCCTAATTGGATTAGAAGTTCACTCACAACTTGACAACATTCTATACATGTCCTCAATGAAAAATGTTACTTCACGTCTCGGCTGCTGTCTGCAGTATCCAGTCTTTCACTCTGTGGTTAGTACTTATTTATTAGTTTTTCTATAATTCTGTTGCATCCAGGCTGCAACTCTCAGAGAATATGTTTGAATAAAGTAAACCCTGTCCTACTCAGATCATTACTGACAGAAATTGAGCTAAGAAATAATTTCATCACTGCCTTGCTGTTGTCTTTTGTTGTCTCTTTTTGTTATTTGTTCTTCCTATTTTCTTTGGTCTGGGAAGCTTCTCTTTTGCCCTGAGGGATCCGTTCCATTTCCTGTCCTGTTATGTTGTGCTGTGCACTCCACAAAGTGGTCCATGTCTGATCCATTTTAGTTGTATTTCAACTGCAATTGATTCTTGATTTAAGTGTCGCCAGAAAAACTGATCTGATTATTGTAGTGGATGCTCTTAGCAGTTAGTAAAAGTTGCATTTCTTTTGTCAAGAGTGTAATTTGTGTAAAAAAATTAGAAAATAGATGGATTAAGATTTACTTGTATTCGGACCATCTGAACATTGCTTTAGGCGATTCACAGGATTATAGATGATTTATTCATATGGGGTATTTTTTTTTTAATGTGTATTGAATGTTTCAAAGCCCATTTCCACCTTACAAGGGGGGAAAACATGCTTTGGTAAATAATTCTTACATTTAAAAAAAAAAATCATTATGAAATACTAAGATGATTTTGTCTCATGATTTTGACTGTCATAATCATGACATTTCAAGTTATATTAAGTCAGTTATGACTGTTTATCTCATGACTTGTCATTTTGACTTTTTATCTCAAAATTCTGACTTTATCTCAGTTTTGTTCTAATGTCAATTATGATTTAGTATGTCATAATTTAGATTTGTTATTAATGATTATGACTTTTTAAGCCACCAATACGATTTAACTGAGCAAAATTATTTTCTTATGTGACAGAAATGGGCTTTCATAAATATCAACAAAATTTAACAGAGCACAAACAGTATACTTTTAGGCAATCTTCTTATTGTGTTAGGCAATAGTTTATCCATCATATCTAATAATTGTTACAAAAACATTTTGTGCGACTAATGGGCCACCAATAGTAGAACATATATTATATACATTATAGGATTTTTGTCCCTATTACTCCACATTAGTCCACATTTGCCTGATGGAAGTCATTATTGTAATGCTTACTTTTCATAGTTACAGTTGATCCTTACATTAGCCCGATCTCTGAGTACATTTGATTCCTTAAAATGGGCTGTTCTAATGGACATTTATTTCTGTACTTCATTACCTGACTCATATAAAATGCATTAAAAGTCTTGTCTTATGACGTTGTAGGCACCACTGAGTCAAAAGCCAAAAATATTGTATTTGCCCAAAATATAAACACCATAATCATTGTTACCATCTAGCTAGAGAACATTACATTTCCTTTCTCAGACCCCTCTTTCAACTTTCTATTTCTTTCAGCCTTTTCTTCTTCTATCATAACCCTTTCTCTCATATCTCACTTCTTATCTTCTCTCTCTCTCTTTCTATCTGCAGCTGAGTGTAGTGGATGCCAGCTGAGAGCAGATCTCTGTCCACAGGCCATGCCCCAGCCCCTTCCTGCTTCGTACTTGGAGCCAGCTTGCATCATGCATCATGGATGTGTCGTTCCTCTGTGTGTGGGGAAGCAGGGATGCCGCGCTGGCAACAGCAGTTTATTAATCGGGTCAGGTGGCCGCCTCAGGCAATCAATAGAGAACAGACGGCATACTGGCACATAGATGCACACTCATAGATTCACACCCAAAGTAATGTGATGTGGGCAGCTTTTGAGCTAGTGTAAACTGCCTCTCGAAACCACCTCAAGTCCTATTTGGGCTCTGAGATACCCCAAGGTCATTTTTATATTTTGCAACATACTTATGGAGCAGTTTTGCTGTAAATTGTTTATGTATTAAATAGCCATGTTCAAACTCTAAATATGATTGGATGAGCCACATTCAAAATCATTGATGCACTATATTAAGTTTTAAAATCCTTTGCGGCATGCAACGGTACTTAATTATTATCTTTTTTAATTCATTGTTTCCAATATGTATGGAAACCCATTTCTGCCACACAAGAAAAATAGCATGCTTTCTAAATCATAATTATGCCGTAATTCATGCCATAAGTCATAATTATGAGATACAATTCAAAATGGTGACATGGTCATAATTATGAGATTTTTATTTTATTTTATTTTTGTATTTTTTTTATATGCCAAAGTCACAATTATGAGATAAACATTCAAAATTATGACCTAAAGTCATGATCATAGGATTAAGACAAATTCTGATATTAAGTCTTGTTTCTGAAACTTGAAATGTTTTGTACATGAAAACATGATTTTTTTTCAGCTCATAATTTCAACTTATCTAATAACTATGTCTCAAAATTATGACTTAGCATCTCATATTTTAGTGTGACTTATTCAACACTTAATGATTTTCCAGCAACAACACTTCCTCTTCTTGTTTTTAATACATTGTATTGGATATTTATGGAATCCTTTTCTGTCACAAAAGAAAAAACATGCTAAATGTTAGTTATTTATAAGTATGAGATAAAAAGTCAAAATCATGATCTGAAATCATAATTGTGAGATAAACATGAAATTCTGACATGGAAACACTTGATTCTGATAGTCAAAATGATAAGTTGACTTTTGTATCTCATAACATGATGTCAACATTTATCTCATAATTCTATCTTAAAATAATGACTTACTGTCTCTTATATTAGTGTCACTCTTTTGACACTTCATGATTTTCCATCATGCAACAACACTTCCTCTTCTTGATTTTAATACATTGTATTGAATACTTAAAGGGTCATATAATGCCCATTTTCCACAAGTTGATATTATTCTTTAGGGTCTTAATGAAAAGTCTGTAACATAGTTTGGTTAAAATTTCTCATTGGTAGTTTAAAAAACACCTTTTTTACCCTGTCAAAAACAGCTCTTGTCAGAGCAAGCCGTATTGTGTCATTCTCCTTTAAATGTTAATGAGTTCTGCTGACTCCGCCCCTCTCTTCCGAGCCGCTCTCTGAGGGACTGTTTACTTTAGCCGCATTCATTGTGAAACTTGCTAATTAGCACATTATTAGGAAAGGCCATTTGCAAAGATTCATTTAAAAAACCTTGTACTCACTTTTTCTGGAGGTGAAGGGGGATCGCGAATGATTCGCGCGAACATAGACGCATTTAGGTAGATCGAGGGCGCACTTCAGAACCAAACCTAATCCTCTTCAGCCACTCAGATGACGGGAATAAATGACTACTGCTATGTTCATTATTACATCCAACAACAAAACACCTCAATCGCTTAGGAGTCATTCTTGTCGACATCTGCTCCGGTGGTGTAACTGATAACTGATGACAGCTCACTCAGGGCGGGTCTGAGGTAAGACACCAGTGCAGTCTGTGCTGAAACGCTGCTGTCAATCAAACTATCGTGGGAGGGGCCTCCATCCGTGTGATATCACACGGACAAACAGCTCGATTTGAGAAAGGGGTAAAGATTTAACGAGATTCCAAAAAAAAAAAAAATTAAAAAATAATGTCAGTTATTTAAAATTATGAGATAAAAGTCAAAATCATGACCTGGAATCATGATTGTGAGATAAAAAATGTGAGAAATTCTGACATGGAAACAGTTGATTCTGATAGTCAAAATGATTAGTTGACTTTTGCATCTCATAACACGATGTCAACATTTATCTCAGAATTCTATCTTAAAATAATGACTTACTATCTCTTATATTAGTGTCACTCTTTTGACACTTCATGTTTTTCCATCATGCAACAACACTTCCTCTTCTTGTTTTTAACACATTGTATTGAATACTTAAGAAAGTAATTTTCCGTCACAAAAAAAAAAAAAAAATGCTTTGAAAAATAATGTCAGTTATTTAAAATTATGAGATAAAAATATGAAATTCTGACCTGAAAAACTCTTGATGCTAATAGTCAAAATGATTTGTTGACTTTTGTTTCTTATAACATAATATCAACATTTGTCTCATAATTCTATCTCAAAATAGTATCTCATATTTTAGTGTCAAATGTTTGACACTTCATGACTTTTCCTAATATGATAAACACTGATTAGAAGCCTAATATCAACTTAATAAGATTATTTAAACACCCTCCATGAAGAATGTCATCTGTGATATTAGGTTGCTGTCTGCAAAATCTAGTCTTTCATTTTCTGGTTTGTGCTCATTTATCTTTTTTTTTTTTTTTTTTTTTAATATAATTCTGATCCAGGCTGCATAACTCAGAACATCTATTTAACTAAATTAAAACCTGCCCTATTCATTACTGACAGAAATTTTACATACACATAGGCTAAAAGGATGATGGTGTAGCTGACCACACCATCCAAACACCATTTCGTCCTGCAATTTGTCATGTGATTTCAGCCCAGCCCATTTTTTATGGCTTTAGTAGATTGGGTTAACTGATGATACACACACACCCCTGTGAAATTCATTACACTTTCAGTGGTGTAACTGCCCCTCTCAGATATTGAGTTTTGAGGGCTGGAGATGCAAACTTTAAGATCCATGTGAGAGGACAGTTAGATAAATGGCTTGAAGAAGGCCAATGGTTATCTGTTCTGGTAATAGATTTCTAATCTCTCTGTCTCAAACAACTGCAGTTTTCTCTCATTTTCTTTCCCATTTTTTTTTTAAAGAAAACGTGCACGCACACGCACACGCACACACACACACACACACACTGCTCTTTATCTGCTTTGTAATTCAATGTGCTGCCATGCCAATGATACAGACTGCATAGACTTTAAGTGGAAAGTAATTATGAATGTCTATGTATGTCATTTTTGCTCATTAACAAATAAGCCAAGTTATATGGGGTGCATTTGTTGTGCATTTGCTCGTTTTAATAATTCCTAATGTTTTGTAGTATAGTAAAAACACAAAATATTACATGTAAGGCTAATTTAGTGTTCAAATATTGGTTGTATTATGTGGTTGTATTGCCAAATAAATAACAGAACATTAGTTTGCATTGTGTTAATATGGGTTCTAATGAGTGGCAATGTTACCACTTGAATTTGATGGATTATAATGCGTTGCTGTATGCTGCAGTTGTTTTTTCTCCTTGTCTGTTGTTCATCTGCAGCCCACTGTTTGGTCCAGTAATATCATGAAATAAAAAGCGAACAGGTATGCACATGTTCATGATGTACACTGAACATTCAGCTGCAATTTCAATGTATTAAACACATTATGTTTATGCTTATTACATTATACCTCTCAAGTCATCATATCGTCACATTTCAAAACATACACATCTAGAGCAACATACATATGCCATCACACATATGCCAGTGTCAGATTTAAGCACAGTGTTTAATATATGTCAAAATTATAACTCTCCCACTTTGTAAATAGCATGTATATTTACATCATTTGAAATATTTTATATCTAATCATAATAAATGTAACATTTTAGTTTTGGGCTGAAAAATAGCTAATCAGTTTTCCTTTGTATTACAGAGGAGAGAAACTTCTAACATAGTTTTACAGAAAATTATGAAAATATGAATGTTGCCATATGACAAACTGTAATGGAATTGCACTAATGCATGCTCTCATCAGATTTTTATTGTTTTTATTTTTTTTATAAATCATGGAATCAGCTATATTATTGCATGCATTATTTTATGTGAAAGTGTTTACCATTATATAATTGAATTCATGCATAAATAATTGTGTTTACTTCTTTTCAGAAAATAACTGAGAATGGGAATGTTTCATGGAAAGAGCAAAAGGAGGACACTAATTGTGCCAACAGTGAGAAATCTCTTTCTTTCTTTCTTTCTTTCTTTCAAATTAATCCATTAAAAATGTTTGGTTTTTTTTAACCTTTTTTCATTGTCTAAAGTTGCCATATGGAAACATTTCCTATTTTTATGTCAAAAAATCAAATGGAACCAAATATTCTACCATTAAAACCTAATTCGTACCATAAAGGAATACAATTGTTGGGATATAATTGGCTATGACAAAATAAAGTAGAGGTTACATTTCTCTATCATAAATTACACCCTAGGACTGTTTCAACAAGAAAGTTTTAGTCAGTGGCCACAAATATGGTCTCAGACAACTGAATCACTAATTGACACTGATGCTTGCTCAGTGATGCAAGTCGGCAACAAGGGATACAGGCCTGCTTGATCCGGCAGGATTGATTACTGACTTGTTGTGCACAGTATTAGGCAACATAGACATTTACAGTATGTCGACGTCCATATTACCCCTTGCACTCTCAAAGTTGATTGCTGTTATCAGTCAATTTTCTTGTTTTAAAAACTAGCTCCATGTAGCCCATCTGCTGCCATTGTTTGAGCTGGTGTGCTCCGCTCTTCTCTCTCGTGTGCAGACAAGCTGTCTGGGCATGTATCTTTATGTTCACATATATTCACAGCATTCAATTGATTTTAGCCTGTAGATGCTTTCAAGGGTGCTCAGACAATCTGTCTGCTAGCGCTCAACTGACACTCAATTGTATAACCAAGCTTTAGCATCACAAAGAAAAGACTTGAACAGATTGTTTTTTGAAGTTAGTTTTTTGGTGCATCTGTGTGCTGCATACTGTAAGTATATTGTTTAGTTGATTTTTCTTTCTCATTACGGCTGACAAAGTTAGCAGATGTTATTGATTGAAAACGTTTAAAGTATTTTTAATACATTGTATTCAATTTTCAAATTAACATTTTCATTCTGTTCAGTGCGATTTCTAAAAAATTGATTGAAACATTTGAAGCTGATTGAAATTGATCGTAGCTAAAGTTCTCTCTCTCACACAGACACACAAGTCCCTGAGCATGTGTTTCTCAGTAAATAGAAAAATACATTTTTACGGATCATTTCAAATGTCCCAGGTGGGATGTTAACAAAACTAAAGTCATTTGCATTCTTTGCACGGTGAAATTTAATTATCATCAACAAGTGAAATATCACCCATGAATTAAACTCTGTCATTGATAGAAATGTTAATGTGAAAACACCAGCAAGAGGACAAATGTGCACATGTATGTTACGCATGTAAGATTACTCCTATAAAGTTGTTTTAACATTAGTTTTATTATAGTATTATTTTTATTGCATGTTTGCATTTTAGGTTAGCATTTCTGTTAATATATTGTATTTTTGTAATGCATATTTTTGTGAGACAAGTAAGGAGCACATCTACATCTGTCCATTGTCTTTACATAGAGGCATGACTGTCATCCACTTGCAGAAACCAGGAATTAATCACAGTTAAATACTGAATTATTTGCCATTTCTAGTTGAATAATAATAATATGCAATAGTCCAGAAATAAATAGCACTCTGCACAATAATACGGAGGTCAAACAAGCATTTTTAATGAGTCTTGTTTATTTGAAAGTGTATGAGAGTAATTTATTTGCCCATTGATTTAAGAAAAAAATACTAATAGCATTATACCTGCAACATTTCCTATGGTTATTGTTGCTAGGGTAATGTAGGTGCTTGAGACTTAAATTGAGAGGAATAAACATTATATATTAAATTAGCATGTATCTTTAAAGCCAGTTTTGAAACCCTTATGCTTATGCTGTGCTTATATTGTCCATTTGTGTCTTCCAAATTAATAAATGTGAATGCAATGTAAATAGGAGTATTCATATACTGAATTTAATTATGTAGTAACAATCGATGGCATGTGTTGCCGTTTATTGTGTGTGAAAAAATAGTCCCTCTCAACTCACAGCACTGATACAAAAAACTCCAGTTAACTACCATGGGGCTGCTTGTAGAGTACTAGTTCTGAACTAATAACCTGAAGAGTTGATATTAGTTTGTTCACCTAAAACAGTATATACAGCCTCTGTTTGCTTCCATTGTAAAAGTGTGCAATTTCAGAAAAAAAAGTCTATTATCAATATTGTAATTATGTAGTCTATAAAGCATTCAGTTTTTAAATGTATTTCATTGTAATTTTTTAGACATTTATTAGACTTTAAGACAAAAGTGCTACATTTGAGTGATTGAAAAAAAAAGAAAAACACAAGTATGTTTGATAGGTAATAAACATATAAGTGTTTCATGGGACTCAAAAGCTAAGAGAAAAAAAAATCGGCAGGAATCAGTGCACACACACTGCCGCAGCCAAACAAATTGCAAAAGTACCTATAAACGGTGACCTATTTGTGTGCTTACACAGTATAATCGAGTGGTAAATCCCCTGGCCAAATGAAATGCTTTTCTCCAGATTGCACAGCAAAACAAGGCCTGTGGAATGGCGCGAGCCCCTGCTGGAGTGTGTGAACTCTCTTCTGCCCACTCTGTGCTTAGTGAACGAGAGGAGAAACAGAGAGATGAGACCGAAATGGTGCGGTGTTCATTTCTCCATAGTCTGTCCGAGGAAGGGAGATGAAAGGCACAAAACTGATACAGAGGGGGAGGGGAGTATCTCTTAATACGCAACACCTTCTTCAGGCTTCTGCCACTGATTGGCAAGGCGTTCTCATTTGTATTTATTTGATTAAGACGATGCATAATTCATTTCCCAAACAGGAAAAAACACATGCCTTCGGCAAGCCATTCACACACTTCCTGCTCTCCGTGCTGCTCTTTGAGTCTCTCAGGAATGGCGCTGGAGATTTTTTTGATCCAGCGTGTGGTGAGAGTTTATGCAGGTTCATACGCTCGCCTCCTGGGGTTTATTTATTTATTTTCCCAAATAACAGACTTCTTAGGCCTTGTGCAGCACTACTGTAGAATGGTTTTTAAATGCTGAGGGAGGCGTTCTCGTGGCTCTGTAGAGGTTAATGAAGGCTCCAGGGTGTGGAGGTAATTTTGTTTTTACCACCTGACCATCTCCACAGCAACTCAAGGGAACTATTCTGTAACTGAAGGAGATGAGAAAAGCGGAGTCATGGGTGTGTTTTGTGAGCGGCAAAATGTTGACACAAAAGAAATGTCCTCAACAGGAATCAATTTTGCATTGCTTTTCTACCTGTAAATGTGCACCGCACATTGACGTGGGTTTTTAAGAAGTTCTCTTAATGAAACACATTTGGCCTCACTGTGGAATAAAAATTTAATTCTGCAATCGTTTTTTTACCCTAATATTGCTCTTTTTTTGTTGTTGTTGTTGTCTCCATTTTACATAAATGTGATTCATAGTACTTTCTTTTGTTTTAACAACAAAATACCCTTTTAGTTTTTAGCTACATATGTATACAGTAACTACATATGAAGAGTTTATTTGCAAAAACAGATAACTCCGTTTTTGAAAATTTTCAAAAATCATGTTTTTTGATAACCTAACTGCAGTTTGATTGAGATTAATTGGAATGCACAATGAAAAAAACATGATTTCTGAGAATTGTTAAAAACGGAGTTATCTGTTTTTGCAAATTAACTCTTCATATGCAGTATGTGACCATGGACCACAAAACCAGTCATGAGGGTAAATTCATTTGAAATTGAGATTTATACATAATATGAAAGATGATGTGTGGTTTGTTAAGATATACAACTATTTTAATATCTGGAATCTGAGGGTGAAAAAAATAAATAAATACATATTTAAAGGCAATCTCTCTCTCTCTCTATATATATATAGAGAGAGAGAGAGAGAGAGAATTGCCTTTAAATATGTCCAAACTGAGTCCTTAGCATGATATATTACTAAGCAAAATTAAGTTTTGATAAATTTAAGGTAGGAAATTTACAAAATATCTTCATGGAACATGATCTTTACTTAATATCCTTATGATTTTTGGCATAAAAAAAAAGAAGAAAAAAAAACGGTAATTTTGGCCCATACAATGTATTTTTTGGTTATTGCTACACATATATCCATGCGACTTATAACCGATTTTATGCTCCAAATATCGAATAGCAGTCTCTGCCTGTCATTTGTTTCCTCATATATGGAGCGTATGATAATATAAAATAACACAAAATATTGTGAAGAAACAATAACTGGCATTACATATTAGCTGCTATAAAAAGATGAGGATGATTACTTACAGTTAAGATAAACAAATCAAATCAAACTTTTGCAAATAAACTCTTCATATGTAGTTACTGTATACATATGTAGCTAAAAACTAAAAGGGTATTTTGTTGTTAAACAAAAGAAAGTACTATGAATCACATTTATGTAAAATGAGACAACAACTTAGCTTTTTTTTTTTTTTTTTTTTTAGTTAGCTTCTATCATTTCATGGTTTTAATTATTCCTTTGTGATGAAGCAATTCTATGAGACAACACTAGATTCGAAAATAGAGAGAGAGAAAATAAGAGAAATTTGAGATTATGAAAATATATTCTTCCAAGAAATCTCAGAAATCCATGTTGTCTTGAAAAGGTACAAATGCTTAAACATCATGTATAAAGTCAGTGTAGAACTCATGCATCGTAATTGAAGGATGACTGTGTATTTGAGTTGACAACCTCTATGTACACAAGGGGAAAATGGTATGTTTGTGCGCCGATGATAATTTAATGCGCATAACATCCCTGTATAATCCCATAGATGCACAGAATGTTTATCTAGCAATCATTGTACATCTAGCCTGTACAGTCTCACATGTGTATATATATATATATATATATGTACAGAGAGAGAGAGAGAGATCAGCATTTGTTAAACATTACTGTTGCAGTTGCTACATGGCTTCTAATCAAAGGCTTAAAGCTGTTAGTTTTGCTTGCACTGCAGCTGTTCCTCTGCTAGATGGCAGCAAGGAGCAAGTTCAGCCTGAAAACATGCATCCCAACTTCATTTAAATGCGGGTTAGTGATCTGTAGAAAAGAAAAAGTCGACTTTTTTTCACTCTCTCACTCTCTCGAGCTAGAAGCTTGGCTCGTGTAACATCAGATTTATAACTGAAATGGCTGATCTGACTATGCGTACAAGAGAGGCCAGAAATGATTTCGGTCTACAATACTTTTAACATTCTTTTCGCACGGCTGCTCTCCACTAAGGCCATCTAGAGCTAGTCGGAGCTCGGCAGCATTGTGTTGCATAGGCGTATAAAAGCATGTACGGCGGCGGGTAGCGCGGCTTCTCAACCACTGCTAAAGCTGAGCACATCAAAGCAAAGCTGGGGAATCAGAGGAATCCCTGCATCATTTCAGATAAGGGCTAAGTTCCATTTAGTGGCTTAGCCACATAGGGTGAACGGCCTCTCTTTTTCTCATCTCTTAGCTGTTAGACTAGCCATCTTATCTATCGCCCAGCTAGGCGCCTGGGTTTATTCAGGGTGTTGTTTACCTGCCTTTCTCATGGCTATTTTTGTGTTTGCCGCAGCTACCTTTGTACTTCCAGTTTGCCATTTTCTAAATGGCTGTATAAAGGTCTTAAATTGGCCAATTGTACACGCGCACGCTCGCAGATCAAAGCTCTCAACGAGTTTTCATGTCTAATGTTGCATGGAGGGATGCTGCTAGCGGGAGGGGCGATTGCTAATTGACATCCTTAATCGGTTTATTGAAATTCAGATCCACTTGTTTGAGAAAAGTGCCTTTGACAAGCTTCTCTTAATTATGCAGTGATCATAAGGTCGATGTATTGAAGTAACTCACACTGTAACAACCAAAGTGTTATGACCAAGCTTCATCACTGAAAACATTGTCCGAGTCGTCTCTACGCTTTTGTTTCGAGTAGCAGTTGACCTCTAAACGCCGACATTTCAGCCTAAGCTGACAGTTTCCCTCATGTTCTCGTTAGTCTATTGTTTGATTCCACCAGCTATTGCCATACACCTTCGCTAGGCTAGCAATCATGCGTCCTCCATCCGTGACACAAAAACTGCACTTCATTTTCAACTCCGCCTCGGCTGTAAGACACGAAGAGTGCAGCTGAAAAATGAGACGCACAATGGCTCATTTGTCTGTTACCTTGGACTGTTTGTGCAATATGTCATCCCCTCCTTTTTTTATACCGAACGACGTTAGTGTGAAGGCACTCATAATGTTTCTCATGACAGATCAAATGGAAAGTGACAGTAGGAAGTTATGTATAGCCACAGGGACACCATTACACATGGTAAAATATGATCCGGACTTCGCTCCGTGTCTAGGAAGTGTACAAATGGCATTTAATACATACTTCTAAGCGTCATTAAAGTTTTGTGTGGCTCACCGTCTGTTTGCAATGAGTGGCATACTCATTACGACTATGTTTGCATAGAAATGGGCATCAATTTTATTCTGCGTGCAGTTATGCGTCGAATTCAGTGAATTTATGCAGTGGTTGCAGTCAGAGCTTTTTCATTAGTGTTTGATGTGATTTAAAAAATGAATGGAACAACTAAAGTGGAACAATTAATTGTTATTTGTTCTAATGTGTTTAACTTTGAAAAATAAACCCAGAATAATTTTAACACAGATAAAAGTTTAAAGGCTCCTCTCATTAGTAAGCTGACCAATGAGAATTTGAATAATGAATGTTGTTTTTTCCTAACAGTGGAAAAAGTAATAAAATTTGAAACACAGCAGTTTAATTTGTAGTCTTAAAACTTCAGGGTGAGGGGGAGAGATAAGGTTCCTTAAAAATAGCTCTACTATACATCTACTAAATTGCTATAAGAGTGAAAAATATAAAAACAACTTATTTTTTTATATAGGCATATATTAGCTTGCCATATCTGTGTATCATTATCAAACGCTTCCAGTATCATGTGTGTAATTAAGTGAAGACAAGTGACAAGCGATGAGAGACTTAGGAAGATCTTACAGATTTGAAACAGAAAGACATACTGTATATACATTTGCTGTAGTGAAAGAGTGATGGAATTCTTCTGCACATAGGTGAACTTATTTCTTTACAGATATTTATATATTGAGATATTTAGATAATTGATCACATTTGTTTACTGGGTAACACTTTACAATAAGGTTCATTAGTTAACATTAGTTAACTGCATTAGTTAACATGAACTAAGAATGAACAATATTTCTACAGCATTTATTAATCTTAGCTAATGTTCATTTCAGCATTTACTAATGCATTATTAAAATCACGAGTTTGTTAACATTAGTTAGTGCTCTGTGAACTAACATGAACAAACAATGAACAACTATATTTTCATTAACTAACATTAACTAAGATTAATAAATAGTGTAATAAATGTATTGTTCATTGTTTGTTCATGTTAGTTAATACATTAACTAATGTTAACAAATGACACCTTCTTGTAAAGTGTTACCGTTTACTGTAGTAAGAAGTGTTGTCTTATCAGAATTAATTGTGTCATCAATTATCAAGACTATTTTAAAATATCAGGGAGTAAGCATGGGTTTATGGAAGTGTAAAAAAGAGAAAAAAATAGGTTATGCGTTATAAAGCCAGTTTTTATTATTATTTTGGTTTATACATACTATTGGTGGTTTGTTTTATACAACCTCTGCCAAAAATTGCTACCAATTTTTTTTTTTTTTTTATGCAGTAATGGCAATTTTCAAAATGAAAGCCTCTTGAAATTACAATTTTGGCCACTTTAAAAGAGTTTTGAGGAAGGAGAAACATTAGAATTACTGCGTTGAATTTGGAAGCTTTAAGGCAGTGACTGGACCATCTGTAATTGCTACAATATTTAGAGTATTAAAAAAAGAAAGAAAAAACATATGAAAAAAAGGTAAATAGAAAAATATAATACATATTAATAACAATAAATAAATAAATAACACTACCACTTTATTTCATGCGGAGCTCCAGGCAATACCTTCTTTCAGAAGAGCTGAATCCCATGTGAAGTTCTGCAGATGCTTTAAAGTGCCATCTGTGACAACTGCTACTGGCTGTTTCAGAGTTCTGCAAGAACAAACACCTTCAAACAATAACAGTCCTACTTTATGTAACCACCTATATATTCTCTAAGTATGTTCTTTGAGTTCATTTCCTTTTCCTGCAATTACTAGTTGACTTAACATCTGTTTGAATCCAGTATATGAATAGATGCTGCCATTAAATGTTTCATGTGGCTTTTAGTATGATAAGTAATGTGTTGGTGGAGGTGGTTTTGATCTTCCCTGAAGGATTTAACTGATCAAATGTCTTTGTGCAGCAGTCAATACATCTAAGATGTGATTTAGCACTGCTATTCAGGGAATTATATACAGTATATCACAAAAGTGAGTACACCCCTCACATTTCAGCAAACATTTTAGTACATCTTCTCAAGGGACAATACTATAGAAATGAAACTTGGATATATTTTAGAGTAGTCAATGTGCAGCTTGTATAGCAGTGCAAATTTACTGTCCTCTAAATATAACTCAGCATATAGCCATTATTGTCTAAATAACTGGCAACAAAAATGAGTACACCCTAAGTGAACATGTCAAAACTGTGTCCAAAGTGTCAATATTTTGTAGGGGCACCATTGTTATCTAGCACTGCCTTAATCCTCCTGGGCATGGAATTCACCAGAGCTGCACAGGTAATAATGACATCCCGGAGCTGCTGGATGTTAGACACATGGTGCTTCTCCACCTTCCACTTGAGGATGCTCAATAGGGTTCAGGTCTGGAGACATACTTGGCCACTCCATCACCTTCAGCTTCATCAGCAAGGCAGTTGTCATCTTGGCGGTGTTTGGGGTCGTTATTATGTTGGAAAACTGCCGTTCGGCCCAGTTTCTGAAGGCAGGGCATCGCATTCTGCTTCAGAATGTCACAGTACATGTTGGAATTCATGTTTCCCTCAATGAAGCACAGCTACCCAGTACCAGCAGCACTCATGCAGCCCCAGACCATGAAGCTACCACCACCATGCTTGACTGTAGGCAAGACACAATTTTCTTGGTACTCCTCCCCGGTGGGACATCATCACACATGATGGACACCATCTGAGTCAAACAAGTATATCTTAGTCTCATCAGACCACAGGACATGTTTCCAGTAGTTCATGCTCTTGGACAGATTGTCTTCAGCAAACTGTTTGCAGTCTTTCTTGTGAGCCAGCTTCAGAAGAGGCTTCCTTCTGGGATGACGGCCATGCAAACTGACTTGTTGCAGTGTGTGGCATATGGTCTGAGCACTGACAAGCTGACCTTCCACTTCTGCAACCTCTAAAGCGATGCTGGCAGCACTCATGCCTCTGTTTTTTGAAGCCAGCTTCTGCACCTGACGCACAGCACGAGGACCTAAGTTCTTTTATCGACCCTTGCGAGGCCTGTTCTGAGTGAAACCCGTCTTGGAAAACCTCTGTATACCACTGGCCACTGTACTGTAACTCAGTTTCAGGGTGTTACCGAACTTCTAGGCCATCTTTGTGGAGAGCAGCAATTATGATTCTCAAATCCTCAGAGAGTTCTTTGTCATGAGGTGCCATGTTGAACATCCAGTGGTCATTATGATAGAACTACACTCAAAGCACCACATTTTAACTGCTCTAATACAAGATAAACAAATTTGTATGGTCCTGTCAAGCAGACAAAAACATGAACATGATGAATAGGACATGTGGCTTTGCATGGTTAAATGACGTATAGCTGTAATCACTTAGGGTGTACTCACTTTTGTAGCCAGTTATTTAGACAATAATGGCTATATGTTGAGTTATTTTTAGAGAACAGTAAATTTGTACTGCTATACAAGCTGCACATTGACTACTCTAAAATATATACAAGTTTCATTTCTATAGTACTGTCCCTTGAGAAGATATACTAAAATGGTTGCTGAAATCTGAGGGGTGTACTCATTTTTGTGAGATACTGTATGTTCACGTCTTCATTTGCCATTTTTTTTTTTTTTTTTTTTTGCTTCAGCTGTCAAATGTTCTCTTTTTTATACAACAATAATGCATGGTGATTACTGGATGTGGAGTTCAGTTGGAATTTTACTTTCTTCATTAAAAAATAATAAGAATTATTATTATAATAATCAATGCATATATATTGAATCAGAATTTGAAGTTTTGTCCACTTGCACTAAAAAAAAAAAAAGAAGATTTTAAATATAGTAATAAATACGATGGCGTTTTAGTGCCTCGTTAAAAAATGGGGGAAAAAAATCTAAGATTACGAGATTAAAGTCATAATATTTCGAGAATAAAGTCGAAATATTACGAGAATGAAGTCGAAATGTTTCGAGAATAAAGTCGAAATGTTACGAGAATAAAGTCGAAATGTTTCGATCATTTAAATCGTAGAAATTAAAGTTATAATATTTTGAGAGTATATAGCCTATATCGCGCATGCAAATGGCCCGCGTTGAGAGCACCGGGAGAAGTTGCCGGGTCACCGGAATTGATTTGAATATTGTTGCCTCAGAGCGGCCGCATCATCTTACTGGGATGTACATTTTAAGGACTCGCGGGAACAGCTTAATATCAAGAATATGATATTTATTAACAGACGGAACAGGAACAACTCTTAACATAACCTCACACACTCAATCGATATTCCTTTGGGGGGCGCTGTAGCTCTCTTATTTAACCCTTTTTTGATACACTACAAATATAGCCTAGCTATGTTGGATTATTAGCAGAAATCATACCATGTGTCATACTCGCGGGGACAGTATGCTTGGAAATAATATTTCATGTCTTCCATTGCATTCATTATTTGTAGTGCGCCAGCCACACAATAGCAATAGCTTAAGCTTTGTGCTTTTAATATAAAACAAAGTCTCAGCTTTCAAAATCAGTTTTATAACGAAACACAAATTATGTGTCTTACAATAAAGTGATTTTCAAGATCTTTAATGTGGCGTGACAGATCGCTGTATTTATGTGAATAAATTCATTAAATTATTGTGAAAATTCCTCCACCTGCTCCGCAAAAACGTCCCAAACTTTCATTCCTCACATGTAGCCTGTTTAATTAAACAGCAATAAAACGTTCTAAAGGTTGAAGTGGACTCAAATTTGTTAACATACGTTATATTGCTTTTCTGCTGTAAACGTTAAGTGACCATTCACAAACTGTTTTATTCATGGTATACTGTAAATGAGGACATAATATTTAATGTTCTCCATTCATTATTTGTAGCGCGCCAGCCAACCAGTAATCACAACAATTTTGTGCTTTGTTGCTTTTACACACAGCTCAGCTTTCAAATTCTGCCGGTTTTATAACGAAATACAAATTATAAATGTGTTTTTGCTCTTTATTTCAAGTTTATAGCAAGATATAAAATGAAGGAACATCATAAGGCATAAAAAAAAAAAGTTTAGCCTAATTTATAATGAAAATGTCTCGTCGTTCGTTATTGTAATCGGAAAGATGATTGACTCACATGCCGCTTAACAAACACATTATTGCAATATAGCCTACATATTGTTTGTATTTCGCTATAAAACTGACAGATTTTGAAAACTGAAATTTGGAATATCTCCCGGTGCTCCCAATCCGTGCTATTTGCATGAGCAAAAGGCTAGAATAGTTTATCTCAAAATATTATAACTATATAATCTTTACTCTCAAAACATTTCGACTGTAATCTCGAAACATTTCGACTTTATTCTCGTAGTTTTGACTTTATTCTCGAAATATTACGACTTTAATCTGGTAATCTTAGATTTTTTTTTTTTTTTTAACGAGGCACTAAAACACCGTCGTAAATAAATGACCATATATTCACAGCAACATTTCCAGGAACAAAACACTGAACAGAAACAAGAGACATGAAGAGAACATGTTGAATTGCCTCAAGCACTCATATATGCTGCATGTGCATCCACCTGACCTTTGACCCAGAGATATGATTTGCATTGTATACAACAGAAAACATTGTGAGATGTGAAAGTTTTGGACAACACAGTGTTTCTCCAGTATCTTTCTAGAGCCTTTTCAATATATCTCAGTGTTATGATAGACTGTCATTGCAGCATATTGCAGGATCATATATTCTCCAGAATGACGAAGACCACTTCTAATACCCGCAGCTTTTGTTAAATCCGTGTTTTAATTAATACAGGCTTAGGAGAGATGATTCTTTCTGCCAGTTATTAAGAAATACTTTCAGGCTTATAATGCCTAATTTCCCCTAGTTCAATTTATCCTTATCAGTGGTATATGAGTTTTAACTTGACCATGAAGACAAATGCTGTGGAATTAGGTAACACCTGAATGCAGTGTTTAACACTAACCATTTATAATAATGTGTAGATAAATACCATTATACTGTATATCACTCATTATAAGTGCTGAGGAAGAATATATGTGCAGTGGAGTACAAAAGGCCTGATTAGGAACTGCCACAAGTAATTTTTCTAATGTAATGTATGGACTATTTTAATAATGTATTTACTATCTTTCTGGGCCTTGAATGTGTCAGCTGTGTTGCTGTCTATGGAGGGTCTGAGAGCTCTCAGATTTCATCATAAATATCTTAATTTATGTTCATGAAGATATATGAAGGACTTTCAGGTTTGGAACAACATGAGGGTGAGTAATTACAATTTGTTTTTGTTTTTTTGGATGAACTTTCCCTTTAAGATCCATATTTTTTTTCCCCCAGTTAAATTCATTTTATTTATTTATTTTTTACTTGTTTATTTTATTTTTATTAGTTTACAACATAATTAACATTTAATTAACATTACACATTTATTAATTTAAGGTGTTTTTGTTTTGTTTTGTTTTATTTTAATTAATTGGTATATTTATTCAGTTATTTGGTTATTTAACAGCCGAGCATCTGCAGGAAACAGGGGGTCATATCATTAAAAGTAATAAACCTCTTATTTTCTGTTTAGCACAACTAAAACGATCAGTTGACAGCTATGGGGAAGTTTTGGGTAATACTCAACAAAAACCCTCTCCCTTCTTGCGTGCTCCAAGCTAGATCAATATGATTGTTAATCAAGTGAAAAGGAAAGGTTTAAACACACATAGAAAATCAAACATAGGTGAAACAATATATTTGAGTAAATGCCTGCTTAGATGTTCATTTGTTAATTTGATTTCAACACAATCTGTATCTTGTTAAACTCAGGGGATGGTAAGTTTTGACCATGTTTACCTTTTTATTGAAATGAGGCATCACTTAAAGCCTGTTTGGATTTGCTGCAGTTTATCTTTGCCTCTACCCTCCCTCTTTCTCCCCTTCTCCCCCACCCTCCCCCTCCATTTCTCCATCTCTCCTCTCTTATTGTGACTCTGACTTCCTTGCTGAGACACTTGATATACTTTAGCATGAATCACTGCCACATCTTCTCTTTCCTCTGTTTCCCTCTGTTCACCTCCACGTTGTCAATCTTTTATCACCCTGCTGACAGTGGAGCAATCAATGATATGAATATTTTGTAACCGTTGGCAAGGAATTGTACCACCAACTGTATAGCATTCTAGAGGGCTTTGCGGTGTGTGTTTTGTTTATGTTTTAGTGATGTGGAGTCAGAGAATCTGCTTGATAAGCCCTCAGGTAAAAAGGGTGGGGGTGGGTGTGTGTGTGTGTGTGTGTGTGGGGGGGGGGGGGGGGGGTCAGCCCACAAGCTCTAATATACATAGAGAGCAGAATAACTGATAACATGTTAATTTCTGCAATTATTGTTGCATATTAATATTATCGAATAACACATTAAAAATGTCAGGGATCTGGAAGGAGGACCCAATCACAGAGTGAGTGACAAGGATTTATTTACAAAACAGACAGATTCAAGAGGGTAGTGAACTGCACAGGTGATTAAACAGCAGGAACACAGTTAACAGAGACGAAACAGCAAGGGAAGACCACTGGAACAGCTTCAGACATCAACTGGCTGAATAGCTGCAGAGGAAGCTATTCTAAGGAAACTATTTTATTTTTTATTATTATTATGCAAGTAAAGAATGTGACAGTGTTTACATGTACCAAATACAGAACCCCAGGAAACAAACATATAAGAAAAAAAAAAAAAACACTAAGTGAAGAAGGTGACAATATTTACATGTGCCAAAATATAGAATCACTTGGACAAACAAACATATATACTGATAGCCAACATTACAAGTCCATTCTGATTAGCTCCTGTACTTGCATTCATATGTCTGTGAGCACTGAGCATGTGTGTGTGTGTGTGTATATACAGTGGGTACGGAAAGTATTCAGACCCCCTTAAAATTTTTCACTCTTTGTTATATTGCAGCCATTTGCTAAAATCATTTGTTCATTTTTTTTTTTTTTTTGGCTGTATTAGATCAAAAGGGTGCTTCTACTAAATACTGAGCAAAGGGTCTGAATACTTAGGACCATGTGATATTTCAGTTTTTCTTTTTTAATAAATCTGCAAAAATGTCAACAATTCTGTGTTTTTCTGCCAATATGGGGTGCTGTGTGTACATTAATGAGGGGAAAAAAATGAACTTAAATGATTTTAGCAAATGGCTGCAATATAACAAAGAGTGAAAAATGTAAGGGGGTCTGAATACTTTCCGTACCCACTGTATGTGTTTGTGTGTGTGTCATTGTGTCTAGGGTTGGGGGAGGAAGCATACAACTGAAATAGTATCTTAATAGATTGATAACAGATATAAGTACTGTAAACAAATAAAAAAAATATATATAATAATAATAATAGTAATAATAATAATGATTTCATCAAAACTGGGAAAGGGTGGAGGACAATGAAGAAGGCAAGTAATAATAATAATATTAATAATATTAGTATTGAATTATAAATTAATAAATGTTTAATAATTCGGAGGATTGCCTCCGAACCTTAAGGAAACTATTCTAAGGAAGCTATGCTAAGGAAACGATATGTTAATTATAAAGCACTAATATAGGCCTAAGTAATAAATACTACCTCCTCTAAATACTACCTGGGTGCACTTTTTAGCGTGACATGAAATACGTACTAATAAGTACATATCACTGCAGTTTCCAAAATAAATGAACACTTGCGAGTTGCGATTAATAAAGCGTAATTTTCGCACAATTAGCTACTTGAAGAATATCATGACTTCAAAACAATATTAATATGCTGGGAGGTTTGAAAACTGATGCTTTTGAACGTTAACATCGCACACATCCAGCTTCATATCTATGGGTTTTCATAGATGATAAGTTTGTTCGGTAGCTCATGGAGTACGGAGACGGACTTATGAGACGAGAAGCACCGGTTCGAATCACGTGTAACTACGGTTCGACAAAGCAGCTAAAATCTGCATAAAAGGAAGTTCAAATGGTACAGTTGCATCAGCTAATACGTTTTTATATCAGTTTTGCATTTGTTAACACTATCGGGTAGGTTTAGGGCTGGATTTGGTGTAGGGCATATTTCCAACACGATAGACCATTAACCTTTAGCGACAGTCCCCGGATATTTGAATTCTGAACCGCCGCAATACGTATCTGAAGCGATTAAAAAAACAACAAAAAAAAACAGCAATAATACCAATATCTACGTAATAAAAACGTGCCAGGGTACACATATTGAACCTGTGTTTTAGCGCCACTCAGTGGACATTTCTATTTGAAACTGCGGCGAAACGTGCAGCAAGGTACGTAAAACAGTGTCGCACAAAAAGTGCGCAGAGGTACGTATTTTTATGAGACCAGGTTGAATAAATAAGGTAATATATTATCCTAATATGCTTATTATTTTTATTTTATTGGCATATATAATACTCAAGACAAACGGAGTTTGACAAAAAATAAGCAATGTACTTTTTAAAGATTTTTTTAAAGCTTTTTTAAAATAGTTTTTAACTTCCTCAGGCAATTAGGTTTTTCATTACTTCCTGTATATATATATATAGAAAGAGAGAGAGAGAGAGAGAGAGAGAGAGGGAGGAGAGAGACATATGGGACAGTTATTATAATAAATATATGAGTTTACTGTTGTAATTATTAAGCTTATTTTAAGTAAAAATGTGAGATTCAGATTTATCATACATGTTATAATGGTTTTTATTAACCAATAACCTTTTAATTAATTGATGTTATCTAGTAACGTGCCGTTTTATATACTGTAAAAAAAAAAAAAAAGTTGAGCGAACTTAAAAAAACATTTTTTACCAGCTTCAGTAGATTTTTGAGTTTGCTTAACTTGTTTTTGTGGGAGATTCTCAAATTTTTGTTGTATAAACTTAAAACAACAAGTTGAGAAAACTCAAAAATCTGCTGGAGTTTGTTGCCTTAAGTTGGCTCAACTTTTTTTTTTTTTACAGTGTATTTTCTTTAGATTATATAATGTAGGCCTACATGTAATATTATTAAAATGAGAAATGCTGCCTTGGAAACTTTGCTGAAATATTTGTAATTTAATTTAATTTTATTAAATGTGTGAGTGTGTGTGTGTGTGTGTGTGTGTGTGTTATCACAAAGACTATAGAATACCCAAGACATGTCACTCGTATAGTTTTGAATGGGGAACAATGAAACGCTCAACATGGTCGCTCAGTTGCAGGAAGCCCCGCCTTCTGAATGAAAGAGCCAATCGCTAATCGGTTAAAGTCGTTCGAGAGGCGTTTCAAAGATGGCCGCAGAGCGACATGACTTAAAGGGGTAGTTTACTGAGATTTCACTTTTTTCATTTTAAATAGTGTGTAATGTTGCTGTTGGTGCATGAACAGTATCTGCAAAGTTGCTGTGCTGAAAGTTCAACGTAAGCGGAGATATCGTCTTTTAAAAATCAGGAAGTTTAATGCCTACAAAAACGACTCCTATGGGACTACAACGAGATACTTCCCGGGTTGCATACGTAAAAAACCCATCAAACCCCTCCAAAAAAGGGGGCAAGGCCATGTTCTGCGGCTTTGTCGAAGAGAAAGAGTTATAGTGGAGAGTTGTAGCCATGCCGTCGAAACGGTGTTATTTTCACCCAGCTGTCAGGTCTTCTGTGTTCGGGCTTCCTACGGATGCTGTAGTTCGTCAACAATGGTTCAAATTTATGTTTGATTATGTTCCTGACAATTACAGTCCTAATTTAGCTCTCTGTGCTGCGCATTTTACGGAAGACGGCTTCCAGAATCTACACGAGTTCAATGCCGGATTCACACAGAAACTATTACTAAAACATGGAGCAGTTCCAACTTTAAAAACAGAGGCAGCAGTTGTTGGGCCACAACCTGTAAGTAAGATTTCATAATTTTAAATGTATTTGCATGTATAATTTCAGACGTAATGTTTTAGTTTTATCAAGGACGTAAACAAATGCCAACGCTGGCTTTAGTAGCCAGTTAGTTAAATGCTATTTCGTGTGTCTATGACAAACGCGTACAAACATTTTGGACCCGAATTTGTAATTATGTACTAATTTTGTAAATGTATTTTCCATGTATACTTTATGACGTCATTTTTCGATTTGATCAAGAACGTAAACACAAGCCAACGCTGTTTGGTTATAGTAGCCAGTTAGTTCGATGCTATTTTGTGTGTATAAGACAAACGTGTACAAACTTCAAAAAATTATATGTAATCACGACAGCAAACCTCCATTCAGAAACGTTTGTAAGAGTTTGTAAGTTATTTTTTTTATAACCCTAAGACATATTGGTCAGAATTTGACCTTTTTACCTTTGATTTGACTTTATTAAACAAAATTGCATACTGCACACTGAATCTGAACTCAAGTCTACTTGCATACTAAATTATCCAAAAAGAACTATCACATCATACAATTTTGTAATGGACTGCTCAGGTTTTCTTTTTCTTTTCTTTTTTTTTTTTTTTTTTTTTTTACCACTAAATCATTCACAGCAAGACCTTGAACCACCATTAAGAAAATAAAGTGTCAATTTTGATTTTATGTTGACTTCAGAGATTTTTTAAAAAATACTTAAAAAGTGATCGCAGGTGTGTCTGTTTTTTTTTTTTTAATAGCTCGTCTGTGATATTTGGATTAGCACAGTCTCAGAGTGAATGATAAGCATGTAGTGCCTCCGCAGGCTCACTGTGTTCTCAAATAACAATCATCTGTGAATGCACAGAAAAAGTGGCATCTTTCTTCACATGACATTTTATCGCCTAATGAAATTTAGCATCATCAGTTGCGCATGATAATGGATAATTGAGTTCACATTTAGCCTGCTATTTATAATAAGCAAATCCTTGGCAGGACATGAGGACAGAGGATGAAATGGAGAATACAGGAACCTGTCTGGGATAAACATTGTGGGACTAAAGAGATGCATCCATTGAGGGGCCACAAGCGATCACTCATGACCCCCATGGATGGTTGAGCAATTGGACGTGTATGACAGCTTTAGGAACAGGAAGTTCTCCCTCACGACTCTATCAGTGGGATGTGTGGTGCATGTTTTGATGAAATGTCATGATGTCATGTGGTGCATATCAGAATCAAAGTCAATTACCTGTTCAGATCATGAAATGTTTATTTTATTTTATTTTATTTTCAGGAACTATACACACATTCACATCTAAATGTATTTAAAGTGTCTATTTTTTTTAATTATTTTTTTTATGTTATGGTTGTGTCTCGCTTAGTGAGTGTGGACTGCCTCCGGTTCATTTTCTAAAAACAAAGGCGCCGGATGCCCCTGATCACAGCGCATCTGATCAATTGAGCCTCAGTGTTGAAAACAAGGAAAAAAGAACAGAAAAAGAACAAAAATCTAGCTTTCAAGTGAAGAAAAATCCTAATGAGCATGTCAATATAATTGAACACTGAGGAAATGATTCCCCTGAGACAGTGAGAGATGCTTTTGAGGTGAAAGTGATTATAGAGCAAATAACTACCGTAAATATTCTCTGTCTTTGTTCAGGGAGGCATTGAAGAAATTCTTCAGAAACTGAGAAGTTTCCTGAATGAAACGCATCGATGGGATGCGGATATAACCTGATGAACTGTTCTATTGATTTATTAGCTTGCACAGTAGTGCATGTGCAACAAGTCAATAACTTCAAATCTAAAACACTTGAGTAAGTGAAATTACTGGAGTAGGATTACTATCCTGGGGCCAAAAAGACTGAATATTGTTTGTTTCACTAAAATGAGACAACTGGGTGCTCTAATCTGACCTGATGTGAATGTATTGCAACAAGAATGTGAGAAAACCAAGCCAAGATTTAAAATAATAATAATAATAATAATAATAATAATAAAGTCTAGCATTATAAAGCTGATGTTATTTTCCAGTGACAGAACAACAGTAAGTAATTTATATTAAATGAGAGTTGCCAATATAAAATGACATGAACAATGGTCAACACACAGTACACAACACAGACTTTTATTTTGGATTTGACTATTAATCACGATTAATTGTTTGACAGCACTAATACTTTTCTCACAGCAGCTGGAATAATTAAATTGATCATTTTGATGACAGATTGTAATCCAGAAAGGATTATGTGTCTATGAAACATATGTGACTGAAATTAAATTATATTATATTCCAGTTTTAAATGTGCATCTGTTTACAGAGAGCCTGGGATTACACAAGATTTGGATTTTAAAGAGAACCAGTTCGATGGAAGAATAATTAGCTTTTTGGAATTCAAAATTCGAATCAATTAGAGATTAGATTATACAGAAATTGAAATCTACACGTTAATACACACTATATACACATATTCACGCAATGCTGATGTTGTTAACATTAACAATTTGAGAACAAAGTATAACAATAATAATAATTTTCACAGTTTGATGTGATATGAGCTAACTGATCATTACATGCAATCACCATTGGTAGCGCAATTTATTGTAATGTTTTTTTTTGTTTGTTTTTTTTCCCTCAGTTGGTCTGAACAAATGTGCCAGACTTGTTACTTACTGGTTCAGATGACAATATCCAGTGAAAATTCTTTTTGGATCATACTTCCAAAACGGAGGCTGGTGCGGTGACTGACAGCCACACATACACATAAAATATTAGATTCATCTGCGCTGGAGCCATGCCAGTGCACGACCCACGTGATGAAGATAACTGTGCAAATAAATGCAATTGCAGGTTTTCAAACAGAGATGATGACAAAGAGGCAAAACTTACGGACTGCAGCTTTAAGTGAATTAATATATATATATATATATTTTGTTTGTTTTTTGTAACTAACTAACTAAATAAATAATCAATCTTGGTAACACTTTAGAATACTGTTTCTTACTTACTTCATAACTAACAAGGAATTATTGAAGAACTAATGTAATTATTCATTAACACTTAATTCACTACTGTTAACTACTAAGGAAGATGTGTTAACTAATCAGTATGTAACATAATTTTATGATTGTATGTAACAGTTAGCTATTCAATAACTAATGTATCATGTCATACCTCCTGAAGAACTACTATTAATTATCTACTAGTTAAGGCTCAATAAAAATAACTGAAGTAACTACTAATGAACAGTCATATACAATTACATTGAGTTGTGACCCTTTCATATAAATGTTATTAGCAGTAGAAGTAGTTGTAGTATGAAAATGCGATATTAATAAATGCAATATATTTTATAGAGGTTTTGCCTGTGTAGTGAATTGTTTTGTGAGTGTGTTTTGTAAGAAATCAGCTTCCGATAGGAACCCCACCACTCCAGTGCCTTGCGATAACATACCTTAGTTTTTATATTTTATATACAGTACTGTATGTGTGCCTCCTCAGCATATACCATATTACCATTCATTCAATTCCTTTATGTAAGGCAAGGACTGAGGGAAAGTGAAAATACAGGTAACCCATTAGTAATTAATAAAGAATTATCAAATAGTTCTGCAGGACATATTTCGAACCTGAGACAGTAGGCCTATTCTAAAGTGAAAATATTGGGAACCCATTAGTAATTAATAAATAATTATCTGATAATTCCGCAGGAATTACTTAGAGCCTGAAACAGTATTCTAAAGTGAACCTATTAGTAAATAATAATTACTACATCAGTTTGACTCAAATCAAACTTACACTCTAAAAAACCTATAAAAGTAATCATAAACTTTGTAAAATACACGACACAACTTGTTTACAATCTTTATTTCAGATGAGAAAATTTCTTAATACAGCATATTTTATTCTGTTTTAACATGTATACTGCCCACATTTAAACTAAATTAAATTGACTATTTGCGTATAACTGTTCAGTAGTAGTTATTTCATAGTTATTTTTCTTGAACCTTAACTAGTAAATAATTAATAGTAGTTCTTCAGGAGGTATGACAGAATACATTAGTTATTGATTAGCTAACTGTTACTTAAAACACAATCATAAAATTGTATTACATACTGATTAGTTAACATGTCTTCCTTAGTAGTTATCAGTAGTGTTAATGAATAACCTGTTAGTTTTTCAATAATTCCTTATTAGTTATGCAGTAAGTAAGAAACAGTATTCTAAAGTGTTACCTCAAACTTTTCATGAAGAGTTAATAGAAATAGAAAATATGCACTTAGATAATTATCTTTTATCTATTTTTTGATTCATGTTTACTTTTATGTTGATATTCAGTATAGTCATATCGATTTTTACATTGCTAACATATGTTTTGTAGTCAGTTTCAACAGTTTGGTTAGTTTGGCATATTCTGGTCATTTTATTTTTATTTATTTATTTTTCTGTTGTTGTTGTTGAAAATGCTATAAGTGCCCTCAGATTTCTAAACACCAGCACCATTTGCTCACATTTGATCGTTTTGAAGTGTTTTACTTTGTTCAGCCAAGAGTGCACTGAATAGCACATGCCCGCTGCAGGCACAAAAGTCATGCATTAAGATGTCATGTGTCCTTTTGATTTTTGTCTTTCCCCCACTTTGCTGCCGGTCGGCCTAGTGAGATATCTCCCATGGCGTCTGTCTTAACTGCAACTTTCCAGCCCCTTCAAAAAGTCAAACAGCTGAACACATTTAGCCGATAATTGTACAAGGAGATCAATGGGATGGATGGAGGGAAGATAGCATCGAGCACGGATCTATGAGCACTGTTGATCCAGCGCTGATGGATGTCAGGGAGGAGATTTTTGAGCTGAGCCCGGTGCGGAGAGATGCTCAGGGGACAGGAGGAGCAGAGAAAGCCTCCAGCGCCAATCAGTGATTCCCCTGTCAGGTCCTCCTCTGAGCTCGTGTCAGCCCACACTGCTACATCAAAGCCACAGACAGATCTTCACCCTCTTCTAATCTGGCTTTAAATGACTGTGCCGTTTGACCCATATTGAGACATTTTGTGTAACTAGATGAGCCTAAAATGTCATACTTCTCACATATGGCACAATTCTATGGCAATACATATAAAAACTGAGCTTTTATCAAAACTGTGGCACTTTTATGCTGTCCTATAGGCACAGAGAAATTAGATTATATTTCCTAAATATATTTCACTTTATCTGCTTAAACTTGGTATCAACATAGCATGTATTGTATAACATTCTGTAGGTACATTCACTACCGGTCAAAAGTTTGAAATGGATAGGATCAAAGAAGTCTTGTATGCTTACCATCTATTTGATTAAAAATACTATATACAGTATATATATAGAACAGCAAAACACATTCAAACCTAAATTTTCTGTTTTAACAATAAAAATCTAATATATTCCTATGATGACAACATTTAATTTTTAAACTCCTGGGATATTGATCTTGTCAGTTAAGTAGCAGAGGGGTTGTTAATCAATTTCAGCTGCTTTGGAGTTAATAGAAATAGAAAATATGCACTTAGATAATTATCTTTTATCTATTTTTGATTCATGTTTACTTTTATGTTGATATTCAGTATAGTCATATCGATTTTTACATTGCTAACATATGTTTTGTAGTCAGTTTCAACAGTTTGGTTAGTTTGGCATATTCTGGTCATTTTATTTTTATTTATTTATTTTTCTGTTGTTGTTGTTGAAAATGCTATAAGTGCCCTCAGATTTCTAAACACCAGCACCATTTGCTCACATTTGATCGTTTTGAAGTGTTTTACTTTGTTCAGCCAAGAGTGCACTGAATAGCACATGCCCGCTGCAGGCACAAAAGTCATGCATTAAGATGTCATGTGTCCTTTTGATTTTTGTCTTTCCCCCACTTTGCTGCCGGTCGGCCTAGTGAGATATCTCCCATGGCGTCTGTCTTAACTGCAACTTTCCAGCCCCTTCAAAAAGTCAAACAGCTGAACACATTTAGCCGATAATTGTACAAGGAGATCAATGGGATGGATGGAGGGAAGATAGCATCGAGCACGGATCTATGAGCACTGTTGATCCAGCGCTGATGGATGTCAGGGAGGAGATTTTTGAGCTGAGCCCCGGTGCGGAGAGATGCTCAGGGGGACAGGAGGAGCAGAGAGAAAGCCTCCAGCGCCAATCAGTGATTCCCCCTGTCAGGTCCTCCTCTGAGCTCGTGTCAGCCCACACTGCTACATCAAAGCCACAGACAGATCTTCACCCTCTTCTAATCTGGCTTTAAATGACTGTGCCGTTTGACCCATATTGAGACATTTTGTGTAACTAGATGAGCCTAAAATGTCATACTTCTCACATATGGCACAATTCTATGGCAATACATATAAAAACTGAGCTTTTATCAAAACTGTGGCACTTTTATGCTGTCCTATAGGCACAGAGAAATTAGATTATATTTCCTAAATATATTTCACTTTATCTGCTTAAACTTGGTATCAACATAGCATGTATTGTATAACATTCTGTAGGTACATTCACTACCGGTCAAAAGTTTGAAATGGATAGGATCAAAGAAGTCTTGTATGCTTACCATCTATTTGATTAAAAATACTATATACAGTATATATATAGAACAGCAAAACACATTCAAACCTAAATTTTCTGTTTTAACAATAAAAAATCTAATATATTCCTATGATGACAACATTTAATTTTTAAACTCCTGGGATATTGATCTTGTCAGTTAAGTAGCAGAGGGGGTTGTTAATCAATTTCAGCTGCTTTGGTGTTAATGGAATTAACAACAGGTGCACTAGATGGACAAAAATGAGATGACCCCCAAAACAGGAATGGTTTTACAGGTGGAGGCCACTGACATTTTTTTCCCCGCTCATCTTTTCTGACTCTTTTTCACCAGTTTTGCATTTGGCTAGGGTCAGTGTCACTACTGAGCGTGAGGCGATACCTGGAGAGCGAGAGAGATACCTACAGAGGTTGCACAGGCAGTCCAACTCCTCCAGGATGGCACATCAATACATGCCATAGCCAGAAGGTTTGCTGTGTCTCCCAGCAAAGTCTCAAGAGCATGGAGGAGATTCCAGGAGACAGGCAGTTACTCTAGGAGAGCAGGACAGGGACGTAGAAGGCCCTTAACCCATCAGCAGGACCGATATCTGCTCCTTTGTGCAAGGAGGAACAGGATGAGCACTGCCAGAGTCCTACAAAATGACCTCCAGCAGGCCACTGGTGTGAATGTCTCTGACCAAAAATCAGTGTTCATTGCTTCCTACTCCCTGCACGAGGACTGGGATTGGGAAACGTTGGGCTAGAAAATGGCACCCTGAATGCCATTAGGTATCAGGATAAAATCCTTGGACCCACTGTCTGACCCTATGCTGGTGCAGTGGGTCCTGGGTTCCTCCTGGTGCATGACCATGCCTCATGTGGCGAGAGTATGCAGGCAGTTCCTGGAGGATGAAGGAATTGATACCATTGAATGGCCCCCATGCTCACCTCACCTAAATCCAATAGAACACCTCTGGGACATTATGTTTTGGGTCCATCCGATGCTTACAGGTTGCACTTCAGACTGTCCAGGAGCTCAGTGATGCCTTGGTCCAGATCTGGAAGGAAATACCCCAGGACATCATCCGTCGTCTCATTATAAGCATGCCCTGACGTTGTCAGGCATGCATACAAGCACGTGGGGGCCTACTGAGGACCAAACTGAGTACCATTTTGAGTTGCTGCAATGAAATTTCAGCAAAATGGACTAGCCTGCTGCCTCATTTTTTCACTTTGATTTTCAGGGTGTCTTAGAATTCAGCCCTCTGTAGGTTGATAATTTTCATTTCCATCAAACGATTTGGCATACTTTCATTCCTAACACATTACCCAGTCCATATCAATACAGATATCCAGCATGATATTTTTCCCCATTGAAAACCCCATTAAAAGGTTTTACTAATACATATTCAGAATATTTTGTAATATTTGCATTATTTGTATGTTGTAATAGTTGTTGTAGTAATAGTATTTTTTTTTTTAATATATTTCCTGCATTGGTGGATATTTCACTTTTTGTGGATTGATCATGGATGGTTTGGCAGCTCATTAGCATGTTATGATCATTTTAACCCTGGATAGATTTATCTTAAAATTCTGCAATGTAGAAAATGGCCATTTTTGGCTTGCTTATCATCATCATCATCATCATCATCATAAAGCATTGCCTTATTCTTTCCCCATGTGCATCTCTCAATAACAGGCAGCTGTAAATGATGAGTCCTTACTAAATATACAGAAATGTGACAAAAAAGTATTTTAGTGCCTGTTGTGTGCAACAGTGGACTTGGTCTTTAACCACTAGGCTCCTCAGCTCTATACATTAAATGAGAAGACCTGCAGAGAAGACTTTTTTTATGCTTGGCCTTGTATAACACAGCAGAACATCGACAGACTGTGCAACCTGATCAAAATTGTGAGTGACTTTCACTCCCCAAAGAGCTTCTGAATGGCAACGAAAATGATCAATTTAAAAAGCATGCACCTCACGGTTTTACTCCAAAATCCAACAGCCTCCACATCTATCTTCGCCGGGGTGCGTGAGCACTGCGGTGCAGCGGCAGAGGAAAGAGGCCAGCGCATCCCGCTTTTAGATTGCAGACTTGATTACCTATTGATTTTCTGCAGCGTCTCCATTATGAGTATATCTGTAACAAATGCATAGAGCTCATTTTTTAGCTTATGGCACTTACTGAGCTCCCATCTTATCCCAAAGCCCGCTGCTTATTCGGTGGAGTTAGACACTGGCACAGTGATATGTTTACATGAATGATTAGTCATTTTCAGCAGGCTGAAGTTTTTTGCTCTTAATTACCACTAATGACAATTCCATAGCCTCGAGGAATAAATACGCATTATCAAAAAGCATTCAGTGATGTTTTTCATTAATCAGTCATCGTGTTATCATTATAAGTATATACATTACCAGCCATGCTGAGCATTGACACCCATCCAGTTCATAGTTTCAAATGCTTTACATGTAGATGTGCATATATATCAGATGATAAACACGTGTGCGAATGGTAAATACATATGCCATGCGCTGACCTCTCTTTTAATCTTCTGTGCCTTAAAGTGAATTATAACAGGCAGTCTGGAAACTCTGAATTAGATCATAGCATTGAGGCGACAGAGCCATCGCTCCCTGCCTTTGGACTGATGCATGTTGCCATGGAAACCCTTCAGTTCCATACCCTTCAAAACAATTAGAATTCAGCACCGTTGCTACTGCCAATGCTCACCGCATCACACTCCGGTCCAGGGCTGTGGATGGATTGTGCAAATTGCATGCGGTTGCATCTCTTTCACTCTCTCTCTCTTTCTCAGTATAGAATCAAAAGCTTATTAGAAATAGAACAGAGTCTATAGAGGCTGTAAACAGAGAGGCGGCACGCAATTAAATCAGAGGACCTGACTAATTGTTGTTTCTCAGTTGTATAATAGTATATTGGCTGTACTGGTTTACCTATGTATTCATTGGCTGCTTTGGTGCCCTTTTGTGAAATCTCATTTACTTTAATGAGAACGCTGCTGTCTGCAAAGTCACATTTTCCAACTTGATTTTGGACAAATCAATGCTTCAAGCGTGCTCTTGAAGCTTTAGTTGCAAAAAAGACAGTGTTTAAATGGATTACTTTTCTAATTACTTGGAAAGGAACAAATGTTTCATTTAGAGACAGATTAGGTGTTATGCTACACTTTTCTGTTTGTGCTTAATGTTAAAGGCTAATTAGCAATTTTATAGCCACTCTAAGAGATATGTTGGTCCATAATGAGTCTATGCACATATATCATTATTTTAAAGTCGGTATTTATTTTTCTTTTGAAACAATTTAATACTTGTATTTAGCAAAGATGTTGTAAAGGTTTTTGATTGTTACAAAATAAATAATAATAATAATAATTTCAAATAAATGTTGTTCTAGAATAACTATTAAAATAATTAATGTTGCTTAATATATATATATATATATATATATATATATATATATACACAGTGGGGCAAAAAAGTATTTAGTCAGCCACCAATTGTGCAAGTTCTCCCACTTAAAAAGATGAGAGGCCTGTAATTTTCATCATAGGTATACCTCAACTATGAGAGACAAAATGAGAAAAAAAAATCCAGAAAATCACATTGTAGGATTTTTAAAGAATTAATTGGTAAATTCCTCGGTAAAATAAGTATTTGGTCACCTACAAACAAGCAAGATTTCTGGCTCTCACAGACCTGTAACTTCTTCTTTAAGAGGCTCCTCTGTCCTCCACTCGTTACCTGTATTAATGGCATCTGTTTGAACTCGTTATCAGTATAAAAGACACCTGTCCACAACCTCAAACAGTCCAACTCCAAACTCCACCATGACCAAGACCAAAGAGCTGACAAAGGACACCAGAAACAAAATTGTAGACCTGCACCAGGCTGGGAAGACTGAATCTGCAATAGGTAAGCAGCTTGGTGTGAAGAAATCAACTGTGGGAGCAATTATTAGAAAATGGAAGACATACAAGACCACTGATAATCTCCCTCGATCTGGGGCTCCACGCAAGATCTCACCCTGTGGGGTCAAAATGATCACAAGAACTGTGAGCAAAAATCCCAGAACCACACGGGGGGACCTAGTGAATGACCTGCAGAGAGCTGGGACCAAAGTAACAAAGGCCTCAAATCCTGCAGTGCCAGACGTGTCCCCCTGATTAAGCCAATACATGTCCGGGCCCATCTGAAGTTTGCTAGAGAGCATTTGGATGATCATATGGTCAGATGAAACGAAAATATAACTTTTTGGTAAAAACTCAACTTGTCGTGTTTGGAGAAGAAAGAATGCTGAGTTGCATCCAAAGAACACCATACCTACTGTGAAGCATGGGGGTGGAAACATCATGCTTTGGGGCTGTTTTTCTGCAAAGGGACCAGGACGACTGATCCGTGTAAATGAAAGAATGAATGGGGCCATGTATCGTGAGATTTTGAGTGAAAACCTCCTTCCATCAGCAAGGGCACTGAAGATGAAACGTGGCTGGGTCTTTCAGCATGACAATGATCCCAAACACACCGCCTCGGCAACGAAGGAGTGGCTTCGTAAGAAGCATTTCAAGGTCCTGGAGTGGCCTAGCCAGTCTCCAGATCTCAACCCCATCGAAAATCTTTGGAGGGAGTTGAAAGTCCGTGTTGCCCAGCGACAGCCCCAAAACATTACTGCTCTAGAGGAGATCTGCATGGAGGAATGGGCCAAAATACCAGCAACAGTGTGTGAAAACCTTGTGAAGACTTACAGAAAACGTTTGACCTCTGTCATTTCCAACAAAGGGTATATAACAAAGTATTGAGATGAAATTTTCTTATCGACCAAATACTTATTTTCCACCATAATTTGCAAATAAATTCTTTAAAAATCCAACAATGTGATTTTCTGTATTTTTTTTTTTTCTCATTTTGTCTCTCATAGTTGAGGTATACCTATGATGAAAATTACAGGCCTCTCTCATCTTTTTAAGTGGGAGAACTTGCACAATTGGTGGCTGACTAAATACTTTTTTGCCCCACTGTATATATACAGGTGCTGGTCATATAATTAGAATATCATCAAAAAGTTGATTTATTTCACTAATTCCATTCAAAACGTGAAACTTGTATATTATATTCATTCATTACACACAGACTGATATATTTCAAATGCTTATTTCTTTTAATTTTGATGATTAGAGCTTACAGCTCATGAAAGTCAAAAATCAGTATCTCAAAATATTAGAATATTACTTAAGACCAATACAAAGAAAGGATTTTTAGAAATCTTGGCCAACTGAAAAGTATGAAAATGAAAAGTATGAGCATGTACAGCACTCAATACTTAGTTGGGGCTGCTATTGCCTGAATTACTGCAGCAATGCAGCGTGGCATGGAGTCGATCAGTCTGTGGCACTGCTCAGGTGTTATGAGAGCCCAGGTGGCTCTGATAGTGGCCTTCAGCTCATCTGCATTGTTGGGTCTGGTGTCTCTCATCTTCTTCTTGACAATACCCCATAGATTCTCTATGGGGTTCAGGTCAGGCGAGTTTGCTGGCCAATCAAGCACAGTAACACTATGGTCATTGAACCAGCTTTTGGTACCCTTGACAGTGTGGGCAGGTGCCCAGTCCTGCTGGAAAATGAAATCAGCATCTCCATAAAGCTTGTCAACAGAAGGAAGCATGAAGTGCTCTAAAATTTCCTGGTAGATGGCTGCGTTGACTGTGGACTTCAGAAAACACAGTGGACCAACACCAGCAGATGACATGGCAGCCCAAATCATCACTGACTATGGAAACTTCACACTGGACTTCAAGCAACATGGATTCTGTGCCTCCACTCTTCCTCCAGACTCTAGGACCTTGATTTCCAAATGAAATGTAAAATTTACTTTCATCTGAAAAGAGGACTTTGGACCACTGAGCAACAGTCCAGTTCTTTTCTCCACAGCCCAGGTAAGATGCTTCTGACATTGTCTCTGGTTCAGAAGTGGCTTGGTAGCCCTTTTCCTGAAGACGTCTGAGCGTGGTGACTCTTGATGCACTGACTCCAGCTTCAGTTCTCTCCTTGTGAAGCTCTCACAAGTGTTTGAATCGGCTTTGCTTGACTGTATTCTCAAGCTTGCGGTCATCCCTGTTGCTTGTGCACCTTTTCCTGCCCAAATTCGTCCTTCCAGTCAACTTTGCATTTAATATGCTTTGATACAGCACTCTGTAAACAGCCACACCTTTCAGTAATGACCTTCTGTGACTTACCCTCTTTGTGGAGGGTTTCAATGTTCGTCTTCTGGATCATTGCCAAGTCAGCAGTCTTCCCCATTATTGTGGTTTCAAAGAACAAGAGATACCCAGAATTTATACTGTAGGGATGGTCATTTATTCAAACTCAAATGTAAATATTCTAATATTTTGAGATACTGATTTTTGACTTTCATGATCTGTAAGCTCTAATAATCAAAATTAAAAGAAATAAACATTTGAAATATATCAGTCTGTGTGTAATGAATGAATATAATATACAAGTTTCACTTTTTGAATGGAATTAGTGAAATAAATCAACTTTTTGATGATATTCTAATTATATGACCAGCACCTGTATATATACTGTATTAGTGTTGTCAAACGATTAATCGCATCCAAAATAAACATCTCAAATATATACATGCATGTGTTTGTTTGTATTTATATATACATAATAAATATACACAGTATACACACATATATTATGTAAATGTATCGCAATTTACGTTTGACAGCACTAATACAGTATATATACCATATATATTTCTGCTATATACATTGGTGATTCATACATTTTAAATTATATATAAAAAAAAATTTAAAAAAAACATTTCTCTTCTTTTATTACTGAAACCATTAAACCATATTTTTCATTTTAAAAAATGCAGCTTTGGTAAGACTTCTTTAAAAATATCACATAATATTACTGGCGGGGGCATACATGGACATCAAAGGTTTTTCTACAGTAGAGGATTCATCTCTCTCTCTCTCTCTCTCTCTCTCACACACACACACACACACACACACACACATACACACACACACACGTTTATTTCTCTTATCCTGGTGTCTTACTGGCATTTTATGGCCAATCAGGTCATATTTATTTTATTATGGGCAGCCAGAAAATATTTACAAGCTTGTTTGTCGATCCAATTGTTGATAGAAACTATCAATGCAGGCTTTTTGCACCTATTGGCTTGATGAGCAGGATTCTAAGTGTCCACAAAAGGTCAAAAGTGTCTTCCACTAAATTGAGCTGAGCTGTTAAAAGGTGCCACTGTAGGCAGAGAGACAGCCATTACCACAGCTGATTGATTAGCTGCCAGCAAAGACATGTTCCTGGGGAACGGGAGAGCGACGTGCCCCTCCATCTGCATTCCCTGCTCTGTTCTGCTGGGTTGCACTCATTGTTTTCAATTGAGTTAGCAATTCAGCATAGATTCAATCAATTAAAGCAACATTGCTGCAAGCTGCCATTTGAATGGAAATATTAAATTATCTGTCTAAGTAGTTTGGCAGCTTTAAATCTTGCGTGGTGTGTTGTCCATAGTAGAAGCGTATTTTATTTTAATTATAATTATAGTTTTAATTTAAAAGTTTTCTTTTTCTTTTTTCTCTGAGTAGGAAACAAAGTCTCTTTCAGCCTTTTTTCTTTTTCTTTTTTAAATTAGCATGATGTCAGGCTGTACTTTTTTTTTTTTTTCATTTGAGCAACAGGCAGTGTAAGTCTTTGCTTACATCTATTCTGACATTATGACATTAAGACATTGACGTCTTTCCATTTTTTTCTGAAAAACATGTTGTATTTGCAGAATGAATTCACCTAATCTACTTTTTAAATCTTATCATTGGACATGAAAGAACAAAAAGGACACAAAACCAAAAAGACACTTTGGTTTGATATTGTAGGAAAAGAAGGTATATGGTGTTGAAGAGATCAATACTGAATTGGCTTAGAGTCAGCGACGTCTGTTAAAGCTTGCGTGAAGGACTTGTTGCAGGCTGATTTTGATCTGGCTAGCTGCGTCTAAAGAGTCTGCTGATAAAGAATTCAGTGCCACAGAACCTGTGAAGTATATACCTGTGAGTTTTCTCCTTTCATCAAGACAAGACAATGAAAGGGCTGACAGGGCCCTGATCTGGCTTGAAAACAGCTGAAGCAATGGTTATGTCTCAAGACAAATGCCCTCCTGCTTGTGCAATGGCACGCCTCCTTGCTCCAAAGAGGCTTGCTGTGTGCTGTTTTTGTGTGTATGACAAGGAAGATCTTACCACAGACAAGCAAACACTGTATCAGCAGAAAAAAACAAAGGGTATCATGGATTACAGGGATTATTGGAGACGCCACTTTGAAACGGGGCTCCAGAGCTGTAGAGCTGTGCCCTCTTTGCTGACTTGTCAAGCCTTGTCATAAAGTGTTGCCTTAGGCGCTAGTTGATCCAAAGGAGGAAATAAAACAAAAAATTTTGTCACAAAATATTCATGATACAGCGCAAAAATAACAAATAACTTGGAATATAACATATTTAAAATAGAAATTCTGCCATCTGGTTCCCAGGACTGAAGCTTTCAAACTTCAAAAAAGATCACAAAAGCATTTTAAAAGTGGTCCATATGGCCAGCTAAGTCTTCTGAAGCTATTCAATTTATTGAAAAGATCCAGCTCAAATGAATCATTTGTACATAAATTAGACGTTGTGAACATGACAAGGAGCTAGAAGAGAGAACGTTTTTGGTGCTGGTCTTTCTTTTGTGTTGTGCTGTATTAACCCTTTAACTGATTTCTCAACATACAGAAGACCTTGTTTTGAGTGTGAAAAAAAAAAAAAATCTTCAATTGCAACCCCTTGTTTGCTATTGGCATGGAGGGATTGGAGTTTTCAGGTGACAGCATCAGCTTGCACACTTTAAAAACTGTTTTTAATAGGCAAATTGAATGAAATTACCCAAATTTATCAAAAAATACTGCAGTGGCCTGGATATTATATTGACCACAATAAAGTATATGCATTATTTCTTTCTAAACACCCCTTTTGAATAAATGTATTTATTTATTTTTCACCCCCTTTCACTCATTTTAGGGGTAAAATTTTGACTTTGATCTTTTTTTTTTTTTTTTTTTTAGAAGATTTTTTACTAAAAAACTATAGTTCTGTCTTTAAAGAAAAAAAAAGTGTGTCAACACTACTGAAACCGGCTGCAAAACACTCTCCACACTGCAGTTTATGGTGCTCTTATAAATTAAGTGCATCCACTTTTGGATGCAAAATGTTTTAGTAAAATGTATATTTTTGTTAGAATTATTGTGTTCCCGTTCTATTGCACTTTGTCTTTTTGACTCGCATATGCGCCTGCTTCAGTGAAGTCTATGAAGTTTAACAGAAACAAACTTTCTGTCAGGACTAGCCTTTTTGCAACATGGAAATACTTGTGAATTTTAAGCATTTACAGATAAGGGTACAACCGTAAGATATATGTTTATGCAGGTCTCAAATGCATTAAATAGTACACACCTCTGAGGGAGTGAAAGACGCATAGGTTTGTGATTTAGTTTGAAGCACTTAATATAAAGTGCATCTCATGTTCAGGACAACTTAAATTATGCACTTTTATGCAGTAGCTCTCTTCATGTCCTTTGCTATTTTTCAGATGTGCTCACAATATCATAGTATATCAGTATAAACTGTATCAACCCATCCAATGAGGAAAACTCTGAGTTTCTAAATTCCATGCACAAATCCTGAATACATGTAAAATTACACCGCAGTGGCTTCAGAGTATAAGCACATATTAATGATACTTTTGTGTCCTTGAAAGCTCTTTATTCATTTTAATTGCATTTCTGCTGAAGAAAGGAAACTTGGTACAACATGATGGTAAGTGAATCATGACAGAGTTTTACTTTCAGGGCGAAACATTCATTATCGAGGAAGATAATTGTGTTTGTATACCAAGTGAGATTGAAATTACCAGCAAAACAAAGATAAATATGGTAATTGGTTTACACATGCTCATTGGCAGGATTGTCTGTCATTCACTTTAACGTGTAAGTATTTCAGTAGCCACTTTCCTGCATCAAGTAGTTGTGCTCTGTGGGAATTGAGATTGACAAAGAAATAGGTAAGCACTGGAAGAAAGAAAAAAAGATAAGAGACTACTGGAAATATATTACAGCAGAGAAGATGAGCAGCAGAATGGAAAGTTTAATGGACCGTTTGGTGGCTAGAACAGGGTAACACTTTATTTTGATGGTCCCCTTCAGACATTCTTTTGACTATAAGTAACGTTGCATGTAAACTACCAACAGTTACTACCAGTATTAGTAGACTGTCTGCTTAATATTTGCTAACACAATATTTGGATGATTCCTTCGATAGATATTCTATTGGCTATAAGTAACTTTGCAAGTGCATGTCAACTTAGTCAATTGACCCTAACCTAACGATCTACTAATACTCCTTTAATACTCTGAGAGTTAGTTGTAGTAGTTAGGTGGAAGTTAGATATACAGTAGTTGCAAAGTTACATATAGTCAACAAATTGTTGTAAATGGGGTAATCAAAATAAAGTGGAACCCAAAGCGGACAGCTAATTATTAAGATAGGTTAAGATACACTGTTAGACATTTCTGTGATTTCTACAGTTGTTTACTGTATATCACCCAGAGTAATACTGCAAATTTCCTTTACAGTAAATAACTGTAATACCCTTTGCATCATGGGAATTTTCTGTGACGTCAGACCCCACATACAGAGACTTACTGTATTTTTAAAAAATTGCTGTATACAACTGTATTTGCCGAAACGGCCTCTTTGGTGCCATTCTATTGAGGCTGTTTTATTTTCCTAATTTCTCACATTTGGATTGACACGATTTGCCCTACACTGTTTACAATGCCGCAACAGCTTGGGACTGACTACACTGGATGTGTTACATCACTTGTAATAATTGGAAAATCCGTTTGTCCAGCGCCACGGGTTTTGCCAGGGGATGAACCCACGAGAGTGGAAGAGTTCCAGAGAACATCTGCGCTGTGTGTCGATGCACCTTACGAGAGAATAAGACAAGCAAGCAAGGTAAAAAATATATGTACGTTTGTCTGTGTGTTTGTTTAACCTACCTGTTACGAATGGATGCGCGTGTTTCTAGGGGAACGGGATATCATTCGTTTATGTGTGTGTGTGCGTAGGTCTTTTCCTGTGTTTCTCTGTCTCTCCCTCTTACACTCTAATTGTTTACAGGTGAAGCTGATTAGGAGGACGGAGCTGGTTGGTGGCAGGACGGATAGCCGCAGTATTTAAGTCATCTGGTGGAAGGAATCGTTGGCTCCCCGCTCTCCTGGTGGCTTTGTTGTTTCCTCTGGTTAAATGTGTGTGAAAGCATCGCTAACTGAGACATTTGTTGTCAACCATTGATTAAAGTAGCTAATGGTTTAGTTGTAATGGTATGTTTGTTGCTTATTTCCTGGACCTAGTTTCAGTGGAGCTGGGTTGGGAGTCGGGTGCCTGTTTGTTTTGTTGGTTTTCTCCTGTTTATGTTAGCAGGGAGGTAAGAACTTGTATTTTATTTGATTTGCAGGTTAGTTTTTGTGTAGAAGTAGTTTTGTTATTGTAATTTTCTTTGGCAATTTGTCCCTCCCGAAGTTTATGATGTCTCTTTTGTTTATCCTTTAAATAAACTTATGTTTATTTGCACGTAAGTGTCTTGTGGTTGAGAAATTGAGTATGAGAGCGGGGACCCCAGGGATCTTTCTCGAATAGATCCCTGTTAATTGTTATGAACCAATTTATTTTCTCTTTGAGTAGGGTTTTATTTGTAGTTCGTAACATGCCTAATAACATTTACCCGTCAACATTGCATTAATAAAATTTTACTATGGTAAACTGCACTGTCGTTTCAAATGACTTTTGTCAGCTTATTGAATTAAGTTACTGAATTAAAATTATTTTAACAAGCAACACTTATCTTATATTAACATTAGGTTAACTAATGTGAAATTTTGTTCAGGTGTTAGTAGTTAATGTTGGCCAGTAGCCTACTGGGAAAATAAAATTAGCTAAGTTAAACAGGTTTTATGGCTAGCTGCCTTTCTAGTTTTAGAATTAGTTTATCATTTTTAATGGAATTTAAGATTTACTGCATTTTTTTGTATTTGTGTTTTAAAGGCAACTGCAATGAAGCATCAAGAAAGAGCATGCCAGCCAGCCACCCTGAGACTGATAATTCATGGTAAGAGAACAACTATGGTTTTGAGAGGTTTGTGTATTCTATATGGCAGGCATCCTCAAATCTGGCCCACTCCTGCAGAGTTTAGTTCTAACCTTAATCAAACACACCTTAGTATGCTAATCAGAGTCTTCAGGATCATTAGAAAATCACAGGTAGGTGAGTTTGATCAGGGCTGGAGCTAAACTCTGCTGCAGATTGGCCCACCAGGGAAAGATTTGAGGAACCCCCCAGCTAACAAATTTGTGTTCTGAGAACATTTTTGTAACATTCTGTTTTGGTTGTGGGAACGTTATTTGGAATGTTCCAAAAATGTGGAAATGTCCAGTTTGTTGAACGTTGCTAGAACGTTATTTGATGGTTAGCATAACGTTCCTACAACGTTCTTGCAACCTAAATTTCACAAAAAATATAACGTTCTATGAACGTTTATTCGGAACATTCCAAGAACGTTAAAATGTCCAGTTTGCTTAACGTTCCTACAACGTTATTTTTTTGTTAGCATAACGTTCCTACAACGTTCTTGCAACCTAAATTTCACAAAAAATATAACGTTCTATGAACGTTTATTTGGAACATTCCAAGAACGTTAAAATGTCCAGTTTGCTTAACGTTCCTAGAACATTATTTTATGGTTAGCATAATGTTCCTACAACTTTATTTCCACCTACATTTTCTTAAAAATACAACATCCTAAAAACATTTATTTGGAACATTACAAAGTTTAGTTTAATAATGTTATTTTAAGATTAGCAGTATTGCAACATTCGCTTTCAACATCATTTTTATTAACACAACCTTCCAGATACGAGCAAGTATATAATTACATGTGCATTTCAACAGGTATCTGAATTAAAGAATCACTTTCAAAAAGTTAATTAACACATTAAACAAATTGGTGAAATTTGCATATGTAAAATATGTAGTTTAATATTTATGACAATGAACTATAACTTCACAGCTAAATATAAACTATGAAATTAACATTTAATAATTGAGAACTTCTATATGAATTTGAGTGTGGGGTGTGGGTGCTGAAAAACTGTGGTCCATGTCCTGTCTCCCCACGCTCCATCTATAAAGTAAACAGATGGGCTGATGTTACAAAGTGATATTACAAAATGCCTATAAAATAATTAGTGTGGCTATGCCAAAAAAATTATTAGGATCTGTGCTGCGAGTTCTACAAATATTACATTACTCAAGAGTCAAAGGTAGTTTCATTTGACTTGGCATATGTTACTTTCAATGACAAGCTACTAGCAGCATTAAGAAAAACGTCTTCTGAAGCATCATTAGATTAAGAAAAATATAAACATTCAAATAATACATTTTCATCGTGTCACTTCCGAAAAAAACAATTTTTAGGTCAACATAAATTGACCTAATTTATTCATCTTGATAGGTATACACATGCACACTACTGGAAATACATCATAATAGGGTAGTTAAGTCAACTGCAATTTCCATTTTATACCAATTTGAAACAGGAAAAATCCCTTCAAATATAGTTAACATTTAGAAGTCATCAAAGTTATTAAATGGCAAAAGTTGTCTTGTTACATGTTATTAGCTGATAAACTGTTACATGAACTCAGTTAGGGAAGGAAACTCCGAGATAAACAGGTAAGATTAATGGGTAAGTTCTAGTAGGTGTTTCTGGGTAGGTATGCTAGCATTGACCCATTAACTGACAGTAAGAATTTTCGCTATTAACACATCAGTTAAATTGTTAAAGAATAATTTGTAATGTTTTCCTTTAAAAAAAAAATGCTGCATGGATTAAAAAAAAACTGCATTGTCAAAATGGCATTGAGAGCAAAAAAACAAGTTACACGCAAGTTGTTAGTTAATCCTTTAAATTTGACAGGTATTCAGAAACAAGATAAATAACAGAAGGTATAAGTAGCTTTTTTTATTATGTCAAAGCCTAAACTATAAACTTTTAGAAGCTTGAAAATAAAGACTTCCAATGGAAAGACAAAAATGATGAATGAAAATCAAAAATCAAAACATTTGTTTGAAGATGAATGAAATTCTTTCAAAATGAATTTGGAACAACATGAGGGTGAGTAAACCATGACGGATTATTATTATTTTTTAACTATGCTGATCTCAGTTAAAATGTTTAAATGTTGCCAAGTAAATATAAAGTTGTCCTGACATGTGTCCTACCTTGTGTATCTTGAAACAATCTGCAGAGACTACTTTTCAGATAGTAGTAGATCTGCCAGGATCATAACTTGAATGGCTGATGCCATTATTGTCCCTGAAGACAAAACACAAAATTAGAGAAATTTAACTCACAATTAAGCAGCATTTATGGACAGCTTATTTTTATGAATCATAAGACAATTTTTAACCACTACAAACTTAGCATTAGCAATTACCTGACATCTTTATAAGAAAACAAAGCAACTTTAGGATAAGGGAAAGTGGAGGTTTTTTCCCCCATCTATATTAAAGTATATAAATGTATAACTATAATCAGAACTTAAGACTTCACTGGTATTTTTCTGAAGCAACACAAAATACCAAAAGACTTTGACGGAATGATAAACAAACTGAAATTTAAGATGTTATTCACTCTGCCAATTCACTCTGCATCAAATTGGTGGCACACTACATTACATCAAACATGACCGGTCTTTAGATGTCATTCTTGTGGGATGTTAGTTTGTTATTTTTCATCTGTATTGTGTAACGTTATTCACAATTTGATCTTTAGGTTTAAATTTCAATCTAATATTCACAAAACAAAAGTATACTATTGCTTCAGAAGACTTAACATTTGTGCTGCTGGTCATTTCTGGTCATTACATCTGCATTAATAGCGATTCATCAAAATATAAAAACTGAAGAACGATGAATTTAAATAACTGTTTATAAGGTGACAAATTACATCTTGTACAACACTAAAGCCCATCAATTTGTTTAATGTGAATTCTACTTACTTTATTTTAGGCTCATATAAGTATCAGCCGTCTTGTTGCAAATGACATCACACCACCCCTCGCTGCCTTTGCTCTGAAAAGATTGATTTCAAAAGCATGACAACAATTTGTTAGTATGAATTTTAAGAAAGACAGTGAGGAGCAAATAACAGTGTAAAATGTTAACAAAACAGTCATTATAAATGCTCCTCAGCCCCTTTGTTCACTGCGTTCGGCGGATTTAGTAAACTTGATCAGCATCACATGGATATTCTAGATTTAAACTGACAAAGCGGATAATAATGATTAACTAAAAGTTTAAAGGCATTGTCATACAGGGAATATGTCTTTGCACCTTGCTTGAGAACTGTGGCGAGTGACGGTTACAGATTAGTGATGGGTCGTTCTTGAACGATTCGTTCATTTTGAACGAATCTTTAATGTGACTCGGGAAGAACGAGTCGTCTCAGGGTGTGATTCGTTCAGTCGCGCATGCGCAACATCCTATAGGTTCTGTACTGGAATTAGTTCACCTGTTTCGAGTCTTCGGGTTTGAGTCGTTCGTTCATCACGTGACAGCCCCATAAGCTAAACCAATGCAGTCAGAGCCGGAAAGAGAATTGATTAGTTCACCTACCGAGTCATCGGGTTTGAGTCGTTCATTCTTTTATCACGTGACGTGACTTTGGGCAGAGAAATTAGTTAATTTACAACCTTCCTTACAAACGGGTGCATAGTCATTATTATTATTATTATTATTATTTACTCGTACAGTTATGTGATGCATTTCTGGTCTCAAATTATTGCTTTTAATCTGTCACAATGGTTCTTTTCCATAATACTGAATGTAGTAATAAAGATAATAAAGAGTTGGTTATGCTTTAATTTAATTTTTTTGGAGTCTAATCTTCATAAAATACAATACCTTGTTGTATTTATGTCTTTTGAGTTAACCCTTTAGATTAGACTATAGTGTTATACTTTTGTAATATATGACACTTTAGACATTAACACTGTATACACACTCTTAAATTGTTTTTTTATTGTTTATTTTTGTGCCAGAAAAAGCTTTAGCAAAGAGAATAACTATTCCAAAATGAATTAAAACAATTTAAATAAAAAATACAAGAAAATTTAAATATACTAAAGCCACAGAGCCAGATCATAACCTTCATATTTTAAACTAACATTAATCATTCATATTCAAAATGTCATTTGCTTTAACTTTGTCATTGTGTCCTTTTTGACCAATCTTCTTAAACAAATATTAGACCAATATGTCAAGTCTGCCTAGGAAAAACAATTATACCAGCAAAGTCAAAATTGGAGTAAAAATGAACAAACTATAAGTGCTTTGTAATTTTAGGCTTGGATTTTTTTATTATATAGTTATATTATGTTTATTGATAGACAAAGACAGTGAAAGGACAAATCAATCAATATTTTATTTATTTATAAAATAACACAGATCCTCAAGAAACAGTAACAAAAACATAGTGACAGAAATGAACAGACCATTTTTATTTCTAGGAAAATGCTTATTACACTTTGATAATTTTATGATAATTCTTAAATATGATCCAAAATACAGTTTTACTTTATAGTATTTTACCGATCCGGCAAGTGGTCACGTGACAAAAGAACGAACGACTCAAACCCGATGACTCGGTAGGTGAACTAATCAATTCTCTTTGCGGCTCTGACTGCATTGGTTAGTGTATGAGGCTGTCACGTGATGAACGAACGACTCAAACCCGATGACTTGTCAGATAAGAGGTGAGGTGAGCTAATCAAGACCCAGGTAAACGATGAATTAATCTTTTCTGTCTCTTATAGCATTATAGTTTGTATTGTTTGTAGTGTGATCAACGTTTGCATAAGTAGTAGATGTGTTAGGGAAGTGACACGTAACATTTTAATTATATTTTGCTAAAATGAACGAAACGAACAAAATGACTCGAAAAAAGATTCGTTCATTTTGCTGAACGAGACTCAAAGGTCCGAGTCAGTAAAATGATCCGAACTTCCCATCACTATTACAGATGACGACATCCTGTCAGCTGTCTCTCCAGTTTAAAAATACAATTCGCGGGACTCGTTTGTCTGTGTCCAGCTGTGAGAAACCACACACACACACCTTAATTTATCACTGACAAACTGTTGTGTATAACACTGCATATTTAACACTTGCCGTTGATAACTTTGATGTGGTTGTCCTTGCTTCTTTGCTAGCTAACATTACAATGATAACTGAGCTGGTTAATCTTCAGATAAAATTGACAAAACACAAAATAACGTTTAAAAGTGCTTTAAATAAGAATAAAGAAGTGAATGTTTACCTGTTATTTTCCGTGGCGGCGTCGTATTTAATTAATATTGAAAGGGATAAAGCAAACGTGATTTCTAGAAAAACAATGTTAGAAATCATGAATTAAGCTAATTTTTCTTTAAAATATTTTGTGGTCAGCCATTTAGACATAACCATATGGTAGATTAAATTAATTTATACTTATTTAGATTGAGTTCCCCTTAACCTAATTAGATTTTGAGTTCACATCACATATATATTGAGTTGAAATACATTTTTTTTTTTTTGTTAAATTAACTAATTTAATTTAGCAAATGCCACTGATTTACAGTGTATGACATTTCACTATAGGCCTATGACTTCAAAAAGTTATAAAAGATATATAATTAATAATGATAAAGTATATAATTATAAAAGATTCAGTGACTTTGCCACATCCTAATCGAGGTTGTAGTTTCATATTTAAATACATTTTATTTTTCTATCATATTCCGTTCTATTCATGTTTTATATAGCCTATAAGTTTTTTTTTTTTTTTTTTTTTTTTTTTCTCTCTAAAGAGGTTTCTCCCAACATTATGGTAATGTTAATAAAGTAGCCTGAAATCATAAGGACATGAATACTGTTCTTAGAATGTTTTAAAGTCCTAAAGACGTTCCAAGAACATTGTTCTAAGAACGTTTTCAATCAGCATTATAAGAACATTCATCAAGTACAAATGACGTCCTAAAGACGTTCCAAGAACGTTGTTCTAAGAACGTTTTCTATCAGAGTTATAAGAACATTTTCTATCAGTTATAAGAACATTCATCAAGTAAAAATGACGTCCTAAAGACGTTCCAAGAACGTTGTTCTAAGAACGTTTTCTATCAACGTTACAAGAACGTTAACGTTATAAGAATGTTCCAAAAACATTATTTTAATAACGTTTTGTACTAACATTAACACAACTTTTAAAGAACGTTAGTGAATGTTCTGGGAACGTTCCCTGTTAGCTGGGCCTGCTATGGGGTTTACCTTTTTAAAAGTGTGCCTTTTCTACTACTTGGGTTTTCAGAGAAGACATTTCTGTTACTAACAAAGTGGAGGGTGAGCAAAGGTGGTGGCCATGTTTTGGAGCAGAACCTGGGTTTTGTAGATGGCTATGTATTCTTTGCCTGCTTGTCTTTTTTTCCCCATTATGTTTCTGTTGCCTAAAGATTCTTTGTGAGGATAAATCCAGAGCATACAACATAATGCACTGCAAAACATCCTAAGACAGGAGAAATGGTGGAGATGCACTGTTCCAGCATTGGAAGACTGTAATTTTAAGTGTTATACATGCAGTGTTTTAAATAAACAATTTGAAATTTTGTAATTATTGTCTGTTTTAATTGAATGCCAGTAGTACCTATGTAGAGTAAAAATAAAATGAATTCTAAAATCCTAAAATTGCACATTTTAGAGTGGCCTTTTATTGTGGCCAGCCTAAGGCACACCTGTGCAATAATCATGCTGTCTAATCAGCATCTTGATATGCCACACCTGTAAGGTGGATGGATTATCTCGGCAAAGGAGAAGTGCTCACTAACACAGATTTAGACAGATTTGTGAACAATATTTGAGAGAAATAGGTCTTTTGTGAACATACAAAGTCTTAGATCTTTGAGTTCAGCTCATGAAAAATGGGGTCAAAAACAAAAGTGTTGCATTTATAATTTTGTTCAGTGTATATTAAAATGAATGAATTACAGTAGCATACTGATGAATTGGGAAATCAAATACAGTTTGCTACTGTAAATCTTAATTTTTAATTAACAGTGTTGCCAGCAAGTTACTGTAAAAACCCTGTGAAATGTCTAACACTGTAGGTAGATATTTTCATCTGAAAAAAAATCTCTACCTGCAGTTTTGCAAAACTCGAAAAACTTACATGTATGCATACATTTCGTTGCAGTTTCCAGCTGAAATGGCCAACCTAGGCTCATTGGAAATATGTGCCTCTATATACATTTCTGCAAAACTTAGCAGCAATCCTCAGAGTTTTGAATTCTGAATAGCCGCAATATGTACCTCAAGCAGCATAATAAAAAGACAGGAATACATGCCACAGCCATGTATTGAATGTGTGTTTTAGCGCCACTCTCTGGACACTTTGAAACTTCTGCGAAGCGTGCAGTAAGGTATGTATTTACGGTGTTGCAGAAATGTATATAGAGGCACGTATTTTCATGAGTCTGGTTTACAAATGGCCAATAGTGGTAGTAAAACAACTTTTATTCTTTTTCACACAAATTATGACTCAGGGGGACAGATTATCGATTAATAGACTTATTTTCATGCGGTTCCTTGCACAGTATTATATTTAGATTTTAGCATCACATAACCATCTCCATATATATGGCTTTTCTGATGTAGTAAACTTGCTCGGAAGCTCACCTGGTACAGTACAGCATGATGTGAAAAGTCAAAAAGAGCACACAGACAAATGTGTTTTTATTGCTTTGCTTTGCTTTGATTAACACCATTGGTTAGGTTCAAGGTGGGGTTTTCTTTTGATAGTGCGTGATTTTCAAAACGCAATAGAGCATTAATCTTTTAGCGCCACTCACCAACCATCTCATGTCTGATCTACTGCGATGTACAACCAGGGTAATAAATGTAATTGTTGAATTTAGGTTAATCTATTTTATAGATAAATTGCTTTTAGCTACATTCACTGGACATTTCACTTTCAAAGTATCACAAAACATGCAAGAAGCGCCATATTACCATTTTGCAGAACTGCTGTCACAGGCATGGATTTTAAAAGCGCTTGGGTTGCATATATTATTGTGTTTTCATAGCTTTTTCTCTCTTTCCCTGTCTTTTCCTCCATTTAGGGAGAGCCTGATTGAATAGTATGAAATGGGCAGCTCCGTCTCATTCTGTTTCTTTTCCATATGGGTGGATATCTGTGACTTCATCATCCACTCGCAGAGATACAATTAAGCTTGTCACATCTGATTGCTTAAAGCCAACATATTCACTCACCGAGACACACAAGCGCAATCAGAATACATCTGACTCAGAAATAAATAATGAACTGCTCTTCTACACCCTAATTTAGCTTTTTGGTGTGATTTTTAAAAGTAGAATTTTTATCTTCTTTTTTTATATATGTACAACAAAGCAATGTGGGCACCCCAGATTTGGTTATGCCGTACTTCAAGTTAAGAAAAATCTTATGAATACATTTTATCGTTTTAGCTTTTTCCCAAAACAAAATATTCAGTCTTAAAATAGGAAAATCTACTAATAAAAATCTAAACAATTTTAATATCCATTGTGGTTATGTAAAATGTTTTCAAAAGTTAGTGTACGTTTTTAACCCTCTTAAGCACCTTGGGGTCAGTCTGACCCCAATCGACTTTTCTTTAGTTAAAAAATGTTTCCCTTCATCTCAGTGGAATAAAATTGTTACTTTTCAACATTTTCTATCTGTATTCACATAAAAAAAAGGGCTTGATTCAGTTGTTCTGAAGGTTTGTATTTTATTTTTATTTTTTTACTAATAAGGTCTTTGGGGTCAATATGACCCCAATTGAAAATTAATGGGAAATGCAAAAAAAACTATATATATTTTTTTAATTTGTCAAAAAATAATAATAAATCCAGCATAAGTCTGAAAATTTTCACACAGAAATGAAGGCCTGGTACTAGATCACAAATGCAATGTAGAAAAGACATGCTCACTCACATGCACACGTGCACACACACACACACACACACACAAACACACACGTGTGACTGCAACAAAGAGCATTTTTTATATAAATTGGCAAATAAAATCAATAAATTCTGCATGAATCTGAAAATGTCCACACAAAAAAATTAAAACCTGATACTAGAGCACAAATGCAATGTGGAACGAGCATACTCACTCACTCACATACGTACACACACGCACACACACGAAGACGCACACTCTCTCTTACACACATACCCACCATTCATATCTGTTTATTGCAGTTGTTGTTTTTTAGTTTAGTTTTTTTTTTTTTCTTGCTTTTATTTACATGTAAAAAAAAACCTAAACATTTATGTAAACAAAAAAAAAAAAAAGTTTTTATTTTACTTTTTAGATTGAAATAAATATGTACCTGCAATCACGTTTTAGTGACAACTTGTGTGGCATTTATGCAAATTTATGTGGCATTATTGCAAAAACGGGCTCTTCAAAATACATCAAACAACAAAGACAAATTCTTAACTTTGGCAAAAATACTGTTTTTAATGTATTTTATAATGTTTCAATATATACTTACAAAATATATATCAGAAAAGTTGTGAGAGTAGCAGTTGACCACTTCCAGAAAAATGAATGGCTCTCTATGGGCCTCTGCTGGATATATATGGTTATTACACTATTCTTTCAAAAACTGTGATTTCTACAAGTTTTTCTCTAACCACCATATGGCAGAATTGTACACCTAACACCTAGATCAATATCCAGAAACGATTTAAATTCAATTTAGATCATCATTTAAGAGATTTATTCATAATAATTTAATATTTCACATGCAAGCTAATGGTGTAGTTGAGGATTTGTGTGGTAAACAGGTACAAAAGTACTTCATATCTCCCAAAACACAGCAGTAATGTATAGATGAGAAGTAAAAAAAAAAATAAAAAAAAAAAAATATATATATTATTTGTATGATTAAAAATTTATATTTTTTTTACAATTACTCTTTCAATTTTGGGGTCATATTGACCCCAAAGGACACTAGTGTAAACAGGAAAACAATTGCTTATGATTAAATGAGACAAAAGTGCCTTTTGAAAGAATGCTTGATATGAATTAAAAGCTATATGATGTGTAAATAAGAGAAAATTTAAGCTAAATATCATTTAAAAACTGAAACATTTGCAGTCAATGTGTAATTTTGTCAAATTATACAGGTATCCAACTTACTTGTCAACAGTAGAAAAAAAGCATTGTCTAGTGTTGTCTACATAGCTGAAGAAATCTCCTTATACAGAACATTCTGGGTCATGGCACCACATAACAGTAACGTACAGTATAGCCACTGCTCTGGAAAACCTTTATGTTATTCAGTTTCCCCCCGGCCAATTAAACTCTCTACCATAATGCTTGTTATGTGCACATTTAATCTACTGTTGTTGTTCCCTTGTCACTTGCAGCCTGCATTTTTGTTATTTATGGTAATAAGTCACCTGTTTGTGTCTCTAAGTCCCTATTTGTCATAAACTCTGTGTTTATTATGAGGCTGTCAGTTGTTTTTTGTTTAGTTTTTTTTTTTATTCAAGGCTTAATTATGCCTCATTATGCTAATTATGCAACATTACAGGACTCATGTTGTCTGTTGGATGGATTAACAAGAATAAATCATTAAACATCCCTCGGAAACACAGCTAAAATACCTTGCACATATAAACCTGAGAAATTAACAGCTTCAAATAAACCGTCGGCTCTGCCATGGCATGAGCTCACAGTGTCAGTGACTGGATGAGCACCAGATAAAGAGCGCTGCTAATGGCCCACTAGACTGCACTGGAAAAGGACAGGAAGGAGATGTGGCCTGTGTGACCCAGCCTCAGAGCTCTTCTCCTGGATGCTGATAAGCTGGCTCGCCTTTCTGTGCTTCAGCCTGTCAGGGGTTCCGCTGAGCCAGGTCTTTCTGGGGCCTCCGGGGACCCGGTGGAGGGAAATATTTGTGCTGCTGCAGGACACGCTAATCTTTCGCTCGCTTCTTGCAGGAAGGGCGGGAGGTGGACGTGGTCTTTGGCATGTATGATTTGAGACTCGTCTCACCGATCAGGGATCAGGCAGGACTAGTGCTGCCCTCTGAGTCTCTAATTCAGTTTCTGGATGAGACAGCAAGACCATTTGGACTATATGGATTACTGGAAGGCTTTACTGAGAGTGCTTTATATCTGTAGTAAAAATGAACTTGTGACTGACAGCTGGGAAGCACTATATTTATATGTAAGGCTGTCAATTTATTCAAAATATTTTAGTATGGGCTGCTCTCAGTGTGGTTTGGTCTTGAATTGCTCCAAAGGTAGGAGAAGCCCTGAATTTATGTTGTTACCTAATTTTATTCCATCCGATTAATCACATTAACTTAATGTGTTAAACTCAAAGGACTAATCAAGATGTATAGTATAATTGCATTAATTAGTGTTGTGATGTCCTTAAATGATAGTGGCTGGGTTTCTTGAACCACTAAGTACAATGTTAGTTTTATATAGTACTTACAGTAATCTTTACAGCATGTTTCCCAAAAGCATTGTAGACATGCTCCCAAGTAGCACATAGAAATGTTTGTAAATCAACAAGAGCCTTAAACCCTTGACGTTTTTTGTGCTAATACTGTAGTTGAATTACAAACAATAAAGAACATTTTCTGACAACCTTTGCAAATGCTTCTTCTGCGCATCATGCCTCTCCCAATTTAAACATCACTAACACAGCTCCTACGCATCTATATAGGTGAAGGCATGTCTCAACATGTAACCTACTTTCATTTAAAGTTCCAGCATATTAGGGATACTGTTAAAGGTAGGGTAGGCGATTTCGGAGAGGCTAGCAATAGCAACCTAGCTTTGAAAGCATAAGAAACCCACACTCCCTGCAAATTATTCTCCAAAGCCACGCCTCCTCCAAAGCACATGAACTACCACAGGCAGACCAGAGGCTAACACCCGACACTATAAGAGACAGCGCAGGTGGAGGGTTGGATACAATGCTGTCAGACTATCTCATGTCTCATTCATTGGTGAGAAAACATTACAGTATAAAATGCATACTATTACAATAATATGCCTTCCATTCTTGTTTGGTCTGCAATAGCGCAGTGGAATGCACTGATGACGTATCATGTCTGTGCGAATGGCGTGTGCAGAGGTATGCAAATACTATACGTAGGTTGACAGGCAGATAGGACAGTTTATCGTTGCCCTGGATCCGAGGGATATGATGGGACGAACATTTTATGGTCCTACGCCTTCCACAGATGATATAAATACATTAAGACCACTTAACTTAGTGATTGCTATCAGAATGTGAAGAGACTTTCAACAAGCATAACAAAAAATATTTTTGAACCAAATCACCTAACCTTTTTTTTATCTGTCCAGAAAAAAAAAACAAAACAAAAAAAACCCCTCTGCATTCTAATAAATTCTTCCATCTTGTAAAAGCACTACCAGTTTTTACGTCACGTCCCAAATTTTTGCTGCTGGGTGCGTGGAGGGACAGGCAGGTAGGCCACCCTATTTCATTCAGACTGAATGTAATAATTGGACAAACATTTTATGGTTCTGAAAACCCAACAGAAGATATGTGATCTATAAGATTTATATGACAAAGTTATATCAAAGATAAATCACATATAATATAAGATAGTAAGATAAGATAGCAATCAATAATTATGGTGTTGTATACACTTCAATTATTGATTGATATCAGGATGTGAAGAGTAAAAAATGTTTTTGAAAAACATTGCATATTCTAGCTTTAAACAACTTGACGCCCTTTACATGCAAAGTTAAACATTATGCAACATTAAACATTACTTATATACATATTGTACATGTAATGGTGAATTTACCATATATTTCAGAATAAATCTGCTCTAAAGTTTAATCTGAAATCCAACCAAGTTAGATAAACATTGTATTTTTAAACAAATGACACACAAATGATTATTTGTTCTCATGTCTTTATTGAAAACTGTATGAATATTCACAGCAGTATAGGAAAATATGTACATTTCAAAGCTAAAGTCTTCAGTCAATTGGAGTCAGAAGTCACAAGATTGGAATTTCTCATTTGAGTCATGTGGCCCATAACACATTTTGAGTTTGCGTCTTATTATCGTTGTATCATTGTTAAGATTATGTTTTTTTTTTATTGTTGTTATTTTTTTTTTTTGCTGTGTCAGCAAGTGTCAGAATAACTCTACATTATGTGTATTATAGGAGGGATAGTTCATTTATAAAAATGAATTTCTCCTGCTAAGCTGTCTAAAAGAGTAGCTTGGACATTCTAAAACAAGTTTGGAATGGTATACATGTGAGTAAATGACAGATTGTTTTTTTTTTTTTTTTTTTGGGTGAACTATTAATTTCAGTGAATTACTGTTATGCATACATGACATAGAGGTTTCTAAATGAATATCTAAATGAATATTTAGAAACTCATGCTTAAGAAAGAGTGATTTATATGACAAGGACAGTTAACAAGGATTATCTCACACCCATCAAAGAGAGACATGAATATTCATTGACACTCTAGTGAATATTTGCACTTACGTTCTAATTCTATTGTAATTTTACAGGCCCAGCACATCTGAAGCTTACAGGCTATTAATTGCTCATGCATGGATGAATCAGGAGTGCCTCCGTGACTTCTGCCATTTCCTGATCATATCCCAATTGTAGTCATTTGTCTACATACTGCAGGCAAGCATGATTAATTAAGTTTTAGTCCTTTGATATGAGATTACTCAATTTAGTAATTAGTAGAGAGCTCCAAGTGTCACTTTAACTTATATAAAGGTGGCATTTATTTTGAATTTTATTAATTATATATATATATATATATATATATATATATATATATATATATATTATTATTATTATATATTATATATATATATTATTATTATTATTATTATTATTTATTTTATTTTATTTTATTTTATTTTTTCATATTCTTTACACTTCTTATCACATACAAGGGCTTTTCACACTTGAGATTGTTAACCCTGGGTCATCCTAAAACCCAGATAAGCGGAATCCTGGCCATAGGCGTAAATCCCGGGGGGACGGGGGGGACAGGACCCTCCCCCCGCCTATCTGAGGCTTGTCCCCCCTACAAATATCATTACAAGCGACTCTGTGTATTGAAAATAATATAATGGACATATACTTAAAATAATTGTGTGATTAGTAAAACAAAATAAATGCAAAAAAAAAAAAAAAAACATTTTAAGTTCAGAAATGTTTTGATTCCCCCTCCCTTTCCTCACAGTGGTTTGGTCCACTGCCTGCTTTCCTTCTTTACCGATACACACACGAGTCCGGTGAGAGAGAGCAAGTTAGTTATGTGTAAGTAGGCTGTCAAGGCTATTTTATTCTCTTTAAACATCGGGTGAAATGATTCTTTCTCTTTAATACAGATGATGCTGGATCATTAATAAATTAGTCATGACAAAAAAATTATGACATCCGATGTATTTCCTATGAGCGATTATAAGGTTAACAAGCTTAATACCATAGCTTGTCACCCACTACAACTAACATGGCAATAAGCCTGTGTGTGAACTGATATTAGGCTAATATTGTAGACCTACATGTTGGGTTTTGTTCAATATGATGTTAAGTGGCAGATCAGAGGGTTTAATGCGGTTGAATTAATGCGAAAGAGACAACTAGGTTTCAGACGAAACCTAAAATACTATGGATGACGCAAAATAATAATTATAATATGACCGAGCAGCAACAAGTAAACACTGCTCCGTTTCACACTGAACAAACTTAGCACCACAATGCGGGGTTTACACCACAAATACAGTGCTAACCCTGCTCCGGAGCAGGGTTTCAAAACCCTGGGTAAAATGCGGTGCTAACACCGCTTTCAAATTACAGGTGCGAAAGTGTCTTTACCCGGGGTTAAGCGCAGTGTGTAAAGCCCTACAGTGAGTTAGAGTGGCACATTTATTGTAATGTTTCTCACTGTCACAGACTCTTTAACTCACTATAAATGTCATTAGAAGAGTAATTACTAGATTTACAGATTACTAGAATACATTTAACTGCTATTGAATATATTCATCCCCTTGGCATGTTTTGTTGTTGTACTGCATTGAATCACAGTAGACTTAATTAGGCTTTATTTATATTTTTATTTTTTTTATTTTTTTTAATGTCAAATGAAAAACAAACAAATAATATGAATGTTAAATAACATATTTTATAAGTATTATGAAATCAGAAGAAATAGTTTGGTAATCAGCAGTGAAGGAGTTTAAACTGTTGCCCGGGTGCTTCATTGGTCAGTGCTTTAAGCCAGAAAAAAATGTGTTAAAAATGTCATATCACATGTCACCTACAGTTTGCTAGAAGGCATGTTGGACTCTCTTAAGCCTGCTGGAAAATAAATAAATAAATAAATAAATAAAAAATGTCTGATGTGGCCAAAATGCAGGGGTGTGGACTCGAGTCACATGACTTGAGACTTGACTCGGACTCGAGTCCCAAATTTCATGACTTGTGACTCGACTCGACATAATTTAAGAAGACTTGAGACTGGACTTAGACTTTGACAGCAATTGACAGCAAAGTTTTGACAGCTCGAGACTTGACTTGGACTTGAGCCCTGTGACTCGGAAAGACTTTATGATCAGATCAGCGTCGTTATCACTCTAGACGGGTACAGCGTGCTTGCGCTTGACTGGCAGTAAACCGTTCAGGGAGCGCTTGATATACAGTATATGCTAGTATAAATTAATGTAGTAATTGCATAACTTACGACAAAAGAACCGAGAAAAAAAAAAAAAAAAAAAGACGTGATTCGTCTAGTAGCTATATATCACCGCTTGTGGAAAGCGCTGCCCTGCCCGTTTGATCGCCGCCCAGCAGACACACTGAGCGTGAGAAACGGGATGCGCGGCCGCGATCACTGGTGCTCGCCTTATCTGTTTCATTGAGGTTCCAAATAATGGCTCATTGGCTTAGATATAACACCTAGAAGCATATATTCTTTTTATGCACACATGCAAAGTATTGCAGCTGTTATTTCTATGAAATTCTGTTGTCATTGCTATTCTGTTACTAATAATATATATATATATATATATATATATATATATATATATATATATATTTTTTTTTTTTTTTTTTTCACTGCTTGTATTTTGGCACAATCCCTAAATTGAGTAGTTTTACTAAGGGCACCCATCTCACATGAAATTAAACTAGCCTATGTAAAACATATTCTACCCGACATCCTGATATAAATTACTATAAATTTGATGTGGTAATTAATACTGAGACACTAATTTGGGCATAGAGCACTAATGACTTGTTTAAGACTTGAAGCTAAAAGTTGAGGACTTGCAACTCGACTTGGACTTGTCTGTCTTGACTCGGGACTTGATTCAAGACTTGAATGCAAAGACTCGAGACTTACTTGTGACTTGCAAAACAATGACTTTGTCCCACCTCTGCCAAAATGGCTGTCCACTCAACCTGCAACCTGGCTGAGCTTTGAGCAATTTTGGGGGGGAAAGGAAGTTTCCAGATGTGCAAAGCTGATAAGAAATCTATACAGATTTAAGGTTGTAATCAATGCCAGGGGCGCATCTACCGAATAATAATGTGAACGCTTATGCAAACAATTTACAGTTTAAAAACTGTAATACATTTTAGCCAAATAGTTCCAAAGGAAGCCACAATGTTACACAGACCAACAGACAGTGGTGTTTCATTTATGAATGATTCAGTGTTTTTGAAGAAATTGTTTAATGAATGATTCAATGATTCATTCACTGAGTGCCACTCATTTTGTTCCTAAATTAAAAAGCTTTTAAATGAATCAGTTGAATTTGTGATTAAATGACTCACTCATAAAGACAGCTATTTGTATATTCCTAAATGAATCAGCATCTTTGAATGAATTTGTTGGATGTCTAAATTAATGACACACTTATAAAAAGGGGCTACATCTGAAATAGCATACTCTTTGAGTAAGTGCTTCTTTTAAACAATTACTTTGTGAACACTATATATTATGATTGAGTGTAGTATATATAATCCAAACGTGCTACACTGCCATGTTGTTATTGACATATGACCTATCAGTGTCAGTTGCCGTGGGAGCAGAGCGAGTCCGGTGGAGTAAGTCTCGAGTCCTACAGAGGAGCTCCAGAAGGATAAAAGGAGGAGTGATGATAGTAAAGGACGAGAGAAGACAAGGCCTAGACTTTTGTTGTGTATTTATTTATGTTTTAAGTGGCAGTCTTCTGTGAGGGGCTGCTGCTTTTGTTTTGTGTTTGTTTAATTTATTATTAAATGGTTTAAATGTTCACTGGCTCCCGCCTCCTTCCTCCCAGAACTACAAATGTTGTTACAGTTGTGTTGCTTCACTGATAGTAAAGTGTCCGTTTGATATGCTCTTCAGAATCCCAGAAGCCCTTGTCACTCAGTCTGCAACTGGGTCCTGCTTCCAGATCCCTGACATTCACATACTTTGTGATTTAGGATTTAGTCAGTAAGCTGTTTTGTTCTTGAATTAGTAGGCCTAAGTGTTGCTTGAGTAAATTGGTTGAATGAGTGATTCATTGACTGTAACCTGCAGTCACATGTAACCTGCAGAATGGCTGTGGTCATGTTATATAATTTTTTGTTCCTCAAAATGAGTGTAATTAAATTTTTGAAAGACATTGGGCCCTATCATACACCGGCGCATCAACATATCATTTTCACGTCCTGCGCCTGCATTTAAATTGCAAATGCACTTGCGCCCATCTGTTTGCTCATGGGTGTGCTGGTCTGAAAATTAGGTGTGTTCAGGCACATTGTTGACGTGCTGCTATTTTGAGGCATCTGAAATAGACTGTGTATTTTTTTGTTATATAAGGAGCATGTTAGTAATATGTGCCTATAGGCAGGTCCACAACGCATGTACGCTTATCACACACTGTAAATTAGCTTAAAAAGGAATTGTATATAAATAATTACAATTAATTATGATTAATTACAATTATTTATATACAGTAATAACTGTAGCAGAATTAAATTGCCATCAACTGATCTGTTCGTCCAGCGACCATTCAGTGTAAGTTCATATCAACTCTAAGAAAGGATATTTTCGTGACCACAGAAAATACTTTCCTAAGTATTAATGCATTAGAGCATGTAGTAAGGATCATAAATCTTAAAGGGACATTCATTTGCAAGGCAGAACCAGAAACTCATGTAATTTGTGCACACAACTTCTATTAACTAAACACTAACACACATAACTAATCTAAACAAACAAACAAACAAATTTCCAAGCGGGGGGGGGGGGTTATGACCCTTTGTCTGAGAGCATGGTAATTTGCAAAGGGGTTGGATTGGAAGTTGATATACAAACTATTAAAGGTTCTTAGGACATTAATATGTTGCATACGCATCAACATGTAATATCCACTCTCAATTAGATCTTCCGAAGACGAATTGATAGAGACCAGACATTTATTTATTTTTATTTATTTATCCTTTATTTTACCAGGATAGTCCCATTGAGATACAAAATATCTTCTTCCAGGGAGTCCTGGCCAAAATGGCAGCACAATAAGTTTCACAATAAGACAGTTTCAAAACATAAAACAAACATAATCATTTGCCCTACATCCAGATGATTACCAATATGTAATTTACTCATAGCAAGTACATGTTTCCTTCAAAGTAGACCATAAAAGGTTTTTAAAAATATTTACAGAAGGGAGTGTTTCCAGCATAATAATACTCTGCAACTCATTCCATAATGAAGGAGCAAAAAAAGAGAAGGCAGTTTTGCCTAACTCAGAATGTACTCTTGGAACATGTAAAAGAAGTTTAGCAGAAGATCTAGTACGATAATTACAAGTGTAAAAAGATAAAAGACTGCAGATATAAGTAGGTAATTTTCCCAACAATGCCTTAACAATAAACAGCAACATGTGCACTTTCCTTCTTTGAAACAAAGAGGACCATCCCACCAATTCATACAATATACAGTGATGGGTGCGTGAAGAGGCACTCGTCACAAAACGTAAAGCAGCATGGTATACATAGTCCAACTTTTTAAGAGAAGATAAACTTGCGTGCATATAGATCACATCGCCGTAATCTAATACTGAAAGGAAACAACTATGTATAATTCTCTTTCTTGCTTTAAAAGGAAAGCATTTCTTTAAACGAAAAAGAAAACCCAACTTTAATCTAAGCTTTTTAAAGTTTTTCTATATGTATCTGAAATCCTAGTTTGTCATCCAACCATATACTCAAGTATTTATAGCAATTTACTCTTTCAATAAATTCTCCTTGTAAAGTTAAAATCGGATGATCTATTTCAGTACGACAACGAGTGAAAAACATGTATTTTGTTTTCTTTGAATTTAAAACCAGTTTTAAGTTGGATAATGATAATTGCAATAACTGAAAAGATTCTTGCAAGAGCTCAATGGCTTGATTCACCGAATGTGCTACTGTGTATATAATTGTGTCATCAGCATATAAATGAATTCTAGCTGAGGTTATCCCACGACCAAGGTCATTAATATAAATAGAAAATAAAACTGGGGCTAAAATCGAACCCTGTGGAACACCTTTTATTGTTTTTAATTCATTTGAAATAAAATTTTCGACTGAGACACATTGAGTTCTTTCTGTTAAATAATTATTGAACCAATTTAGAGTCAATTCGCTAAAACCTATACAACTTAATCTCTGTAATAAAAGTTTATGATCTACAGAGTCAAATGCTTTAGAAAGATCTACAAATAATGCTGCGCAATGTTGTTTACTATCTAGATAATTAACAATATCATTTGTAACCAACATAGCTGCTGTAATAGTACTATGAACTGATCTAAAGCCTGACTGAAATTCATTTAATATTTTATTTCACTTGATCATTAACAAAAGATTCAAATACTTTTGCCAACACAGACAACCTGCTAATTGGCCGATAATTATCCAAAACTGATGGGTCACCAGCTTTTAACAAAGGTAAAACTGACGCGGATTTCCATGCACGAGGAATAACATTTGAGGTTAAACTCAAGTTAAAAATAGATGTAATGGGCTCTGTTATAAGGTCTGCAGAAATAAAAAAAAAATAAGGTTCTATTTTATCAGGCCCAGCTGTTTTTTTAATATCCAAATTAGATAGAACTCTATGAACTTGTGTAGCTAAAATAGGCTTTAAATATGTGACTATATGTTACAGCTCCCCTTTGAAGCTCTTGTGTTCTTTTCCTTTTCCATCTCTCTAATCCTATTCTGCTCACAGGTGATTGGAGACAAGTTTTGTTCCCACTTTGATATTTATAAAATAACTTCTGTTTTTACTTCTCAGATAAAAGATTAGTTTCAGTTTAATATGTTGCAGGCTCATTTATTGGTAATAAATAATTGATAATAAATAATATTGATGTTAATAAATCATCAGTTTTTGAAGCTACGGTTGCTTATTTGTCTTGCGAGAGTTGGCAACAATGGTTTGTATATCTTTATTTTTAACAAAGTATAGATGCAATAGTACAATTTGCAGTTTCGTAATGTCTGTGATCCAAGAGCAAAAACTCCATTTACATGACATCTTTTTTCAGCCCCGACAGCATTCAAGCTTTGCTTTGGCTCAGCACCACTCCTTTGAAGTTAAAGCCATTTCAATCCATCTGTCTCTGCACACAAAATAACAATAATGCAGTCATTAGCATAAAACCCAACTACCATCCATCACTCTCTCAAGGTTATTACTTCAGCACATGTCCCATATTATTTGCCATTTACAATATGTCAGTGAGCTGATTGTGTTGTAATAATACCATTGGATTGCCAGTTGCGTGACAACAGAAGTGCTTCATAATTGAATTTTTTGGCAAGACACTATCAAGTCACTGCTAGAAACGAGCAATTAATCAGTATTACAGGGGAACATGACACATAACTTACTGGGGAAAATGTGCGCTCAGAAGATGGGTGGAAGAGTTCGGCTGATGAAGACGTTGTGGTAGTTCTGTAAAAAAAATGCCACAGAAACAGCTGCTGCAATTTGTTCTTTTATAGACAGCGTAAATGGCCTAAATGTCCTATTACGCTTACAATGAACCGGTTGTAAGCCAGGTTCTGATAAGGCTTTATTACTCCCTTCACAGTATTCTAAAGTTTGACATTAAACAAGTCTCTCACCCTTAGTTCAGAACAATTTATTAGGTCCAAATGTCAGTCACTAGTCCTTATCATGTTTGGCTTTCTAATTTTCATAGAAGGTCAAAGATATTATTTGGATTGCCCCTAATTGTGAGAGTTTGGGACAGCTAAACATGCTTTTAGTTGGGAAAAGAATATGTTGATTGCTGTGGCTTTAAGCTGTTGGATGATTCAAATACATTTCATGAGTTAAAACCAATTCCATGGAGCATATAGAGTCTCCAGCTAAAGTGAAGTGAGGATTCAGGCAGCATGTACAGTAGTTTTTCGGAGTGGTTGTTAAGTATCCTTTTAATGTATTGTCCATTTGGAGACCAAAACATCTAGTACAGACTGTAGCTTTAATGTGAATCGTTATTCCTTTTATTTATTGCTGTAAATGCTTGGAGAGGAGGCATTATTGAATTTCCACACATGTGCTCACTGCTGGTTTATGGCTTAGAGTCTGATCAATACATTTAGTGCTTTTTAGCAACTTTTGAAACGCTTTATAAAATGTGTTGCATACACATTTTGGTATTATTTTTTAATAAGTGCGGATACTGTATGAGAGTTTTTTTTTTTTTTTTTGATAATCTTCCTTGCCACTGTCCTTTGGCTTGCATTTGGATTTTAAAGACACTTAGGGCCCTATCATACACCCGGTACAATGCAACTCCAGGCGTGACGCAAATGTTTTTTGCTAGTTTCAGCCCAAAGCAGTTATCCTTTTCATGTCCAGCGCTATGTTGTTTAAATAGCAAATGCACTTGCACCCATCTGTTTGCCCATGAGCGTGCTGGTCTGAAAACTAGGTGTGAAAATGCGCACACACTTTGCTTATTACACACATGGATGTGCGGCAGCACACAAACATGCAAAATATTAAGAAATGAAAGGATTACAATGTAAAAACAATTTTATTATGTACACTTTAACCCAGACATCCTCAAATCTGGCCCACTCCTGCAGAGTTTAGCTCTAACCATAATCAAACACACCTGAGCATGCTAATCAGAGTCTTCGGGATCATTAGAAAATCACAGGTAGGTGAGTTTGATCAGCTGTGGGCTTAGGGTCATTGTCCTGTTGGAAAGTGAACCTTCTGCCCAGTCTGAGGTTCTGAATGTTCTGGACTACCGCATGAGGCTGCTACCACCACACTTTACTTTTGGGATGGTACTCTGCAGGTGATGAGCAGAGCTGGTTTCCTTCAAACATGATCTATTTTCTTTTGTCTATTTTGTATATTGCGTTTTTGCAATTTTTCACTTTGTCTATTTTGTATATTTGTATATTATTATTTTTATTAGCTGTGTCTTGTCTTGTCACTGTCATTCTGTCACACTGTGGAGCTTCTGACACTAAAACAAATTCCTTGTATGTATAAACATACCTGGCAATAAAGCTGATTCTGATTCTGATGATGCTTGGAATTGAGGTTCATCAGACCAGAGAATCTTGTTTTTCACAGTCTGAGGGTCCTTTAGGTGTTTTTTTGCAAATTCCAAGTGTGTTTTCGTGTGTCTTCACTGAGGAGAGGATTGAGTCTGGCCACACCGGCATAAAGCATAGTGCACAAGGTGGAGTGTTGCAGCAATGTTCGTCCTTCTGTAGGTTTTTCCTATCTTCACATGATCAACTAGAGTGACCATCAGCTTCTTGGTCACCACTCTAACCAAAACCTTTCTCCATCAATTGCTCAGGAGGCCAGCTCTAGGAAGAGTCCTGGTTGTTCCAAACGTCTTCCATTATGGATAATGAAGGCTACATGCTTCTGTGAACCTTCAATGCAGCAGAATACTTTATTCTAATCTCTTCCCAAATGACTACAGCCCCATTGACTCCCTCTGTCAATGCATTGATGAAATAAACTGTTGGATGTGCCAGAACTTTCTTCAGTTAAACAAGGAGAAAACTGAAGTCATTGCATTTGGAAACAAAGATGAAGTTCTCAAGGTGAATGCATACCTTGACTCTAGGGGTCAAACAACTAAAAATCAAGTAAAAAATCTTGGGGTGATTCTGGAGACTGACCTTAGTTTTAGTAGTCATGTCAAAGCAGTAACTAAATCATCACACTATCATCTCAAAAACATTGCAAGAATTAGATATTTTGTCTCCAGTCAAGACTTGGAGAAACTTGTTCATGCCTTTATCACCAGCAGGGTAGATTATTGTAATGGTCTTCTCACCGGCCTTTCAAAGAAGACCATTAGACAGCTGCAGCTCATCCAGAATGCTGCTGCCAGGATTCTGACTAGAACCAGAAAATCTGAGCATATCACACCAGTCCTCAGGTCCTTACACTGGCTTCCAGTTACATTTAGGATTGATTTTAAAGTACTTTTACTCATTTACAAATCACTCAATGGCCTAGGACCTAAATACATTGCAGATATGCTCACTGAATATAAACCTATCAGACCACTCAGATCATTAGGATCGAGTCAGTTAGAAATACCAAGGATTCACACAAAACATGGGGAGTCCACTTTTAGTTATTATGGCGCCCGCAGTTGGAACCAGCTTCCAGATGAGATCAGATGTGCTAAAACATTAGCCACATTTAAATCCAGACTCAACTCATCTGTTTAGCTGTGCATTTGTCAAAAGAGCACTGTGCTACGTCCGAGCTGATTGCACTATGTATAATCATGTTCTATTCTTAACTGTTTTAAATTCTTTTTAAATCAAATTTTATCTTGTTTTTATTATTATTATTATTATTATTATTTTAATTCTTTGATTTTTGACTTCACTTCCTTTTATGTAAAGCACTTTGAATTACCACTGTGTATGAAATGTGCTATATAAATAAACTTGCCTTGCCTTCCCCAGATGTGTGGTTTGATGCAATCCTACAGGCAGAATTATTATTTATTTTTTTATTTTTTTGACTGCAGGGCTTGGTCTTTGCTCTAATATGCATTTTCAGCTGTTAGACCTTTTATTGAGACGTGTGCTTTTTTCAAATCATACCCATTCAATTGAATTTGCCACAGGTTAGTTTCACTCAAAGTATGGTAAAATTGACAAGCAAAATGAATGCTCCTGAGCTAAATTACAACTGTCCCAGATAAGGGTATAAATACTCATGCAATTGAATCAGTTTTTTATCTGTAATACATTGGCAAAGATGTTAAAAAAATTAAATAATAATAAAAAAAAAGTTATTTGCTTTGTAATTGTGGTGTATGGAGAGTAGATTGATGTGGATTTTTATTTTATTTTTTTCCCCAATGAATTAGTTCATAATTGACTAATTTTGAAACATTGACACGGTTATTGAACTGTTCTGAATCAGCATTGAACTGACTCGATGATTAATAACACAAATATTCAGTTGGGCTGCTGATTGGTGAATTAAGTTTATTTTATAATTGATGAACTTTACATAGTAGTTGAACTTATCTGAATCAACAGTAAACTGACCAGAGCTGAATAATGAAACTATTGTCTTGCTAGAGCTGCTTTACAGCAGAATTTGGATTTGCCTCATATTTTATAAAGTTTGCATACACTAATTTTGTTACGTTCTTGTTTAATACTATGAAGCTGCTTTGAAACAATCTGTAAAGATAATAGGACAAAACTCATAAATGCCTCTCACCTGCTTCTGTGTATATTTGTATCCCTACCTAATGAGTCTTAGTCACAAAAATAGTTTTTATTTGCCCAGAAGGTGTCAGCAGGGACACAGAGTTAAGTACAAACAATAGCAGGTTTATTGGACAGTGGCAGTGAAGTGAAGCAAGGTGGAGAGTCCAGGTGAGTGTGCAGGGAATGGAAATGTCCAAGATAAGTCTTATCTGAGCGTAACCAGTTATTTTTTCTATTCCAGGAGATCCAGTGGGAACAATAGAGTGAGGAGACGGTGGAGGACGAAGATCGGAACAACTAGGAGATAGACAAAGGAAGGTGAGTCAGGTAAGTAACACATGCAGGGTGATATCCACAGCCATATCACCCTGCAGCCCAAGACCGGTTGCCCATGGAAGCTAAGCAGGGCTGAGCCTGGTCAGTACCTGGATGGGAGACCTCCTGGGAAAAACTAGATTGCTGTTGGAAGAGGTGTTAGTGAGGCCAGCAGGGGGTGCTCACCCTACAGTCTGTGTGGGTCCTAACACCCTAGTATAGTGACGGGGACACTATACTGTAAAAAAGCACTGTCTTTCGGATGAGATGTTAAACCAAGGTCCTGACTCTCTGTGGTCATTAAAAATCCCATGACACTCATTGTAAAGAGTAGGGGTGTAACCCCGGTGTCCTGGCCAAATTCCCTCCTCTGGCCCTTGTCAATCATGGCTTCCCAATAATACCCATCCACTTGAATGGCTCTATGACTCTCTCTCCTCTCCACCTGTAGCTGGTGTGTGGTGAGCGCACTGGCGCCGTTGTCCTGTGGCTGCCGTCGCACCATCCAAGTGGATGCTGCGCATTGGTGGTGGTTGAGGAGAGACGCAACTTCCATATGACAACATATGAAACTTGAAGCCAAGTATTGATTGCTTGCTTCGAATGCTATAACCTTTTGCTTCTGCCGAGCTTGACAGCTGTGTCAGATGGAACACACACACTTGTTCTGTTGCTTGATGTTACACTGACCAACCAATTAATTGCATTAACCCCTTTAATATGCTAGCTGTGATGTAAATGGTTTGCTCTCTGGGTGCCTTTAAAAACAGTATCTCTTGTATAATGTAGAAAATGACAGCTTTATTAAAATGGAAATGCAACAAGTCAAACAAATCTTGTAAAGATTTGAACAGTTTTATTAAGCGTCTTGTCAGTGATTTGTCCCAGCTGTAAGTATGAATCTCAAAGGGACTTTTCCTCTTCAGAAAGGTCAACAAATGTAAATGGAATCAATTAATCTTGCCAGTTTTGGGAAATGTTTCCCATCACTAGGAATTCTTGGCCTCCTGACTGTATATTGTGGCCTCTTTTTTAATTAAATGTAATGCTTGGCTTGATGTACATTACGTGGGCTTCAAAGATTTGCTCTGTGAGTGACCTGAATTCTACATATTCAATATTCAAGTCAACATTGTATTATGTAATACCGGTCATTATTTCTACTTGCATCACACTAAAATAATTTATCATGTATTCTGATATAAAATAGATTAAATTAATTATACTGAATCATGCATCAACCCTAATTTTTGGATTGCTTGTTTTGGCATCTAAACTTTTCCACTTTTTACTACTTTAGCTACAGCCCAGCATGCCAGTTGGCATTAGGATCAAAAAGAGTGCACTGTTGTAATGTAAGTGTAAGATACACCAAAAAATATTTCTTTACGAAGTCAACCCCCTCTGAATGTCATTTAGAATAATCCTCACACTGTGCAGGGTATTGCATGGTTTTCTGTTACAGTAACTATAAAATTATAAAATCCTTTTGCACAGTGTATGGAAATTAATCAGTGATAGTTTGAAGCTTTTCAAAAGACTTTTGTTAAATGTCACGTCTCTGGATTTAATTATGACATACCTGCAAAATAACTGAGATGGTGGCTAAATGCAACACCCCTTGTCTGTTGGTTTGAATAGAAAAATTCATAATAACACCATTTTTCAAATACCAGTGTAAGAATTACAGAACCTCAGACACTTTGAACTTCTGAGATGGACAACACAAACACAGTGTATTAACATACAGACATCTGTTTCCACATCCCACTGAGAGAAAATGTGGGAAAATGCCTCTCTCACATGTGCATCAGTTCTTTTTCATCCTCTTCCTTCCCTTCACTCAGCTCACTCAGAATGGTCAATAGTAGAATATAATGTTCTACTTGAATGCAAGTGATATTTACAGTCATGTTTGGTATCATTTGAATTGTCTCAGGGCGTCTGGTACAATGGTCTCATTCTTGCAAGAAGTAAACTAAAAGGTAATACAGATCCTAAGGGTTTAGAGATATTTTGCACACTGTAGAGGGCAGGTCAGGTCCCAGTGTCTTTCATGCAAATTACCTTCTGTCCCAAAAGGTGAGAACTCTACTTGATCAATGCAAATTCCAATTGTTAGTTCCTGTCTCCATCTCGGGGGACGTTGGTTTTGGTCTGAAGTACTTAAGGAAATGTTGCAAAAGGATTGGGGCCTTCTGTAGCCGGAATGACCCCATAGGATGAAGTGTGTTAACGCACTTCATACTATGTATTTTTCTCAAGTCAGGTATGCTTACTCTTAGATTCATCTTTGAAATTGTTATGTTTTGTATCGATTTGATATCTTTGAATTGGCTGTATAATTGGCATAATACATATTTACCTGACTGATAATAAATTGTTACATTTGATTTTATTCTGACTTACTCTGAAATTATTTTCTCAAGTAGATTAAGTGAAAGCATATGTTACTGCAAACATATGTCCAGGGTTAGTACAGATTAGATCTCAGGTTAGATGGAGCATGGGGCACATCAGGTGAGTTTCTAGATTTCTGACTAACTGCTGGACTTTAGTTAAGTTGTTATACAGTTGCATGCTAGATAAAAACACTACTGAAGTATCATAGTGCTAGCTATAACCTCTGATTATTGTTTGAGCTTTAACTAAGTTGTTACATAGGTGACTGTAGGGGTCTAAGCAGAACCACTATTTAACCACTATCTAGCCTCTGACTAATGACCAGACTGGTGGGTTTGTGACTGTGGGGTACATGTACATTGGCCGGTGTGATAAACCCTGAGCGACATAGATTCCTAATGAATGAGTAATAAAGTAAAGAGTTAACTAGAATAACCAATTGTCAGAAGAAGAAGAATTAGAAACAGACAAACCAATTTGTATTTCAACCTAAATTCGAGGTCATAATAAAATGGAGTCAGAGTAGAATTTAAACTAAATTTAATAACTTTGCGCGCTGAAAAGACCGAACACGCAATAAACCTTCATCCACTATTGGTTACCTTCTTTGGGCCAAGTGCGTGGACCTTACACCAGTAAATAGTGAAAATTATCAGTTCTAGAAAGCTTAGAATGCCAAAATGAAATACGTTACCGTTCCAGGTTGGCCATCGGAACTGGAATACAAACTTGAAAGGAAAGCTTGAATGATAGCTTTCATACCCAAGGGAAATCAGAGGCCAGTGTCCACCATTACGGCAGCTGAATAGCCCAGACACATGGACATTGCATTCACAGAAAGCTTTGATTTTTACCTCTCACCTGTTTCATGTGCCTCTAGCAGGATTTGAGAGATAAAAAATAAAAAAAAATAACTTGAGAGTGTTGCAAGAAATACTTCATGCATTATGTATTATGGATATTTTTGTGCAGTCGTGTTTAAAGGATGAATCCCATACCCCCTTGCCTCAATGAGAACTTACGGTACTACAAATGTAGTACTGTACAAACACTTTCCCTTTTATACATTTTAATTAATTTATCTTGTATGGTTTTGTGTGTGTGTGTGTTGATCTGTTTCTTGAGAATCGGGGGGGGGGGGGGCAGGTTATCTTGGCTTGTCACACAGGGTTTAATGTAGAACTTCAGACACAGGAAATTGATGCACATAGGGAATGTTTAATCAAAACATTGAAAACATTTTCATCAATAGAACATCTTGCTGAAGTGTTTAATTTCTTAAAGGGATAGTTCACCCAGAAAAAAGAAAATTCTGTCATTAATTACTCACCCTCATGTCATTCCAAACATATAAGACCTTCGCCCATCTTTGGAACACAAATTAAGATATTTTTGATGAAATCTGATGGCTTTCTGGCCCTGACAGCAACACAATGCTGCGTGGCGGGAGAGGGGAAATAGCAGTTGCCGCTTTAAGACAACTATGTACGGGAGTTGTAGTCCAGAGTGAGATGCATTATGTGTAATCCGAACTGATTGCACTATGTATAATCATTTTCTATTCTTAAATGTTTTAAATTATTTTTAAATCAATTTTTAAATCACTTTGTTTTTATTGTTGTGATTTATTATTATTTTTATTATTTTTAATGATTATTTCACTTCCTTTTATGTAAAGCACTTTGAATTACCACTGTGTATGAAATGTGCTATATAAATACACTTGCCTTGCCTTGCCTAATGTAGTTCGGTGAAAATGTGCTTGAGTGGCGTGCTCGCACTGTGAACCGTGCAGTTAAAACAGAGGAAGAAAGTTGTATTCTGTGTTATTTTAAGTCCACCCGGGAGCAATTTTGCACTGTAAACCTGACATTACGAGACCGAGTAAAGAAATGGCATGCATCGGTAACTTTGTCCGTCTCATCCCTTTGCACGAACATGAATTGAAGAGCTGTTACGTTGCCGCCGGGAGTCACTGAAGCAGAGGAAGTAACAGCTGTGCATGCGTTCTCCTGACAGAGTATACTGTTGAATAAAGTTGTTATTTTTGTTTACTTTGTGTACAAAAAAAGTATTCTCATAGCTTTGTAACATTACGTTTGAACCACTGATGTCACATGGACTATTTTAACAATGTCCTTATTACCTTTCTGGGCCTTGAACGTATCAGTTGCATTGCTGTCTATGCAGGGTCAGAAAGCTCTCGGATTTCATCAAAAATATCTTAATTGGAGCTCCAAAGATGAATGAAGGCCTTACAGGCTTAGAATGACATGAGGATGAGTAATTAATGACAGAATTTCCATTTTTGGGTGAACTAACCCTTTCATTTCTGCACCACTAGTGTCAGCAAATAGTATCCATCCATTCATCTAACCACCGACCTACCCACCTACCAATTCATCCATCTCTGTGTAACTCATCTGACATCATGAAAACATTTGTGATGCTTTTCAAAGCCATTCATTATTTACTTGAGTCATTCCTAAGGAGAAGCATTGACATTGTATTCAGTAGATAAGATTGCAATGGTTTTTTTTTTGGCTAAATTATTAAGTGATTTTAGAAAGTAATTTGTGGCACATTGTTCTGCTCTTATGGACCGGTATTATTGTTCCCATAAAGTATAATATTATTTCTGCATGATGGCTTCATGTCTACCCTTTTCATTTTGAGTCTAATATAGCTATGTAATGGACCAAGTGCAATGGGCATAGCAAATGACATTAGATGAATGGAAGTTAATTGTTTTGCATACAAACAGCACAAACTCCTTTTTTTTTTTTTTTGAAAGATGTAAACTGTAGGCTACATAAACCAACCTATAGGCATTTAGGTTAATGGGGAGAAGAAGAACCAGAGCGTGAGCATCCGTAGGAGTCCATTACCCCTCTGCATTTACATTCCACTACCGACATTTTTCATGCATAAATTAGAGTCTAATGCAGGCAATTAATAGACTTCCATTAGAACACTAGAACTACCTCCCTCTCTCTTGCTCTCTCTCTCTCACTCTCTTTTACCTAAGTTGCCTTATCTGTCCTCTGAAATGTAAGGGGGTGTGCTTTTTCATTACTTTAGACTGAGCAGTGCCACTAAACTGCATATTGCAATCATTTGGAGTCAAAACGCAGAAAACAACTAATCTTCTCTGCTTTCAATTTCAATAAATATATTATGACACATCTTTGCTTTTGTACATTCATATTAGTATAGAACTGAGTAATACTAGCAGTTTTAGTGAATTTTGTAGCTATCAGAACTCTTTCAAAATGCACAGTGTGCTGCCTGAAATGAAGAGGAAAAAAAGAATTTTGAGCAAATGTCAGCTCGTTTTTTATTTATTTATTTTTATTTTGCTTGTGCAATCGCATCGCACTTTTGAGTCAGAGTGGCGTAGACTTAATATATACCTACTTTCCCAAAAAGGTCAGCTATAAGATATAAGTAAGCAGCCATTACTCAGAGCTGGAATGTTATATAGGTATTCACATAAATACAAGGAGATGCTATAAAAACAACAGGACTGAAGTGGAAATTAATTCGTTAGTTGATGTTTTTCCCCTATGTGACATGAGTCACATGTGAGTCATGTTTGCTTACAACCTATACCAAAACACTGTCTATCTGTTCCTCTAATGTCCAAGCCAAAAATATCGTCATTTAGCACATAAGGCTGAGGGATGTGCACCCCTCACGTTTATCATGGTTTTGCAGCGCTTTCTGCAGGACAGTCCCTTTGGAGAGACCTTGGGTTAAGTGGCTTGTTCACTCTCGAATGAATGAATCAGTCATTCTGAGGTTTGAACTCAGGACCTTTGTGTTCGCAAATCTTTTAACACTATCCTGCCACCTAACTAGCTGCTAGAGATAGAAGCTGAGTTGTAAAGGCTGGATTAGAACCCAGTCGATTAAACATAGCTGATACATGCTGACTCTGTTTGTTCGCTGAAAAATGAGCAGTACATGAAATTTAATTTGCTCATGTGCTGCAAACCTTTACATATGGTATGAAACCATAAAGTATGCAAATAGATATGAAAAGCACTTAACATAATGTGAATAGTTACGGTCCATATAGTATTATTTATTTCATGTTTCCTTTGAATTAATTTATACTTATGTGCAATAAAAATAATAATAAAATACATAGCTACAGCAAAAAAAAAAAAAAAAAGCTTGAAATTACTTGGTGCTTTTTCTGAGGAGAAAACTCTCTAAAAAAAAAAAAACATGAGATCATCAAAATTAATATACAGTTTGTTTTGTGTGTTAAGCACAAGGCCATGCAACCAAATAGCAAGAGTTACAGTGGGTACAGAAAGTATTCAGACCCCCTTACATTTTTCACTCTTTGTTATATTGCAGCCATTTGCTAAAATCATTTAAGTTCATTTTTTCCCCTCATTAATGTACACACAGCACCCCATATTGACAGAAAAACACAGAATTGTTGACATTTTTGCAGATTTATTAAAAAAGAAACACTGAAATATCACATGGTCCTAAGTATTCAGACCCTTTGCTGTGACACTCATATATTTAACTCAGATGCTGTCCATTTCTTCTGATCATCCTTGAGATGGTTCTACACCTTCATTTGAGTCCAGCTGTGTTTGATTATACTGATTGGACTTGATTAGGAAAGCCACACACCTGTCTATATGAGACCTTACAGCTCACAGTGCATGTCAGAGCAAATGAGAATCATGAGGTCAAAGGAACTGCCTGAAGAGCTCAGAGACAGAATTGTGGCAAAGCACAGATCTGGCCAAGGTTACAAAAAAAATTCTGCTGCACCTAAGGTTCCTAAGAGCACAGTGGCCTCCATAATCCTTAAATGGAAGACGTTTGGGACGACCAGAACCCTTCCTAGAGCTGGCCGTCCGGCCAATCTGAGCTATCGGGGGGGAGAAGAGCCTTGGTGAGAGAGGTAAAAAAAAAAACAAAGATCACTGTGGCTGAGCTCCAGAGATGCAGTTGGGAGATGGGAGAAAGTTGTAGAAAGTCAACCATCACTGCAGCCCTCCACTAGTCCGGGCTTTATGGCAGAGTGGCCCGACGGAAGCCTCTCCTCAGTGCAAGACACATGAAAGCCTGCATGGAGTTTGCTAAAAAACACCTGAAGGACTCCAAGATGGTGAGAAATAAGATTCTCTGGTCTGATGAGACCAAGATAGAGCTTTCTGGCCTTAATTCTAAGCGGTATGTGTGGAGAAAACCAGGCACTGCTCATCACCTGTCCAATACAGTCCCAACAGTGAAGCATGGTGGTGGCCGCATCATGCTGTGGGGGTGTTTTTCAGCTGCAGGGACAGGACGACTGGTTGCAATCGAGGGAAAGATGAATGCGGCCAAGTACTGGGATATCCTGGACGAAAACCTTCTCCAGAGTGCTCAGGACCTCAGACTGGGCCGAAGGTTTACCTTCCAACAAGACAATGACCCTAAGCACACAGCTAAAATAATGAAGGAGTGGCTTCACAACTCCGTGACTGTTCTTGAATGGCCCAGCCAGAGCCCTGACTTAAACCCAATTGAGCATCTCTGGAGACACCTAAAAATGGCTGTCCACCAACGTTTACCATCCAACCTGACAGAACTGGAGAGGATCTGCAAGGAGGAATGGCAGAGGATCCCCAAATCCAGGTGTGAAAAACTTGTTGCATCTTTCCCAAAAAGACTCATGGCTGTATTAGATCAAAAGGGTGCTTCTACTAAATACTGAGCAAAGGGTCTGAATACTTAGGACCATGTGATATTTAAGTTTTTCTTTTTTAATAAATCTGCAAAAATGTCAACAATTCTGTGTTTTTCTGTCAATATGGGGTGCTGTGTGTACATTAATGAGAAAAAAAAAAAAAAAAAGAACTTAAAGGATTTTAGCAAATGGCTGCAATATAAAAAAGAGTGAAAAATTTAAGGGGGTCTGAATACTTTCCGTACCCACTGTATGTGTATATATATATATATATATATATAATTACACACATGGTTGAGGCTCTGAATTAGAGTGACATTAAATCTCAGAGTTTTCCTTATGACATTTAGTAGGAAAATATCACGGTTCGTTGAACTGGCCAGCTAGGTCAGCCACGAATATTTATTCTCCCCCCTCCTGATGCGTTCTGACAGATAGGGAAATGAGATAGATTCAACATGCATAAACAGATGCAAAGATTTGTAAATGTGCCATTCTAAAACAAAGAATACAACATTAGAGAGACTTATTTTTTGATCTGGCATATATTATTCCACATGAATAATATTTTGTCATTGTCATTGAGATTAATATCAGGTTCATTGTTTATCACAAAGCATCTGATTATGTGGCTCTTCATCATTCAAAGATGGATAAATTATTCTGAAAATGGACTTGAAAATGGCAGCTATTGTACCCCAAATATGAGTGCAAAGGGATCCACACAAGTATGTGCCAAAAAAAAAAAAAATCCTAAAAGCATTTTTCATATGATTGCTTTTGCTAATATATTTATTTATTTTCAGCCAAAAAGACAAATTGGATCTTTGGAAATGATAAACACATCCTTTGATTGCTTTGAGATGTTAGTGGTAATATCTCTCAACTAGTTTTATTTTTAATTTTTTATTTATGTTTTTTTAAACCCACTCTCTTTACACTCATTTGATGTTACCTTCTGTTCTCTAAAGCTCTGTGCAAATTCCACACTTATAATTCATGACAGCACTGCCAGTATAGTAACTGGTACACTTTAGTTTGGAGCCACAAGTATTGTCTAAGGAATTGTGCATTTTCAACAGCAGATGCCAGATGACAAAAAAAAAAAAAAGTTTATTCTTTCTTGAAAATCTCAGAAGCCATTGATTTAAATCCAGGTTTTTCTTTGAGGGCTTGGTGGGTATTGAAGTCAGGGGCTCAGGTTTGGTTGGTTGGCCTTTTTTTTTCTTCTATCAAGATGAACTGTCAGCCTGTGATAGGGATTTATCTGTGAATCTTTCTGTAGTTTTACTTTATGCCAGTAGGTGGCAGTAATTAGCTGTATTATGCAACCTGGTCTCATAAAAATACATACCTCTGCGCACTTTTTGTGTGACACCGTTTTACGTACCTTGCTGCACGTTTTGCCGCAGTTTCAAATAGAAATGTCCACTGAGTGGCGCTAAAACACAGGTTCAATATGTGAACCCTGGCACGTTTTTATAGCGTAGATATTGGTACGTATTGCTGTTTTTTTATTATGTTGCTTCAGATACGTATTGCAGCGGTTCAGAATTCAAATATCCGGGGACTGTCGCTAAAGGTTAATGCTCTATCGTGTTGGAAATATGCCCTACACCAAATCCAGCCCTAAACTTACATGATAGTGTTAACAAATGCGAAACTGATATAAAAACGTATTAGCTGATGCAACTGTGCCATTTGAACTTCCTTTTACGGAGATTTTAACTGCTTTGTCGAACCGTAGTTACACGGGATTCAAACCGGTGCTTCTCGTCTCCGTACTCCATGAGCTACCGAACAAACTTGTCATTTATGAAATCCCATAGATATGAAGCTGGATGTGTGCGATGCTAACGTTCAAAAGCATCAGTTTTCAAATATCCCAGCATATTTGAAGTCATAGCATGATATTCTTCAAGTAATTGTGCGAAAATTACGCTTTATTAATCGCAACTCTGTAAACTTGTGTGAAAGTGTTCATTTATTTTGGAAACTGCAGTGATATGTACTTATTGGTACATATTTCATGTCACACTAAAAAGTGCACCCAGGTACGTAAATGCCATGAGACCAGGTAGGTATTATGAGTGAGTCATTAAATCATTTATTCAATTGCTTCATTCAAAAATGTTGCTTAAAGGAAAAATTCACCCATAAATGAACATTTACTGAAAAATGTACTCACCCTCAGGCCATCCAAGACTAGTAGTTTCTTCATCAGAACAGATTTGGAAAAATTCAGCATTACATCACTTGCTCACCAATGAATTCTCTGCAGTGAATGGGTGCCGTCAGCATGAGAGTTCACACATCTGATAAAGACATCACAATATTCCACAAGTAATCCACACATCTCCAGTCTATCAATGAAAGTCTTGTGGATGAACAAAAATGCCTGCTGTGAAACTGCCATTGAGATGAAGGGAAATGCTAAAAGATTTCTGTCTCCAGGTATTACAATCATGCTTGTTTTCCAGTGTTATATTGGGACATCTCTCCACTCACTGTTCGATTCACTTCTGCTTCTCTGGGGCCTTATTTTGGTGTATCGATGCAGGTTTCTGAAAGCTACGTTGCCATTGGTGATTTCTGCTAATACTGTCTCATGCTTGTGAGCAGGCTCTGCTTTGAGGAGCAATAATCTTGTTCACGTTCAACACCTCGCTGCCTCCATCCTGTTCACGAAGCTGGGAGCAGGCAGCATTTTAATTTGGAATGCTTCTTTCACTTTGCCTGAAACGCCACCTCTGTTGCTGGTCAATTATTCCCCCTACTAGATGACAGAAGATGGCAATTAAGTTATGTGGACAGGATAGCATGGAGAGAGAGCAGGGCAGATGCAGCCCAGAGGCTGTCATGTTTGCGGGGGCCTCTGGGGTATATCGTGGCCTACCGTGGGCGGAACGAGTGAACTTTGTCAGGGATGTATGGAGTATGAGATGTACGTCCACCGAGACCACAGCGGGGTAAGGCGGGGTTCATGTCAGCCTATTATTTTGAATGGCTCTAACATGAAAAGGTGAAGATGGCAATTAAAAGGCATGCTAAAAATATGCTGGCAATCCCCCTCTCAACCTCTGTCTGAAGCTCCTAAGCTTGAGTAAGCCTGATATCTACTCCTGTTTATTGGTTCAGGGGTTGGCCTTTTGTCAACTCGCATCGACTCAGCAGTTATCACGTTAATTTTGATTCGGTTATGCATGTGTTTCTGACTCTTTCACTTAACCTTGCTGATGAAAGGAATGTGAGGTTTTCATTAGCACTCAGGAGCGTCTGTGTTCAAGGTCGGCATGAATAAAGCTTGGTTAACGCTACATTTTTTTTTTTTTTTTTTAGTACATATTGAATATTCACTTACTAGCCATAATCCTCTTGCACATACTGTGTATAGTTTCATGTAGGGGATACCAGGGTCACTTGTAACATTTCTACTGGGGCAGTCAAAATTAAAATAATTTACTCAAATTAATTAGATGTTGAATCACTAATCAAATTAATTGTAGTTATTTGCTATTAATTTAAATTAGTTGAACTTTTGAAGTCAATACATTGCTTATTCAAGCTTTTTGACTACTTTTGAAAAAAAAAAAGTAATGCGTTTAAGTGCTACATATAGTTTCAATTGCTTAAATAGTTTAAAATACTATAGCATTATTCATTTTTTTCACGTGATTATTTATTTATTTTAAATAATGAATCATACCAAATTAATGTGTGAATATTGACAGACCCCCTCTTTTTGTTTTCATTTTTATAGATTGGTCAATATGAATAATAACTACTCAATAAAGATTAATCAATCAATCAGTAATCAACCAATCAATAATCAATTCTGTTTCAAATTAGATCACACGTCAAAGTGGTAATACCATAATTATTAATACTTTTTAATACTACTGAATAGTTTTCACCTTTATATGGTACTAGTTTCTTTAGCTTCAGAAACAATATGCATTTAAAAAAAAAAAAAAAGAAAAGTCGCCTACAATATAATTGAAATTAAAAGTTAGATTAAATTACAAGTTCAGAGTTCTCATCTAGACAATTAGATTTAATAGTTATATTATAATTAATTTGTATTTTCTTTTTCCCAGTTTTGTCATACAACTTTTTAATTAAGAATAACTAATGTCTAACTAACTAATGTCTAACTAATGAGAATAACTAATGTCACATTTGCTTCCAACTTCACCATGACAGTTTAATTGATGAAAGGTCCATCAATTTTTTTTTACTAAATTATTGTCTTGCTAATGCTACATCTTTACAGTTATATCTTTACAGTTATATTAAATCTTTCATTTAAAGTAGTGTTTGCTTTCCTCCTTTCTGAGTGGGTACAAATTTTGCCGCCAAGTCCAAAGCTATTATTCATGGCACTGCCAAAACAATATAAAGTTTTTACTGGAGCACCTTTCACCTCATTTAGTATGTCACACTCAAGCAGATGTATTATTCATAAGTTTATTTTCATTATTTCCCCTCTAAGTCTTGGACTATTTGTCTTTTTGTTTGGATACAGTTTGTTTGTGTATCTAGGTCAATACAGTATGACAAAACATGATGAAGAACAGGGAGGCAGATTAATCCTCATGATGTCTACAAAATGCTTCGCACTGCTGGCTGTTGTAAAATCTTGTAATGCTAAACAGTGGAATAAAATGTTGTGGCCATTAATGTTGACGTCTATATCAACATCTACCAAACTCAATTATCAAGAACCTTATTGCTGTTGTAAAAGTAACAAAACAATGCATTTAGAACAGTGGTTTTCAATCCTGGTCCTGGGGACACACTGCTCTGCACATTTTGTATGTTTCTCTTATCTGACACACTTTCTGACACAGTTCATGGATATCCCTCCTACTGAGCTGATGATCTGAATCAGGTGTGTTAAATAAGGGAGACACAAAATGTGCAGAGCGGTGGGTCCCCAGGACCAGGATTGAAAACCACTGATTTAGAATACATCTAGGACCCCAAGTCCATGTAACTTTACGCAAGGAAAATTTGATCGTGTTCTCCAGACATTCAAACATGTCCTGAGATTTTAGAAAGCGAATGTGAATATTTAACTATATTATTCTCTGTTGTTGACATATATAGGCTACTACACTGTAAAAAATGACCATGATTTTAACAGTAAAAAACGGTGAAAATGCTACAATAAAAAACTGTTAAAAGGTTAACAGTAAGTTCTCCTAATATATATAGTGAAAAACTGTAATAGACATTTCAGACAATTTTACGGTGAAATATCGTTTTTGGAAGTGAAAAAGAATGTAAAATTTACAGGGAAAAAACATAAATTGACGTTCCCAGAATTCCCTGCGTTGCATTTCAAATTGGATGTTTGTTTGTTTTTTTTTTTTTCTTTGAAATAACCATGTTTATTCTTAGTTTTTTTTTCTTATCAGTTATGTGTATTAGGGTTTTATGTTACATCTAATGTTGTTAAATTACTGTTTCTTGAGTCTCACCATGATGGTATTTAGTGTTTGTATGAATGACACTGTTCACCTTCTATGTTATTATAATAGCTGCTTGTAATGGGCTTTGGTTCATCATGTGACTCTCAACACCACCTGTACAAAACAGATTTCAGTACTTCAATAGATTTGTATATTAACATCATATCAGTTAATGAAATGACAGTATTTAACTGTAAATTTAAGTTAAAACCGTAAAACCTAAAATGTTGCTACTGTATTTTTTACGGTAGAATTCTAGCAACCACAGCTGCCATTTTTTTTACCATAAATTTTACGTAATTTTCTTTACAGTGTAGGGCATGTTAGAAGTGGTATCAAATCATTTATTTTTTTCAAACGGACTGCAGAAAAACAGTCTGAGGCTGGAGATTGTCACCACTAAACGCTAGTTGAATGAGTGCATAAACTATCTAAGCAACCAGTGATGGGCAGTATTGCCATTATGAATAGCAAATATATTTTTAGTTTAGCTGCATTTCCCATGAAGTGTTAGCATTTTAGTAACAAACTTATTGTTTTATATTGCTGTTTTTAAGTAGTAGGGTAGTGGTGACAGTTATTCTTTCCCTATTTCAGCAACCACTTTGCACTGTGTTTGGTAAAATCAGAACTACCTGCAGTATGTGTAAATTTTGTATGAAATACAATTACAAAACAAACAACCAAACAAATGAATAAGCAAACAAAGAAATAAAATAAAAAAATACAATTACCAAAAAGGGACTGAAAATAAGATTTTTAAAATATGACATTTTAAATACAGTTTTATTTTAGTTTTAGTTATTTTAGTACCTCAATTTAAACAAACCTTGGCAACTAGGTGAAACTTTTTTTTTTATTATTATTTTTTTTTTTTACTCCTAGAGAGACTGATGACATAAATGAATGTGCTATAATGTGCTGATTTTTATTTTTTTTTTTTTTTTTGTGCGTTCTGGAAATTGTTTGAGTGTACTGAAAAGATTTTAACAGTATAAAAGCCAAATACCTAAGTAGTGAACTTACCACTGATCTAAGCAGCAGATTTAAACACTGTGTTTCCTGGTGCATCTCGAAAAGATAACAAAGAATTTGAATGCTTAGTCACAGATAGAGAGAATAGATCACAGCACACGGGCAGCTGTACAACAATGCCCCTGGAGCAGGTGACAGTTAAACTGAAAGGTTTTTGAGCACAATGACAGCTGTCAAAGACAGCGCCCTGGGCAGAATTTAAATCAGGATTCTCCTTTTCATGGAACATGCTTTTCCTCTGGATCTCTCAGCCTGTAAAAGTAAAATAAATGCAAATTTAATTCACATTAAAAGCATTTAATTAATTATAGTATAAATAAATACTTTTAACAAAATAGGAATGGTAGAAATATAGTGCATAGTTTATAGGCACAGAAACCACTCTAATTAAATCGATGCCTTTTACAGCCACAGGCTAATTCTTTATCAATTGTGCTAACATAATAATGAAATTGTACCAGTATGCAATATGGCAGTGCAACGATTTTCCTATTCATTGCTTGTCAAATGTTACATAACCTGACTTTAATGGATTGTACTTTTTTTTTTTGTTAAAATTTTAACCTGACTAGTATTGATTGGCTGCTTGTAGGTCTGCATTGTATTCAGGCATTTACAAATCCAGTCATTCTGCGTTACTCATTTCAGTCTTTCAAACAGAATTTCATTGCCATTTTTCTCTCCAATGTTGTTTTTTTTTTATGTTCAGTCTTAATCTAAGTGGGAAAAAAATGAATATTCATGATTTTAATGAATGAATGAATGAATGAGGCATTTATATATATGTTATATATAATATATTAATGGCTTGACACTACTTTTTCCTGTATTAAGGTGAGGAATTTAGCATCGTCTACGAAACACTAAACAAACAAGAGACAATAGAGTTATTCATAAAACCCAGCAAATGCAACACTTAAGAAACAGCATTACTGCTTTTAGCCCCTTGGACTGTTCTTTCGTTTTAATACCTTTAATTCAAGGAGATTTTATTAGCAATTCAAATATTGTTATTTCTCAGACATCTTCAAGACCCTAGACATATCTCTGTGTCCATTCACTGATTTTGCTTGTGAATTCATTTATTTTAATTTAATTAACGATGTGTATAGCCAATACTGTGCAAATATCAAGAGATAGACTAGATTAACTTTCTTCAAACTATAGTAATGAAAAAATATGTTAAACACAATATAGGAACCATCTTGGCATATAATGCATGTACATATAATATATCTTAACATGTTTGCTTGAAGATACAAGTGATAGTGATATCATACCATCCATTTATTATTATTATTTTTTGTTGTTGTTGTTGTTGCTATCATAACATCAGGTCATTACATGTGTGATAACATATTGGTGAAAGCCCTGGAACATTCATAATGTGTTTGTTTTTGTTTTAACTATACTGTGTGCTTGAATTGTGCCTCCAGACAATGAAGTTAAAGCACAACTAGCACTTATGATGACCTTGTTATCTTGTTTTGTTCACACGATGTTCTACTGTTTATAAGAAATGAAAGCTTCTTATCTCCCAAGAGCCTACAGAATTTCCTTCTTGTGTGTGGGGAGGTAATTGTAAAAGACAATTTAACAGCCTAAGGTTTAGTGAAACACAAGAACAGTGTACACAAGTCTTCTGCAGTATTCTCACAGAAAAAAAAAAAAAAAAAAAGGAAAAGAAAAATACTGAATGAAAACAGTGTGTTGAAGTTATAGCTTCAGGCCACCAACTTGGGATCAAGTAAACATTTCTCAGAAACATCTGAAATACAGCAGTACATGGCTATTATTTCTGAAGAGATGTTGAGTGTTTGATAACTTATGCATCTACTGCATGTAGGCAGCTGCAATCACCACTATGACTTAAGCACCCTATAGGGGCCTCATTTGTGAGATATTGTCTGAAAACACATCACTCTTTAACCCACCCAGACCCAGTGTCCATTCCAATGGACATCACTTTTCTCTGGTGTTTTATCATAGTTTTTACCCAGTCTCAATGCAGAATTAGATTCTCCCTTGAATTAGAATTAGATGTTGCCAAGTCAATCTATGAGTCATTTCAGTTTTTTTTTCTGTTTTTGGTCTCGTGGTATGCAAAAGTGATATGAAGAATATAGCATGCTACATGTAATTCATAAAAGCAATGGCCATATCTGTTGCCCTTGGAACACAATTTGAGTCTGAAAGAGGTTAAAAATAATAATCAGATATTCACATTGATCATATTTAACAGCTGGTATGTCTTTAGTTTGTAAACTAAGGTACACATTATTTATAACTGAATCAATATTGAATTATACGATGCTGTACAGGTGTTTGATAGCTGTATTTGTATAAACAGTTTGATTACCATACCATAAATAAGATCTAGTAACATAGTTAAGTAGATAAAAGAGTTATTCATAATTCATTATAAACAGAATTATTTATTAACTCTGCTAAAACACACATCTAGTATCTCCCCACACGGCTTACATTTTGCAAACATAGCATTCAGAATGCACTTTTTGCGCTCTGAAATGTTTGGCTCAGGGGTGTTAAGTTGTATTATACAAATGGCCATCTCTGTAATTGCCAAGACATTTGTCTTTATGACACCAAAATTACCTTTCTATAATAATATCTATTCACAAGCCAACACACTGCAGCCAAATAGATTTGGAGTGGTTGTCTCTTTCTGACATGATTCCAAAAAGCTTTCTTTTATTAATAGCCGAATGTGCCTCTTGTCTCTCAGAATTAACCATCCATGAATACTGATGGAAAAAAAAAAAAAAAAAGAAAAAAAAAAACCCTTGTATCTAGTAGTATAAGAGACAGCATGGCACGTGGATCTAATGCTGTTAGTTTAATTGCACATGGCAGTTATAAAGGTGGGCAGTGCTGACATCTGTCATGGGATTCAGTTAAAGAGGAAATGTGGAAAATGGCTTGCTCTTCTTTGTTGTATAATCACAGGGCTCAACGTTTTTATCTGTTTGTCTGTCTTTTATTTGTTTGCACTCCATAATTAGACAAGTTGACACAATAAGTATTCACCCTTGATTTGACAGAACCGTGACATAAATTATCTCTAAAGTAAATAATCATACTGATAATACAGGTCACACATTGCAGCCTCAAAAAGTATTAGTGCTAAAACACACCTGATGAATGAATGTATGAATTTTTTTTTGCAGTTACCAACTGGTCACAAACAGGTGTCCTAGCAGACCACCCACAGTTATAGTTCCATATTTATTATGATGGACAACATGCTCCACTAAGTTTGACAACCAGAAGGTGTCAAAATACTTTTTTTTTTTTATCCTTGATTTTGATCTGTTTGAGAAGTGTGTTTGTTCTTCATTTCTTTAGAAATGCCACTTGGTTTCCAGAGCAGGGTAGATTACTTACAAATTGTAATCTGTTATTGTTTCCAAATTACATGACACAAATTGTAGTTAGTAGCACATTTTATGTAATATAATCAGACTACTTTTAGATTACTTTTGACCTATCTTGTTTTCACATTGATTTAAATAAGATAATCTTGATATGACAATAAAAAGAGTAAGAAAATATATTCCATTTGTTGTTATCAAACCATTTGTTATTTTTTTCAAACTGGGTTTGTGAAGGAACTTCAGAGGGTTTATGTGTTCAGTGAAAATCTGATAATTAATTAATTAATTAAAATGTTACAAATAATTTTAAAATTAATCAAAATAAAACAGTTACTGAACAAATGAAATAGTTTACCTGCATGTCATGTGACCATAACCAACGTCAGAGAGCCATGGACATGCAAATGTGACAATTCATTATTAAAATATTTATTTTAAATCTCAGGGATATACTCATATAAAATATATTAGGTGAAAGAGGATCAGATGACAAAAAAGTTCGTGAATTTGTGAATTAGTGCAGTTTAATGTGTTTAAAAGACAGACAAAAGTAATAGATGGTAAACTAGCCAACTGAGTGGTTATTCAAATAAAAATTGATGTGTTCATCAGTATTTGATGCAATGTTGAAATACCTCTTAAACCTAAAATGATTTTTGTAAGACCAGTGGTCAAATGCTGTGTAGCCACCTGACTAATGACTGATCTCTGTGTAAATTTCCACAAAATTGGAAGACTTTCTAAGTCTATATAAGCGGTAGGCTATTTTAGAAAGGAACATTTAAAATATGAAAAAGAGGAATTAGGGAGAATCAGTAAATTATTAATAGATTTTTGCTAGTTTGTAAATTACCGTATTGTCCCGAATATAAGACGATGTTTTTTTCTTGGAAATACATCTGAAAAAACGCAGTCGTCTTATATTCGGGGTCTAGACTTTGACATGTCAATAATACACCCACAACAACAGGTGGCGCCAAAAACGCATAAAACGAGTGTGCCATGAAATATGTAATGTAATGTGTGTTGTAAAGTCGTGACTGTCATGTTAGCCTGATGGGACCAAACTTCCTCTGTAAGTGATTTTAAAACATAAGACTATACCCAGATTTGAAGATTACAATAAGATTTCACTTCTACTGATAATACAATTTTGGTAGGCTACTATGAGCTGGATAGCCTAAATGGTATATAATTCAGATGGGCTACCTGTTATTTCAATGGTATATCAAAAAGTGTATATTTTTCAATGTCATTGTTGGTACATTTTACCAGTATTTACCATACTTTCAAAACAAAAATTAAAATAGGAAAAATATGCAATTTGAAAATAATTTAAGAAAAAAAATGTGTTTTACAGAGAGAAAAACAAACAAAAAACAAGATTTGGTTTTCAAAAAGCCTTTTTCCAAAATGTACATCTGGAAAAAGGGGGGTCGTCTTATAATCAGGGTCGTCTTATATTCGGGACAATACGGTATTAGTAATCCATAAAAACCGTAACTGTAGTCTGATTGCGAGTATTTTAAAATGTAATTTAATCTATTTACAAGTCCTTAATTTTTTTAAATCCATCAAATTATCTTCAGCTTTCCACGATAGAGGTAGAGATGTACTGTACGCAGGGCCAAAACAGCATGTACTTTTCAGAAATATGCTTTCTACAGATGGGTGGCAGAGAATTCCTTGTTTACAAAAACAGCAAAGAAAAAAAAATCTGTCAAAACAAAAATCTTAATATCAAATTTCAATTGCGGTTTTGCCACAGGCTATTAAAGACTTAACATTTTAAAAGGAGGATTTTATTGACTGAGGAAGATACATTTTTGGACTTATTGCTACCTTCTGTACTCATTACAAGTGTAACACAACACAGGATACTAAGAACACCATCCCTACAGTGATGCTTGAGGGGAAGGAAGTTGCTCTCAGGGACTAGAGACTAGACAAGTCAAGATTAAATATAAATATATGAAGCTAAATACAGAATGAAAAAAAGAGCGCTGGGGCTAACTGGACAGGGGCCTGAAACTTACAGCAAAAGCCACACAGGGAGATTTAAATCTAGAAAGTTTCCCGGATATCAAAGTGTTATAACAAAGTAAAATAACTGTTCACAAATGGCCTCCGTACAACTAGTTTTGGCACATTACCAATTTGGGTATAACACTGTATTTTACAGTGTCCTGGTTACTTATGTACAACCCGAATTCCAGAAATGTTGGGATGTTTTTTTTAATTTAAATAAAATGAAAACTAAAATAATTTCAAATCACATGAGCCAAAATTTTATTCACAATAGAACATAGATGACATAACAAATGTTTAAACTGAGAAATTTGACAATTTCATGCACAAAATGAGCTCATTTCAAATTTGATGCCTGCTACAGGTCTCAAAATAGTTGGGAGGGGGGCATGTTTACCATGGTGTAGCATCTCCTCTTCTTTTCAAAACAGTTTGAAGATGTCTGGGCATGAGTTTCTGGAGTTTTGGTGTTGGAATTTGGTCCCATTCTTTGGTCACATTCTACGAAGCCATGCAGTTGTAATAGCTGCAGTATGTGGTTTTGCATTGTCCTGCTGAAATAGACGTTGTCTGGAGGGGAGCATATGTTGCTCTAAAACCTTATACCTTTCAGCATTCATAGTGCCTTCCAAAACATGCAAGCTGCTCATACTGTATGCACTTATGCACCCCCATACCATCAGAGATGCTGGCTTTTGAACTGAATGCTGATAACACGCTGGAAGGTCTCCCCCGCTTTAGCCCGGTGGACATGGCGTCCGTGATTTCCAACAAGAATGTCAAATTTGGACTCGTCTGACCATAGAACACTTTTACACTTTGAAACAGTCCATTTTAAATGAGCCTTGGCCCACAGGACACGACGGCGCTTCTGGACCATGTTCACATATGGCTTCCTTTTTGCATGATAGAGTTTTAATCGGCATCTGCAGATGGCACGGCAGATTATGTTTACCGACAGTGGTTTCTGGAAGTATTCCTGGGCCCATTTAGTAATTTCAATGACAGAATCATGCCGATGAGTGATTCAGTGCTGTCTAAGGCCCCGAAGACCACGGGCATCCAACAAAGGTCTTCCGCCTTGTCCTTTACGCACAGAGATTTCTCCAGTTTCTCCAGGTTGTACTTATTATAGTAATAACATCAAATTACTCATAATTACAAGACACTAACCATAAACCAAACCCAAACCTAACCCTATAGTAAGTACATGTTGTTAACTAATATTACACAGTATGAAAATATATAATTACATTGTAATAAGGACACCTTAACTCTTTAACGTGTACGATCACACCGGTGTGATCAGTCTTGGCTGGTCCCTGAAGTGTAAGATCACACCGGTGATCTTACGGATTCAGCGCTAACAAACATAAACTAACACGGTCATTATAAAAGTGTTTATATTACCAAATACATTTACTTGCACATATTTCAGAATCGGAATATCAGATATTTCATAATATAGTGAGTATGTTTGTGAAAATTAATAATAAAAAAAGGAAAAAACGAAATAAAAGCAATCCATGTGTCATACAGCGCTATTGTGGTTGCAGTGTCTCACATGACAAGCATGACGCATCGCCATGGAAACAATAAGGCTATACTGGTTAACTAAAAAATTCACGCTAGAATATTTTAAACTCACGTGTAAAAAGGTTAAATGAAGTGTAACAGCAAACTGTCTTGATAGCGTGAATTGTCAGTTAAATATAATGTAGTTCAATTCTGCTGGAAAATTTGAAATATTTTATAATAAGTTTTGAAGGAATTTTGATGGAAAATAGAACAGAAAATGGAAAATGTATTTTTTGTTTAATAAGTATGAATTTCCATATAATTTCCATTATTTTTTACAGTGTATACATTTTACATTTGTGTATACATATATTGTTCATTTAATTTGTGTTTAATTAATTATATTTAATTAATGTTTTATTTTTTTATTACTGTTATGTATTATGTGCATTTTGTCTGTTTTGTATGGCTGTTTGTACTTTATATACTGCACAGGAAGTGACCACAGTTTATGAAAGGATGAAAAGTTATGATGAACTTTGAATTATATTCATATAGGCTGGTGTCGCGGTCCTACTCGCCCCGCTCCGAGCGGGTTTCGAACCGTGGTCTCTGACGTGGGAGGCAGGCGCACTAACAAGTAGGCTAAAGGCCAAGGCCTCTAGCATCAGTCGCTAGAGCGCCACATGAGATCGGGGAGTGAGGTTTTACCTGCACAGCACTTACCCTCTGGCCTCTGCTACACTCACCCCCCTAAACCTCACTTCCGTCCGGGTCACGGCACCAATGTCGCAGTCCTATTCACCCCTCTCCAAGCGGGTTTCGAACCGCGGTCTCCGGTGTAGGAGGCGGGCGCTCTAACAAGTAGGCTAAAGGCCAAGGCCTCTAGCATCAGTCGCTAGAGCGCCACATGAGATCGGGGAGTGAGGTTTTACCTGCACAGCACTTACCCTCTGGCCTCTGCTACACTCACCCCCCTAAACCTCACTTCCGTCCAGGTCACGGCACCAATGTCGCAGTCCTATTCACCCCTCTCCAAGCGGGTTTCGAACCGCGGTCTCCGGTGTAGGAGGCGGGCGCTCTAACAAGTAGGCTAAAGGCCACGGCCTCTGGCGTCAGTCGCTAGAGCGCCACTTGAGATTGGGGAGTGAGGTTTTACCTGCACAGCACTTACCCGCTGGCCTCTGCTACACTGGTATATTCACCATTTATCAGTTAATAAACATGATTACACCTGATAACAATGCATGATCGTATTACTACAAATTTAACAGACTTGTTTTTTTTTTTTTTTTACAGTGCACTCTACATATAATGTCTACTGCAACTGCATTTTTGTATGTAGTTTCAAACTGGAGCATGTGTGAACTTTAAATGTGCACTTCATACTGAGCCTGGTGGTCAGCTGCCATTCCTCTTACAGTACGCCTTTCCTCTTTCATCAAGATGGGACATTTGAGGGACGGCATCGTTTCTCACTGCCTAATCTTGACACCCCCAATTATTGCCGTTCTTGCCTGCTAAAGATTAGTCAAAAGCCTCAGTGTCCCGAGGCAGGCTATATTTTCACAACCCTGTCAGTTTCATAGTGCTATAACTCAGTATAAGGTCAGCCAAGAGCTACACGGTTAAAGAGAAACAGGCCTGGGGTTAATTGAAAGAATTTGTACCTGGCATCTCCCTCACTTTCGACAGCACCACAGTCCCAAGCGCTGAAACAGTCTGCTAGGTGTTAAAGCCATCATGCCATTTAATGGGATCCTCTTCATGTAATGTGAAAAGCTTTTACCAGGACACCCTTTTAAATGCAGCTGGAGGGGTCTCATTGCAGACATTTTCCCCCGGCTTGAGATGAGCCCGCTTTAGTGATTCTGTGACTCGACTGTGCTTTCCAATAGCATGGGTTTGCTAAGACAAAGCAAGGACATGGAGTAATATAAAAACTGTCAGTTTACATGACGAAGTGGTGTTGTGCGGAATGATTCTACAGTGCATTGTTAGAGAGACACGTTTTGCTGCCGCCATGCTCAATAAAGCTAAATAAAAGTGCAGATAAAAGGGCCAGATAGAATGTGATACCGCAGCCGCGCGGCAGGGGAAAGCGGCTGCTGATCCATGGCCTCTATTATAGCCTGTGTTTAGTGACACAAATGCTCTCTCTTGTTGCTCCTTTCACCCTTGAAGACTTCAGCCCCTGTTTGTGTCTGTGAAACACATTTAGACCACTCACCCACAAAGTCAGGCTTCTCCATCTTTCTTTCCATGCTACGAAAACTAGATCATTGCTCAATGTTAATGTCTATATGAAGAGTTCAGATACAAAAGCCTCTAAGTGCCGTTTGAAATTTTCTTCAAAAATGAGCATTTTATCAGGCAAGATTAAACAAAGTTATTAAACCTGTTAATAAACACATATTTATATAACATATGCATACACACACACACAAATACACATAAAATCTAAATGTTAATGTATGCATATACAGTGAGGAAAATAAGTATTTGAACACCCTGCTATTTTGCAAGTTCTCCCACTTAGAAATCATGGAGGGGTCTGAAATTGTCATCGTAGGTGCATGTCCACTGTGAGAGACATAATCTAAAAAAAAAATCCAGAAATCACAATGTATGATTTTTTAACTATTTATTTGTATGATACAGCTGCAAATAAGTATTTGAACACCTGTCTATCAGCTAGAATTCTGATCCTCAAAGACCTGTTAGTCTGCCTTTAAAATGTCCACCTCCACTCCATTTATTATCCTAAATTAGATGCACCTGTTTGAGGTCGTTAGCTGCATAAAGACACCTGTCCACCCCATACAATCAGTAAGAATCCAACTACTAACATGGCCAAGACCAAAGAGCTGTCCAAAGACACTAGAGACAAAATTGTACACCTCCACAAGGCTGGAAAGGGCTATGGGGAAATTGCCAAGCAGCTTGGTGAAAAAGGTCCACTGTTGGAGCAATCATTAGAAAATGGAAGAAGCTAAACATGACTGTCAATCTCCCTCGGACTGGGGCTCCATTCAAGATCTCACCTCGTGGGGTCTCAATGATCCTAAGAAAGGTGAGAAATCAGCCCAGAACTACACGGGAAGAGCTGGTCAATGACCTGAAAAGAGCTGGGACCACCATTTCCAAGGTTACTGTTGGTAATACACTAAGGCGTCATGGTTTGAAATCATGCATGGCACGGAAGGTACCCTGCTTAAACCAGCACATGTCCAGGCCCGACTTAAGTTTGCCAATGACCATTTGGATGATCCAGAGGAGTCATGGGAGAAAGTCATGTGGTCAGATGAGACCAAAATATAACTTTTGGTCATAATTCCACTAAACGTGTTTGGAGGAAGAAGAATGATGAGTACCATCCCAAGAACACCATCCCTACTGTGAAGCATGGGGTGGTAGCATCATGCTTTGGGGTGTTTTTCTGCACATGGGACAGGCGACTGCACTGTATTAAGGAGAGGATGACCGGGGCCATGTATTGCGAGATTTTGGGAACAACCTCCTTCCCTCAGTTAGAGCATTGAAGATGGGTCGAGGCTGGGTCTTCCAACATGACAATGACCCGAAGCACACAGCCAGGATAACCAAGGAGTGGCTCTGTAAGAAGCATATCAAGGTTCTGGCGTGGCCTAGCCAGTCTCAGACCTAAACCCAATAGAGAATCTTTGGAGGAGCTCAAACTCCGTGTTTCTCAGCGACAGGCCAGAAACCTGACTGATCTAGAGAAGATCTGTGTGGAGGAGTGGGCCAAAATCCCTCCTGCAGTGTGTGCAAACCTGGTGAAAAACTACAGGAAACGTTTGACCTCTGTAATTGCAAACAAAGGCTACTGTACCAAATATTAACATTGATTTTCTCAGGTGTTCAAATACTTATTTGCAGCTGTATCATACAAATAAATAGTTAAAAATCATACATTGTGATTTCTGGATTTTTTTTAGATTATGTCTCTCACAGTGGACATGCACCTACGATGACAATTTCAGACCCCTCCATGATTTCTAAGTGGGAGAACTTGCAAAATAGCAGGGTGTTCAAATACTTATTTTCCTCACTGTATATACAGTGGGGCAAAAAAGTATTTAGTCAGCCACCATCATAGATATACCTCAACTATGAGAGACAAAATGAGAAAAAAACAATCCAGAAAATCACATTGTAGGATTTTTAAAGAATTTATTTGCCAATTATGGTGGAAAATAAGTATTTGGTCAATAACAAAATTTCATCTCAATACTTTGTTATATACCCTTTGTTGGCAATGACAGAGGTCAAACGTTTTCTGTAAGTCTTCACACACTGTTGCTGGTATTTTGGCCCATTCCTCCATGCATATCTCCTCTAGAGCAGTAATGTTTTGGGGCTGTCGCTGGGCAACACGGACTCCAAAGATTTTCGATGGGGTTGAGATCTGGAGACTGGCTTGGCCACTCCAGGACCTTGAAATGCTTCTTACGAAGCCACTCCTTCGTTGCCCGGGCGGTGTGTTTGGGATCATTGTCATGCTGAAAGACCCAGCCATGTTTCATCTTCAATGCCCTTGCTGATAGAAGGAGGTTTTCACTCAAAATCTCACGATACATGGCCCCATTCATTCTGTCGTTTACACGGATCAGTCGTCCTGGTCCCTTTGCAGAAAAACAGCCCCAAAGCATGATGTTTCCACCCCCATGCTTCACAGTAGGTATGGTGTTCTTTGGATGCGACTCAGCATTCTTTCTCCTCCAAACACGACAAGTTGAGTTTTTACCAAAAAGTTCTATTTTGGTTTCATCTGATTCTCCCAATCCTCTTCTGGATCATCCAAATGCTCTCTAGCAAACTTCAGACGGGCCCGGACATGTACTGGCTTAAGCAGGGGGACACGGCTGGCACTGCAGGATTTGAGTCCCTGGCGGCGCAGTGTGTTACTGATGGTAGCCTTTGTTACTTTGGTCCCAGCTCTCTGCAGGTCATTCACTAGGTCCCCTGTGTGGTTCTGGGATTTTTGCTCACAGTTCTTGTGATCATTTTGACCCCACGGGGTGAGATCTTGCGTGGAGCTCCAGATCGAGGGAGATTATCAGTGGTCTTGTATGTCTTCCATTTTCTAATAATTGCTCCCACAGTTGATTTCTTCACACCAAGCTGCTTACCTATTGCAGATTCAGTCTTCCCAGCTTATGCAGGTCTACAATTTTATTTCTGGTGTCCTTTGACAGCTCTTTGGTCTTTGCCATGGTGGAGTTTGGAGTTGGACTGTTTGAGGTTGTGGACAGGTGTCTTTTATACTGATAACGAGTTCAAACAGATGCCATTAATACAGGTAACGAGTGGAGGACAGAGGAGCCTCTTAAAGAAGAAGTTACAGGTCTGTGAGAGCCAGAAATCTTGCTTGTTTGTAGGTGACCAAATACTTATTTTACCGAGGAATTTACCAATTAATTCTTTAAAAATCCTACAATGTGATTTTCTGGATTTATCTTTCACATTTTGTCTCTCATAGTTGAGGTATACCTATGATGAAAATTACAGGCCTCTCTCATCTTTTTAAGTGGGAGAACTTGCACAATTGGTGGCTGACTAAATACTTTTTTGCCCCACTGTATATGAAGTGTTCAGATGCAAAAGCCTCTAAGTGCCACCTGAAATTGTCTTCTAAAATGAGCATTTTTAACAGGCTCCTATGTTTAGGTTCAGTAATTTTAATGTAATAGCATTGCTACCTCAGCACTGCAAGACTGCTTCCAGGACACAGACTGGAACATGTTTAAAGAGGCGGCCACCTACAACAACCACACAGACCTGTAGGAGTACACTGAAACTGTGACTGCTTACATCAAAAAGTGCACCGATGATGTGACAGTCACCAAGACCATCACCACACGCGCCAACCAGAAGCCATGGATGACAGCAGAGGTTCGTGGGCTGCTAAAGACCAGAGATGTAACTTTCAGATCAGGAGATAAAGCAGCCCTCAAAACAGCAAGAGCCAATCTGTCCCACAGCATCAAAAATGCAAAACGGTCATATGCTCAAAAAATCAACAATCACTTCACAGACAGCAGAGACACACGGAGTCTGTGGCAAGCCATTCAGACCATCACAGACTACAAGCCCCCTCCACAGGCATGTGATGATGACATATCCCTCCCAGATACACTCAACCACTTTTATTCATGGTTTAAAATGCAGAATGACACACCTGCACAAAAACTGCCCACACCTCCCAACGACCAGGCGCTCTGTCTGTCTCCAGCCAACGTAAGGAAGACCCTATCTAGGATCAACCCACGCAAGGCTGAGGGTCCCGACAACATACCTGGCCGTGTACTGAAAGACTGTGCTGAACAGCTGACAGATGTCCTAACGGATATCTTCAACACCTCGCTGAGCCAGGCAGTCGTCCCCACATGTCTCAAATCCACAACAATCATACCAGTGCCAAAGAAATCACCTGTGTCCCGTCCCATAGCTCTGACTCCAATCATGATGAAGTGCTTTGAGAGGTTAGTCATGCACAACATCAAAACCAGCCTCCCCAACACACTCGATCCGCTTCAGTTTGCATACCATCCAAACCGCTCTACGGACGATGCAATTTCCTCCACCCTCCACCTAGCTCTTACCCACCTAGAAAACAAAGACTCTTATGTTAGAATGCTGTTCATTGACTTCAGCTCAGCATTCAACACAATAATCCCACAACAGCTCATAAATAAACTTAACCTGCTGGGCCTTAACAACTCCCTCTGTAATCGGATTCTGGACTTTCTAACCGGAAGACCTCAGTCAGTCCGTGTCGGCCACAACACCTCGAGCACTACCACACTGAGCACAGGTGCCCCACAAGGCTGTGTGCTCAGCCCGCTGCTCTTCACGCTGCTGACCCACGACTGCACTGCCAAGTCCAGCTCCAACCACATCAAGTTCGCTGATGACACAACAGTGGTAGGTCTCATCAGCAACAATGATGAAACGCACTACAGAGAGGAAGTGGCACAGCTGGCGAAATGGTGTGGCACTAACAACCTGTCCCTCAATGTGAGTAAGACAAAGGAGGTTGTGATGGACTTCAGAAGAAACTCCGGTGATCACCCCCCACTGACCATCGACAGCTCAACTGTGGAGAGAGTCAGCAGCACTAAATTCCTGGGGGTGCACATCACAGAGGATCTCACCTGGACCACCAACACCATGTCACTCTCCAAGAAGGCACAACAGCGCCTACACTTCCTCAGCCGGCTGAAAAGAGAAAGTCTCCCTCCACCCATCCTCACCACTTTCTACAGGGGCACCATTGAGAGTGTGCTGACCAGCTGCATCACTGTCTGGTACAGGAACTGTACCGCAGCAGACCGCAAGACCCTTCAGCAGACAGTGAACACAGCTGCAAGGATCATCGGTGCCCCTCTCCCCTCCATCCTGGACATTTTCCTTACACGATGCTCCAGCAAAGCCAACAGTATCGTGAAGGACTCCACACACCCCTCCCACAGTCTCTTCCAGCTTCTACCATCAGGAAGACGATACCGGAGCATCAGAGCCCGCTCTGCCAGACTGCTCAACAGCTTTTTCCCCCAGGCTGTGAGAGCCCTGAACTCAAATCACCCCGCCCCCACCCCCATACAAACCCCCTACCTCCTGAAACATGGACCATCTGAAACTTATGGAACTTTTTTTTTGTGCAATCGAAGTGTGCTACACACAGGTGAGTGGACCTGTACAAACCACCTGTAGTAGCACACTCTCCTCCTCTATGCGCACTAGTCACTTTTCACACACACTGCTGTGTGTATACAAATCCCACAAAAAGACTCAGTAATATATGTATGTTTACATGCTCATGCACTACAAATCATCCTGCACTGTTCCCCAGCCAGCTGCATTGTATGTACAGTATTTATCTGAAGCACTCGTATAGTTTGTATTTTTTAGTTTATGTATAGGTAAAAAAAAAAACTTCTTTATATATAGTATATTTATAGTCAAAATCATTTTTTAAAAATATATATAAAAAAAAATAATAATAATTAAAAAAAGATCATCTGTCAGGACAACTAAAACACAATGCAATGCAAAATTCAAAATACACACACAAAAAAAAATAAAAAAATAATAACAATAAAATAATAAAAAATATGGAAAATTATATACAATACACTGTGCTCTATTTCTACGGATTTTTTAGAATGTATACTGGTAAATGGGATGTTAATGTATATTTTAAATAACTAGAAACGTTATAGTTTAGCGTATATGAAATGTTATGTGTGTGTACATCTGATATAATTTCTTGTTATGTAACATTACCATTTACTAATGATCTATTCATATATTCATATCTATTCACATAATATTAATTTATTTTATTTTATTTTATTTTATTTTGACCCTCTAAACATGAGCCAAACAAGTGATGCATATATATTTTAATTTGCACGTGTAATGTATGTTTTCCCTTGTTGTGCTTGTTCCACAGATGCAGTTTGATTTGATCAGCAGATGTTCGCAGTCTTTAGCTTTTTGTTCTCGCTCCACGTATGTCTACTCAGACTAGCCATGATGGATGAAAGCTTCCCTGAGCTGGGCCAGTCGCCAGCTGACTGTGGGGAATGGATTCACCCAGTGTCACCGTGATTAGCTCTAGTGCTGCAAGCATGTTTGAACACCAGGCACAGAGCTCCCTCTGTCTCCTGCATCCAGGAATCCAGGTGTATGCAGGAGTGGGCAATAGTGAGTGTAGATGCGGGAATGAGGTTTGTGTGTATGTTGCAGACTCCGTGAAAGAGAGAGCCAGCACTAACCAGAGAGACCCAGAGAGTCAAGACCATGATTTGCTCACATAGCCTGACTTTGGACTTGCTGCATGAAGTCTAGTCCAAATTGCAGCTTATTCTGTCCAAGAGCAGCCCACTTGAGACAGAATGAGACAGTAATATAATGACTGGAAATATAATATATCTGAAAATATATGATTTTGTGTGTTCAATATGCATGCAGCTGGTCAGTGAACGGACTGTGGGCGGTATGTGGGTGTGCTGCCTGAGGCTGCGAGCAAAACCAAGGTGCTGCCCATCATAGCCTGATCCTGTCGCTCATTTGCATACTGCAGCAGCTCATCAGACAAGGTATGGGTGACCACACATCCCCCTCACCAAACTGACCCTGCAGCTCTCCTCATTAGTCACTGCCGCTAGAAGCATCTCTTCAACAAAATAAAACAGCACTGTGGCTCCTGCAAGCAATTTTTGAAATGGAGCAGCTTAGCAATTTTGAAATGGAACCTTTAGACAAAATCATAAAAAAAAAATAATAATAATAATAATAATTATAAAAAGTGTAGAAATGTGTTTTATTATATAATACATCAGGCTTTTATGGTTCATATATGATAGTATGGTCTAGTGAGAATATGAAGCTGATACTCGGGGTGGGGGGTCATTTAATTCAGTGACCAGACTGAGCAAAAAATAAACAATTTGGTGCAGTTGTTATTATTCATATGGCCAACACATATGCAATTCTAAGCATGTAAATAAATAAACAAAATGTAGATGATATAACATTATATCAGACTACATATGTGAACTGCATATAAATATACTGTAAGCTGTCATTACTAACACATTTTTTATTATCCCTCCCACTAATATAGTAAGATGATATTTAAATGCTTGGTTTTAAGATCATTGTGGTGGTAAAACATATACTTACAGCTGAACATGAAAAAAAAAAAAATCAACAAAAACATAATATAAGTTTAGGGTTAGTTGCATGTAATTATGCATAATTTATTGTTATTACTACAGTAAGTACATGTAACGTGCAACAAGGACACTGTAAAATAAAGTGTGTGTTTTTTTTTTGTTTTTTTTTTCATTTACTTTATACAAGATTTTATAGCAAAACTACACGTGTACCACAACCTTAAGGTGGACATCTGTAGAATGATACTGAAAGGTTTTTACTTGCTTAAAAAAAAAACTATCAATCAGATAGCAGAAGGCATGTAAGAGATCGTGTACAACAGTATTTTTTTCCACAAAGTTTACATTATGTTGATCATTTAGAATTTGGCCAATCAAATATGATGCAGTAGACTTTACTGGATTAAAGAAGGTTCGCTATTGCATCCATGTCTCCTGTTTAATTAACACCAGCCTGGTCTTGCAGCTTCTGACAAACTTCAAAGTTTCCTGGCCTCAAAGGTCTTTGATTGCTTAAAGCATGACATGTGTGGCGGAGGGGATGATTAAGAAAAATTAGCTCCTCTCACAGCGCTGTCGGAGAGCTCAAGCCCGAATTACTGGCTTTGAATCTACATTTAGGCCAAAGAGGGTCTCAAGATAGTTGTTTTCTGGGAACGATCAGAAGTAATAGCTGAAGATTATACAGAAGGAAGTGGACAACATGTTTTCTTGGGAAACCAAACATGGTGATATTATTCAGAGGTTTTGAGGTACATTATTGCGACAGGCACTGAGGGTTCATCTAGCTAAAATATTTAAGCAACATGCCACAAGAGGCCGTGGTAAAATCACTTTAATGCACTGCCTCATGGCTGCTTATGGCTCTTAGAAAACGGTGGCATATAAAGCATTATAAAGCATTCAGATTAATAATGTAGACATGGATGGACAATGAAGAGTGTTGGTTTTATTTTTAGTGTTGCTTCTTGTCTTCCTGATGTTTTTTTTTATTTATTTATTTATTTTTTTCCTGCACTGCAAGGAAGTTCACATACCAAATGCAACCCAATCATTTATTGTACAGAAAGGGTATTGTGTGAGTTCAACTGTACATCTGGTTCAAGATAGCACCAAGGACGTGTCCTTGTGTTGGAAACTGATGGTTGGGTGATTTAGTGTTGTGCAGTACGGCTCTTCAGATTTTTCCAAGCCCAGACTGAATCTGTATCCAGAACTCAGCAGAAAACTCAGCGTATTTCCACAGAAATCCCTTGTGTGTTTATTTCTCAGTTTTTGTTTTGAGTAATTTGGTAACACTTTAGGGTAACACTTTAGAATAGGGAACACTTATTAACTATTAACTATGACTTTTGCCTCAATAAACTCCTAATTTGCTGCTTATTAATAGTTAGTATGGTAGTTGTTAAATTTAGGTATTGGGTAGGATTAGGGATGTAGAATAAGGTCATGTAGAATAAGGCATTAATATGTGCTTAATTACTACTAATAAATGGCTAATATGCATGCTAATTAGCAACTAGTTAAGAGACCCTAAAATAAAGTGTTACCCATTTTAGTATAGGGACCAATTCTCACTATTAACTAGTTGCTTATTAGCATGCCTATTATTAATATATTGGCTGTTTATTAGTACTTATAAAACACATATTCTGAATGACCATATTCTACATCCATAATGCTAACCGATACTGTACCTAAACTTAACAACTACCTTACTAACTATTAATATTCAGCAAATTAGCAGTTTATTGAGGCAAAAGTCATAGTCAATGGTTTGTTAATAGTGAAAATTGGACTCTAAAATAAAGTGTGACCAGTAATTTTAGCATGCTTTCAGCCACAAATTGTGTTTTAACCATCATGTAAATGCATTCTGCATGCATGAGAGTTTATATGCGGTCATATCAGTATTGGCAAGCAAATGTGAGTTTTTAATATTATTGGCATCAGCCCTATAGAATAGGCTGATATATTGAAGCCGTTATATTATTTTAATTTCTAGTAGGACAAATAAACTAAAATGTTTACTCACAGAGCCTTTCACTTTGGCATTTTATTTCATTATTCTTGTGTGATTGTTTTATTTTCCATTTAACTTTTTCTTTTTTTTTAAGAATACCATACTGTATCTATAATATCTTTTATAACTCCAGTAATGTGCCTACATTTATCAAATAATTTTTTTTTATTATCACTTTATTGTGTTGTTTGGTGTAGTTTTGGAACAACATGAGTAAACGATGACAACATTTTGGTTAAACCGCTCTTTTAAGAGTATAGGATTTTGTTTGAAACACATAGGGATCTGGATTTTTTAGTTTTTCGCAATCAAACAGAATATATATTGATATCTCATATCGTTATTGTCTTTAAAATGTAAATAATTATTATGTTCATATATTTCCCCCCAAAATCAATGGAGAAAATGCAAATATGTCAATAGCGTACCTGTTTCCTAACACTCACCCCACCCCCCAATATTGCAACCGTTTTTCAAAACCTTATCAAAATATTCAAATCACATTAAGCTTGACAACATTCACATTTAGGCAAGAATTAATCATTGTTTGACAATGGCAGGAAAATTGTCTGTTTGAAGATAAAATGGTTTCTCCATGAGATTGCGTGGTACATGACAACTAATGTACTTCAGCAGTTAATTGTGTCTTTGTAATTGTCTCTGGAGACATCAATATATTAGCTAAGCTGGAAGCTCTGTGTAAACCATAAGAGAACCTTAATCATGCCGCAAAAGGGGACCACAGACTGTTTCTCTTCCCAAAAACTTGATGCAGTCTTTTCGACAGCCACCAGTGAGGTTGTTATATTAATGAAAGCCTCCTCCACACTAGGTATTTATCTTCCTGACAGCTGCATCCCAGTTGAGCACTTATCAAAGGTTTCGCATCGTTTTTAGAGTTTTATTTGGGTTACCTCTGAGCCCAAGTGCATTTCTCCCGTCTGGACATCTGATGGTGGTCAGACAATTGGTGATCATCGTGCTTTGTTTCTATTTGTGACAGGTAAAGTGGTGATTCGGCCCCATTTTTAGACACACCTGCTTTGTGGGAATTCACTGGATATGTCAAATACATAACCTGAAGTATGATGGTAAGTTATGACTTACAATAATCTGTGTCTGAGTCTATGAATTGATCTAATTGAGTCTTGACCATTTTAATGACCATTTTATTGTGATTTTGCATTTTGTAGTTTTGAAAGAACATGAGTAAATTACAACATTTTGGGTAAACTACTCTTTTAAGGGTAGGATTTTGTTTCTTAACGGTTAATATGGGCTCAGTACTGTAACCTACAGCAGTTTGACAGAGTAAATGTATCCGGTTAGCTTTCCCAATAAGCTTCCGCTTATCAAAATCCTATTTTCCAAAGACTCACAAAAGCCATACTTAATTCACAGAGCATATGCCCAAGATGATATCATAGCTCTTGCCTTTGTGAACAGCATCTATTGTCCAGTCTATTTGGCTTTCACCATAAAGTATGGTCCATATTACAGAGTTTTCTGGCCAAACAAATTAGACAAAAAGAGACTATCTGGCAGACATGCAAAGTGACCAGCCAGTTTATATTTTGTTTTCACATGCCCATCGGGATGAGGTTATCTGAAATGTTATTTTTAGATAATAGTGTTGCTGTTCTTAAGAATGTTCGCCTGCAAGATCCTGAGATGAGATGTCCCCTCATCATTGTCATTAGGGTTATATGAACATGGCTGGGAAAGGTCCATTTTGTAGGTTATCAGTCCTTTTCAATGGTCCTTTTTTATTCTCTTTGTCTCTTCACCCCATTGCTTTCTGTCACGTCAATATGAAATTGAACTAAATTTTGAATTATCATATAAGAATCGCTAGTTCTCCAAGTTGCAATTTAAGTAAGAGATTTGTTGAGGAAAATTGCCTCCAAAAGACTATTTTGAGCAGCATAAATCAATAGGATAAAGAAAAGTGAGCATCTGTGATTAAATCACCATATCAATCACATCAAATATAGAAATAATGAATCAACGTTTCACCTAGTCTCAGCTTCGGACAACACTCCACGGAACGCCCACAGTCTGTCCACTGTCTGTATTTCATATTGCACACAAAACTGGAAAGCATCTGGCAAGATCTGATTTGAGTGGAATATAAGCTATCTGGTTTGCACAGCTTTATTTATTTAAAAATGAAAAATGCTACACTGGTTCATTACTCTATTTCAGATCAACCCCTAAACAACACAAAATAACAACAAAAAACAAACAAAGTAACTGGTCACTTTGCATGTCTATCAGATGGTAGCTGTATTTTTAAGTAGGTATAGTTATTGACCAGAATAAGATACAACATTGATCAAACCTTATGCTATTTAGCCTAGGTTTGGCCATACAAGACTGAAATTCATTTGTTTAATTTGGTTTTGCTGTAAGTAGGTTGTCATAGAACTAAACATAACATGACTACTTAACACAACTGCTTCTCTTTTATAGTTTCACTCTGTCTTCATCACTCTCCAAGCATGCTTATTATGAGAGGTCAAAACTGCAAGGTAAACAATACAACAAACAAAACAAACAATCAAGAATAAGAAACTCAATTAGCATGCAATTACATGCAAAGTTCTTTGTAAGGCTGCTCCTATAAAGTTGACTCATTAGATTAGCTTTGGTCTCTGTGGTGAAAGTACAGAAAATTAAAGATTAAAAATAGATTTTGACACAGAGCTAAAAAGAATAAATGACTGCTGTGGAGTTAAGCAATTTATATTTGATTGCAGCTGGTGACTGTGAGTTTGCATTCACTTGTGAGAAGTGTATTAGTCTGCCTCATGTCTCAAACTACTTCAGAATATCATTGAAGGACGGATTTTAGTACATTTCTTTCAAGCTTTTCATTCAGTCCGCAGAATTTCTCTGGAACAAAGATGGGATCTGAGGGATTTTTGGCCAAGAATTACACAAGACTTTTCTTTAATGTCAGGTCTCGGAGAATGCTGGACAGAAAGCCAGTTTATATATTGATCCTATTTAAATGTCAGAGTCTCGGGTCTGTGGTCATTAAACTTTGGCAAGCAGAAGAGGCTGATATTAGTTTCAGATCTCTAGATGTCTTTGATAAATTTAAGGTACTTAAAAAGTTCAATTTTATCTAATTATTATTATTATTTATTTATTTTAAGTTGAAAAGGTTAAATAGTTTTCCTTTAGCTGAATTAATCAGTTTACATAACTTCAATTTAAAGCTGAAGCATTTTATTTCAAATATAGATAGGGAGAATGTCTGTAAAACCAAAATCCATCATTATTTTTAATATATTTTTAGCAACACTTATCTAATTAAATAAATAAATGACAATCAAATACAAGTTAATTATTTTAAAATGTCAAAACTACGAGGAAGACTTATTAATCTGACTTTAATCAGGTGTATCACATCTTTTAATGCCTCAATTTAATTAACACACCAAGAGAAAATAGTCCACATTCTTTTCTTGGGCCTTAAAACCGTTCAAGTTCTCATTCTGAAAGTCTTAATGGCACAAGAAAGGAATAAATTAAACCAAAGGCACTAATTAATTTCAAATTCTTCAGAGGGAAATAGATTAATTTCTGTAACATTTGTCATTTGCTTAAAACATTTATCCTAGACAAAATTAGAAATGAGGGGAAAACTGAACCGGGGGCCAGCGCTGATTGATGATGTGGTCAGGTGCAGTCATAAATGCACCAATGTCAAAGCTCTCTCTAAGTCGGTCTGAACGGGTGACTGCTCGCTTGAAGGATATGCTGCATGTGACGGTGGAGACGTTCACACTGTGGTCTTGAAGAATGAGAGGCCAGGGACACTACAGTCCCCCTGTGTGCTTGAAATGAGCCTTTGCACCAGTTGCTCCCTCCTTTTCTCTCTCTCTCTCTCTCTTACCCCGTGGACTCCTAATGACTCTTTTCCGCTGATCTGTGAAGGAAAAAGAAAATGGCCCCATTTAGAGGGAGAAACGGCCAGCCTGTTATTTCTTGTCCATTGTCCCGGCTTTAATTGAGAAAATCAATTTGTCATGACACTTTGCCAATAATGTAATTCCCCCTTTCTCCCAGCTTTCCTCATCTGCTATGTACAGCAGCTGGAGGAGAGCTGAATGGTGAAGAGGGTGCATACAGTGGCATTTCACTTTTGTTTGTTTGTTTTTTCTCATTTGTCACCCTCCTGTTACTGTCATAATGCATCATCATGATGTAACAGCTGGCAGGACCTCCCTAGGCCTCTGCAGTGCAGGCGGTCTTACTCTTAGCATTATGACCAGCTTAAGTCCGTATCTGCTTTTCTTGCCTTCAAAAAGCATTCGAGTGCAGGCTGTGAAGGCGCAATATCATTGGTCGGACATAGTAAATGAACACTCCCCCTTTACTGAATGAGTCTGAACAAGAGTCAGTCTGAACAGTTGGCACTGAACGGGGCATTTTGCGTAAATGACCAAAACAACCAAGGAATTTAGTTGTAAATGTGGAACTTTGTTCAGTTTGTGATGCAGTCTCATAATCTTGTAAAAGCTCAAATTGGGTGCAGTGAACAAGTGTAGCATAAACACAGGTTTCATAGGACTCCAATTTATGAATCTGTTAAAAATGACTGATGACCATATACAATTAAAAAGCTTTTTATAGCTTGATAACAGTTGGCTTTCTGAGCAGTTGTTAATGAATGAAACAATTTAGATTTGATTTGTTTTCATCTGTTGGGGGCATACAGTATGATGTTTTTTCCAGAGTTTCTTAGTAAATTTGTATGTGAAAACTTGTTTTGGTCATGGGCTGACAATTTTTAATGAATCGAGAGAAGGATTCAGTGACTCAAGCAATAGTATCCAGCTGCATACTCGCAGCGCCAGCAGTTTTGAGCCTGCAGCAACAGTGAGTGTAACAGACTTTAATAAGAGTTATCTTTCTCTATTTGTTTTGTGTTGCCTTTGAACTATTTTGTATGTTAAACATTATTTAAGGATTGCATTATTTCCGTTAGTTACGGGGGACTTTTATTTTGACACGGAAACTGCTTTCACGGCTAAGAGAAAAAAAAAGGAGAAATGGTATAAAGAGGAACGCTTCATGATGGCTTAACAGAACTCGTGCACAAAAGGACTGTTTATAAGTTTATTCAGCACCCGGTGTGATGGTCTACGGAGCTGAGATGCTGTAGTCAGCGAGTTCATTATGGAAATATGGACGGACACGAATCTGAAAGCCTGCTCCAGACAGAAACAGAAGGGGAAAAGGATATAAACGGAGCAGTTAAACGTAAAGATAAAAACACTTCAGAACTTCAGAATCATGTACAGGACAGTACAGAACTCCCTCGACGTTAAGAACGTTCACATATGCCTACGGAGAAAATGCTTGCTTATCAGAAAGATGGATGCTGTAAGAAAAAGAAAAGGTTAACAACTTTGTATGAGCAATGGAAGTTAGATGCTTGTAAAGCAAGACAGAACTTAAGAACAGACATAACTGATAAGCAGCTGGCTGAAATTGCTGATCTTCTTGTTCAGCAAGCAAACGTGCAGACACTGCGGCAGAGCTGGCTGCGAAAGAGGCTGAATACAAAATGATGCAAACGGAAAGGCAACAAAAGGAAAAAATAAGAACCTTAGAAGAGCAACTCAGAAGAGTTTGAAAAGTTTGAACTAGAACAGGTAGAAAAGGATATAGAGGTTGCTCGTGCCAGAGTAAAATCCTGTGATTACTGACACTCTATCCTCCAATTTGATACTGTTAAATGCTTTGACACAATCTGTTTTGTTAGAAGCGCTATATAAATAAAGGGGACTTGACTTGACTTGATGAAGAAATAAAACAAGAGACAAGAAGTCAGTCGACACAGAATGAACATGAAGAGCAGAAATATGAAATGTCAGGTCAGCAATGCAATGTTGTCCAGTCAACACCTCTCAGTGAAGTGTCTCATCTTGCTCAAGCAGTTCAGGACAGTATAGCCATAAACAGGTTACCGGTACCTGAGCCTACAGTGTTCAACGGAGACCCTGTTCAGTTTGTAGACTGGAAAGCATCATTTATGTCATTCATAGATAGAAAGGGCATCCCAGTAGCTGATAAACTCTATTATTTAAAAAAGTATGTGAGTGGCTAAGCGCACAAATATCTTAAGGGCACCTTTTATCAAAATGATGAAGAAGCCTACAAAGACGCTTGGGACAAGCTTAACCAAAGACACGGCCAGCCCTTTGTCATTCAAAGAGCGTTTCGTGAGATACAATACAAAGATGCAGAGGGACTGAGAACATTTTCAGACTTTTTAAATGCCTGTTTGCAAGCCTTACCTCATGTTAAAGGTCTGGAAATATTAAACGACTGTGAAGAGAACCAAAAGCTGGTACAGAAACTTCCTGACTGGGCAGCTTCCAGATGGAACCGTCAGGTCACAACAGCTCTCATGGATGAAAAGGAGTTTCCAAGTTTTCATGACTTTGTCAATTTCATGTCAACAGTGGCAGAAATCATGTGTAATCCCATCACTTCTTTATATGCTCTTCATTCTCGTGAGTCACCGCAAGATAAAGGAATCTCAAAGGAAATCAAAAGAAACAAAGCAACTGTCTTTAAGACTCAAACAAATGTAAACAATGACAAACAAACAGCAGTTAAAGAACAGTTAAAAGCACAGTGCATGTTGAGTCAAGATGACAATCATCAACTTCAGAAGTACCCGAAATTCATGGAAAGGTCTTTGAAGGACAGAAAGGCCTATGTCAAAGATGGCAAACTCTGTTACGGGTGTTTAAAACCAGGTCACTGTGCTAAGGAGTGTCATCGTCGACACACATGTGATGTATGCAAATTGCGTCATCCTACATGTCTTCATGATTACAACTATGACAAGGATGGAAACAGAGAACGACCATTACCCATGGCAAGCAATGTGCATGCACTTGAGAGTGAAACTAGTAATGCCATGTCACTTAATATCACAAGCGAAGGTCAGTCAGTCCTTACATCTATGATTGTACCTGTATGGGTGTCGTCAGTTAAAAATCCATCTAATGAACAGCTCTTGTATGCTTTTTTAGACACGCAGAGTGACACCACTTTCATTGATGAAGACGTTAGTAAGGCACTGCAAGTGGCCAGTCACCCAGTGAAACTCAAACTAACCACAATGATTAGAGACAATGTGATCATTAAGAGTAAAAGAGTATCTGATCTCTGTGTAAGAGGTTACAATTCATCAGTACATATCAGTCTCCCTCCAGTTTACACAAAGGAGTGTATCCCTGTCAATCGTGATCACATACCAGCGCAGGATAAAGCAGAGAACTGGAGTCATCTGAAGGTAATCGCAGACAAAATGCCACCACTTCTCAGTTGTGAAGTAGGTTTACTGATCGGCTATAACTGCCCCAGAGTGCTAGCTCCCAGGCAAGTCATACTAGGTAAGGATGAGGAACCATATGCTATTCTAACAGACTTAGGATGGAGTATTGTGGGCTGCTCCGCACCAAGTATTAATGAATCAATTGGATTCAGTCTTTGTCACAGAATAGCTACAAAGAAAATACCAGCTTTGACACCTGTGGATGCAGTTTGTATACTCGAGTCGGACTTTAAGGATGTCACAACGGATGACAAGACGGTTTCACAAGAGCATATCATGTTCCTAGACAAACTCAAGGAAGGAATAAGGAAAAATGCTCAAGGACATTATGAAATTCCTCTTCCATTTAAGCAGTGGCCATACTTGCCTGATAACAGAGAACTTGCAGTCATCGGACTCAATCATTTGAACAAGAAGTTCTGTAAAAATCAGAAATACAAGGCAGACTACGTTACTTACATGAATGACATCATTGGAAAGGGTGACGTTGAATCAGTGAATGATGATGCAACCAGTTGTGAAAAGTGGTACATACCACATCATGGCGTCAACCATCCAAAGAAGCCAGATAAGCTACGGGTCGTTTTTGACTTCTCCGCAAAATTTAAAGGTACAAGCCTCAATGAACATTTGCTACCAGGACCAGACATGATAAACAATCTCACAGCTGTCATTTTAAGGTTCAGAAGGCATCCTATAGCAGTAACTTGTGAGGTTGAAAAAATGTTCCACCAGTTCCACGTCCAAGAAAAGGATTGTGATTATCTGCGCTTTTTATGGTGGAAAGATGGGAACACAAATTCAGTGCTTCAAGATTATCGAATGAAAGTGCATCTATTCGGTGCAGTGTCTATCAACTATAGTGATAACGAAATTTACATAATCTGTGCTGTATTCACACAAATGTATACCTTGGGCTTTACTAATAGCACACATACAAAAAATGTTCATTGTCACCACCTACTGGTGTAACAGCAAAAGCTGCAGAAAGGCTGCATCGTTTGAAGTATGTATGGGTCATTACACGAAATCGGTGCATTTTCCATTTGGAAAAAGTGAAAAATAAAATGTTTAATCAATATTTTATTTATTATTATAATTTTTTTTTTAAATATCCATGAAATTAAGACACCTTAAAATGACAAGAAATTTTATCGTGCCATCTCAGGCTATGTAATTTATAATTTTATGACTATTGATCTACCTCATGTTTTGTTATTTTTGTCAACCCTGTTTCCGACACAAGCGTTACTAGATACTATTGTTTAATTAGAACTCATATGCCATTGAATGTTATAGGCATTAGCTCAATACTATACTGAGGGTGACCTTTAAAATGTTTGAATTTTACATAGACAATCTTTAAAAACAGGGTCAAACCTAATCTATGTCATCCCTGTTACCCAAATGTCAAGACCTGTTACTCTAAAAAGTAACAGGTTGACAGTAACAGGTTTGATGATTTCAAACAAATTTGCTAATTGCTAGCTAATAGTCAAGTTCACAAAAGCACATATTGTACACTTTGCACACATACTGAAAGGCAAAAGGCTGGCAGGAAGGCAGGCAGGAGGAGGTTCAGGAGGTGGCCGGATGATCAGGAGGAGGACAACCAACAGAGTCCATGGAGTAGACAGGCGGGAGCAGGAGGAACCAGGAGGGACCCAGGCCACAGCCATGATGGCGGCCCACAGTGGAGCCGACGGAGGAAGGCACCATGGTGGAGGAAGGGCTGACGACAGGTGGTGGTGGAGCCTGTGGCGGAGACGGAGAGCCGATGAGCCAGGGCGATGATTGAGGATCCGGAGGCCGTGGTGGAGCCGAAGCGACAGAGGACCAAGGTGGAGCCTGAGGGAAGGAGGAGCCTGAAAGAGATGGAGGGATGAGGTTTAACTGGAGGAGTGGAGTCCCGAGGCGGCGGATGGCCGACGACAGACCAAGGCGGAGCCGGAGGGACGAGGGAGCCCGGCAGAGCTGGTGGGCTGATGGGCCACGGCGGAGAGGAGGGAGCTAGGAGCCATGGTGGAGCCGCTGGGTAAAAGGGCCGAGGTGGAGTCCGGGACTCAGAGGCTGGAGACGGAGACAAGGGATCATCCAGCCACGATGCCGATGGAGACTGGCAGACCCATGGCGATCCCACCGCACAGATGGTGGGCTGAGGGCGAGCAGAGGCTGCCAGGACACAGTGGTGGTGGAGCTGAAGCAGGGATGACAGGAGGAGGCAGGAGAGGGTGGGTGGGTGGGAAATCCAGACAGGTAGAGGGTTCAGGGATGGTGTGCCGCCCACACACACCACATAACTCCCAACACTGGGAGCACGGCGGACAGGGGAATGACCCTGGGCTCTGGGTCTGGCTGTATTCTCGATCAGGGGTTGATGAGTCGATGGTGTGGTGAAGATTTGCCCTTATCCAGAACAGAGACTTCAGTGTCCCATCGTCAAATGGGCAGGTCACAGCGAAAACACTGAAGTCTCTGGCGAAGTCGAATAGGTCAGGGTTAGCATGGGAAATGGCGATGAGTTGGGAGGTGTAATAATCCATTTAGAAAACCAAAAACTGACACAAATGGGATAATAAACGGGGAAAACATGACAGGTACTTTTTCTTCTTTTTTTAAGGTCCGGTCTTCTGTCACAGCTACGGTAAATGAACGTACGAAGAAGGCGAAGATAGATGCAAATAGTCTTTAATATTCCGCAATAGGGAAAACACAGGACAGACAGGTAGGATGAACATGTAGGGACTAAATAGAGCGGATGACAAACAGAGAACTGAACACAACTTAAATAGGAGGGCTGATGATGGTAATTAATGACACATACCTGAAACCAATGACAAAAATCAAACATAGATGGAAAACTAGATCAACTGAGCACATGACGGAAGAAAACACAAACAAACAGTCCTTGGGTCTGACAGGCTCACCCTCAGTCAAGCCTCATAAATCATCAAAAATAGGACATTATAGAGGAGTGAGAGAAACATGCTTGTGTTTTAAGTTGAAGGAATCCTGGTTGAGATATGATGTAACCTCCCAGAAGTGATGCTACTTGAATTTTACAAGAGTTGTTTGATGAGGGTTACAAGGATGATATGAAATCAGGGGTCACCAGTAAAATGATTTATATTTTATAGAAAAAAATGCATACTTATGCCAAAAACATTGCTTAACAATGAGACTATATTTAGAACAATATGCAAATGTGATTTTTATATCATTTTGCCTTCATTTTGCAAATTAAAAGTCCTGCTGAAAAATAAAAATCATAGTGAGAGACAAGCCAAAAACCTAACTCTTATCAGCATAAATGCTATTTAAATTATTTAAAATAATATTTAATTGACGTTTTTGATGTAATATTGATGAAAGCATACATAGTATTGTTATGTTATTAAATTACACATTTATTTGATGTTATATTAAATCTATGTTTGATTATTTCTTAGGGACACAAAAGGCACCGGTTTCGTGGAATGACACTTAAATAAGGGATACACTGGCCAAAATAACATCTGATTCAGCTTTATCGGTAATATGCTTTCATCCCCAAATTTAAACACTCTATAACATTACAGCATGCAGGTGGGATCTCCTTGTTTACCGAGGCCCCCAAAGTTTGCCTGACACCACCGGATGTTACGGTCTCACACAGAGGCATGTTATCCCCAAATATATCTTCACATCCCCAAACTCAGTCTCAGCAGGACATAAGGAGGGGGACGCAGGGGAATTTGGGTGGTGCGCTTTATCTGCCCCTGGCCGACATCATGCTTTATACGAGCTCACCAGCTGACATGTGTCAGAAGCTACTGGGGGGAAATTTATTAGCAGCCTTATCTCCTTAAGCACGCCGAACTGACAAAAATTTGCCTCGATCCAATCAATCACAAGCGTCCTCCATGAGAGGACACTGGGCCCAAATCCACCGAGAGACCACGTGCATATTACTCATAGCCTCAGTCGGCGTGACACACAGAGAGAGAGAGGGATTGTGGGAGGAACGTTTGGAGGACCCAGGTGAAAAAGAAATATATTTAAATTGTGCTTTTTCAGAAACACTTAATATATTTAAACTATACTATACTAAGTGCATATTAAATGTATTATTTTGAAACAACTTTAAGTATATTAAGTGTATTTCAAGATATGTTCGATTTTAATCTATTTGCAATATATTTAATATATTGAAATTGTGTTAAAATGGAACCACTTTAAGTATATTTAGTGCAATTTAAGTGTATTTCTTAAAATACATTTAAAAATTTATTTTTAATACTTCATGAACTACAGTTAGAGTATATTTGAAGCATTGTTTTAATGTACTTCAAGTACATTTCAATTGTATTTCAGCTCATTAGAAATGCATTAGCATTACACTACTAGTATATTATAAAGCTGTTTTTTTCAGCATATACACACGTACACACTTTGATATCTAGAAAACTTTAATGTATTATATATTGTTGTGTACATTACAAATATTCATGAAGTACATTTAAAAAAGTACAGCAGCATATATACCTTGGTGAAAAAAAAAAAAACATAATATTAAATGTATTAAAAATGCACTTGAAATACAAGTATGTTTATAGTATATTTGTATTACTACAAACATACTCAAGTACATTTTAGAACATTATACAAAAACATTATAATAAATGAAAAAAGACTGAAATGCTATGGCAGAGCTATCTTTTCCATTTGTAGAACATTTCGGTTATACCTTTATTACTGAAAAGTACAGAATTTTACATCAATGAATAAATAAAAATTACAATGCAATTTTCTGAAGAAAAAATAAATAAACATTTACTGAAAAACAAAGTGCAGAAGTGAATAGCTGTGTGTGTGCAAAGACTGAAGATGAAGATGATAAAGTTCAAGCAACAGAATTTAGAGGGATGGAAGGGGTTTTGGAGGTGGACGAGGAGATGGCGTAGGGATGGTGAGAGGCAAAAGAGTGGGGATGATGGCAGGATGTGGTGAAGGGATGGTGATGGGAGGATGACGATGATGCCCTGGCGGCTTATATGGTGTTTGGCACATGGCACAGACCCAGAGCATCCCAGTGCTGACAACACACGGCGGAGTCGAGGGAGCAAGGAGCCAATATGTAGATGGTGTGGCTGCCGACATCTGGGGGCCGACCGATAGAGACAGAGCTGGTGGACCTGAAGGCGCAGACGGAGGGCCGATGGAGCTGAGTGTCGTCGCAGGTTCCAGAGACCTGGGCACAGCCGGAGCGACGAGCATCGTTGGTGGAGCCAGAGTACCCGAGGACTGGAGTGATGCTGGTGTGACCGAGGACCATGGTGTACCTGACGGGAAAAACCCACTACTGGGGATGTGAAGGTGGAGGGTTGGAGCGCAGCAGACGGCCTGCAAGTCTGTGGCAGAAGTAGAGTGAAGACTGACCAAGGGGGAGTCGGTGGGACGAGGTCACTTCTTTGAGTACGACTGGCATTTTCTTCAACTAAGGGCTTGCAATTCAGACACTGTAGTATTTGAAGACTGCTTTATCACAGGATTTGTGAAAGGGAAAAAGAGTCTCTGCTCTCAGATTTCAGTTTGTCTTCTATAGCAGCTGATCAGAAAAACAGCAAATGTTAATATTCCACACACACACACACACACACACAAAATGATGATTGATGACTTGTTTTCTTTTTAAGAATGACAGTACACTGAGTACAATGTACCTGTTCGGTAATATAGTCAAAAACCTTCCCAGCCCCAGCCTTTTCAGATGTACTGTATGCTCTCTTATAAGCAACCCTTTTTACAATTTAATCTTTGTTCTTATCTGTAATGAGAAATATTTTAGAAAATAAAGGCGATCATTTTTATTAACATAGTATTTCTACTATACTTTTTAGGAATATATTAAAAGTATGCTTGTGTTTAGCATATTCCTTAAAAGTGTTACTAAGCATATATTTGTTAGCAAAGTATTTCTAGTATACTTTTTAGAAGTACATTAAAAATATGCTTGTGTTTAGCATATTTCTTAGAAGTATAACTAAGCATATATTTAAAACAAAATTACTTCAAGTATACTTTTTAGAAAAATATTAAAATGCAATTCAGTATATTTTTAATGTACTTCAAATAAGCATATTGGGAATACAAATGTATTATAAACATACTACTTGAATTTCAAGTATATTTTTAATACATTTAATACTACGTCTTTTCCACCTGGGGAGAGATCCTGAAGTTTTAGAGAGGCAGGAAGAGCCAGGCGAATCAAAACAGCTTGTCAAAGTTGAATCCGCAATCAAACAACTATTGTGCATGACAGGGGTACAGACGGCCCTCAGACGCACAGGACTAATCTGGGTCTATTCAAAGGCCACTCAAGGCAACTGCTAAATTAATGTGCTCACTGCAAGCGGGGAACGTGTACTGACACTGATACAGGCGTATATTAGCCTGTGGTGATTGGCTGTTTTTAAATGAAAGGGGGAAGAGGAAAATGAGTGTTGTGCCTTTCTGGTGTTCTGTTGACTATCAACACGGTGCAAACAGGAAGCATTAACACTGACTGCAGACGTAACTGCATGGAGAGACAATTATTATTAGATGTGATTACAGCCGCTGTCAAGAATAGTGAAGAGAGGCCTCATTTGCTGCAGTAAGGGGGCTAAAATAACACACATAACTATGGATTGTGTTGTCAGTTATGGTAATCAGCGGATCCACAAATACTTGATCACATACATGCGTCATGGCAGTAGGTATAACAGTCAGTTTTACCCTGGATAGTGAATATAGAATAATTGGTTTTTAATCTAAACAATAAAAAAAAATGAATGTATAATCATTGTTCCAGCCTTCTTCTACAGGCTTCAACCACAGATGATGTATGCTGACAGACGTCATGTCCATTTCACCTCATTATTCAGAAACTTGCATTGAAATACATTTTTGGAAAAGCAAAACTGGTTTCAGCATTGACAATAGTGGTAGTACATGTTTCTTGAGCAGCATCAACATCTTAGAATGATTTCTGTAGGATCATGTGACACTGAAGGCTATAGTAATGCAAATTCAGCTTTGCATTACAGGAATAAATGACATTTAAAATATGTTAAACTAAAAAACAGGTATTTTAAATGTAAATAATGTTTATTAATACTACTGGTTTACTGAGCTTAACTGCTTTAAGAAAAAATAAATAAATAAAATAAAATATTCAGAACGTTTGAGCAGTACATACCAAATGTACTGTATATGTAGCAATTCTTAAAGTATATATGAATAATCTTGAAGTGCCATTCAGATCAATTTTGTGAAATGATTTATATCCCTAGAAAATAACTGGACTTGTATTCTGTTTGAAGCTTAAAAGCCTTGATCCTCATTCATTTTAGCTGTATGGCAAAAAAAAAAAAAAAAAAACTGACCTGTACTTTTTTTTTTTTTTTCTGGGGTGAACTATTCTTTCAAGCTCAGATGTGAAACTTAGCAAAAGAGAGCTCTAAAAAAAAAAAACTGTCTGGCTCCATGCTGTCTGCATTTCTCAGACTTTCTGTCACTGTGTCACCATTCTTGAGGACACAATGGCCTATTTTTCATCAACTTCTTGACTATTTCAATTGTCCTTCGACATTTTCTTCCAACTTGCACCAAATGTATTTGGTTTTTATGTTGAAAAATAGCATGACAGCTTGCATAACAGCTTGTGGTTAGAGGAGAGATAGATGTTTCTTTTAAATCAAAGTGGGGAGCAGACCAAAGAGAGAACTATCAAATAAACTGGAATGTCTTTACATGATAAAGAAGGGATTCTATGAAGAACAGCCTCTCTTTGTGGCTCTTGAGCATGTGCCGCTGTCCATGAACACCCTGTAAAGGTGTTCTTGGCCTGTGGCTGAGTAATCTGATGGACCACAGCTAGCAGTGTGCGACTGCCCACAGCTGATGCCACTTTTTGTGAATTGTCACTGCTGTCGTGTGAATTGCCATCATGTCATTCCAAAGGCTGAACCACATTTCCAGTGAAGTGCATGCACAATATGTTTTGGAGTCGAGAGAGGCCCATGCCATTGAACTGGCCTCTGAACAGACAGGTGCCTGGGTCTGTGCCCCTGGAGCCTCATTCATTGACCAGCATCAGCCACGAGAACACCAGACGCTATTTGTGCGATTGCCTTGCAGAATATCAAACTTTTCTTCCTTGTAAAGAAGTATTCTGTGTGCTTCAGCAGTGAAAATGTCACACTACTTATATATTATTATGTATGTGCACGCATGTCGCATTTTGAAGGCTAAAGGCTTTGGTCTGTGTATTAATTTTCTACTGTCGATTTCTTGAATCTTTTCTCATTAAATGTCAAAGCATGGGGTTTGACATTTTTACAGCTTTGACCTAATTGTGTTGATGTTAAAACACTTGTATATATCTGTCTGTCTATCTATCTGTCTCAATAGATAGATAGATATAATATATTGCATACACCCATACATTGCTAACTCTTTTTTTTTTTTTTTTTTTGTCAGTGTTAAAAGTGAATAAAAACAGATTTTAAAAAAAAATTAAAATAGTAGCCTATATTTAGATGCTATACCACATATTTAAGGTTACATATGTAAACAGTATAATTTTTTCGGATGGTAAATTGGATGGAAATACAATTGTATATTTTAACATGTAATATACTTTAAATAACATGATTACATGTCCACACAACATTGTAATACCATGGTGCGTTTCCATTAGGAAAGAACATTTAGGTTGAATTCCAGGCGGTCTTATTTTTGATATTTCTTGCATGCCTTTGTTATTTGGAGAGGGTTTAATGATGCTCCATGTTGATGAAAAGGCCTGTCAACTTTTTATCATTCCAATGATCGTGGCTCTATCTGTTCATTACCAGAACCTTGAGGAGGAATGCTGACAGGCCCAAACAGCCTCTAGTCCAGATGCACTGCCTCAGCTCCATCAATCTTCCCCCTGTACTCGCCTACAGACTCTTTCTCACAGACGCACACATTCACTCATCTCAGCTCCAGTCTCTTACACAAACCCCAAAAACACCACAATCTCTAAAACATAAGAAAAGGTTGGCACAACAACATATGATGAAATGCTTATGTACAGTAAATACTCAGTTAAACTTTAATTTGGGCTTTAAAATATGTAGTAATAATTTGGCACAGTTTTTTTTTTTTTTTTACATTTTTTATATTAATCAGATTTTAATCAGTTGGCAGTCATAATAGTTAGGTAATGAATATAAATGATATTTAATCTGACATTGCATATAAACAATTTAATTATTCCCTCAATTTGATGATTCCTATAGCTCAGCTTGATTTTCCATTGGCATTTCTTAGTTGTTCCATGTACTAACTCTGTTTGCCAAGCACATCTTCATCAACAGCACAGGCTAAATTAGAGCTAGTTATCCTCACAAATCAGATGGGCCACTTGGAACTGTCTGCTTTCCTCATTTAAAGTCTGCCTTTATTTCCCATAGTATTTACAATAACAGTGAAAGCTACTGGTGTTTGGTTGAGTTCCAAGCCTTTTTAGTCCTCTCTGTTACCTTTCTGGCCTCATGATCCTTTCTAATAAGCTGAAGAGTCTGAGGCCACTTCTAATAAGCTGTGCAGGTGACACTGCATTGAAATCCATTCATAGCTAAAAGGGTACTGAGGGATCAAAGCATGATACTAGATAGTGATGAAAATCACCAAGGTTACCCCATTGCATTATTATCATGCTACTTAGCTCATGATATGCTGCACATTTTTTTATGCAATGATACAGTGCAATTTATTAGCCATTTTATTTGACTGCTTGGTAGTTTTCTTGCAAATGAGGTAATGCAAGACAATTCTTTAACATTTAAATTACATTTTATTTACCATTACCTTTTACCATAAAATTGGTGAACAAGAAGTTAATTTATGTTGAGACTGTTTTCATTGGTGTTAATGTAACATTGCTAAAATGGCATGCATTGTACTGGATTAGAAGAACATATGCTGACATTTATGGTAATTTAATGGGTGTTTAACAAGATGGCAAAATATGAAGACCTTTAAGTGTTTTAAAGGACAGTGTAATTCACCAAAATTGAAAATTCTTTCATTATTTACCCACTTTCATTTCGCAGTTCATATCATATGCTGCCATTGTTTTCCGTTTCCTGCTGTTTTTAACACAATACCAGTTCATAGTGGACATGTTTGTGAAGTTGCAAAAAGGACAAACACCCCATATAATTATTATAAAAGTAGCCATATGACTTTTATTATTATGTATTTTATAAGTACACAAGTAATTTAATGCCATGTAATAGCTTTCTTTGAGGAACAAACCCAAATTAAGTTGTTATAATTGTTACCTAAACCAAACTCTAGAATTAACTAGAAAACTTAAAGACTACAAAAATGGTGGTGCCAGTTTTGACATCATCAATGGCACACACTGTAAAAAAAAAAAAAAAAAAAAAGTTGAGGCAACTTAAAATTTTAAGGCAACCAGCTTCAGCAGATTTTTGAGTTTATTTTTGTGGGAGATTCTCAAATTTTTGTTGTATAAACTTAAAATGACAAGTCGAGAAAACTCAAAAATCCGCTGAAGCTGATTGCCTTAAAATTTTAAGTTGGCTCAACTATTTTTTTTTTTTTTTTTTTTAACAGCGCACACCTGGGCCTACTGACATGAGAGCTGCAGTGGAAAGGAAGGAATAACAAGAAAGAATTTCTCAAAATTGATTTGCATTTCATTTTCCTCCATAAAACTGTCAGATGCCTGGTGTTGTGTTTTGTTTTTAATGGTGGGTTAGGCTACAGACTTTGAACTGTTTGGAAGTGAGTAGCATGATGATCACTCATGAAACATCATGAGGTAAGTAATGATAATTTCTATTTGTGAGTGAACTGTTATTTTTAATGTTGTTTTTTTGGGATATACTGTAAGAGTTTATCTTAAGTGTTGGTGGCTGTAATTGTGGTAAAGTGTGCCGCTTGTGCTCAGGTGAAGGAAATGACTGCAGTTTTTAAAAAAAGTAATACTGCAGTTTTTGTTACATGTAGAAACATGCAGTTTTTTGGACACGAAAAAACTGCATTATTGCCATTTTACTGTAAGACATCTTAAGTACTATTGAAATACAACTGCAGTAGAGCTGTAGTATTACTAACAAACAATTGCAATAGAACCACAGTATTACTGCAATACAGCTGAAGTATTACTACAGTTATACTGCAATAAATCCGCAGTAGTACTGCAATATATAATATGAAGTACAATTCAGTACTACCAAAGTGCAATACTAATAAAATGCTGTACAGTAACACTGAAATACAACCAGAATATTCAGAATAACAAGTTTTATTTTACACAACTGCAATATAATAAATTAAGGTACAAAACAACAGTGAATGTCTCAAACAGCAATGCAACAATAAATGATTTTACTTTTCTTTAAACTTAAAATAACAGGCTGAGAGTTACACTAAATGTATTTAGTGTTTATTTACAAATCACACAATCACGCACATTTCTTCCCTCATTATTCTGACAGGTTTCATTTTTTGAAGAGCTTATCCTCATCGTTCTGCTTGGTTCTTATGACTGCCTTCATCTCAGATGTGGAAACACTATTTTGGATGTAGTCTGGAAAAACAAACAAACAAAAACTATCAGAAATTCTCAAGTTTCAGTTACACTTTTCACTACTACAGGCATATTTAGCATGCTTAAAATAAATCTTGAATTGTGATGTCACCAAGTGTTTGTGTAAAGTATTCATACTACTCCGAATTAATTTCTTATGATATATTGGTCTGCATTAACAATGTCTTTGAACACTCCAGGTAACAGAAGTTAAAAGGTTGGTTCACCCAAAAATGAAAATTCTGTCATTAATAACTCACCCTCATATTGTTCCAAACCTGCAAGTCTTTCGTTCATCTTCAGAACACAAATGAAGATCTTTATAATGAAATCTCAGAGCTTTCTGTTCCTCCACTGATAGTCCATGCAACTACCCCTTGAACAATAACATGCATTTCTGGGAAAAAGCATAGACACAATCATGTTTAAATACTGTACAGATTCCTCCAAAATTATTTGCCCTCTTTATCATTTCGGTTTTTCGTTCTAAATTCTAACCTTAAGTAAAAAAAAAATAAATAAAAAAAATAATAATAATAGAAAAAAACATAATTTACAAATATACAAGTATATAATTTAAATATATTATTAGAATACAGTATATAGAATATATGTGTTCCACAGTTATTGTGCCCCCTTCATTTAATACTGTGTGTAACCTGTAACCCTCTTCACACATAAGGGCTAATCCATGGTTAGGTGTGCATTATATTATTTTAATGCATGAGGTAAAGAACCACCCGACATGAAACGGGTTGCCTCCACTGAAGTTGATGAAAATTGTGTAATACACACCTGTTACAGCTAGTTTAAAAAGTTAAAGCTGCCTTTAAAGAGATAGCTGACCCAAAAATGAAAATTCTGTCATTAATTAGTCACCCTTGTGTGGTTTCACACCCGTAAGACCTTCATTCCTCTTTGGAACACAAACAAAGATATTTTTAAAGAAATCAGAGAGCTTTCTGACCCTGCATAGACAGCAATGCAACTTACACATTCAAGTTCCAGAATGGTAGAAAAGACATCGTTAAAGTAATTCATCAACTCCAGTTGTTTTAACTTAATTTTATGAAGCGACACGAGTGTTTGCGTCTAAAAAAAAAAAAAACTACTTTACCACTTATTTACAAAAATATTGATCTGTAATGTGCATTCATGAGAGTATCACAACGCATGAGAGTTGTGTTCATGCGACAGAAGACAAAATTGAGGTTAAACCACTGGAGTCACATGGATTACTTTCACAATGTCTTTTGTTCTGGAACTTAAATGTATAAGTTGCATTGCTGCCTATAAAAGGGTCAGAAAGTTCTCAGATTTCATCAAAAATATCTTAATTTGTGTTTTGAAGATTACGGGTTTGGAACGACATGAGGGTAATTAATTAATGACATAATTTTAATTTTTGGGTGAACTAACCCTTTAATGTTTGTGGAGTACAATTTGACTGGAAGGGTAAAACTAAATAAATTTTCATGAGTTTGTTTGGCTACAGGTCTTTAGATCTAGCGTTCTGACTGTATGTGTGTGCTACAGTACAAGCAGCGCATTGATTTAAAATGGCGATTGAACTGATTGTAATTATCTGCATTCATTGTTTTAATGCACACCTTCCAGTCAATCAGAGAGAATCAAAGAGTCCACAAAAAAAAAAAAAAAAATGTTGAGAGCTTATGTTAAGCATTGAGAATAATTGCTGTTATAACTAGATTTCATTACCTTTCCACTGCCTCAGCTCTCTCTCTCTGTTTTCATACTGAAATGGCACTAGTATTGTAGTTCTTCTTTTAGCTCTTTGACTTCATTTAACTCCTCAATCTCTTCATGTCCGAAGATCTCTTCCATGGCTGAGGAGACAGAGGACTTATACACTTGATTTCTCCAGCACTCCCATTGGTCTTAGTTTCTGAAATACAATAGCAGTTATTATGTATTATAAACTATAAAGATAATAGTTAATAAAAGATCAATTAAATAAAGTAGATTACTGCTCACCATTATTTGAGTGCTTGTTTCACCACAGCCATCATCCTCTGTTGAATTATATTTTTGGTCTTCTTTTTTTAGTTTTTTAGTTTTTCCTGAAAATAGCAATCACACACTGATAAAATGTCCATTTCCACACATTAATGTCACACTACTGCACATAAATGCTGGTGTACAGTGCTGTGAAAAAATAAATCCTGATTTATTCTATTTTTGAGTATATCCAGCACTAAATATTGTCAGATATTCCTAAGAAAATTAACATAAAACTAAGGCAAATACAGTTATCATTAATAAACTGTATTTTGTGTTTATTCAGGTTGCCTGTTTCATGCACTTTTTTTTTTTTTTTTGAAGATTTGAACCAATTTAAGTCAAGTCACCATTATTTATATAGCGCTTTATACAATACAGATTTTCAAAGCTGCTTTACAGTGATAAAAAGAAAAATAATGATGCAAACAGAATTCACATCTGCTGTGAAGCAGCTCTAAACAGTAAAACGTGTCATTGTTCAGTTGAAATCAGTGTTGATTCAGTTAATTTCGATTAACTGTATAAAAATCATCAAATATAAAATAATTTCAATGCATCTAGATAGCAGTGGTGTCATCATCTACCTCAGTTCAGTCCTCATCCAATAGTGTCAGTGGAGTCAGATCAATAATATTGCTGAATATTAGTAGTCCCCAAATAAGCACGCCAAAAGTCAACAGTTGCAAGGAACCCAAACTCTGTCAGGTGACAGAATGGAGAAAAAAAACATTGGGAGAGAGTATGTTTAGTTTAGGGATCAGTTCTCCTCTGGCCAACAAATGAACATGGTGCGATTATGATTCAGGTTGCATCACAATTTAGTGTGAAATATACAGGACTGTAGGCCTACAAGTAGCTGGAGTTACGGACCTCATTTAAAGACTAAAATCTAAAATCAGGTTTACATTTGTGGCCAACTAGAATGTGAGTGACCTTTAAAGCATTTCCAGAAATAAAGTCTTTTCACTTTCTCTCTTCTCTTCTCTCCTAATGCTTCCTCTGTTGCAAAGAGAGGTACACTGTACACTGAGCACTTTTCAGTGATTTTTTTCCTCATGTCAATTAGGGGTTGATGCTCTCCTATAAACAAACAAACAAACAAATTCACTGTATTCAGTACAATTTTGTTTATTCATTATAAATGAAGTACTGATGCTATTGAGAACTGAACTGAGCTGGACAATGACATGACTCATTTCTACAGAACTGCTTATAACAAATTGCTGAGCCATAGCATAATTAAATACATACACAGGGTTGTCACTGGTTGGATTGAGATGTTGGTGTTTATTATAGTAAAAGTGTAGTAAAAACAGCATTAAACCAGTTGTTTGTCTTTCTATCATAAGCTCCTCGCGCACGGACCCGCGAGCGCTACAGATCAGATCAGCACTGAAGCGGCGTTTCCTCTCAGCTTCTTCTCATCTCAGCGGGTTGAATAAGATATCCGTCAAGTCATTTTTACATCTCTCTAAAATTATAACTAAAGATATATGAGGACATTAGACATTATACTCACCGCTAAACTGGATGAGTCGACTAGTCTCCAACTCGCCTGATGAACTTCTCTTCCGGAAAGCGTTTCTTCTCTTTTGTCACACTTGTGAAATGTCTCGGGGTGTAATGTTATGTCTTTGTGCTTTAATTGTGATAATTCACATATGAACGATGTTGTCAAACCAAAACGTGTTTTATACTTTTGTATCCATCTTGCAGTAGACACTACTGAAAAGACGCTGATAATGATTTCCGCTGCTCGCTAGACTCCTTTGGTGCGAAGGAAGATCTCACGTGCGGGTTATTAATCGATGCGGGTGAAATATTCCATAGGCAAATATTTTTTGTACAAAAATATTTTTGTACGAATATTTTATAGGAAGTCTACGTTACAAATAAATAAATAATAAAAAAAAAAAAAAACACTTGCCAAGTCTACTGTAACCACAGCACTTGCTATATGTTGCACAATACAGCATAACTGCAGTACAGGGCCTATAAAAGAAGACTTTATTGGCAATGAAAAGAACCTCATTGCCATTAAAGTGAAATTACTTAACCTAATCATAGGAGCTTTATTTAAAAAAATGTTCATAAATAAATAAATACAATTAAATAAATTTAATCAGACAGACTTAGAAGTTTTTGCATCTGAAATCTTCACCTGTATTTCAGCGTATCACTGAACTGCAGTTATATTGTATCTGTACTTCATTATACTGCAAATTTACAGTTGCACTTCATTGCACTTCAGTTTTACTGCTCTTGAACTTTAATTAACTGCAGTTATATATTTCATTATACTGCAATTGTCCAGTTGTACTTCATTGTACTGCATTTATACTACTTTGTACTGCAGTTTCACTGCAGTTGTACTTCAATGTACTGCAGTTATTTTTTGTAAGGGTGTACAGGACAGTATGGTTTCTAGTGCAAGATCTGTTGCTTTATTTAAAAAAAGCAAATACAAATGCAATTGGAAATGACCAGTTTTGCCTTTCTAGCACTTCTTGCCAACTAATACATTACAAATACATTTAGCATGCTAATGTACTATTGCTAGCTGGTAATTGTCTGTATGGGTTTTGTTGAGTTACTTTTGACATGTCTTGTTTTATTGTTTGATTAAATTCAGTTATCTTAAGTAGATTGGAAATATATTAAAATGGAGTTAACTGTTTAATATAATATTAATAAAACCTAGTTCAAATCTGGAAGCACTGTCAACATACATATAAAACATATGACTCCAGCAGGACATTTGTCCTGTGATATCTGCATATCTGACAAAGGTGCTATGATTAGCACTAATATATATATATATATATATATATATAAACAGTTTCTGAGTGTGTGTGCAGAGTACTGCTTTCAATACTATGTGCACTTACAGTGTGACAAGAATTAGGAGTAAACATATTGACCCTGGCAGGCTTGTTTATTTTGTTGAGAGTAACACTAGATATGCTAGGTGGCGCTGTTCAGCCTCATATTCAGCACCTTTACAAAAACTGTATGCATTTCATCCAAGCAATTTTCTCCCTCTCCTGTGCTTGGTCTTAAAGACCCCCCTTCCATGCATGCCTGATTTTCGCATTATTTTTTTCCTCGTCTCCCAAATTCCCTCTGCAAGTCATGCACATGCACACATTTGTGAGTTTAAATCAGTCAGGATTGTTTTGCCTTCAGCCAGCTATACACTTTGTTGTTAGTTAAATCAAACAAGTTAGATGTGGGTCAAGAGGTTTGACAGCACAGAAAAGCCATTTAAACTGCAGAACCACTTCCTGTCATAGCTTCCCACAAGTACCATCCATTATTAACGTGAAGTTGTGAAAACATTGTTGGTCAGGCTTCTCAAAAAAGCTATCTAGCTAAGCGACTAGCTACTCTATAGAAAAAAGAAAGAAAAAAAATGCTGAAAGCTATTTAGCTATGTAGAGAATAAGCTGAAAGCTACATGGCAAAAGCTCCTTGTGAAATTTAACAAACAGTGTGCTGTAATTTGATCGAATACATGTTCATTTGAAAACAAATTGTAGGTTAATCTTGTGTTCTAAAGTTTCCTTTTATTGCTTTACAGATGATTCAGAGCACAAGATGTTCAAATGTTTCAGACAGATTCAGTTTGCTGATTGACCGATATTGTTGACCGATGGCTGATTTTCAGGGTTTCTAACAGTTGAATTTGCTAAAGTTTGGAGGCTTGAGGAATTAAATATGTGTTGGATATTCAAAGACTTGTGTAAAATATATAAATGTGTATTTGCTGAACGTTAACAGTATGAGAAAGTATTAGTGTTTCTCTTTCTATAACTGCAAAGCAAATACAGTAATACTGTTTCTTATAGAGCTTATTTTCTTTGTTTAACATTTCTGTCTAATAATGCGTTACACAAAATTGTTAAATAACAAAAGCAAACTAATGAAGACAGATAATGGGAGCTTCTGAGCATTTGCACTCCAGTGCTGTCAAAATAAAAGTCTTGTTTCTGTCACTTATTAGCCAAACTGAACAACTACTTGGCTGATGCCGATAATTAAAACTGGCAAATATTAGTCTTTGCCTGTTTTTTCACAAACCAAACAACACTTGTTCTGGTTCTAACCACCTGATTATATTTGCTGGGCCATTTTGTCCAAACTTAACGAGAATTTGTATGTTGATTAAAAAAAATCAAGTTTGTATAGATAGAATGTTGTTCAAGTAAATATGAAGACACAAAATAATGTCACTGGTTGCTTGTTGATAGTATAAGGCAAATGTTGATATGTTTGCTTTTGACTTGGAAACATAAAATTAAATTGATTTTATGTTATAGTATATTATCATATTCTCTTTTCATGCACACGGAATTGTGCTCTCAGACATAATATACTTACTATTGTTAGACCATGGCATACAAACTGAAATGCTAAGCAGTGCAAGAAATCTAAAAAGTTGTGTTGTCTGCTAAAATGTTAGACAAGAATCCAAAATGCAAACCATGAATAAGATGTTATTTAAAGAAAGCACACAGAGAGAAAAGCATTCGTGTGTTTTACCAAAAACAGCTGTGCAGATATTCAGTGTTTGGCAGTGTGGAAATGGTTATTATAAAACACGCCTCATGTTTTTCACAATCCCTGGGGAGACTGACGGCACCCTTGGGAGTCTGGCTAATGGGACTCTCAGGTACCGATACTCCCCTTCCCGAACCCATCTCAGAGTAGCAGTTGGGAAAAAGACAGTGCCGAATGTGAAGTATGTCCCCGTGGGAGAATGTACGAGATTGGAGGAAAGAAAAATGACTCGGTGCTGGGATGTGATTCATTCTGAAGTGTTTTGATAGCGAGTCTCAAGTCACAAATCTCACACGAGGACAAGGGTCCTGTAAATATTGTCTCCAGACTGTCCATACCACCCTACGGCTCCAGACTTGTACTTCAGTGATTTAAAAGTACCTTAAAACTACCTCTGTTTTCTCTGTTTTAAAGTGGTAGAAACAGACAGCTTGAGGATAGTTTAAATGAGCACATTAGGTAACTTGGTACATTCTAGTGTTGTGTGGAAGAAAAATAAAAAAATAAATGGAACTTATTGCTCTGTCATAGTTTTACAATTAGTTTAATGTGGGCTTTTGGTGGCAGGAGTGTGCTATAAAAGCTCAGGAAGCTGGAACACAGCACTCTAATGATTTAGCAAGGTGGGCACAGGATTTTAGATGCATTTCGTGAGCTCAGAAAAGTAAAGTTGCTTCATTTGTGATGGCATGGTACTACATGTTTAGGTTTGGATGTGAAGGTCTTTTCACTATGGACTGCTTGATTTCTATATAAGAGTGGTGAATTGGGGTGTGCCCGAAGCCGAATACCTTATTTTGAAAGGCACGTATAATGGCTTTTAAAACAAATAACGGATAACAAATAATTCTGCCCGAATATTCGGCTGAGGCTGCAGCACATATTTACTAGATTCACAGGTGAGCCAGGGGATCGGCGTGATATTTTACACAAACCTCTAAATTCACGGAATGATGAGTGTGTAAAGTGAATGAATGTAAACTTTATGAAAGAAAAGAGCTCAAATCAAACACGGCGTGCTGTTGCCTCTCCGTGCATCTCTCAGAAATCAGAGCTTCGCAAGAGTAATATTACATAAAATAATACATCATACACGTTCTAGTATTTGTCTATATTTAAAAGGCAATGATTTAAACCTTATAGGCTACAATATGATAGGCTACACGAATGAATGGAATAAGCACGGTGTGATCACCAATCAAACAGCTGCGTTGCCGTCTCTCAAAAACCAAACCTTTCCTCTGAACATAAGTTGCAGCGTGGTAGGACCCATGCTGTCTATGGAGGGTGAGAAAGCTCTCGGATTTCATCAAAAAATATTTTAATTTGTGTCCTGAAGAAGAACGAAGGTCTTACAGGTTTGGAATGACATGAAGGTGAATTTTGTGTGAACTAGCCATTTAAAGTGTACTGCCGAATGCACTGACAAACATTTAGTCGTGGCCTAATGGATAGAGAGTCGGACTTGTAACCCAAAGGTTGCAGGTTTGAGTCTCAGGTCCGGCAGGAATTGTCGGTGGCGGGAGTGAATACCAGCGCTCTCTCCACCCTCAATACCACGACTGAGGTGAGACCCTTGAGCAAGGCACCGAATCCCCAACTGCTCCCTGGGTGCCCCAGCATTGGCTGCCCACTGTTCTGGGTGTTTGTTCACAGTGTGTGTGTGTGTTCACTACTGTGTGTGTGCACTTGGATGGATTAAATGCAGAGCACAAATTCTGGGTATGAGTCACTTTTTTCACATTTTTATTGGAACCTGTATGTCATGATATTAAATATATTTGTAATTAATGAAGTTGCAATTTAGCACTTTTAAAATATATGATTTAAATGCAACATTGAACAACACTAAGTACTTGGCATTAGTATAGTAGTCTTATTTTTATTTTAAATTGTAATAATATTTCACAACATTACTGTTTTTACTGTATTTTTTAACACATAAATGCAGCCTTGGGGCCAAGAGGCTTATGTAAAACTGAGCTTAAAAATTGTACCAGTCCATAAAATTTAGCTTTCTAGGCATTCTGTTTGCAGTGAAAAGGTCTATCCCTACCTGCTGAACCCATAATGAAAAGGAATCAATCACTAAGATATGCATTAATTTGGCAGTTGAAACAGAATTAAAATTAATGTATGTTAAAACAGAATTACTTATTCAAACCTTTCAAAATGTTCCTCGTTGAGTGAGCAAACATTGCAGCTGTTTGAGGGATCTTTCTTCTTTACGGGGTTCCATGAAAAATGGATGGTTTTGACCTATTTAATGCAAACGCATGGAGGAGGTTAAAGCAAATAAAGAGCCTTTCCGTGTTTGTTTGGCCTCCTCGCTGTGCCTCCAAACTCCTGTGAAGCTTTCGGAAGTAAATGTCATAAGTGCTCAGAAAAACAAGCACAAAGAGAAGACCTTCACTTTATTCACATAGTGGCTTGGGTGCATTAAAACACTATGTGAAGGATTCAAAGTTAATAATTTTGTTTTTCTACTTGAGAGGAGGGAACATATTTTAATCCTGGTTGATTGACTTATGTTACATTTGTGATGTGTTCATCTTAGTATGCACTACAGGGTCAGTGAGGGCATTTTTCTGCTTTATAAATATCTCAGAAGTAATAGACTAGACGATGTTGTACATGTTCTACTAATGCAAATCATATTCCTCTGGAAACAAAGTAAATTACAAAGAATACATAACCAGATTTTCTGTATTCAGCTATACTGAAGCCAAAGTTGGAATAGTTTTCAGTTCATAGTTTTATCATCTATCATCAATCTCCCATCTTTCTTTCTATTTTTATATTCTCAAATGTCAATATTGCCATGGTGACAAAGTAGGATATAATTAATGTAATAAGTCAATCTCGGTTAAGGGGAGACACTACAGGCAAAAACACTGTTTTTTTATGCACCTGTCAATTTTGAGATTTTGGGCTTTTTGGTTTTTCATAAAGTGTTTTTTCAGACTAGTAGAACGAAAACATCCAAAAGACACTGTTAAGTGTTTCTTTTATAGCACTTTATCTATTTGTGTCAATAGATTTCAATTACAATACATATTTTTAAAGGCCGTTTTCTCAAAATGAGTTTTTTCTCCTACACTGAGCCATAAATCTCCACTTCAGTAGCACTTACACACACCAAACTTTACATTTTTATTCCTGTCTATATCCTGAAGGTTTTTACAGAGGGATTTGTTCATATATAATTTGCTTGATTATATACAACATTTTAATCGCCCCAAAATTGTCAAAATATAGTGTTTTCTGTCTGTTCTAAGTATTTTCTGAATTATGGAGGGACAAAATGAAATACCCAAAATTCCCTCTGTAAAAACTTTTGATTATAATATGTCAAAAAAATTAAACAAGAATTTTGAAACTGACTTCATCCAGTGTTTAGATTTTTGTACTAGAAATGTATGCAAATTAGTGCATATTTCATTAAATAATGCCTCATTTGCATATTTAAACCTAACATTTTAGAAAACTTGTAATACAAAAAATGTTTGCAATTATCAATGTAATCAATCAACTAGGTAAGTAAGGCGATAACTATTAGTTAATTTTTTTACCCTATTCACCTGCAGTGTCTCGCCTTAAGAAATGTCATCAATTTCTTTGCTTTTTTATTATTATGTAAAATATTTATTTTTAGTTCTTATTTCCTGCAATATTGAGGATTGGCTGGGTCACCATTGAGGAAAAGAAAGGAGTTATCGCTTAGACTTAAGATGAATACTTGAAGAGCACATATTGCTGCTTTACTCAGTGACCATTTAGTAATACATACTTTGCCTTGTTCATGCTAATAGTCTATGGCTAGCTAGTTAACTATTAGCTACCATTAATTCAGTGATGTGACACAAAAATCTATAAAACTGAATAAATTATTCCTGTTGTAGCATTTGAACCAATCAGACACACAATTTTTCATTAAATTTAACAAATCAATTAGTCATTAGATTAACAAATAGTCCCAGACCCCTCACCCAATACACATACTGGGTGCCAGTGTGTCTGTGAATGACTCCAGGACCCCGGTTACCACGACAACCAGGATACTTAATCCAGACCAGATAAACTTTATGACCTAATGGCATGTTGAGAGTTCTCCCTCTCATCATCTTTGAACCTTAGGAAAGACATTATGCCATAAAAATTGACTCTTCTGTAATTAATTCATAGAAAAACCTTTCTTTGAATGAACACACATATCCTTCAGGTCATTGTGCTTATTACTACTGTTCTTGTATATGTTCTTGTATATTGTATACTGTTTTATGCATGCTTATGATAGATCACTAGTTAATCTCACTTATACCATGTTTGGTCTCTATCAATTCGTCTTTGAATGATCTAAATGAGAGTGTATATTATATGTTAATATCTATGCAACATATTAGTGTTCTAAGAATCTTTACTAGTTTGAATATCAACTTCTGATCCAGTTACATATGCAAATTGCATTGCCATACAAAGAGTCGTAAACTTTCCCTCCAAAAGTTCAAGACACCATTGGCTCTTTGACACCCCCGAAAGGAGTGACCATAGACTGTAAAAAACATGGACGTAGTGTCTGTGACGTCACTCGTAGGTTTCTGAAGAGCATTTTTGAAGCCTAAAGTGAGCGGAGCCGACCGCCGCCATCTTGGCAGCGCGTCACCGAGCGTCACTCCCGGATACTCGAAAATGGGCAAAAAGGCGGGGTGTGGGTGAAGCTGAGGTGCCTGGTTCCTGAAACCATGCCCGTCTATAGTGACAGCAGTGCTGCCATGCAAAGACAAAACACCATAACTTCGTTTTTGGTCTAAAATGAGTTATTGATAATTTTGGGACATTATGACCTCCTTTAACATGTGTATATAAGTATAATGGAGAAAAGTCAAATGCCGTGACAGCGTATCACACATAAAATCAATAACTGTTTGCAATTAAATCCTTTTCCTATCTTTTCTTGTAACTCGTAAATTGTAAAATCCATTGCAATGAACTTCATTGGAGATGTTTAATTCACATCATCATTTTGAGCACTTTAAGTCGTTCTTATAGGTTAAGCTATTTTAATTCAGTACGATGTAAAAACAATAGGCTATGTCTTGCATCCTTTAATGTTAGTTAGCGAACATTGCAAAACGGTTTCCACTCACGTTTAACTTTTTGTCTGGTTGTTACGGTCATAAAAAAAAAAAAAAAAAACCTGAATCACATTACTAGATGTTATAGCCTAGCCAATGATCACTAGATTTTATACAGATGTTCCTGTAATGATTCTATAAATGGAGATCAGCACCCAAATATTGGTTATAATGTGGAAGTTACTGCCTTTTGCCTTGGCGTGACATCTCACTTTTTGCAGACAGTGCAGAGTACAATATCAATATAGGCTATAGCGGTAAAAATCAAGTTTGAGATAATTTTCATTAAAACATCTAATTGCCAGATTTCCAGTATCCTACCTATAATTAATTTTTCTGTACAAATAAAAATCTTTAAAGCCATTTTTCTAAGTTTCGCACTAGCGAGTTTCACACTCTGGAGCAGAGCGGCAATCCACCTGTCACTCAAGCGGCTACGCCCTTAATTGTGCAGAAATTTAAGGCTTAATATAATTTAAATGGATGAGTTATAAAAAAATTCACCCCCCTCACAGTTGTCATGAATGGCAAAATTAGCTATATAGATCAAAATCATTTTTTGCACCAGGCTGTAAACATGTTTTTTTCTGCTGTAAAGTTGGGCATTTTAACATGGGGAGTCTATGGAATTGACTCCCTTTTGCAACCAGCCTCCAACGGCCAGTCGATGAATTGCAGTTTTATATAACTGCAATAGCTCCCCTTTTGTATGTACACGTGAGTGTATGTATGTTTGTTTGTTAGACTAGTTTGTGTTAGTGTTTAGTTAATAAAACTCTTGTGTACAAATTACATGAGTTTCTGATTCTGCCTTGCGAATTAATGTCCCTTTACGATTTTGATCCATACTACATGCTCTAATGCATTAATACTTAGGAAAGTATTTTCTGTGTCCACAAAAATATCCTTTCTTAGAGCTGATATGAACTTACACGGAATGTTCGCTGGACGAACAGATTAGTTGATGGCAATTTAATTCTGCTATAGTTACTACTTGCAGCTGACATAAATAATTGTAATTAATCATAAGTAATTGTAATTATTTATATACATTTCCCTTTTGAGCTAATTTGCTGCACTGTCAAGGAACCATATTTAAATGAACTTTGTGGCTTCTTAATTGAGTCGCTTAAAAATAACTTTCTATTCCATGATGTTGCAGTTATGTGATCAAATGTTTGTGTAACTTAACTAAATCATGAGGAACGGAAGTACATTAACAAATCATGCAAGTTCAACACTCTTTTGTAGTTTTGTTTTGATCAAATATTTGAATTAATAGGATGATAAAATGTAAAGATTCTGACCAAGACGACAACAATCTGTTGACATTAAAATAAAATAAAAAGTAGTTTACATTTGTTGTAAATTGTATGTCGTGAAAAAGTAATTTTTTTCTTGTAAGTTATTTCAAAAAGTGAAACTTTCATATATTTTAGATTTATTGCATGTAAAGTAAAACATTTCAAAAGTTTTTTTTTGTTTTAATTTTGATGATTAGAGCTTACAGCTCATGAAAGTCGAAAATCAGTATCTCAAAATATTAGAATATTTACATTTGAGTTTCAATTAATGACCATCCCTACAGTGTAAATTCCGGGTATCTCTTGTTCTTTGAAACCACAATAATGGGGAACACTGCTGACTTGGCAATGATCCAGAAGACGAACATTGACGCCCTCCACAAAGAGGGTAAGTCACAGTGGGTCATTACTGAAAGGTGTGGCTGTTTACAGAGTGCTGTATCAAAGCATATTAAATGCAAAGTTGACTGAAAGGAAGAATTTGGGTAGGAAAATGTGCACAAGCAACAGGGGTGACTGCAAGCTTGAGAATACTGTCAAGCAAAGCTGATTCAAACACTTGAGAGAGCTTCACAAGGAGTGGACTGAAGCTGGAGTCAGTGCATCAAGAGTCACCACGCTCAGACGTCTTCAGGAAAAGGGCTACCAAGCCACTTCTGAAACAGAAACAACGTCAGAAGCATCTTACCTGGGCTACGGATAAAAAGAACTGGACTGTTGCTCAGTGGTCCAAAGTCCTCTTTTCAGATGAAAGTAAATTTTGAATTTCATTTGGAAATCAAGGTCCCAGAGTCTGGAGGAAGAGTGGAGAGGCACAGAATCCATGTTGCTTGAAGTCCAGTGTGAAGTTTCCACAGTCAGTGATGATTTGGGCTGCCATGTCATCTGCTGGTGTTGGTCCACTGTGTTTTCTGAAGTCCACAGTCAACGCAGCCATCTACCAGGAAATTTTAGAGCACTTCATGCTTCCTTCTGCTGACAAGCTTTATGGAGATGCTGATTTCATCTTCCAGCAGGATTTGGCACCTGCCCACACTGCCAAAAGCACCAAAAGTTGGATAAATGACCATGGTGTTGGTGTGCTTGACTGGCCAGCAAACTCACCAGACCTGAACCCCATGAAGACTCTTGTCAAGAGGAAAATGAGAAACAAGAGACCAAAAAATGCAGATGACCTGAAGGCCACTGTCAAAGAAACCTGGGCTTCCATACCACCTCAGCAGTGCCACAAACTGATCACCTCCATGCCACGCCGAATTGAGGCAGTAATTAAAGCAAAAAGAGCCCCTACCAAGTATTGAGTACATATACAGTAAATTAACTTACTTTCCAGAAGGCCAACAATTCACTAAAAATGTTTTATTTTTTATTTTTATTGGTCTTATGAAGTATTCTAATTTGTTGAGATGGGTTTTTGTTAAATGTGAACCTAAATCATCACAATTAAAAGAACCAAAGACTTAAACTACTACAGTCTGTGTGCATTGAATTTATTTAATACACGAGTTTCACAATTTGAGTTGAATTACTGAAATAAATGAACTTTTCCACAACATTCTAATTTATTGAAATGTACCTGTATATATATATATATATATATATATATATATATATGAAGAGCTCTTTTCTAAAATGCGAGAAACGCCAAATTTAAAAAAAAAAAATGAGTTTGTCATGCCATTTTGCTGTGTACTGAACCTATTCACTGCTCCATCAATGTTTCATGCCAAATCGCTATATTTCCTTGTTTAAAATGTACTGCAAGATGCAGTTCCTTTCCAAACCGCTATAAGCGCCGAACCTGTTTTTAGCCTAAATGCGATATGTCCTCTCGACCAATCAGAATTCGTTCGATGCAATCCAACATGGCGACGCTTTGAAGCGTTTGTTTGTGCTCAGTCTTCAAAATGAGTGCTTTAAACTCTAATAACACTTTTGATGGCCTGGATGAGCCAGTGAAACCTTCACCTGGGGGTAGAAAATGCCGACTGGACAAAGAAAATCACAAAAAAACAACAAAAAAAGAAGGTTCGTGCCACCGGTTTCTGTCAGGCCGAGAAGCTGTCACTGGACGACCTTTTTTAAAAAGACATAAACCAACATTTTTATGAAAAAAAGGACGAATTTGTAGCGTTTTGATAAAAAAAAAAATTAACTTTGAATTTATAATCGACAATATTGTTGTTTCATTTAACAATCATTGTTTAACATGTTCAGACTGAGTCAACAGACCATTTTAACAGGATCAATTGAATATTAACAAAATGTATGGGTCTAGGAAAAAAAATTAAATTTTCATGAAAATCATTAAAATGGATTTATAGTGTTTTGGAAAAGAGCTCTTCATATATATATTAACATTCTTTATTGCTAAAAAGTTATTCAGTGATAACTTCAATACTTTATAATCAATCAATCAATCAACATTTATTGGCCAGGTATGCATAACATACAAGGAATTTGCGGCCGGTATGAGACATACTGCATACTGTGTAACAATAGACCCGCAAAGAGCTTCAGACCATCTTCAGTTCAGGTTACTTCATGTGATTTTATGGCAAGGTGATCATAAAATGTCCTGTTGCCTTTGCATAACTCATACACTTAATCCTGGTTAACATTTCCTGCAATTACATCACATCCTCTTTTAATTAGAAACTCAAGCCTTGTGCTGCACACTAGAAAGAGCACTGGCTTCAAGCTTCAAGGCTTTCCCCCAGTGTCTTACATTTTCAAAATGTGTCAGCATGTGATCTGTGGTTGAAACTCAGAATGTTCGTCTGGACATGACGCTGTGATGTCTCTAAATAAAAGATGTTTTTGGGGGGGATTAAGTGTGTTTACGCTCATGAATGACTTATGTCCTTGACAAGGTCTACAAAGTTTTGATCACACAGTGCCCACATTTTAAAAACTTCTTAATTAATCCTTTTAAAGTTAGTTTAATTCCATGTGGTAAATGATGTATTTATAGAATATATTCGATAAGCTTGTTAGACTGCACATCCCATTGGAAATTCAATACATCTCAGAGTTCTAATAAAAAGTACATGACTGTTACTCACACACATTGTAGCTTGTATAAGTCTGATGTTAGAATGTGAGGTATTTCATTGCATAGTTCTTTCTTTTATTCATATTGATTGAATTACAGTTCATAAATAGTGTAATGTATTAATAGGTGTCATTTTGATTAATTATTCCACACATGTACCTTGATTATACAGTATGTAATGAGGACATATTCTTTCTTCTGTCTTGTCCTTAGTCCAAAGAAAGAAATGGACATATGTTTTCTTTCATAGGTTCACTCAACGCTGCGTAGCTGTACACAATGGGAACATCCCCAGGTGTGACGATTGTCTGAAGCCCTTATAGAATCACGCCAATTCATTGCCTGATGGCACGAGATACCCCCCTTACGTCATACGTGACTGACATAGACCCGCGCTCGCGCCATCTTACCCCTCGGATTTTCCTCTCTTCAGAAGCGTTGGTTTTTCTGGCCCATTTTCTCGACGACGTTTTAGTCTGGGATTCTTTCCACTTCAGCAACCGCATCTGTGGAATTGTTATTCTCCTAGCGGTGAGTGGAATGGACTTTAGTCGGTGCCAACTGCCGTGCTCTCGCCTCATCGCGAATGACGTCCTCCTAGTTTCATGCCACGACGTGTACGCAAACCGGCCTCTGCCTCGTCCTCTAGGGCAGAGGTCCCCAACCACCGAGTCGCGACCCACTACCGGGCCGTGGAAGAATTCCTACCAGGTCGCGAGAAAGTTCTGGGGAAAATGTGTATAGATATAACGCTCTGTTATTTATTGTGTGTAAATGATTTTTCTTATTACTCTTTATTTTTGTTGTATGCGATTGATATCGAGTAGCAATTTGACGATGGTTAAATTAGTAAATAAAAGATTGCTCTGATCTGTCATAGGGCTTAAACGGATTGCAGTTGATCCGTGATATATGGACCAGGTCCAGACCCCACCGTTCGGCATGTGATAGGCAGATTAATTTGCCAATTTACACTTTCAATCTATTTAAAACCACAAGAAGAAACGAAACAGAACTCAATTCGTTACTTGCGCGCTGTACTCGCACACACCCGAAGCGCGCACAAGCATAGAGACCTGTTTCAGACAGTGCGGCATACCGAATTGATTCCTATTTCATGTATTCATGTAGTTTATACAGTAGAAGGCGAGCCAATGGATATCACACAAGCAACGTGCAAACTTTGCGCAATAGTTATGGCGGTGAACGTCTTAACTTCAGTCATACAGAAAGTGAAAGTAAAAAAAATGAGTTTTCTAGCGCTGCATTAACAGCGCATATTATCTCAGAGACAAGAGACGAATCTACTTCAACGTGCTGATAACAGTATAAATGAATAGAGCTGTTTTAAAGACCCTATCCACAACAACAAACACCCCCCCCCCAAGTCCGCAAAATTTTTTTCAAAGTGTAACCGCTCCGCGGTGTAAAAAAGGTTGGAGACCCCTGCTCGGGAAAGGAGCCAGTGGGTAGATTGAGAGATCCGATGCATCCCCCCAAGGTAGATTTAAAACGCCCGAACAAGCTGGTTGCAGACATTGTACATGCGGTAAGGGTCGCCCAGCGCTTTCCCCCCCAAGTCAATATCTCCTGCCCTTGCCCTTACGGCCTCATTAGGTCATGCCTCCATGCACGAGGATGCTGTGAGCTCTCCTCTGGTGCGGCCGGATGCATGTTCAGAGCGGGGACCCCATGTTGGTATCCCCTTGATATGTTCCACTCTGCTACCTCTGTCAGCCTTCCTCCATACCTGGAGGGACCTGCCGGGAGTGTCACCTTGGATGCTTCGTACGATCCAGTTCGGTTACACACTTCAATTTGCTCGCAATTACTCCCTCTACAGAGGGAAATTCAGGATACTGACGCTCAAGAGCATTCTTTCCCAGGTCCAAGAGGGGGACTGGCTTGTCACTGTCGACTTGAAAGATGCCTACTTCCACGTCCAGGTGGTTCAGAGACACAGGAAGTTCTTCAGGTTCGCCTTCGGGGAAAGGTTTACCAATGCAAGGTTCTTCCCTTTGGGCTAGCTCTGGCCCCAAGGATGTTCACCAAGTGTATGGATGCAGCTCTAGCCCCGCTGAGGCTCCAGGGCATCCGGATCCTCAACTACCTGGATGACTGGCTCGTTTTGGCCAGTTCCAGGGAGCAGGTGATTCGTCACAGGGACTCTCTCCTTCTCCACATTTGTGCGCTTGGCCTCCGGCTGAATGGCCAGAAGACCATGCTCACTCCAGACCAGCAGACCACATTTTTGGGGGTCTGTCTGGACTCAACCTTGATGCAGGCCCGTCTGGACCCTGCTCGGGTAGAATGCATCCAATTGTGCTCGGCCTGCTTCAGGCTAGGTCGTCGCATGTCAGTGGGCCTGTGTCGCAGGCTCCTAGGCCTCATGGCAGCAGCTTCCCCGGTTCTTCCCTTAGGGCTGCTCCATATGAGACCGTTCCTCTGGTGGATGAAGTCCCTGGGTATTCGCCCCTCTTGGCCGTCCCTCCGCCTACTAAGAGTGTCAGGCGCCTGTCTCTGCGCCCTCTTAGTGTGGCGGGACCCCAGTTTTCTCAGAAGAGGAGTGGGTATGGGGGTAGTCTGCCATCGCCAAATGATAACGACGGATGCTTCCCTCTCAGGGTGGGGGGCAGTCTTCGAGGGAAGGCCGGCTCGCGGTGTCTGGTCAGGCAAGTACCTCGCCTGGCACATAAATGGCCTGGAGTTGACAGCGGTTCATCTAGCTCTCACTCACGTTCTTCCGTTCCTTGTGCACTCTCATGTCATCGTCAGGACAGACAACATGGCGGTGGTGTCTCACATAAATCACCAGGGGGCTCCTGGTTGCGCAGCCCGAACAGGCATGCGCGTCAGCTTCTTCTTTGGGCACAGGAGAAATTTTTGTCCCTGAGAGCAGTCCATGTCCCAGGGGTCCTGAAACTAGCGACGGACTTTCTGTCGAGACAGAAACTCAGGTCAGGGGAATGGATGCTGAACCGCTGGACAGTGGTTCAGATTTGGGAACAATTCGGCGCGGCAGAGGTAGACCTCTTTGCGTCTCAGGAGTCGACCCAATGCCCCCTTTTGTTCTCCCTCTCTCACCCTACCTCTCTTGGGATAGATGCTCTAGTGCACCCCTGGCCGGACATGAATCTATATGCTTTCCCTCCGGTCAAGCTCATCCCAGCGGTTTTGTGCAGGGTGAAGACATGCAGAGTCCGCCTTCTCCTAGTAGCCCTGTTCTGGCCTTCCCAGATGTGGTTCTCGGAGTTGGTCTCCTGGACCATTTCTGGAGGGCGATCCATGGGAGATTCCAGTCAAGAAAGACCTGCGGTGTCAGCTTCAGGGCAGAATTTGGCACCCACGTCCAGAGATCTGGAAGTTTTGGGTATGGCCAATCAAAGGTTGCCCTTAGCTTTTGATTTCTCAGATGGAGCCCATGAGACCATTAATAGTGCCAGGGCCCTTTCCACTAGGAAGCTATACTCCTCCAAATTGAGGGTTTTCGAATCCTGGTGCTTGGTTCATGCTATAGACCCAGTTAACTGCCCAGTTGGTTCAGTGCTGGAGTTCCTGCAAGATAAGTTTTCAACCGGAGTGGCCACTACCACCCTGGAAGTCTACATTGCAGCTATTGTTGCTCGAAGGGACTCAGACGGGACATCGTTTGGTGTCCTCCATTATGCATGTGGTTAAGCACTTGAGGCCGGTTCGTCCTCCTAGTTTCCCTTCTTGGGACCTTTCTGTTGTCCTGAAAGGGTTGCTCTTGGTCTGTTCAAGGCATTTTTAAGACCTAGGCCTGGTTATGTCCCCAAAGTTCTCTCTGCGTCTTTTCGTTCACAGGTGGTAGTGCTGCAGGCTTTCTCTCCCTCCTCTTTGAGTGAGGTCAATTATCTTCATCTGCTCTGCCCTGTTAGAGCCCTGAAGATGTATGTGGACCATTCCAGTCAGTGGCTTTAGTCCCTACAGCTGTTGGTGTGTTTTGGTGCAGGCCGCAAAGGGCTAGACCTTTTGTCTAAACACACAATATCCCACTGGGTTAGGGATGCTATTTCATTGGCCTATGAGGTGCGCAGTCTGCCTTCACCTCTAGACATCAGAGCTCATTCCACCAGAGGGGTGGCCTCCTCCCAAGCTTTGTTTAGAGGAGTACCCCTGGAGGATATTTGTATGGCGGCAGGTTGGTCCCACATACTTTTGTGAGGTTCTATAACCTTGATGTGAACACAGCTCCTGGTTCCCAGGTCCCTTCTGTTTGAACCAGCTGTGTTTTTGGTGTTCTGGTCTGTAATGGGCCAGATCTGGCAACGCGTTAGCTTGGCGTATGTGGTATTTCGTTCCCATTGCATAAAGCTGCGCAGCGTTGAGTGAACCTATAAAAGAGAACATTACTTGCTTTACCCATGTTCTCTGAGTAGGGAACGAGACGCTGCATCCGCTGCCATGCTCCTCTTGCTGTCGACCTGCTTCTTCGACAGGAAAATCTGAGGGTTAAGATGGGGCAAGCATGGGTCTATGTCAATCACGTATGACGTAGGGGCGGTATCTCGGGCCATCAGCCAATGAATTGGCGTGATTCTATAAGGGCTTCAGACAATCGTTACACCTGGGGGTGTTCCCATTGCGTAAAGCTACGCAGCGTCTCGTTCCCTACTCAGAGAACATGGGTTATGCAAGTAACCCGAGACATTTTATTCCCTTTAGAATATGCTAATATTTACTTCTCTGCTGTCTGCAACTGTTGTGTCTCATGGACATCTGATTGTGTAAATAAATCTGCAGAGCCGCACCGTCAGATTATCTCCGGAAAGGACAGGTAGCACTGCAACTTTGTAAAAAAAAAAAAAAAAGATTAATAGAGTATGTTTTAAAAGTCTTTCTACTTTAAAATTGCTGTTTCTTTGTAATTATGAAATTTACTAGCAAATTCTGAGAACATAGTTTCAAAGTTTTTTAGTTTTTTTTCAGTGTAGATGATACCACACTAATATTGTAAAAATAAAAAAAATAACAACATGACCAAAATTCCGCCAGTCGAAAAGTATCAAGTACAGACTTATACTTTGCAATCCATCTGAATCCATATATTTTTGAACTACGACTAAAATAGGGGTTATGCACCATATTTTGTAAAACAGGGTGCATTGCTATACATATACAACCTGTTTGGAAGCTGTGTAAATCTAGCCAGTTTGAGGCTGAGAGACTATGGATAACTGTTTGCTGCTGTTATAGAGCTGAAATATTCAGAGATCAGTAAAGCCACTTAAAGTCTGTATGTGTTACTGCACAGGCTCATAGTGTTACATAGTGTGAGTAGTCTAAAAGGATAGCTGTCTCGAGTTGTTAGGCCTGCTCTAAGCAGGTCGAGGTTATGGAACAGTAATTTGCTCTGTAGGAGCTTAAATCTGGACTCTCTCACCTGTTTCCAGCTTTAATTATTGTGTGCTACACCTCTGGGGAATAGTGAAAGGACTCTGTGCTGGTGTGCTCATTTTAATGGTATTAAAAGATGTCACGCTTATTTCCACATCAGTAGTACCTGCTAGTGAGGACTCTGGCTCTCGGAACTATTTTTTTTTTTCTCTCTCTTTCTGAATACAAATAAGTATATTAATTTGAATAAAGTATAAGAAACCTGTTTCCAAATATAATTAACATGTGAAACATTGCCTCGGCGTGCTCTGTTTTCTTTATACTCACTTTTTTTTTTCTCTCTTAAAATTTGCAACTTCAAATGGCATATTGAAATTAAAACCACCAAGCAGCATTTTAATTCATAACTGGCTTCAACTCGCAGCAAATGAGTCATTTAATTTCACATCATACACTCACCTCCTTATGCGCTTTTCAGGAGGCAAAGAATGCAAATGGTGTCCAAAGAAATGTATTAAGCATTAGCAGCAACATACTGCATTTCCACTTATCTCTTCTGCAGCTCTGCCCCAAGTTATCTAGAGCTGTTAGATAATGCAGGGAGATGACTGTACTGTCTGCCTTCTGCTTTAATGAAGACACTTTTGGAAAAACAGCTGTGCACAATGTCTGATTGGTAAATGGAATGAATATGCATAGGCGTCCCCATCTGCGCTTCGTGATTGCTTTGTCTCGATAATAATCTATGGCTGTAACACTCCATGAACATGCTTTTAGCATCAGTCACTATTACACTGCCTGAGTATGTAACTTAATTTACCTCTCTGTCAGGATATTCACAATATAATATAATATAATATAATATAATATAATATAATATAATATAATATAATATAATATAATATAATATAATATAATATAATATAATATAATATAATATAATATAATATTTGTAAAATATGTTGCTGTAACAATTTATTTAGCTGTATATAAAAAATATAAAAGATAAAAAGATAAAATTATATTATTCTCATACAAGCCTGTTACAAGCTTGAAGTTATATATATATGACTTTCTTTTTGAAGCACTATTTGTAAGCTCTGCCTTCCCTCCTGTTCTCTTTTATCTGATTGAAGTTCTGTCTGGTAGAATCCTTTGGCACTAGCAAATGGCTTGGTTTCCTAAAAGCATTACCAAATCAAAACAAGAAGCTGGAACTAACCCCCTTAAGAGAATTGTGGCTTAGTTTTTTTCTTCTTCTTCTCTGCTTTAAGCTCCATGCATATAGAATAACAAGCTTTAGGAACTGTGCACACCACCACGCACTATGGGTTTCTTTTCTATATCCACACACTCCCGTTTACAGTCATACAGGCTAGAGGACTTAAGCAATCCTTTGCAATAGAAAAATAATAAATAATAAAAGAAAAAAAAAAAGAAAAAAAAACCTTCTGTCAGTCTCTGTGTCATCTCATTAACCTTAGTTATTTCCCCTGTGCTAACTAGAAGGAGAACATGTTCAAACTCAACTTTGACCTCGCTGCGTTTCAGCTGTTACCTGAAATTCTCTTGCTGTATAATGCATAATGTGTTTCTTTACAGGGTCAAGACTGTAAAGACACATGGCATCTATCTACAGTATCTATCTATCTATCTATCTATCTATCTATCTATCTATATATCTATCTATCTATCTATCTATCTATATATATATATATATATATGGGTAGTTGACAAATATGCAGTAAATGTGTTTTTAAATGTGTAAAAAATTATTTTTTATGAAAAAGAAATGTATATATTTATTTAGTGTGAAGTCTGATCTTTGAGAAAATATAAAGGGTCACTAACTTCATCAGTTCTTTCACTGCTTTTTTTAACATTTAAACTGAACTGTACCATAAATTTGTCCTATGGTGTGACATAGCAAAACTTAAGGAAAAAACTCTTAATAATGCATAAATTGCATGAGAGAGATTTATCTTCATTTTTAGACACTTATTTTCATATAATTCTATTTATTTATTATGAAATTATAATTAACATTATTTTTCCCCATGACTTGTTGGACAATTTCAAGAAAAACTTTTGACAACAAGACAAATTTTTCTGTCATCTGTTCAAAACTGCTGAAAATTATATCATTTTAAGTTATGATATTTGTATCTCCCCTATTGCAATACTCAACTGTTTTTTTTTAAGATGTTTTGAGATAAAAAAAATAAAAATAAAATAAATCGGTGGTTCTTTTAAGAGTGTCACACCATATAGGACATTTAATTTTGAACATGTCAAAGGAGGAAGAAAGTTTAATTTTGATACAAACAAAATCAACATGTTTTTTTTTTTTAAATGTGCGGCACAGCTAAAAATGATTGATATTCAAACTATATTCAGTAAGATGTGAATGATTTTTTTTAAAACTATATGGCTACTCTTTTTAAGGCATCATTTTGATTCTATTTACTTTCTGCATTGTTCTCTTAGGATCTCCTCCCTTCTGTGTGGATCCCTGTTAATTTTCTGTATATATGTCTGTGTCCTCTCTCTTCCACTAATTTCTCTCCCTCAATTATTTCTGTCTCAAAAACAAAGTATCACATTTCATTCCTTATTTTCATGACACTTTATAACAGTACAAGTTTTCTGTAAAAAAAAAAAACATCAGAAAATAATTTAATTAATGTAATTATTGCATTTAAGAACACTGAAAATCATCAAAAAATAATAAAACATTTCTGTGTACTCAAAGCGCTTTACATAGAAGGGGGATCTCCTCCACCACCACCACTGTGCAGCATCCACCTGGATGATGCGACGGCAGCCATAGTGTGCCAGAACACGCACCACACACCAACTTACTGGTAGAGAGGAGACAGAGTGATAAAGCCAATCAGTGTATGGGGATGACTAGGAGGCCATGATGGTCAGAGGCCAATAGGCAAATTTGCCCAGGATGTCAGGATAACACCCCTACTCTTTTTCGAAGGACATCCTGGGATTTTGACCACAGAGAGTCAGGACCTCAGTTTAACGTCTCATCAGAAGGACGGTACTTTTTACAAGATAGTGTCCCCGTCATTATACTGGGGTGTTAGGACCCACACAGACCACAGGGTGAGCACCCCCTGCTGGCCTCACTAACGCCTCTTCCAGCAGCAACCTAGTTTTTCCCAGAAGGTCTCCCATCCAGGTACTGACCAGGCTCAACCCTGCTTAGCTTCAGTGGGCAACCGGTCTTGGGATACAGGGTGATATGGCTGCTAAAGTATTTGAATACATCTTATTTAATTATTTAAAATGCTTTTTAAAGAGACCTTGTTCTCTGGTGTGACATCTTTGTACTGTGGTGTGACAGTACAGGCGTCACAACGGAGGACATTTTCTGTCACACCATAGGACAGTTTCAGCCTTTTTCTGTCAATTAATGACCTTGCTATTCCAAGCTAACCTGTCATTGGCGGTATGCAAGACACATTTGCATAATGTTCCATGATTATGTAGTTTAGCATGCAGTTTTTAATTAAAAAATATAATTTAGGGGTGTCACACCAAAGGACAACAAAACATAACACTTTTGTAGTGGTTCCAAAAAAGTTAAATATTTGAACAATTCTGAGACAAAACTGACCATGTGCATGGGCTTCACAGGGGCTTAAGTAACAGGACCATGAATGGGGTCCTTCAACTAAGTAAAGTTTTCTCTGGAATTTGCCGATTTAAAATCAGGATATGGTGTCACACCAGAGGACATGGTTTTCAGAGACAAAATGTATCAAGTTCCTACACTTTCAGAAATATATGGATGAAAAGAAATTATTGCCATTTACTAAAATAGACACTTGTACAATTATGCCAGAGATATTTATTAACATTTTTATGCTTTTCTTTTTCATTTATAAAAGTTGTAATTTATTGAACCATCCTTGGTACAGTCACACCATAGGACAATTTTGAGATTTAGCTCAAAATTTTAAAAAATCGAATAACACTGCAGCTTTTATAACAACAGGTGATGTTGTAAGGCAAAGACATGTTTAACCATTTACTGCATTTTAAATAACGACAATATTAATTATATTCATTTTTATCTTGAGGGACAATTAAAACACAATGTCACGTTAACAACCCAAATATTTAGGTCAGGTTTTTAGGGGTACAAGTTTTTGTACCAATTTTGTTTTGTCTTTTTTTAAAGATACTTTGCTTCTAGAAGTTCCTGTAACATTTCATGAAAGACCAAAATCATCCAGCGTACACTTCTGAAGTTTTGGACAACTCACTTTTGGTAACTGTTTATGTTAAACTGGGGTACGGAAAGTATTCAGACCCCCTTACATTTTTCACTCTTTGTTACATTGCAGCCATTTGCTAAAATCATTTAAGTTCATTTTTTTTCCTCATTAATGTACACACAGCACCCCATATTGACAGAAAAACACAGAATTGTTGACATTTTTGCAGATTTATTAAAAAGAAAACTGAAATATCACATGGTCCTAAGTATTCAGACCCTTTGCTGTGACACTCATATATTTAACTCAGGTGCTGTCCATTTCTTCTGATCATCCTTGAGATGGTTCTACACCTTCATTTGAGTCCAGCTGTGTTTGATTATACTGATTGGACTTGATTAGGAAAGCCACACACCTGTCTATATAAGACCTTACAGCTCACAGTGCATGTCAGAGCAAATGAGAATCATGAGGTCAAAGGAACTGCCTGAAGAGCTCAGAGACAGAATTGTGGCAAGGCACAGATCTGGCCAAGGTTACAAAAAAAAATTCTGCTGCACTTAAGGTTCCTAAGAGCACAGTGGCCTCCATAATCCTTAAATGGAAGACGTTTGGGTCGACCAGAACCCTTCCTAGAGCTGGCCGTCCGGCCAAACTGAGCTATCGGGGGAGAAGAGCCTTGGTGAGAGAGGTAAAGAAGAACCCAAAGATCACTGTGGCTGATCTCCAGAGATGCAGTCGGGAGATGGGAGAAATTTGTAGAAAGTCAACCATCACTGCAGCCCTCCACCAGTCAGGGCTTTATGGCAGAGTGGCCCGACGGAAGCCTCTCCTCAGTGCAAGACACATGAAAGCCCGCATGGAGTTTGCTAAGAAAAACACCTGATTAAGATTCTCTGGTCTGATGAGACCAAGATATAACTTTTTGGCCTTAATTCTAAGCGGTATGTTTGGAGAAAACCAGGCACTGCTCATCACCTGTCCAATACAGTCCCAACAGTGAAGCATGGTGGTGGCAGCATCATGCTGTGGGGGTGTTTTTCAGCTGCAGGGACAGGACGACTGGTTGCAATCGAGGGAAAGATGAATGCGGCCAAGTACAGGGATATCCTGGACGAAAACCTTCTCCAGAGTGCTCAGGACCTCAGACTGGGCCGAAGGTTTACCTTCCAACAAGACAATGACCCTAAGCACACAGCTAAAATAATGAAGGAGTGGCTTCACAACAACTCCGTGACTGTACTTGAATGGCCCAGCCAGAGCCCTGACTTAAACCCAATTGAGCATCTCTGGAGAGACCTAAAAATGGCTGTCCACCAACGTTTACCATCCAACCTGACAGAACTGGAGAGGATCTGCAAGGAGGAATGGCAGAGGATCCCCAAATCCAAGTGTGAAAAACTTGTTGCATCTTTCCCAAAAAGACTCATGGCTGTATTAGATCAAAAGGGTGCTTCTACTAAATACTGAGCAAAGAGTCTGAATACTTAGGACCATGTGATATTTCAGTTTTTCTTTTTTAATAAATCTGCAAAAATGTCAACAATTCTGTGTTTTTCTGTCAATATGGGGTGCTGTGTGTACATTAATGAGAAAAAAAAAGAACTTAAATTATTTTAGCAAATGGCTGCAATATAACAAAGAGTGAAACATTTAAGGGGGTCTGAATACTTTCCGTACCCACTGTATATATATATATATATATATATATATACAGTATCTCACAGGAGTAAGTACACCCCTCACATTTTTGTAAATATTTTATTATATATTTTCATGTGACAACACTGAAGAAATGACACTTTGCTACAATGTAAAGTAGTGAGTGTACAGCTTGTATAACAGTGCAAATTTGCTGTCCCCTCAAAATAACTCAACACACAGCCATTAATGTCTAAACCGCTGGCTACAAAAGAGAGTACACCCCTAAGTGAAAATGTCCAAATTGGGCCCAAAGTGTCAATATTTTGTGTGGCTACCATTATTTTCCAGCACTGCCTTAATCCTCTTGAGCACGGAGTTCACCAGAGCTTCACAGGTTGCCACTGGAGTCCTCTTCCACTCCTCCATGACGACATCACGGAGCTGATGGATGTTAGAGACCTTGCGCTCCTCCACCTTCCGTTTGCCCTCAGCTTCTTTAACAAGGCAGTGGTCGTCTTGCAGGTGTGTTTGGGGTCATTATCATATTAGAATAGAAGGGAGGGGATCATGCTCTGCTTCAGTATGTCACAGTACATGTTGGCATTCATGGTTCCCTCAATGAACTGTAGCTCCCCAGTGCTGGCAGCACTCATGCAGCCCCAGACCATAACACTCCCACCACCGTGCTTGACTGTAGGCAAGACACACTTGTCTTTGTACTCCTCACCTGGTTGCCGCCACAAACACTTGACACCATCTGAACCAAATAAGTTTATCTTGCTCTCATCAGACCACAGGACATGGTTCCAGTAATCCATGTCCTTAGTCTGCTTGTCTTCAGCAAACTGTTTGCGGGCTTTCTTGTGCATCATCTTTAGGAAAGGCTTCCTTCTGGGATGACAGCCATGCAGACCAATTTGATACAGTGTGCGGCGTATGGTCTGAGCACTGACAGGCTGACCCCAACCCCTTCAACCTCTGCAGTAATGCTGGCAGCACTCATACGTCTATTTCCCAAACTATTTACAACCTCTGGATATGACGCTGAGCACGTGCACTCAACTTCTTTGGTCGACCATAGCGATTCCTGTTCTGAGTGGAGCCTGTCCTGTTAAACCGCTGTATGGTCTTGGCCACCGTGCTGCAGCTCAGTTTCAGGGTCTTTGGCAATCTTCTTATAGCCTACACCATCTTTATGTAGAGCAACAATTCTTTTTTTCAGATCCTCGGAGAGTTCATGCAATGAGGTGCCATGTTGAACTTCCAGTGACTAGTATGAGAGAGTGAGAGCGATAACACCAAATTTAACACACCTGCTCCCCATTCACACCTGAGACCTTGTAACACTAACGAGTCACATGACACCGGGGAAAGAAAATGGCTAATTGGGCCCAATTTGGACATATTCACTTAGGGGTGTACTCACTTTTGTGGCCAGCGGTTTAGACATTAATGGCTGTGTGTTGAGTTATTTTGAGGGGACAGCAAATTTACACTGTTATACAAGCTGTACACTCACTACTTTACATTGTAGCAAAGTGTAATTTCTTCAGTGTTGTCACATGAAAGATATAATAAAATATTTATATTACATATATATATATATATATATATATATATTTATATAGTTTTCATGAGCACTTTTCATGAGCAAATTTTGTATTCAGCATGTCAAACTTCATAAAGAAACATTACAAATAAAAGCGAAACAAAGATTTTAGAAAAATTATTTTTAAAAAGTTTTTACTACCTTTTACTACCTTGATGTACCACCACAAAGCTCTCTTCTGTTCTTCCAACAGTGGCCAAGCAATCAGCATTCCCATATCGCATGTCACATACATTTGCATAATTGTTAATATACCTCACGGCATTGCATTAAAATTTACCATTCACAAAGGAAACACAAAACAGTTAGTGAGGCCTCTGCTCTCATTCCAATAAAGTCCATTGAAAACACAAGAGGAGAAAAAGAGAGACAAGGTTAATTTGCATAGTTCAACAATATCCGTAAGGCATTCTATCTCTTACTGGCCTACAAACCACTCTACCTTAAGCATGACTTCATAAACCAGTTAGCATCCTTGAGATGGCTTACCACTGTCACCACTCGGCCTGGTAAATCAAAATACTTTACTAGCTTCTTCTCATCGCGAAATAACCTAATAGAGGATTCATGGTGTTATGCTACTCCCCTGAGGTCCGTCGTTTCTATCATAGCCTCCTATTAGACCTGTTTGGGTCTGTGTGTGTTCACCAATGCTGGTTAGTGATTCTATTATATTAAGCATGGCTCATCAATCCCTTCTGTGTGTTCTGTTGGCTCTCAAAGAACATTCTCTCCCATTATGGTGGCACCTGGGAAATAGCCTCATTCCATATTTTGAACAGGTTCCAAGCACTCTAATTTTCTCTGCCTTCAAGACGTAAAAGAACCAAAATGAAATACTGAAACATGCAAAGCAATTCATACTGTGCTTCACTGTTCAGTCTAGACTGAAGGGTTTTGCTACCAGAATACCATCAGAAAACAACACAAACATGCTCAAGTTACATATTAACAAACCTTGGTATGTGAATACGTCTGTGCCAAGCTTAAAAAAAATAAAGAAATTATTGATTTTTAATCAAGCATGTACTCCCTTGTATTTAATAAAAAGTTCAGTTACTTTAGGTCATTAAAGTATGCTTAACTAAAGAACATGGTAAAAATATTACTTAAAGATTAATTTAAGGACATAAGGACTATTATGCTATCTACCTTTGTTGATTGGCAAGACCCTTTGGCGATATTGCAGCCTGACATCCAGGCAAGTTTAATCAAAGTGTGTCACTGATGGAAATCAACTTTTGCCTCATTACATACCACTCAATTTCAATACGTTTCCATTTTAGGGAAAGGAAAAAAATCAAATCTGACGCCTAATAGAAGCAATCACAGCCTGGAAATGTTATGGCCATTTGCTCTTACATGGTGAGATTTCATATAACTTGATTACTTGATTTAGATATATTTTTTTAGATCTTTGTATTAGACTTTTCCAATCCAAGTATCAGATTAGAGTCATCTTAATGCACAATGCACCTCAGCTGAGAAAATACTTCTGGTTCTGAGCAAAAACACTCAAGTAATGGAAGAAATCTCAAAAGAAAAGCATCTAGCTGAATTAACTATACAACTAATGTAATTGCACTGAAAAAAAAAGGAGTTCTTAAAAGTACCTAAAATAGGAGCCATATATATCCTCTTGTGTGTGTGTGTGTGTGTGTGTGTGTGTGTGTGTGTGTGCACTTGTACAGCTATCTTCATGAGGGCCGGTTTGACTTTTAGACCATCGGAGTGAGGACAATGTTGTAAACTGAGGACATTTTGGCCAGTCCTCACTTTCTGGGACCCCTTTAAAGGCCTGTTTGAGGGTCAAGACTTGGTCTTAGGGGTCAGGTTATAATTGGTTAAAGGGTAGGTTTAGGGTAAGGGTTTGGGTGAGGCACTTAGTTCTGAAGGTTAGGGTTAGGGTAAGGAGCTAGAGATTGCATTGTGTCAATGCATGTCCTCACAAAGATAGCTATATAGAGTTGTGTGTGTGTGTGTGTGTGTGTGTGTAAGGAATAATTGATGACGGACTGTTGAATTCTTTGAAAATAATGGTAATTAGTGGTAATGAGGCCACAACGCGAAGCAGAGTAAATAAATATACACATATACACATACATACATATATAATATTTATACAGAATTCTGCATGATAAAATATAAATATTTCACAGTGACCTGATTCTGTAATGTTTTTTTGTTGTTGTTGTTTTTTTAGTTACGAAAACATTAGCTAAAACCATGTTTTACTACGTTTATACATGTGAAGACGAGCGGACAGTATACTAGATTAAGAAATGAGCTAGCTAGCGAATACCTGCACATTAACAGCATAAACATGAACCATGCGACCATATGTGATTAAATGTTAATAAATTATGTGTATCAGCAATCATGAATCAAATAAGACATTTTTTAGAAATATATTTTTCCTAGGTGATGAGGATCACTCAGTTGCTTTGTGTCAAGCTCAAATGCAGTTATGGGGTTTTTGACCAGCGAATGTGTGCAAATGCACATTTTGCTAAAACGGCGCCATCACATTACGTTTTCATCAACAGGTTACAAAGTTTGTTGTAGCTATATGGGCGCTCAGTATTTCCTGTTGTAAAATACATTTGGCCAAAATTTAATTTTATAAAAGAGAAGAAATGCTACTGTATGCACTGTAGGCTATTTAAGTGTATTGGCTATGACTAGATGGCAAATGCTAGCCCTCTCTCTCCGGTCCCACACGTCCCAGACCTCAAATACATAAAATACGAGCCTTTATAGACAGTGATTCTTGCGTACAGAAAACACTGTACTTATTCAAACAACTTCGTTCAGCTGCTGTGGAACTTCAGTTCATTCAGTCCAGATAGAGGGGGTGGAGTTATGAGATTTTACTGACAGTTTGAGCGGATCCAACAATATTTAGTCACAAGCTCTTTTTAATACCTCTCACTGGCTAAATATTTGTAAAACAGGCAGACAAACATAAAGTGTGACCAATAGCATTGATTTATTGAAAAAAAAAAAACGCCACCAAAACAAAAGGGCACAAGTGTAAGGGAAAAAAGGGCATATGCACAGGCTGAGCTCTACCTGTGCATGTGCCTGATTGAGGCAAAAGTCATAGTTAATGATTTGTTAATAGTGAGAATTGGACCTTATTGGACATTATTTGTTACACGTTACATTATTACAGTTATTATTATTATGTATTTTTAAATTAATTTGTATTTTATTTTTATTTTAAATGTTTCTTAAATAATTGTATGCTCTTGCCTGATACTATGAACTTAGACCCACATACTATATTAAAAGAAACAGAACAGAACAGAAGATTTCTTTCCTCAAGCACACTTTGCTGATATCACAATTATTGTTTTTTTGTGCAGCAAGTTTCCATTTAGCAGACAAGTGTCTTGCTCAAGGGCTTAAAGGGATAGTTCACTCAAAAATGACAATTCTGTCATTAAGTACTCACCCTCATGTTGTTCCAAACCTGTAAAACCTTCAATCATCTTCGGAACACAAATTAAAATATTTTTAATGAAATTCGAGAGCTTTCTGACCCTGCATAGACAGCAATGTAACTGACACGTTCAAGACCCCAACAAAAATAGGAAGGACATTGTTAAAACAGTCCATGTGACATCAGTGGTTCAATTGTAAAGTTATGAAGCTACAAGAATAGTTTTGGTGCGTAAAGAAAACAGAAATAACAACTTTATTCAACAATTAAAAAAAAAAAAATGTTCTCATTATGTCTATGCAGGGTCAGAAAGCTCTCAGATTTCATTAGAAGTATCTTAATTTGTGTTCTGAAGTTGAATGACGGTCTTACGGGTTTGGAGTGACATGAAGGTAAGTAACTATTGACATAATTTTCATTTTCATTTCAACCATCCCTTTAATGGTTGTACTGTCCAGATCTTTTAACCACAATACCTATCACACTTATGGTCCCTTCTGCCTGACTTTGTTCACATCAACTTTAGGCAAAAGTCACTTTATTGATGAGTTTGTATTAACCTACTCTGGGTCCAGTGAGCCTTGGTTCACTCGATGTGAGAAGTTAAAAATACCCTCATGTGCCTCTGAAATTAAATGAAGTGTTGTCAGTGGAGGATGTGTTTGCATGCCCTTTAAGACGTCCTCTTCCATTAATTTCCTGAGCCAACACCTTTCCAGTCCACTTAACGTAGAGCTAATTCCATGACCTTAACATTGATTTGCAGTTCTCCTCCTTATCAAGTTAATCAATTTGTACTGGAGGCTTCTGCAGATCAATATCAGCTTCAGATACAAAGTGGCATCTGCTAGTTATGGAGCATGCTCTGCATTTTGATGCTAAGTGATTCTGACAGTTTGACCAAGTTCAAAAATATATTAAGCCATCAAAAGGGAATCTGACACTTGCAGAGGAATGTGTGAGAACTTGCATGTGTGGGGAATAGCGTTTGAGTGTTTGTGCGATAAAAGGTTTTGTCTGTGTTTTGACACTGTGTGCGTTTGGTTGGAAAAACATGATTAGCTGAGAATAAAAACAATTATGGCTAAGGGGAATCCCAGTAAACCATATATACAATTTGTTATAACACAGTTTGTATATAAAACAGTCTGTGTGTGTTGTCAAAGATAATAAAATGTGAAAACATCCAGATTGTGGGGATCTGGTATGGAGTGAAAACTATCAAAACCTCCTACAAATGCACGCGAGAGATCCACATGCGCATACACGAATCCACAAATGCACGCGCGAGAGATCCATACACACGGCGATCCACACACACACGAATCCACACATGCACGCGAGAGATCCATACACACAGCGATCCACATACGCGTGTGAGAGATCCATACACACAGCAATCCACACACACGCGAGAGATCCATACACACAGCGATCCACCCACACACACACACACACGCACATGAATCCACAAATGTACGCAAGATCCACACAGGGCAATCCAGACAAAGGCAATATGTGCATTGCTTCTTTGCTCACAGTATACACAACAAATAGCAAGTCCTTTGCAGTAGTGTTCTGCCTTAAGAATGTCCATGAATATGCAGTTTTGTATTTGTGGATTCTTTTGAGACTGTCATTCCAAATAAATATATATGATTACTATGATTTGTTATTGTTATTATTATTTGATTTTTCTAAACCATAAAACCTTGTGTTTCCAGAAAGCAAGATTTACTTGTGCTCCTCTCTTTTCTAAAGATACTGTTGATCACGACACACTAGCCTTTTATTAGCCTAGTGTCATGCAGAGAGTTTATACTTGATTATGTGTATAATTTCCTCATAACTACCAGCATGGCCCTCGGCTGCCATCCTCAAATTTGTCTTATTCCGCTATTGAGCATTTTGAATACAGAGCTCTAATAATCACTGTTTCTATCCTCTGACTCTGAGATATGCCATGAATTCTAATGATCTCTCAGCCCGGTTGGAGAGTGACCTCTAGGGCATTTGTACAGGGTGAGAAAAACAGACTTGTTTTAATGCTGTCACCTGAACAGCAGGTGCACTACGAATTGGGCACGTTGGCAGAATCTCCTGCTCTCAGTTCTGAAGTGACATCTCTGTACAACACAAGAACACAGAGCCTTGAAAGGTTTGATGCTGCGCAGCGAGGAGGAAACCGAGGTCTGTCTTTTTGTCTCATGCGATAGGTAGCGGAGCCTGGCGTTAGATCCGGATTGCGGTGACTGCTCTAAATAATTCTCAGTTCAGCGTACTGCACATTGTCAGCTTTCTCGCCCTAGAAAACAATGTAGGTGAGCTGGGCTTTGTGTGGTGAGACAGCTTGTGATTCCAAAGCAGTAAAAAATAAAAGCAGGCTAGACTGCAATACACGGGAAGTTTAAATTGTGCCTCTTGTGTTAAAGAAGCTTTTTGAATAACTGTTTAAGAGCTTTTAGCATAGTCACTTCAAATGTTGACCTCTGTGAAAACTTTGTATAAATGGATTTCAAATTTTGGATTTCACAATTTTATAATTTATTCATATTAGCTATGCATTTTTTTTTCTATGTGCACAATACTAATCCAGTTTGTACATTTTAAAATAGGGGGGAAAAAATCCTTTATATTGGAGTTTTATGCAAAGGTATGTCTACCATAATCGCCTGGCAGTTTGAGCAACTTCTATCATATATCCTGTATAAAAATACAGGCTCCAGACAGTCATGCTCAAAGAACTTTTCAGAAAATTGTTACCAAAATATAGATTTTGTTCTTAGTGTAAAGAACATTTTAATAATCTAAAGAAGCTTTTTCCACTATATAGAACATTTTGTGGAATGGAAAGGTTATGTGGATGTTAAAGGTTCTTCATGGAAAGCCAACGAAAGCCAATAAAGAACCTTGATGTTTAAAATGTATTTAGTTTTTTTTTTTTCAGCAGTGTCATGGCAAAACTATTTTTGGCTGCCCAATAAACCTTTCAGTGAACAGTTTTTCTTATAGTCATTCTTAGTTTAATAATCTGAAGAGCACATTTCACAAAGATTTTTTTATGGAGTGGAAAGGTTGTATGTATGGATATTAAAGGTTCTTCATGTAAGAGATGCCAATAAATATCCTTTGCTTTTAAGAGTGTGTGGAACTGGTTTAGCTCACACACCACTTTTAAAAAGCCATGTAACCGCATAATTTACATATGCTTCATGAACTCCATGACCATGAAAAACAGTGATAGATGGGCCAGTGCCAAAGTCCAGAGCAAAGCACTTTTCCATCCTCCATCCTTCAGTTGTTGACATTGTTGATGTTGCACTTAAATGGCACTGCTGTCAGCCGGCTTACATCACTTCAGAGTTCCTACCGTGAATGCAACCAGGAAAAGGCCCTAGGAGAAAATTTAGTTTTCAGGGGAACACCCTGGTGGCTAGATCTCCTATAACTGCGTACCTAGAAATGCCCAGTGTGAAAGCCCCTTATGCTGAGAGACTTCGCACAGACTTCATCCAGTAAGTCTGAGGGCATGAATGTATTGAATATTTCATTATGGCCTATCTTTTCTTATCTGCACCTTCTCAGTATGTTCCTCAGGGCCATTATGAAATGTGTGCACACCTATGTTGCTCTTCATGAATGTGCATATGACAAAACCCATCAGGATGCATGTATAGTAGGTGGAATGCAACAGGCAGTGCTGGCATGCCCTCCAACTATCCCCACAGAGCAGGATCACAACACCTCGTTCTCCAGTGGGAATTCCTCCAGCAAGGTGATTTAACAAGCCTCTGATACAACACATATGCTGGTCAGAAGAATGGCTGTTATTTTCACAGTCAAAGATAACTTCAAGCTCCCTGCGGAGCAAAGCCTTGGGCAACAAGTCTAGCGGGAGCGCAAACTGTCACGCGATACCCAGCCGACAATCCATCATGCCATAGCTTCACCCAACCTTAGCTTCTGACTTGAAGTCAAAAATACCTACGTCACATTTTTTAACCAGAGCTTTCATGTAGAACGTATTCTCGTGTGATGCTTTTGACGCTTTGTTCTTATAAAGCAGACTCAGTGGCTCAGAATAGCTGAAAAATGGCACTTGACATTTGCAATAGCTTCATGGTACCTGGAGGCCTAATGTCTTTAATATTGGTCCTAATCCATTCGCCTCGATATGCAGAAAGTAGTATGTCTGTGGAGAGTTCACATGATGTATTGCCAAATTAATCTGCACCGTCACCATGTTATGTTAGGATCCAAATAAACTGGATGTAAGAATCATAAATAATTGTCTTGAGGTCTGAAGTGAGCTTGGGTGCATGGAATACTTAAAGGAACAGTTCACCTAAAAATTAAAAAAAATAAATCATTATTGATGCACACTCAATGTTGTTGCAAACTCATTAGCTGTTTTAGCATGAAAAATGGGGGGGGGCATTAGCCCATATAATTTGTGTTTCTATTCAAAGTTTTCGAAAGAAAAGTGTCATGTTTTTTTTTTTTTTTTAACAAGAGCTTCAGGAAACATGAAAGATCACAAAAATCTATCTATCTACAGTATCTATCTATCTAATTTATCAACTTTTAAATAAGCCAACAAGAAACATAAAAAAAGAGAAGAAAGAGTAAAAAAAAAAACCCTTATTTTGATGAACAAACTCAAATTTGGGCTCAGAGGAATACAGGTATGATAGAGCTCTCGATACAGTCTGGGTTTACTGATAATGCAGCAAATTGCGCTCTTGAGATAATCTTAATTTGCATCGTTCATTCTGTAATGATGGAGAAGTACCCCCAAACCAGCATACAGATCATTCTTTATAAAGTATAACTGATAAATGTGTGCAGTATAATGCTTTGCTGGACAGGCTGCAGCCGTTTTGCCGTTGTCCTTTGGACATTGTACATACTTTTTGGCTTATGGTTGCACACTTTGGTCTTATGCATTTGTGTATCATGAATTGATATTTAGTCTGTTCATTTAGTATGGGAGTAATTAGGTCCCTGAATGCTCAGGAAACTTATTATTTTAGCTATTCTGTTACAATGGATAGATGCATTATTTTTTTCTGTTCTTTTCAAAGAGCCTTGCAAAAACATTAAAAAATAAATAAATAAATAGTTACATGGCATATGGCTACAAATTTAGCAGGGGCAATGCAGGGGCAAAGTTTGTTGACATGGGAACTGGCCCCACCCCTGGGCCCTTAGAAGCACCCCTGGTCCCAGAGAGAGCAGCCCGGTCATGATCACAGTGATTTAGCTAGAGGCTACAAAAACAAAGCCTGACCTACTTCTCCAGCTAATGCTGGTGGAATTAATGATTAAATAAATGAGTAATTGGTTAGAAAAATATGTTGAGTGTCCATGTATCAGCCATCTCCAGAGGCCCTGCTTTTTACCGACTCTTTATTAAAAGTTCACTTTACTGTTCTCTGTGAACTCTCCAAACATATCCCCAATGTAAAACCCATCTATTCAAACCCATCAACTTTTGTTTTTGCAAACTATCCAGCTGGTAGCCCCCTAATAAAAATCAAATAATTAAATTTAATCTTAACAAGATATTGTAGAATAACCAGATGGGATATGTCAAAGGGTGTTACTGCAGAAATTATATTTCAGGTAGTATGTAATGTGTTAAAAACTATTACAGAATTGTAATAGCATAATGCAATACATTAAAATGTGTTTAGTGTACAACTCCTCATTGAAAGTGCAATAACACAATGCATTGTATTATTTATATGTCTTTAAGAGTCTAGTTGCATTCAACAAACCTGAAGACAGGCTCTTTTTTTTTTTTTTTTTTTTTTTTTTTTAGGATTGCCTGAAGGGTGCATTGCAATTATTTTGGTGACAAGTTAATGCAGGTGAGATCAAGTGAGTGCTTTTCATAATATGCCAAATGTTAGTGTTTGCATTTCACTAACTGTTATAACACTTCCGTTGTGATGCCACTTCTCTTTTTCTTCCCCTTGCACATCAATCTGCCAAAAGCTCAGCGAGAAATTGCATACACGGTGGGCTTTTTGAGTGTTGCTCTTTTCTTATACATGGCAAAATGAATTCTCCCTACTTCAGATTGCATTTTTCTCATGCTATGAATGACTTATCCTGCTTTTTGAGAAACCAGCCAAAGCAAAAGATAGATATTTTTGCCACCATATACCAATGATGGTCATGCAGGTTCTTCTATTTGGAGCTTTTTAGGGCTTTTTTTTTATTTTATTTTAATTTTTTTGTGAATGTATTTTATCATTATTATTATTATTATTGCTATTAATATTATTATTATTATTATTGGAACATGCACTTTTATTGTTATTTGGAAAGCACTTTGGTCAAATACAATTTATATAGCATTGTAATAAGATACATTTAATGGCTGGCAATTTGAAGGCAGATGGAACATTTAGTTATGTTAGCATTTTTTGTACTGCATCTTTAGCCGAAATCTAAGTAGATACTAATTACTTAAATAAATTAAATATGTATATATATATATATATATATATATATATATATACATACAGTATATATAAATAAATAAATAAATTCAGTGCACACAGACTGTAGTAGTTTAAGTCTTTGGTTCTTTTAATTGTGATGATTTAGGTTCACATTTAACAAAACCAATTCACTATCTCAACAAATTAGAATACTTCATAAGACCAATAACAAAAAAACGTTTTTAGTGAATTGTTGGCCTTCTGGAAAGTATGTTCATTTACTGTATATGTACTCAATACTTGGTAGGGGCTCCTTTTGCTTTAATTACTGCCTCAATTTAGCGTGGCATGGAGGTGATCAGTTTGTGGCACTGCTGAGGTGGTATGGAAGCCCAGGTTTCTTTGACAGTGACCTTCAGGTCTTCTGCATTGTTGGGTCTGGTGTCTCTCATCTTCCTCTTGACAATACCCCATAGATTCTCTATGGGGTTCAGGTCAGGCGAGTTTGCTGGCCAATCAAGCACAGAAACACCATAGTCATTGAACCAGCTTTTGGTACCTTTGGCAGTGTGGGCAGGTGCCAAGTCCTGCTGGAAAATGAAATCAGCATCTCCATAAAGCTTTTCAGCAGAAGGAAGCATGAAGTGCTCTAAAATTTCCTGGTAGATGGCTGCGTTGACTGTGGACCACTGACCACTGTCAGAAAACAGAGTGGACCAACACCAGCAGATGGCATGGCAGCCCAAATCATCACTGACTGTGGAAACTTCACACTGGACTTAAAGCAACATGGATTCTGTGCCTCTCCACTCTTCCTCCAGACTCTGGGACCTTGATTTACAAATGAAATGCAAAATTTACTTTTATTTGAAAAGAGGACTTTGGACCACTGAGCAACAGTCCAGTTCTTTTTCTCCACAGCCCAGGTAAGATGCTTCTGACGTTGTCTCTGGTTCAGAAGTGGTTTGGTAGCCCTTTTCCTGAAGACGTCTGAGCGTGGTGACTCTTGATGCACTGACTCCAGCTTCAGTTCACTCCTTGTGAAGCTCTCCCAAGTGTTTGAATCAGCTTTGCTTGACTGTATTCTCAAGCTTGCGGTCATCCCTGTTGCTTGTGCACCTTTTCCTACCCAAATTCTTCCTTCCAGTCAACTTTGCATTTAATATGCTTTGATACAGCACTCTGTAAACATCCACACCTTTCAGTAATGACCCTCTGTGACTTACCCTCTTTATGGAGGGCATCAATGATCGTCTTCTGGACCATTGCCAAGTCAGCAGTCTTCCCCATTATTGTGGTTTCAAAGAACAAGAGATACCTGTAATTTATACTGTAGGGATGGTCATTAATTGAAACTCAAATGTAAATATTCTAATATTTTGAGATACTGATTTTTGACTTTCATGAGCTGTAAGCTCTAATCCTCAAAATTAATATATATATATATTTTTTTAATGTTTTACTTTACATGTAATGAATCTAAAATATATGAAAGTTTCACTTTTTGAAATAAGTTACAAGAAAAAATAAACTTTTTCACAACATTCTAATTTATTGAGATGCACCTGTATATACAGTATACTGTATATACATATATAATACATTTATAAATAAATAGTGGTCATCTGTTATTGTACAGATATTTCTCCCCTTACTGAATCAGAATTCATGCTTATTAAGAAACGGACAGAGGTCACCATGACATCTCTCTCGCTTCAGGCCACATGTTCTTTCTAGCCTTCCTGCTTTGAAGCGAGAGAAGGAATGTGCAGGACACAGTTTGATCAAAGCAAGAGCAGAATAATTTGGCCTTCGGGACTCTCTGAGATATCTTAGCCACCTCATCTCCAGACAGCACAACAACAACAACAACAAAGACAGGCCTTCAAAAGAGCCACATTCTCCTATAACCAATCGTTTCACAAGTCTTAAAGGAATAGTTCACCCAAAAATAAATCATCATTTGTTGACCTTCATGCCATTTCAAATCCACGTGACTTTCTAGTGTGTAACACAAAAGGTACATGTTTGAAAGTTTTCAATAGACTTGACACTTTTCAAATATAATTAATAAGGACTGGAGCTTGAAAATCTGGAGATGACTTTCATTAACTGTTTATTCTTGAATTATTTTTTAAATTTACATTTTTTTGTTCCACATAAGAGAGAAAGTCTTAAGGGTTTAGAAGAAAAAAAAAACTATGCCTGATTGAAACTACTGTATTATTGTTGATCATCTATAGGCCATCATAGTCCAACTCTTATAAAGCACTTTTAATTATTTATTTATTTATTTATGTCTTTCTTTCTTTCTTTCTTTTTCTTTCCGGCAAATATGTACATTGTATCAGCCATCATCTATGGCTGACAGATTTGTTTACCAGGGCCTCAGATATTAAATTTGACTTTGACTTCCCTGAAAGCTAACAGCTTTGTCATTTTAACGTCATATTTTATTCTTGAAATCTCATTTTAGCAACCTCAATGCTTGACAGATATTGTCATTTAATATACAGTGTCTATAACAAGTTAGCTCGCTCCCAAAGGCTTCTCATTTCCAGCTCTTGGATGTGTTCTTGACAACCACTAATTGAAGGCTATTGATTGAAAGTCAACAATAGGCCCTCTGTGAGTGTGAGTGCAGGAATGTAACATCTCTTTCACATTAGCTGATAGTACTGTGCTTTATCTGATTGACGTGTTATAGTGACTCATCCAGAACACTTGAATGAATTCATTATTCATTCATTAACCCATTCAACTTAAAATTAGGCAGCATACTACCTCACTTTTTTATTAAAACTTTTTGTGGGATCTTTCTCTACATTTCTGTATTAATCTTTTTTTTTTTTTTTTTTTTTTTTTAATAGAGCTATATGTTAAGTAAATGGGTTTCACTCAGGCATATTAGGTCTCTTTATTGTCCCCTTGCTGCAGGTTCCATTGCCTACATTACAAAATACATAATTTTATCATTTTATCATTTGAATAAAATCCATATGATATTTAAAGTTATAAATTAATTTTAGAAAATCAAGTTAATTTAATTAAATAATAAAATGACGTATGCATACATCATATATTTCTAAAGTTTAAATATTAAGTATTAATACAATATTATTAATTCAATTATTTAAATGAAGGGAAATTAACACTTTTATTCTCCAAGGTTTCCACAAAAATATAAAGCAGCACAACTGTTTTTTAGTAATGCTAATGATAATAAATCTTTGTTGAGCATCAGATCAGAATGATTTCTGAAGGATCATGTGACACTGAAGACTGGACTAATGAGGCTGAAAATTCAGCTTTGCCAGCACAGGAATGAAGTACATATTATAATATATTAAAATGGAAAACAGATATTTTAAATTGGAATAATATTTCAGAACAATTATATTTTTACTCTATTTTTAAATCAAAAGTAATGATTTGGTATGAGCATAAGATACTTCTTTCAAAAACATTAGCATGATGTATATAAAACTGATAATATTATGTTTAAAACGAGTTTGCCCTCTGAGCACTTTTAATGATTGCAAAAGCATTTGTTGTGCTGTTCTGTAAGTTTTAGTATTCCAGAGCTTGTAGATGCGACACAGTCCCTCAAATGGCCTAGCTCAGCAACTGATCCGTGCTCCATAATTTATGAGTAATTTATTTGTTAATTTGTCAAATCCCATTTGAAAAGTATTTATTTGTGACTGCGATGCAGCAGGAGAAATCACTTAAAGGCGAGCCACAAAATGACAACATGAGACGTTTTTTTGTGTGTGTGTTTTCCAGTCAGTACTCCTGGTCTCATCCTTGGTGTTTATGCTGTATTTTGTGTACAGTTTTGTTGGAAGACATGAAGATGAGTTGACAAGGCTTCAGAGGAAGCAAATGTTCCTTCGTATGGAACATCCCATGAGGGGGTACAGCCTGAGACTCCCTGTTGGTCAGTGGGTGAAAGGGCTTATGTGTTAGCAGATCAAAGCCCTGGCGGTGTTACCCCCTCCTGCGCCAACCTACTCCTCCACACCTTCTGATTCGTACACCTTCACAAAGAAAACACGGACCTATGATCCCAGTCTGTTCTAGCCAGGCTTTGATTCACCAGGCACAGGATTCTTATTTTCTTTCCAGGCACGGCAAGTTGGCTTTGAACTCTGACGTCGTGGAGAGAAAACCATTCAGCTTTGCATGGAAGGAGCTAAAATCCAATAACTGCCTGTCTTCTTGTTCTCCCTGTGGTATCAAAGGCATCATAAATGCTTAATAAATGAAGTTCTAGATTTAGCTAGTACATATGTACACGAGTTTGCTTTAGCTTGCAGTTGAATTATCTTTTGTTATATAAGAGCAAACGGCCACATGTGGCGGCTTTTTGGATCACCGTGGGGCTGAGTTCACATTTTCCATTGTCGTGCTGTTCGGCAAAGCGTGTGCTTTGTTTACCTGGGTGATTGATTTCAAGTCGAGTTATGTACAGAGCGCTGTGAGAACAGGACTGCGGCTCTTGTATCTCTCAAACCCACTGGTCATGTTACAGTCATCTCTGGTGTTTATACTGTGCAGATGGTTGACCCTTGTGAATATGCTAGCCTCTCCTAGGCCTTCAGTTATTTACTTTCTGTATTTACTTCATAGGGATCCATGTATTATTATGTCTCACTGCCATGCCTGATCAGCCACATTTTTCAAAAAAAATTTCCAATGAACTTTTCCATATCTGACATGAGATTTTGGAAATGTAAAATATGGTTAATGATATCTCTATCTTTTTGCTTAAGTATTTTAACCAGTTGCAACACTGAATGAGTGAGTTAATCTTGAGAAACGTCTAATTTGGGATTCATCAAATGCAGAGTTTTCATGCTCATTCAAACAGTGGGACACATTGTAAATAGATTTCAATCATGACAACTCTCTGAAAATTTTTGCATGGTGATGGATATGACAATGTTAATGTATTTGGTCTTGGCGGAATAGATCTGCTACGCTGCTGCCGAATTGCTTCTGCTGTTGGTTATTGCTGTAGTTGTAGATTATTGCTGCTGCAAGCAAGTACAGGAACTTGGTACTGCCAATGCATATGGAAATACGTTGTCGTGAGTATTTAAGACATACTGCTGCTGCACAAATAGCATATAAAATAACCCGTTGCAGATCTATACAGGTGGAGCTGAGGAAGGTGGAGGGTTTCAGAGAAACTCTGAAGCGCGCTGCAGGAATCTCAAGTGAATGCTAGCCAGCCATATAAATGCAAGGCAGTAGCTCATTGGCTGCATATGCAGCATGAACCAATCAGCTTGTGCCAAGTCGTTTAACTCTCTGAATATCATCAGTTACGTTAACAACCCGTCAGCCTGCGCCATCTAGAGTTTCATGACTGAACTATATATTTTGTATGCAGCTTCAAATAAATAGATAAATATATGTCCAGTGCTTTTGTTTTAATTTTTTATTTTTTTCTCTATAAGCTGTATGTGCAAGCCTGAACTAATGCAGGATTCATGGGCCTAATAGTCTTCATAGTCTTGAATAGCGACAGTTAATACATTAATAATGTATGTTTCGGATCCTAATTTAAAAGTATATAATTAGATATGAAGACACTGCAGTAATTATTGCACACTGAAAGCATAAGTAAAGTTTCTTGAGCACCAAATCAGCATTCTAATGATTCCTGAACGATCATGTGACACTGAAGTAATGATGCTGAAAATTCAGCTTTGCCATCACAGGAATAAATTATATTTTCAAATATTTAAAAAAAAAAAAATTAAAAAAAGATGATGTATATGACCAATATAAATCACTTTTATAAATTCAGAGGGCTTGGAATATAGAATATGAGTCTTACAGATTTTGCTTTTGGACATTTTGTATCTTTTCATTCACATTTTCTTCAAAGTTTCACCTTTTGTGTCCCAAAGAACTTTGGGGTCATTTGGGGGTTAACTAACTCTTGAATGCATGGAATGTTTAGGATATATTTTTACATTTTAGATATTCTATATACAAAGGTTCAGAGGGAGAATCATTATTAAGTTGGCTGCCATGCCCGATCAGTCACATTTTCATGTAATATTTCTGTGAACTTTTCCATATATATCCGAAATGGGATTTTGGAAATGTAAAATAGGGTTATTGATATCCCCATCTTTGTACCGACCTGCCGTTTTATGGCCACCCTGTCTCCCCTGGCTAGTTCTACTCCGTGTGGTTATTTAAAGCCTGATTGGTTGCTAAAGTGACCCATTGCTCTGTTGCCTGCTCTCTGGCTTGTCTTGAGATTTACAGATGCATTTGTGCCAAAGCTCTCCTTCCTGTCTCACCACACACACACACACACAGAGAGTTTGGCAAGAGAAAAAAAAATCCTGCATTACGTACATTGGTTTGTTATATATCAGACACCAGACACATTGTGTGCTCATCATTTATCTCTCTCTAATATCCACACACAAACACACACTCTGCATACACAGCAAATGCGTTCTTGGATACACACAGGATCTATTATGCACCTGTTTTCAGCCCATCTCCTCTCACTATCTCTCTCTACCTCGCACAATGATTCGCTCTCTCTCACTTTCACAGCCAGAGTCACACATTAGGCTGTATTCACTGGCCAGTCTGACAGCTGAGCTCTTTGATGCAGAAAGAGATGAGTGTATCTCTAAGGTAATATTGCACTCTGCTGCCAAAAGGGGGGGAAAAAGAATGCTTTTGGACATCCAAACTTAATCGTTTTCACACCAGCTGAAGGGCAGCTTTGAGGACAGAGATGATGGGTATTTGGTGTGTAGCGTGAAAGTGTCAGTCGGTCAGTTTGTGAATTTGAAACGCTGTGATCCTCAAACTGCAAAAATGTATTTTATTTATCTTGTGCCGATGTCTAATTCATACCATGTGCGGGGATTCAAACTGGGGTTTGGGGCACAAAATTAAGCGGCATATAGGCCTGTACAGGGTACAAACTGAGCAAGTGTCTCACAAAAAGTGAATTTTTGAGGAATTTCTAGGACACGCTTTAAATATAATACGTTTATGAGGAGAAGTCACAAAGAGCTGTATATAATCAAATCGTATAACCCTTAACAGTTGTGACAGGATCATTGAATCAGTGAGTTGAACTGTCTAATTTGTGATTCATCAAATGATTCGTTTAAAATGACCATGCTCAAATTTGTTTATATATCAGACATTACCATGTTTCTTAAACACCAAGGCGAGCTGGGAATATGTCATTATATTAGTGTATGCGGATACATAACAAAACATTCTTAATGTTTACAAAACGTTCTTAAAAATGTATTATTTAATCTATGTTCTAATAGTATTGAGAGAAAACGTTCTGAGATCAGCATTCTCAGAACATCCTCCTGATGTTATTTGTACTTGATGAACATTCTTATAATGTTGAGAGAAAGAGTTCTTAGAACTACATTTTCAAAATGTTCTTAAGATGTTGATTGTACTTGATGAACTTTCTACCCTTTTAAATAATGTTATAATCACAAGAAAGCTGGGCATTTTTTTTGTTCTTATAATATATAAAAAATAAATAAATAATAAAAAACCTTTCAAATAACATTATATTTTGGGCAAAAATAAAGTTAATAGAATATTGTGAGAAACATCTTTTATAACCTTTAAATCATGTTATAATCGCAAGAATAAATCAATGTTATGGAAACATTCCAACACAATGTTCCCACAATGTTTTATAACCTAAATTTGTTACCTGGGAAGGTGAAGAATGAAGGGTGATTTTTAAGGTCCTTTTGGGGTAAACTATTAATTTAATATGGGGTAATATATTAGGCATATATTTAAACTGTAGGCATCCTAGATCGACGTGGAGTAAATAGTACATTTACTCAGTTACAAATTAGTCAGTTTTCCACTGAGGTAAAATTTGTGTGAGTTCTGAAAGTCTTCAGGCACACAGAGAGAATTTCCACATCAGGAAAGATCACAGAGGAACTGTATTCATATGTAAACATGAACTTTTCCATCAGTTTATGGAGTCACTTTAGTCTAGCATGTCTTTGATTTTGGTTTGCGGGCATCACTTGTCAGATAAATCTGTCTTGCAGTTTAGAAAGCCAAATTTTACTCACATTTGGTGCATGCTAATTGTTATTTTGAACTCTCTGTATATATCATAACAGGTGATTTTGCCAAGACATTTAATTCACAAATGCTTGAACTGTGTTCACAACTGTTCAAAATGATGTGCTGCATACCTATATTAGTATAGATGTGCAGTGATTTGAATAATTAAAACAATATATTTTATTTGTCTTAATTACATGCTCATTCAATGATAAAACCATATCAGCTCCAGCCTCTGATTCACATTACTTAGCAAAATAATGCATAACCTTTAGCTTGGAGATCTTGAATGAGAGGGCTTCAAACAGGATATATGTTTGCCCATAAATAATCTTTGGCTAATGCTTCACCAAACAGCTTCTCTCAACCTCGTCTAACTCTCCGTACTCTGAGGACCAATTTCCCTCCGCATCGATCGATGGTCAATTCTAGCCGGCGTGAGAAGCATCTCTTATTCCCTATGGATTTTCATGTCATCCCGATGACGAACTGCAAATAGTCAGTCGCCAATCATGTCCCACTTTTCCGCTTACCTTAGCCTGTCGGGACGCTGCTGCTGCCCTGAGGTGGCAACGTACAGATGGAATGAGGAAGTGGCCCGCAAGTGTTTTAGCAGGGCAGAAGGTCACCGACACGCTACATGTGCTTGTCACAACCCTAAAACATTTGGTTGATGTGTGGATGAGTTGTTAAAGGAGTAGTTCACCCAAAAAGTGAAATCACGTCGCTCCAAACCATTTTGACTCAATGTGGTCTTTCAAAAAAAATAAAGTAATTTAGGATTGAAATATCATAAGGGTGAGTAATAGATGACACATTTTTCATTTTTGAGTCAACTATTTCTTTAAGCTACTGGATGTGGAGGAAAGACAGGAAGTGAGAGGAGGCCTGCGAAGAAAGGAAGCGTATGAAAGTAGTTAAAAATCCTTTGGAATATTCTAGCAGCAATGAGTGAAATTGTTCAGGGTGTTGGCTATGCTCCTGAAACATGATTGACGTGTTCCTCACAGAACTTCAGGTTCACTCCTCAATGAACTGAGCTGATTATGCTAATAAGACTTCATGAATAGAATGAAGCTTCGCTCTTCCTCCAGCGGCAGTCTGGCTTATGCAGTGCAGTGTGTTAGCACCTAATACTGCTATGTGACCTGCGCTTGAATTAGCTGATCTGGGATCTGACAGCCGCTGTATCTGACAGGCTATTCTCTGGCTGTCTGTTTCTTAAACCTGATACTTGTATTTGTGCCATAGTTACGCCGTTCTTGCCGTGAAGACCTGCCCGTCATTCTGTTTCCAGTATTCTGCATCTAACAGAGCTTAACGGCATGCCCTTCTTACTTCTCTGCACATGGGGTGTGAATAAGAATGGAATACTATATAATACATGTAATAACTGTGAAATGAGTCTCTTGCGTTCAGTGAATGTTTTAGTTAATCTCTTTTTTATTATTTTGTTTCTCTCTCTCTCTTTCTCTCGAAGATTTAGACATTGAGATAATAATAATAATTATATGTATATACAGTATATGCAGTATCTCACAGAAGTGAGTACACCCCTCACATTTTTGTAAATATTTTATTATACCTTTTCATGTGACAACACTGAAGAAATGACACTTTGCTACAATGTAAAGCAGTGAGTGTACAGCTTGTATAACAGTGTAAATTTGCTGTCCCCTCAAAATAAGTCAACACACAGCCATTAATGTTTAAACCGCTGGCCACAAAAGTGAGTACACCCCTAAGTGAAAATGTCCAAATTGGGCCCAAAGTGTCAATATTTTGTGTGGCCAACATTATTTTTCAGCACTGCCTTAACCCTCTTGGACATGGAGTTCACCAGAGCTTCACAGGTTGTCACTGGAGTACTCTTCCACTCCTCCATGACGACATCACGGAGCTGGTGGATGTTAGAGACCTTACGCTCCTCCACCTTGCATTTGAGGATGCCCCACAGATGCTCAATAGGGTTTAGGTCTGAAGACATGCTTGGCCAGTCCATCACCTTTACTCTCAGCTTCTTTAGCAAGGCAGTGGTCATCTTGGAGGGGTGTTTGGGGTCGTTATCGTGTTGGAATAGAAGGCAGGGGATCATGCCCTGCTTCAGTATGTCACAGTACATGTTGGCATTCATGGTTCCCTCAATGAACTCATGCAGCCCCAGACCATGACACTCCCACCACCATGCTTGAATGTAGGCAAGACACACTTGTCTTTGTACTCCTCACCGGGTTGCCGCCACACACGCTTGACACCATCTGAACCAAATAAGTTTATCTTGGTCTTATCAGACCACAGGACATGGTTCCAGTAATTCATGTCCTTAGTCTGCTTGTCTTCAGCAAAATGTTTGCGGGCTTTCTTGTGCATCATCTTCAGAAGAGGCTTCCTTCTGGGACGACAGCCATGCAGACCAGTTTGATGCAGTGTGCGGTGTATGGTCTGAGCACTGACAGGCTGACCCCTCACCCCTTCAACCTCTGCAGCAATGCTGGCAGCACTCATACGTCTATTTCCCAAACACAACCTCTGGATATGACGCTGAGCACGTGCACTCAACTTCTTTGGTCGACCATGGCGAGGCCTGTTCTGAGTGAAACCTGTCCTGGTAAAGCGTCTTGGCCACCGTGCTGCAGCTCAGTTTCAGGGTCTTGGCAATCTTCGTATTGCCTATGCCATCTTTATGTAGAGCAACAATTCTTTTTTTCAGATCCTCAGAGAGTTCTTTGCCATGAGGTGCCATGTTGAACTTCCAGTGACCAGTATGAGAGAGTGAGAACGATAACACCAAATTAAACACACCTGCTCCCCATTCACACCTGAGACCTTGTAACACTAACAAGTCACATGACACCGGGGAGAGAAAATGGCTAATTGGGCCCAATTTGGACATATTCACTTAGGGGTGTACTCACTTTTGTGGCCAGCGGTTTAGACATTAATGGCTGTGTGTTGAGTTATTCTGAGGGGACAGCAAATTTACACTGTTATACAAGCTGTACACTCACTACTTTACATTGAAGAAATGACACTTTGCTACAGAGTTGGCACATGAAAAGATATAATAAAATATTTATGATATATTTATATATATATATATATATATATATATATATTACTATTATTATCTATCTATCTGTCTATGTATAATTACTGTATTATATATTATTATATTATTATATTATTATATACTATATTGGTTGGCCACTCCACTCTTTTTCTTAACAAAAAGTGCATTTATTCAGTCACAGAACGTCTTTACGATCATATCAATCTGGAGACGTATCAGACGGGCACTCCAGCAGCAGGCGCGAGTCAAACAAGCCGGAAACCAGCGCACGCTGTATCAATTCATATCAAAGCGCGAAATAAACTACGTCCAAAATGGACCCTTTAGGTACAAACATGTACCTTTTAAAAAGGTACTGCCCCAGTGACAGCTTTTGTACCTTTATTTCTGAGAGTGTACTTATTGTGTTCATACTGTATTGCAAAACACTATTGCTGCTATTGAGGTGGGATACGGGTAAGGTTAGGGACAGGTTTGGTGGTATGGGTAAGTTTAAGGGTGGGTTAAAGTTTAAGGGATGGGTCAACAGCGTAATTATAAAAGTAATTACAGATGTAATTACATATAGGTATTTTTTTTAAATATAAGTACAAAGTAAAAACATGTATGTACACAATAAGTGCATTGTATCAAATTATTAATTTAAATTTAAGTACATAGTAGTTAAGGCCACCTAAAATAAAGTGGGACAGAGTATATTTAAGAACTTTAATGTTAGGTGATTAATTAGTTATTTTGTTTAATCGATTGACAGCACTAATATATATATATATATATATATATATACGGTGGGGGAAAAAACTAATTTTTTTGTATCCGTGTGTTGCGGCTGACACAGAAGAGCGTATACATTTTATGTTCAGCGACAGTGTAATTTACTTGGCAGTCAATGGGACAGTCACAAGCCTCCTGGTTTTCATCTAAAATCTTAATTTGTATTCCGAAGATGAATGAAGCTTTTACAGGTTTGGAACAACATGGGGGTAAGTGATTAATGACTAAATTTTCATTTTAGTGTGGAGTATCCCATTAAGGTTTTGAGGCTGACGTTTGGCAACTCGAACCTTCAGCTCCCTCCACAGATTTTCTATGGGATTAAGGTCTGGAGACTGGCTAGGCCACTCCAGGACCTTAATGTGCTGCTTCTTGAGCCACTCCTTTGTTGCCTTGGCCATGTGTTTTGGGCCATTGACATGCTGGAATACCCATCCACGGCCCATTTTCTGGCTTCAATGCTCTGGCCCTGATGGTACATCATTCTTTTTGATGCGGTGCAGTTGATCATTGAAACTCCACGAGATCTTGCATGGAGCCCCAGTCCGAGGGAGATTGACAGTTATTTTGTGTTTCTTCCATTTGCGAATAATCGCACCAACTGTCACCTTCTCACCAAGCTGCTTGGCGATGGTCTTGCAGCCCATTCCAGCCTAGTGTAGGTCTACAATCTTGTCCCTGACATCCTTGGACAGCTCTTTGGTTTTGGCCATGGTGGAGAGTTTGGAATCTAATTGATTGATTGCTTCTGTAGACAGGTTATCTTTTACACAAACTGAGATTAGGAGCACTCCCTTTAAGAGAGTCCTCCTAATCTCAGCTCTTTACCTGTATAAAAGACACCTGGGAGCCAGAAATCTTGCTGATTGATAGGGGATCAAATACTAATTTGACTCATTAAAATGCAAATCAATTGATAACTTTTTTGAAATGAGTTTTTCTGGATTTATTTGTTGTCATTTTGTCTCACACTGTTCAAATAAACCTACCATTAAAATTATAGACTGATAATTTCTTTGTCAGTGGGCAAACGTACAAAATCAGCAGGGGATCAAATCATTATTTAATTTTTTACCCCGCTGTATATTGATTTGATTGATTGATTTAATTAATATAAACTTAAATTCTATAAAGTATTTTATATTAATTTACTGTCTGCATTTGTTTTATGTTTGCAGTCATGGTCATTCTTAAACTAAATTTAAAGTTGTGATTAAATGGAAAAAGCAACAGATCTCATCAATATTTATTTAACATTTATCCTGTGTAATTTTGCCTTTTTAGGAAATATTTTCAAGTTGACATTTGCCAGGTATGGATGCAGCGATCTTGTTGCTAGCCCTCAAGCAGGGCACATGATCACTCGAGGGTTACATTACGGAATATTTGGCTTTGGCTAATGGCTCAGAATTACCGGACGGTATGTTAATAGACTTTTTCTGTGATGGCCTTAATCAGCCTTTAAAATCAAAAGTGATTCATAAGGGTTTGTAAAAATTGCAAAGCCCACTAGGATGTCTCCAGAGGTGGCGGCTGATGCTGCGGAACCTCCTGGTGTAGTGGCACATGCTGCCGAGTTCTCCGAGGCGACGCCCACTGCAGTTTCTCCAGAGGTGGTGGCTAATGCTGCAGAACCTCTTAAAGCAGCAGTGCTCTCTTCAGTTCCTTGCATGGTGGTTGCGCCCAGTAATGCACTCGCAGCCTGTCATGTCCCGGTCGAAGGTACCATTGCTAAACTCTCTGCATTTGTTGAACCTCCGGACGGTACTGTTGTAGAACCTCTAGAGGTGGCAGCATCCGCTGCAGAACCTCCAGAGGTGTCAGTGGTATCCGTCTGTGAACTCTCGCCCTGTCCTGTCACGGCGAAGGAGGCCGTCACTGAACATTTGCCCTGTCCTGTCACGGCTAAGGAGGCCGTCTGTGAACTCTCGTCCTGTCCTGTCGTAGCCAGAAGGGCTGTCCCTGAACTCTCGTCCTGTCCTGTCACGGCTTTGCCTTGCCTTGCCTTGCCTGTTTCAGATTGTGTTTTCCCCTGCCTGGACTTTTGCTTACGTTTCTCGGATTACCTCTCTTGTCAAGCCCCTTTGGATACTGTTCACTGTCGACTGACTCATGCCTGTTTTAGATGACTCTTTGACTTGCCTGTGATATACCTGTCTGCCATTGTTTGACCCTTGCTTGTTTCCTGATCACGCCTTTGCAAATAAAAGCTCGCACATGGATCCGCATGTCTCTCGTCTCGTTGGCTCCGTAACAGTAACAAAGGCAAAAATACTAAATTGTTGTAGTATAAATCTGTCCCTGACAATATCTTGTCATCACTGTACTAAAAAGGGGCCTATATATTATGTTGAAAATCAAGGTTGGCTTTACATGTCTGCTTGTAGCATTTTGGATCATACAATATACTATTGGACACTTTAAAGTGTTATTTCTTGAAGTCTCCGTGCAGGTGTGCCATGTAGGGCCAGGACTTCACATGAAACATTCTCAGAGTAGTTTGAAATGGTTGATACGTTTTCATAGTATAGAGCAGTAGAAGAAATGAGATTTCACCACAAACAATTCGAATCAGGAAAAAAAATAAAAAAATAAAAATAACTGTGAATGGGGGAGGGGGAGGGGGGTCTTCTACAGCTGTTGCACACTGGGTCGCCGTAAGTGACTCTCTAACAGCTCCAGTCACAAGAATGAAGGAGAACATCTGCTCCACTGAAAACAAATCATCATTAAATGAAGGCCTTAAAGTAAAAGCATCCGCTTCTCAACAGAATCATCTCGGCAATTTTTCCAATGTGATGCACCACAGTGTGGGCCCACATTAATTAATTGGAAAACAAAATTAAGCAACTAGCCAATCTATGTCAACAGCATGCTCTTTTTCCCAGTTATATGAGTGCTACTGTGTGTCATGTTGGGTTTCACAATATTCTTGAACAAGATCCTACCATATCAATGAAACAACTTTGTTAACATTAACTAAAGCATTTTTTTTTTTTTTAAATGTTAATATAAATATTAGATTCAAAACTTAAAATAAACCAAAGTCCCTGTCAAGGAAAGTCACTTAATGGTCATATTTGCAAAGCCTCCAGTCAGCTATTTCTGGCATCCATGACCAAGTTCTTTGTACTTGAATGGGAAAATCCTAAAATCTCAAAAACTGCTTGCCACAGTCACATTTAAATAACATTTCCCATCAGCAACAAATTCTGACAGAATTAGAACTGTCCCATAAATGTTGTTTCTTATGCTCAAAGTTTTAAAAGAAGCTTAAGCTTTTTAGTTGGAAGAGCCAATGAAATTGTCTGTGACAACCGGAGCTCCTAACTGCAGCTGCAGTGATGCAGTCACTTTATCAACTGGTGATTGGCTGTTTGATTTAGAAGGTGGGACTAATTCCGCCATATTGTGCACTTCTCCCATACATAAGCCGAAACAAAACAAAATCTAAAATAAATTAGAACAGTTTAGAATTACGTATATATTTTTAAAAATGTAATAATGACAAAAGCACAAAATGTAAAAGTAAAAACAGTACTTTTAAAATGCAATCACTTTGTATTAAACATAATACAATAACAACTGAATGGAGTTACTTAAACTAGGACATGCCCTACTTAGGTAAGGTATAGTGTTTTTTTTTTTTTTTTTCTGGGACAAGCAGTGAGAATATTCTACTCTTGACAGGATCCTCATGTCTGAGGGGGACAGTTTCGCACATGTGCAGAGAGTTTTTGCCCTCCAGTAAATGTGGTGTGAGAAACACACTGTGCAGGTGAGAGGCTGTACTGCAACTCAACCACAACCACGATGGCAAATAAATTATAATTAAAGATGGTATACATCTACTTTATAATCCAAAATTAGACCAAAAGTCAGCCTGCTGCATCATAAACCAACCTTATACATTTCTATTTGTGATGACTTTCAGATTGAGGTCAGAGTTTGATATAGAACAGTAACGTTCTTGTTGTCATTTCCAACTGTGTCTCTGTAATGAGAGCACCCTCACTGATGATGTCAGCACTTGCACCGGGAGCGATTTGCATTCGGTCCCTCGAGTTCTTCGTGGCGGTGACGGAGAAGAGTTATGCCCAACAATGGATACATCACTGTCACCATGTAATCATAATAAACATAGCAGCCCATCCCAGCTGATACCTCACTTTGAATTTAGAGTATGGCAGAGGTCTCACATTTATAGTCATCTTAGAAGTCATATACAAGCAGTCATCTCAAGATTATACAGTCCAAATATGTAGGCACGCTGTCACCTGATAGCTAACGTATTGATTTATATGCAGAAAACTAACCTGGCACACTGACTATTTAAAAACACAGTGAGTGGGGTTTGAATGGCAGCTGTGGGGGCTTTGTCAAAATCTTTAAATGAAACCAGCCTTAATTTTAGTTGCCTCGTATGTTGGGTTATTCATTTTTATATAATATTTATTTCACAGTTATGATTACAGTAAGAAATTTTCTGTTCCTGTTCTTGTGGGTGCACAGTGCTGTGCATTAACCAAATTACTGGCCCGCATTAATAAAGGAATAGTTCTTCAATTATTTAGTCACCCTTGTGGTGTTACAAACCTGCATGTTATCTTTTTCTGTGTAAAAAAACACTGTATGCTGTACCTTGTGTGACGGATCAGTGGCCCTCCCCTCATTATCATCACCACCCGTCCCTTATTCGCCGCCCTTCACCAGGCTCCCGACTGGAGTGGGTGGATGAGAGGAGGCGTGGGATCAACGCGGGCTGGCGGCGTGTGATGAGGCACAGCTGGACTGAATGAAGCCTCATCACCGCCGCTGTTAAATGCCCAGCGCCTCTCCTCGAGACGGGTCTCTTCCCGTGCATGCACGCTGGTGTCCTCGTGGGTCCAGGAAGGGTGCGTTGAGGGACGTCGCGCCGCCAGAGATGCGAGCTGCGGGATCCAGAGTCCGGGAGAATGCCGCACCGTATTACGGCCGTCGGGCCAGGATGCGGGCGATCAAGTCCCGCCAAAGGCCGAGGAAGAAGAGGAAGAGCCGCCGCTCAGAAGAAGCCGCCGCCCTCGTAAACCGGACCAGAGCGGGGCGCGTGCGGCCACCGGACTCCGCCCCTTCCTGGACCCTTCCTCCTGGAACACTGCCCTCCTTCACGAGCCCCGCAGCAGCGAGGACACCAGACCCCTGTTTATTTTGGACACTTCTTTCCTGGACACTTTATTTCGTTAATAAAAGCCTCTCCGAGGCCTGACGCCACACCCACTGTGTCTGTCGTTGGCTCCTCCCGTCACAGTGGTGGAGAATGCGGGCAAGGCGGAGCCTAGACAGCGCAGTTGGGCAACACCTGAAGGCGTCATCCTCTCGCCCGCAGAAGTTCGTGGAGAAGCGCGTGGGGACGGAGAAAGCAGCGGAGCGGCCTCCCAACCACCAAAGGGGTAAGTGGCGTTTCCCCACTTGTCATCTTACCCTGTGGTTGGTTGAGGCTGTCGACTAATACCGGTTTCTCTGTCCCTGTTCCGGCGCGGTGCGAGAGGAGGATCGCCCGGAGAGGAATCCCTGCCCGCCCACTCCGACCGTATGGAGCCTGGTTGAGGAAGGTAGCACTCCTGCGTGGGCGGCGACCGATGACGGGATGTCGCTTGGGGAATGACGGATCAGTGGCCCTCCCCTCATTATCATCACCACCCGTCCCTTATTCGCCGCCTTCACCAGGCTCCCGACTGGAGTGGGTGGATGAGAGGAGGCGTGGGATCAACGCGGGCTGGCGGCGTGTGATGAGGCACAGCTGGACTGAATGAAGCCTCATCACCGCCGCTGTTAAATGCCCAGCGCCTCTCCTCGAGACGGGTCTCTTCCCGTGCATGCACGCTGGTGTCCTCGTGGGTCCAGGAAGGGTGCGTTGAGGACGTCGCGCCGCCAGAGATGCGAGCTGCGGGATCCAGAGTCCGGGAGAATGCCGCACCCGTATTACGGCCGTCGGGCCAGGATGCCGGGCCGATCAAGTCCCGCCAAAGGCCGAGGAAGAAGAGGAAGAGCCGCCGCTCAGAAGAAGCCGCCGCCCCTCGTAAACCGGACCAGAGCGGGAGCGCGTGCGGCCACCGGACTCCGCCCTTCCCTGGACCCTTCCCCTCCTGGAACACTGCCCTCCTTCACGAGCCCCGCAGCACGACGAGGACACCAGACCCCCTGTTTATTTTGGACACTTCTTTCCCTGGACACTTTATTTCGTTAATAAAAAGCCTCTCCGAGGCCTGACGCCACACCCACTGTGTCTGTCGTTGGCTCCTCCCGTCACACTTGTGATGCAACTTGTATTCTGTATTCCAGGTTTTCTTAAGCTAATCGCATGGATTTTATTTATCATTATTTTTGGTCAGTCATCTGAAAGACACGGACTTCTGATGTTATTACCAAGCTGCTCCATTAAAAAAAAAAAAACATTAATTCATTCATTCATTGATTCATTCGACATACAGCACTTATCCAGGTCTGGCTTACAAAATGAACTCAGCCCACATCCTGCAAGCTTGTGTTTGGGTATTATACCTTTTTAGAGATGTAACTGGATTTGAGGGCTCAAGTTGCTCAAGGATTAAAGCAGTCATCTGAAAGACATGGACTTCTGATGTTATTAACATCCAAGCTGCTCATTTAAAAAAAAAAAAAAAAAAAATCATTCATTCATTCATTCGACATGCAGTACTTATCCAGGTCTGGCTTACAAAATGAACTTAGCCCACTCTGCAAGCTTGTGTTTGGGTATTATACCTTTTCAGAGATGTAACTGGATTTGAGGGCTCAAGTTGCTATTATAATGAAGCACATGTGTCTTGGATGTCTCATTAAAGCTGTGTTGTGGTGAAAGGACAGTGTGTGGGTGTGAAGAGGCTGGGCCACATTACTGTAAACCACACACAGTTTGTGAATTTACCGGGGCAGTGCCTTGTTGTGTTATGTGATGTTTAATGATGCACCTGTGATGAAAAAAAAAAAAAAGCCTTATACATTCAGTGACAACAGTGATAGCAACAACAACACACACACACACACACCAAAAAAAACATGCATGGTTAGCTTTAAGTAAAGCCATAAAGAAAACAAAAAAACAGTTCACCATTGCTTTGAGATTAAGTTAATCCTTATTGCACAATAAATGTTAAAAAAAATTAGTGTGAGCACTTAAGGGATTCTTAAAAGGGCACTTTTAAGTAACACCAGTGCCATTTTTGAGTAATATTTTGTCGCAATTAAAGTCAGTAGAGTCCAGTGTTGTTTAGGACCCGACTGATTTTGATGCAGATGATGCAAACTTCAACAAATATGAGACAAATTCAAATTCTGCTGTAAAGCAGCAAGGCAATTGTATCATTATTCAACTTCATTCAGTTCAGTGTAGGTTCAGTTCAATATTCGTTAAGTTCATCAATTATTAAACAAGTTTAGTTCAGCTATAAGCAGTTCTACAAAACACAGTAGTGCCGCGATGTAGCTGGAGTCAGTTCAGTGTTGATTCAATGCAGTTCAGTAACAGAACCGATGCTGCAAAAGTTGTCAATTATGAAACAAATCTGATTCAGCTATAAAGAAGCTCTACAGAAGACAACAGTGTCATCATCCAGCTCATTTCAGTTCAAGTTTTGTTCTCATCCAACAGTGTCAGTGCAGTCAAATCGATAATGTTATTGAATACTTAGTGTCTTTTAAACCCCAACTGAACAATCCACAGGCAACAGTGGCAAGAAAAGATTGTCCGTATAATTTGTAGCATAGTTTATGTTCCAAAGAAGAAAGAAATGCATACAGGTTTGAAACAACTGTAAGGTGATAAATCTATGATACTTATGAATGTATTGATTTTGTTATTTATTTTTAAACTATCCCTTTATTTTTAGATTTAATATCAGTTCAGCAGTACTGTGTATTCTCTCTCTCTCTCTCTGTTTAATAATTTTTGATTGATACTCTACATTGAAGAATTTTGGTTGAGTCAAAACTTTTCAAATGTGAATTTAGTGTTTTTTGTTTGTTTGTTTTTTAATATATAAACATAGCATTTTAAACACCAACCAGACTGCATTGTAATGAACCTAGATTTAGAATATACTTTTTTCTTTTTTATTCTTTTTTTACATCTTTCTCCCTGAAATAAACCACTGTGAAAGACCAGTTTCTCATTAAGGGGAATTGTTAACAAGTGAGCTGCTAATGATAAGGAAACTTGAACATGCAGGGTGGGCTGTCACAGACTGACGGGCTAATAATGCTGTTCTTACCTTTCCAAAAAATGTCAGGAAAAAAAAAAAATCTATTTATAGCTACTAAGATTTAATGTACCTCCAATCTCCACAATGTTCTAAAATGCAGCATGATGCATATAAGAGAATGAAACAGATTTGTATACACCTAAATGGGCCTTTTAAGAAATGATTCAATTTGTTGTTTCAGTTTGAACAATGTATACAGACTATTGAGTGGCATACTGGGACAAAAAATAAACAATTAAATGTCATTAAATGCATTTGTTACTCAATAACATTCAATGAAAATAATATATTACAATCTTAATTATATTAAATTACAAATGTGCCTTATTCAAGCTGTACACATCACTACTATTTTTGTATTTATTTTGGCTAATTTTAAAAGCTATTGAAATGTGGAATGTTTAGTAGTAGTAATAATAAATATAGTAGTACTAATTACTACTACTACAGTTTCAGCTGATAAAAGCTGGACTAGAAAGATAATTTCTGATAAATGTTGAAAGATGATGTTCTTTTAGTTTTACAGACTGGCGTTTTTATTACTGTATGTATGAGCAGTGGGAACATTGCCGTCTTTAGTTTCATGTATCTTTATTTTGTTAGGGCAGTTTAACAACTGCATCATTTGATTGAAACAGATAATAGAAAGATTAGATTAAATCTATACTGGAAACCACCATCGAGTACAGGGTTCTGTGGTTATATATCTCTGATTATCTCTGAGTGTTGCTAAGTGTTTTGCTTTTATAGATACTGACCTCTTGTGCAGTAGAGTGGTGCTCTGTGCTCTTAGTCAACACACGATGGCATTGATCAGAGTTATTGATTTTAGCAGAGCTATTGATCAGCTCAAGTGTCATCAGGCTCTTCCCTATTATTTCCCAAGCAGACCTGAATGAATCTTATTGAGCATGCAATATTATATCAGTAACATGCCCTAGGTAAGATTATTAAGGAATCTGTTTTATTTAGCATTAATTTCGATTTTGGTTCAGTGACAAATACTGTGGTTCAAATACTTATGCAGATAGACAAATGTAAAATAAAAGCATTTTTCACAAATGCTGCCAGAATTTTGGACCCCATTGTATATTCAATCCTTTTGGGATATCTTGAAACAAGGCCATGAATGTTTAATGGCCAGCCATCATGCCAGAAATTGATCTTGATTTAAGTAGGACAGTGAATAGGGCTTTAGTTGACTTTGCTGTTCTGCCGTCATGCTAAAACTGTCCACTTCTGCAGACACAATGAATTTGATGAGGCCTTTACCACACACAAAACATTGCTGCTCACCACAAAGCATGCTGGGAGTGAAACAGGATTGTAATGCATTAGGAGGGACCAGCAGCAGTCCCGCATTGCCTTGTCTTAAAACCGTTCAGAACAGACTGTATTTGTCATTTCCGCAGTTTCACATGCAGTGCCAGCCTGCAAAAAGCATTTTCTCACTTCCAGTAGATAAGGGGCTTGTGTGAACCCTGCACTTTTCAGAATGAGACGCAGCTGAAGTACTTAGCCAGGCACATGCATTAGATAAATCAAAGCGGAAAAGATTTTGGCTAGGTAGAGAAAGAGAGGGGGAAGTGAATTCTGTATAACCTCACTTTCAGCATTCATTTTTATGCAAATATGAACTAATGGCTCAAAGAGAGGCTTTAGTGAGCAACCTTTTGTTTGTTTGTTTTTTTTCGATTTTGATGGTTCCTTCTTTTTTAAAGTCCTGTTTAAAATGTTCTTTTGTGCATAAAGGCAATTTTTAACAAGGTTTACTGAAGTATGATGTGTCTAATAGTGTAACAGTCTGTTTTACACCACAATATAAAATACTGGAGGGAACTACTTGCCCATTATTTGGGGAAGAAGAAAAAAATCAGTAAATCTGCCTGAATCCAGATGATTTTAACAGCTTATAGCTACAGTTTAGCATTTAAGTTCAGTTCCATATAGATTGATTTCCATTTGGATGTAAATGTAGCCCCTCTCTTCATGCAAATTATTCCGTGATGATCAGTCCATAATAGTTATTAATGGCCAATTCATGAAAACCATTTTACAATTACATTCATGTTATTAAAAGAAATAATCAATTTAGTGATCCAGAAATTGCAGATTTTGCTTCAATTCTTACGCAACAGAAATGTTGTCAATGTGAAAACATCACACAAGTCTGCTGCTGGTTACGCTGCAGAAATGCCTTGCTTGAGTGTCAAGAGTGTCGGTTGCAACATCAGGAAAACACCAGCAGTCATTATGAATTCAATAAATTTGCTACTTTGTTTCTTGTCTCAGTGACAGACGGCAAATTATTTTATGGTCTCTGACATGATTACACTTTTAAGATTGAATTTGATACATTTCAATGTGCTTAATCAGATTGTTGCATACTTTATTATAGTTTATCTGGAGTTTATCAAAACAAGCAGGAAAATCAAAGTAACTGTCTTTTAAGAGAGACAATAGAGAACTTTAGCAAAAATGAGAGCAGTTTCTAACAACATCTGTGCTTACGGATTCAGGTTTGACTTCAAACGTGCTCTTTAGTCGTTCACACAACATCAAAGAGACCCAGATCCACCTGCTACAGTTAAATGCATTTGGGTGGTTAAGAGAATTTTTATGTGATATCAAAGACATGACCTTTTGACCTTACACAAGGTTTAAATCACTGATTGATCACTTTAATAAACATAAGGGGTTAAGCTTAGGTTAAATTTATTGTCTGTGTTGTTTTAGCACCTAATTCAATCCCACAGGTTCGCAAAAGAGTATTTTAAGAAATCATCCATTTTTTTATTTGCTTTTTGTTTTTGTTAAAATATGGATGGTGTCTATAAACCACTGAATGTAAGCTGTTCTGTGTGAGTTTGTGAGTTGCAAAACCAGGTAAAACATGTTGAAGTCGCAGAATACGATTAAGTGTAAAAACAGACCCTGCAGACTCAACTCCGTTTAATACAGTCAGTATAGATTTCTTGCTGCTTCTTAGCTTATTCTCACATTTTATTTAATTTTTTTTTGGCTCAATGTCTTATACATGCTCTTTTTCTAAAATCTCAGTCATTCGGTTCTCTCCGTGCCCTCTCTTTGACGGGGCTGCTGTTTGCCGTGACCTTGCAGCTCTTGTGTTGCGCTGCTGCCAGTCGTCTGTCCAATTACAGCATCCTTTTAGGGTCCGCCTCAAAGCATATCAGCTTGGCAATCCTATTCTCTGTCCAGATCAAAGCAGACAGCAACTTCACAAAGCCTCTAAGTTTTTTTCACACACACTCTTTTGTGTTCTTTGATGTTCTCCACACAGGTATTGCACTGGACAGCAAGAATGATGAAATTCAAAACTCCCCCCACAGCACAAAACAGCTGTCAGCTATTGTTAGCGTCTTAAATGAGTCCTCATGCCAGGCTTTGACATTTGTTAATTTATTTTTACTTTTTTTTTTTTATCACTTCTAAGCAATACACAATCCTGCCATTCAGCTCACTTGCTAACATAATAGTTGCTTTAATGTCAGTCTGTTATGCAGGACTAAACACTTTGTGTGGTGTGTTTGTGTGTGTTTATCTGAGTTCCATGCTTGCTGTGATGTGATTATTGGATCTGTTCCAAAACCTAGTGAGTTTTCTTCAATGCCTACTACATATATAGGCAGTTCCCTTCTGCAGCAACTATCATGGAACTTCGTAAGTGATTGGCGTGAAACAATCTATTACATATGCAGTAACTCTACACAGACATACTAAATCATAATTATGAGATAAAAAATATAAGACTCTATCATAATTATAGGTAATGTGAAATTGATAAAAAGGAGAGTTGAGTCATTATGAAAAACCTGTGTATGTATGTGTATAACCTATATGTATGTATATATATATATATATATATATATATATATATATACATGTGTATATATATATATATATATATATATATTAGTTATTTCCTTAAATGACAATGAAAACAACTTATTAATTGCTATTAAAGTGAAATTATTGAACCTACACATAGGAGCCTGATGGTATATAGCCTGATGGTGTGTGGGTGTGCGCGTTTTTGTGATAAATGAGGACATAAATTTGTATAATGACAAGGGTATGACATAGGCATTACGAGGAGAAGGTGATTTTTCAGGACATTACCCCATGTCCCCACTTTTCAAAACGCTTATAAATCACTCAGAATGGAGTGTATTGAAAATCTTAAATAGCACAAAGTTTCCTGTAAGGGGTAGGGTTAGGTGTAGGGCAATAGCACATACAGTTTGTACAGTATAAAAACCATTACGCCTATGGGATATCCCCACTTTTCACAAAAACAAACGTGTGTGTGAACGCGCCAGAAATGGACTTCCCATGTATCAAAAGTACTCAAATTTAGACTTAAATATCCCTTACATACTATATTAATGAATCAGCAAGCCATTTCAGAAGAACAGCAAGCAATTACATTTTATTTGATGATTACAGAGACAAACGTTGTTTTCTTTGGAACAGCATGAATCGTTCACAATAAGATCAAGAAATGCAGTAAATGAAGGTCTGTTTTGATTTAATCTCGACTATAAGAGATCACTTCTGCAAACAGCATGAAAACAGCAAATAAATAAATCTACACAAGGTTGTTAGATGCACAAAGTGAAGTATCTACCAATTTACCATGTCAAAGTTCCATCCAGTCATGCTGATAAACGGAGCGTCTCTGCTGTTTCTCTCATTTGAATGTTCCAGGCGTTTGAGCATAAACCCTCAGTATTTGCTTTATTGATCTGACACTCCATCAAAGATGGTAAACGTGCATCACCTTCACCTCCCGCTTTGAACCGTAACACTCGGAGCAGGATGAAAAGGTGAAGAGGCATCTATCACTAGACATCGCTCACGGGCATTTCCCCTCGAGGCTGCTTGAATGACACTTCAACAAATTGAAATTGATGGCCATTTGACTAGTGGCAGAATGACATTTGCAGTGTTTGGTGTGAATTTAGACTCTCAGGAAAATAAGATGCAGTATTTAAAACCCCAGTTCTTTCGATTTAACCTTTCCTTAATATTGTATATAGTATTTTATATGCATACCTGGCCATAGGACCTGCATAATACACTCACTCTTTTTTTATCTCGTTTTATTGGCTGCCTCTCCAACCTGAGAAACTGTTTCCTTTGCTTTGCTTAAAGTAGGATTCTTTCACGATGAAACATTTCATTGTGTTCTTTACTTTCTCTTGCAGCTGTCCTGGGCTGCTTGTAATTTCCTGAGCCAGTAATCAACAGGTAGTCCGGCGTACTGTGCTTGGCTCTATCTGCCTCTCCACACAGTTGAACAGATTGGCATATAACCATATAATAACTTCTAATTATAGTGTAGTGCAGTGGTTATCAAAATGTGAGGTGTGTATGGTATTGTAAGAGAGATTTACATTATATATGAAAACTCCTGCAAGTGTGCTGTGTTTATAAATTAAACTCATTTTTGGTCATACGGCTTAAGAACACTTGGAATATAGAGCATTACTCATATGGGTCGTAAGCAAAGCTGATGCCATCTTGAGGTTTACAAGTTAACGTTGCCACCCGCTCATCCCTCATCCATCTCCTGTGTTCCACAGATGAAAGATAAAATATTATTTTAATATTGCTCCCACAAAACAGCAAGTCACTCACTCAGTTATATATATATATATATATATATTTTTTTTTTTTATGATTTTTCAACATAAGATGTTAATATACCAGCCTACTGAATTATTAATACAACAATACAACTAATATTTGTTTGTACCATTGCAATACAATGACTAATAATTACTAAATACCATCTTGGTAAGACATATGATACTGAAATAATGCAATAAACAATTTACAAATAAAACAATTTTAATTGTGTTACATCATAAAACAATTTAACAACATAGATGTAAGATAAAACCCTAATGATGAGGTGGGAAAAAAATACTAAGAAGAAGTGACAAAGCGACGTGACATACGGCCAAGTATGGTGACCCATACTCAGAATTTGTGCTCTGCATTTAACCCATCCAAAGTGCACACACACAGTGAACACACACCTGGAGCTGTGGGCAGCCACTTATGCTGCAGCGCCCGGGGAGCAGTTGGGGGTTCGGTGCCTTGCTCAAGGGCACCTCAGTTGTGGTATTGAGGGTGGAGAGAGCACTGTACATTCACTCCCCCCACCTACAATCCCTGCCGGCCTGAGACTCGAACTCGCAACCTTTGGATTACTCTCTAACCATTAGGCCACACAGTTAAACCGTTATTTCAACAAAACAAAACAAAAATATATATAAAATGTGAAGTGTCATGCAGGGAATTCTGGGAATGTCAATTTGCGGTTTTTCACTGTAAATTATACAATCGCTTCTTTTTATCATTTCTTTATAATTATCCTGTTTTACTGTCAATTTAAATCAAATGTAATTACAGTTATTCACTGATTTACAGTAGTATGTAAACTTACTGTTAACCAATTAATAAGTTTTTTTGTTTTTTATAGTTTTAAAACCACAATCACTTTAAGTGTATAGTTTACAACATGGAGAAACATAATCTAGTCAAGAAGAGGAATTTCTTCGACCTGGAGATTGAAACTTTGACCAGCTTGTGTTATTTAGCTGCTTAAAGAGCAGAACAAAAGGGAAGTCAGAAAAAAAAATGCAATTTGCTTGACGTTCCCTCAGCGGTAGCTTATAAGCAGTATAGGCTAATCTCACGAAAGAACTTGGTGAAAGAAAACACATGGTAACCTAATAATTGCAAACAATTAAGTTGTTATATAAGATTTAATATAAGAAAATACTTTACTAATATTATGGATTTAGAATAAATAGAATATTTGATCACTGCCAAAGTCTTTTTAAATGATGAATATGTGGCTTCATATGTTTTGATTCCAGTTGTTCTCATAACAATTCTCAGCCGGATTTTAAATGCTGCTTTATAAATTGTGCACATGAGTCGAAACTCTGAATCAGTTTTCATTCAGTGGAAAATGAAGCTGTCACTGTTAATACAGTATGTTACCTCCATTTGTGAAATTTCTCATGGTTTTCCTCATTTGTAAGCAAGGGCTAAACGAGTAACTGTAAGTTGTTTTTAAAAATTGTTTGTACATTTTCTCCTCGTTCCATTATTCAGCATGTGTTAAGTACTTACATTTTGGCAACAATATTGATGGACAATCAAATTATAGTGGAGGGAGGTGTGAAAGCTTTTCCATATTGAAAAGAGGGTGTGACAATAAGAACTAAAGGCCATCTAAATGTACACCACACCAGTGTTTTTTATTCTTTTGAGAGCAGATTGTCTCAGTCCATAGCTGATCTGCGCTCTTAACTTTACCTGTCCATTAAAGACTTAACTGGCTGTGTGCCCGGCTAGTGTATCTGGTGATCTGCCTTGAATTTCTGATTTAAGCCCTTGAGCCAGTGTTTGCTCATAACAGAATGCATCTTTAAAACTAATACATTGTGTGTAGGAGAACATAAAGGAATTCATGGTAATTCCTCAGATCTGGGATCTTTTCAAACTATTTTAATCAGTATTTACGGATAGATAGATAGACAGATAGACAGACAGACAAATAGTATAAGTAAAATATCATTGCAGATGTTTCTGAATAGTTTATTTATCTTTTTTCCAATAGTAGAACTATTCTGTACAACAGTATTGACTCTGCATTTAGTGTATTATTAAAAATGTAGTCTGTGCCTCTACAACCACACAATATTTTGACCTGGCATTCACTGAGACTGTCTCGAGGGAATCGATGTGTGGTACAGGGTCAAACAGGCACATATTGCTCTAAGCATCCTGAATTCATAAGCATTCTTGTGAACCCTCAGCAACAAACAAACAGATGACTCTCTATGGCCACCTCACTCCAGGTTTAACGGCAGCCATTAATTATTTGACTGCTTAATTTTGGAAGCTTATTTCATTATGCAAGGTTTTAACGGAGGGACTGAACCTCTGACCTGTGCTGAGAAAGTGTGTGTACCCAATGTTTAGGCAGTCATAAATAGCCACTTATCTGCAGTACAACCTTTCACGGTGATGACTTGGAGCAGAGCAAGAGTTGGACAGTAATTGTGTTCTCATTAAGGGTTCGTCTGTGCAATGTAATTATGGACCTCACTCAGGAAATAATACCAAGTGTTAATAGGTCAATAGACATCAAGTTGTTACTTCAGGTGTGAAGATTAACATTTTTGGAGTTTAATAGGCGGTCTATTTTGGCAGTGAGGATTTATAAAGTGCCATATGTGAGACTTTACAGATTCATCTAGGGGTAGAGATGTACTTTACTTCATAAATTAATTAAATTAATATATATATATACGTAATATACTATACTATACTATATATAATACACACACCAATGAACACGTAATATACTATACTATACTATACTATACTATACTATACTATACTATACTATACTATAGTGTGTTCATTGGTGTGTCTTTTGGCAAAACATTATTTAAAATGTATGTATAAGCGTTTTTACTATTTGATCACTTTATCACTTTTACATTTTGTGCTTAGTAATTGTTTTTTAACACTTAAACATGAATTCAACATTGTCAAGCTATCCCTTGGTCTCCCCTACATACTGTATTGTCTCTAAAACAACACACTCTTTCTAACGAGGCTGTCACTGTGATTAGCACATTTTGTTTGGAGTTATCTGTGTGTTCTCTGCTCATTAAAGATAATTCATTGATTTTCCCCCCATGGTTACGAATCATCCTCCTCCTTTGTTCCACGTGCTGACATTTGCATCTTTGTAATCATGTAAATGTGTCTGTGGATCATGTCTGTGTCATACAGTTGGGCCTCTCAGTGCTAATTTTCAGGTAGGATTTGTGCGTGTGTTGGCTGTGGAGTTGTGCATTCACAATTGATTCTGTCTTCTTCTGTTGCCCACAGTTGCTTTGATATTTACCACTTCAGATACTGCATTTTAGAATAATTAATATTATATTATTTTTATTAACATTTTTGATTAACTTTTTATATTTTCAGTTTTTTTGTTTTAGTAATTTCGTTACATAATTTTTTATTTAATTTTTTTTTTTTTTTTTAAATGCTAACATATAGCTTTATTTTTATTTCAGTAATTTTATTACTTCCACTTATTTTACATAGTTGCCAAGGCAACAGTTATAATTTTCATTTAATCTAATATTATTTATACTTTATTTCAGCTTTATTTCAATTACTGAATTAATAGTTGTAAATGGAAAACAGTTCTTCTAAATTGGAATACCATTTCAGATTTGGTGAGCAACTCTCCAGGAGACTTCTTTCAAAAACTATAAAAAATCCTAATTAATTAAGGAGATCAGTGGTGGAAAGAGTACTGAAACTTTGTACTTAAGTACAAGTACTGTTTCATTGCTGAAACAATACTCAATTACAAGTAAAAGTACTGGTTAAAAGTACAAAGTACTCTTCTCAAAAACTACTCAGAGTGCTAGTTACTAGTTACTGTTTAGCGGCGATATTTAATGAATTACCAAAAAATATTAACTCATATCTTCGCTTTAATTTTTAAATGCTTAGCTTACATATGTAATATTAGTTAAATACAGTTTATAAATCGCTGTTGAGATGGTATTCTCAAGTGAAATGAGTCGGGACATGGACCCCAAAACAGCATACCTTACGTCATGACTTAACAAGAGGATTCTCCCCAAGCCTTCAAACTGATATCATCAGAGCGAGAACGCCATTCCAGAGCGGAAGCGAACTTTCAGATTTTGATTAAATATTACAGCGGCAGACAATTTTTTTTTTTTTTCCCGGTGTATTAACTTGCACGGTTTAATCATTCACCACAAGACTAGTAATGTGCACTAAAAAAGTAAGTAGGGTCATTTTTTATTTCATGACGACTTCATTTTCAATACTATTGGCAAAACTACCACATAGTGTGTACTGCCATATAGATATTTTAATATTTCAAATTGTTTTGTCCATCCATTTTTTCAAGGCAAGGATTATTTCAAGCTTTGGAGTGGTTTAATCCAAGTCTTCTAAAAAAAAGACACGTTCACTTTATATGATGAACGGATTTTAATATAGGCTTTTATTTATAGTCTACATATAAACATTGATCAATTACCATTACAAAAATCTCAATCTTAAACATTTGCTCATTCTGTGTATTTGTGTCTTTAAAATAGGGTAACTTTGTTGCAAACGCTTACAGCAAATAAGCTTGATTTCAAACTGAACTGAATTTACAAAAAAAGACAAGTACACAGTCAGTAATAAAATTCTAAAACAAATGACAATGATTTAGATAAATGGAACATCAGACGGTTTTGACCTGTAATGTCTGTACAACGTAGTGATGCAGTTAGACAGACTAGGATATTTATATGTACAAATCATACAAATATCCCATTCCGAAACATTTCTAGCATAACTTACATTGTAAAGAAATTAAAAGTTCCATCTTTCATATTGAAAGACTTTCTGGTGCATTTCACCAGTGTTGGGCAAGCCACTAAAATGTAGTGAGCTAAGCTAACAGTTACTCATCATTAAATGAAGCTTCACTAAACTAAAGCTACAGCCCTGGGAAATGTAGTAAGCTAAGCTACAGCAACATGGCAAAAGTAGTTTACTACATCTAAGCTATTTAAAAAAAAATATATAAATCTTTTTTATATTGAACCAAAATCATACCAAGTCAATGCTCTCTCAGTGATCAATAAAACTGTCAGTCAAGCAGATAGACAGGCACAATAGTTCAGTTTAATTGTTTATTCAACAACTGTTCCAAACCAATTTGGTAACAAAAATTAGTATCATGTACAGGGCCGGATTTACTGTACCTCATTGACATTGTGACATAGGCAAAATAAATTTTTGCTGTCGGCCAGAAACCTCCTATTAGTAGTTGGTATTGTGGCTTTATTGTATACAGATACATTTATATGAATGGTAACACTTCACAATAAGGTTCATTAGTTAACATTAATTAACTAGTGTTAACATGAACTAAGAATGAACAATACTTCTGCAGCATTTATTAATGTTAATTTCAACATTTACTATTGCATTATTACAGTTTTTTCACAGTCGCTTTGGTGCATTTCTTAGATCAGAAATTAAATTCTCAAAACTACTTGTTCAACCTCCACATCTAGTCACTTGTGCGCATGATAAAAGAAGTTTCTCATTCTTTTGAACAAGTTGCAGTTGCAACATTCATGCAATCGATTATGTACATTTGTCTGTGTTTTTCTACATTATCAGTTACTAATGTCATGTTGCTCAAAATGTATTATATAGTTATCTATGCAATATAGTCTTAGCCCTCAAAACATCTAGTCATTAGTTCATCATATAAGTCATTACATGCAAAATGGTTGATCTGGTTGTCATAAACTGTCAAGCATATTTTATACACTATAGTGATTTTTGCTTTCGCCAACCTAGGGAGGCGAAATGGTGTAGTGATGGGTACTCGCGTCACCAATGACGTTATGATATTTGGATCACGTGTCACTTTAGGTGTGGTTATGAGTACATCACATAAGAAAGATTGGTGGGATCTCTAACTTGTAGAACCTCTTTCTGTATCATCAACACAAGGAAGACACAAGTGCAATAAAATAGAATTTATCAACAAAAAATAGACAAGAGTAATCAACAACTACTAAACGAATACCATAAATGAAATAGGAATAAAGTGCATAAGATGCATAAAATTCAAGTGATTATGTTGGGTGTTACAATGTCAGAGCTACGTTATCTGGAAAGATAAACTGTTGCTACTCTGAAAGAAATAAGGTGAAGAACCTTAAGCATCAAACAAATACATGAAAGATTTGCTATAAACTGCAATCGGCTATATAATATCTAATGTAAATTAGAAAAATCATATACTGATAATATACAACAATGCCAAGGTCTCTGGAAGAGGTTTGGATAAGTGATAGTTACGTTCTCTGTGGTCGAGTGAGCAGTCCAGTGGTGGTGACTTCATCCACTGGTTGTGTTGGTAACAATGCAGTGAGGAAAGGAGCAGGAATCCGTTTCGACAGCCTTGAACACGAAGCGCTGGAGGATGCTGATCTCCTGGAGCACCAAAGGGTCCTAGAATCTGGAACACGCAGATGTGGCCCTGGAGTAGGTGCAAAAGGTCCTTAGCCTTGAACACGCAAGCCAAGGTACCTTGGAGTGAAGGTTGGTTCGCTGGAGCTTACCCTTGTTACAGATGTCTGTGTGTCTTCTGCCTCTTTGGGCTAGAGACTCAGAACTTGGTTGATCTGTTAGTGTCTCACCCTTGCAGGCCGGATACTCAGATCTGGTTGATCTGTTGCTACCTTCCCTGTAACAGGCCGAAGACTCAGAACGGAGTGTCTTTTGAGAAGGTACCTTTATCTCTTTTCGATGAGGAGGAGATTGCAATCTGGCGCTTCTAAATTTCCATGCTGTGATTGGCTGTTTCCATCAGAGTGGGGGGACATGGTGTGGCCCACCCTTCTTTCCTCCTGTGGAACTTATTTGCATAGTCCAAACACAAAGTTAGAAAAGTGTCACAAAAGTTTTACCAATGCATCATTCACTTACCAAACCACAACCAGAATACCTTTGCAATGTTACAAACACATTAAGTCCAAACATGATGGAAGAAGATTGAACTGTCATGCATGCATTCATTTGTCCATCAACAGCTGAGTTTGTGTAAGATGTTGCACTACACGACGCTGTCACTAAGAATACTTATTTCTCTGAATAAGTAGGATGTGTGTGTTGTAGTTTGCATCAGTTTAAGGTTTGAGAACATAGTTATGAATGGATTTGGATGGAACTTCGTGATCTCTCTTTGTTTCACCCACTGCTGCTGCATCCAGAGGTCCTAAGGAATTTTTATGGCAGTCACAGGCCAAAACCTTAGGAATCAGTCTGTTGGTGGGTGAAGGGCAGAAACTGCATTTGACCAATGAGAAGTCCTGTCCTTCCCGGGCTTTTTACCAAAGTTCTTCTTCTTGCCCTCTAAAAGGTGTCTGGCTGTTGTCCTGGCATCTTTATCTGATGGCGTTGGACAGTTTGCTCATGTTAGTCCACCAAGATCCAATCAAAATGTAGCAAACCTTTGTCCACTATTGTGGTCAGAGAGGGGCCCCGCCTTAAACTGGGCCCTGGAATGTGCTGTCCACTACAACACATTTCTATTAGTCTTGTTGTAAATTTGCCATGGATTGTGCAGGTGAATCTTGACTTTCACTAATGAAGAGAATATAGATCAACCAATGATAAATCAGTTCTCTGAAATTCCTCATACAGTGCTGCATGCAAAAGCAAAGCACCGTCTGTGTTTGCCTTTCTAATTTTGTATTTTATTATTTATTATTAATTGTATTATTTATTTATATTAATTTTGTATTTTGTATATGTTCATTGACATAAATACCTACTTTTGAGAGATAAACTAAAGATTTTGAATAAGTTACAGGCTTTTGCAGGTAATCCATTGTGTGGTGCTGTTTGTACGAATTGTTTTGAGAAATGCACATGCTTTGCAGATATTACAGATGATTCGAGAAATGCACCAAAGTGACTGAGAAAAACTGTAAAATCAAAAGTTGTGTTTGTTAGCATTAGTTAATGCACTGTGAACTAACATGAACTACCAATGGACGACTGTATTTTCATTAACTAACATTAACAAAGATTAATAAATACTGTAATACATGTATAGTTCATTGTATGCTCATGTTAGTTAATACTAGTGCTGTCAATCGATTAAATTTTTTTAGCGCATTAATCACAGTCATGGTGTCACAAGCCAGGCCTCTGTGGCTCTCTCCGATCACCACCGGAGGGCACCCTCACCCGATTACTAACACGCGTATGGACTCCATTTCCCACACACCCCGTACCTAGGACTAATCACCGCCAGGTGTTCTCCATCAATCCCATTATATAAGGCACACTCACACTCTCCTCCAACGCGAAGTCTTGTTTAGCCTGTCTGACATTTCTGAGTGTTTTACTTTGACTGTTCTTCCGTGTTTGATCCTGTACTGCCTTGACCTTTGGAATTCTCTGCCGCCTGCCCCTTTGATTGTTTGCTCGGACTCTGACCTGATTCTTGCCTGCCGCCTGCCCCGACCCAAGCCTGGTAAACGTTTATGATCCTGGTTCACTGTGTTATCCTAGACGCTGTTGATTGACCTCTGTCTGCTTGTTATACTGATCTTAAATAAACACTGCAAATGGATCCGATTGCCTCTGACTCCGTGTTACAGAAGACTTTGCCACACCAGGACCCAGCAGTGTTAGATCAGCTCTCCACTGATGTATCAGCCCAAGCCTCGATGCTAGCCGCACATCATCAACAGCTGCAGAAGCTCACCTCACTCACAGAGGAGTTAGTGAGGACACTGCAAACCCCCCACGTGGCGAGTCCGCCACTGAACACCACTCCGCCCGCACCAGTGCCGGTGCTAGCCACTCCTCACAACCCGCGACTTTCGCTTCCCGACAAATACGACGGGTCCCCGGAGAAATGTAAGGGCTTTCTTATGCAATGTTATCTCTACATCAACCAACAACCCCTCACTTTCTCCACAGATGACAGCCAAGTCTCATTTATTTGCTCACTGCTTACTGGCAGAGCATTGGAGTGGGCCACTGCGATGTGGGAGGGAAACCGCATGTCTTTTCCCTCTTATAACAACTTCCTTCGTCAGTTCCGGGAGGTTTTTGAACACTCTGCTAGTGGAAAGGAGGTGGGTGAGGAGCTGCTCGCCTTACGCCAGGGCAACAGCACTGCGGCGGATTACACCCTCGCTTTCCGTACACTCGCTGCTCAGACTGGTTGGGAGGATGGTCCCCTTAAACTGCTCTACCGAAAAGGACCTTATCCCAGGGTCGATGCCCACTAGAGGCAGAATTTTCCCTCTCTCACAACCTGAGTCAGAGACTATGAAGCAGTATATAGAAGAGGAGTTGTCAAAGGGGTTTATTGTACCGTCCAAATCTCCAGCTTCAGCGGGGTTTTTCTTCGTCAAGAAGAAGGACGGAGGCCTCCGACCCTGCATTGATTATCGAGCACTCAACGACATCACCATCAAGTTTCGCTATCCATTACCTCTGGTCCCTGCCGCCCTCGAGCAGCTCCGCACCGCCACATACTTCACTAAACTAGATCTGCGCAGTGCATACAACCTGATTCGAATTAGAGAGGGAGACGAGTGGAAGACAGCTTTCTCGACCACATCCGGGCACTATGAATATCGGGTTATGCCGTTCGGGCTTGCCAACAGTCCTTCTGTGTTCCAGGCATTCATCAATGAGGTCTTCCGGGACATGCTGAACCAATTCGTCATCGTCTACATTGACGATATTCTGATATACTCTAACTCCCTTGAAACCCATGTCAAACACGTCAGGGCAGTGCTCCAGCGGCTCATCAAACACCAACTGTATGCCAAGGTACAGAAATGTGAGTTCCACCAGACACAGATCTCGTTCTTGGGCTATATCATCAACTCTGAGGGGGTCACCATGGACGACAGTAAGGTGCACGCAGTGCTCAATTGGCCTAAGCCCACAACAATAAAGGAACTTCAACGTTTTCTGGGATTTGCAAATTTCTATCGACGCTTCATCAGGAACTTCAGTGTGGTCGCGGCTCCCCTCACATCTTTACTTCAAGGGGGTAAACAACGTCTAAATTGGACACTTACCAGCGAACAATCCTTCCAGCAGCTAAAGGAACGGTTTACTTCAGCTCCCATCTTACATCATCCCAATCCTAACCTGGAATTCACCGTAGAGGTGGATGCCTCGAACACTGGAATCGGGCAGTTCTTTCCCAGCGTCATGGTAATCCACCCAAACTATTCCCATGTGCGTTCTACTCCGCAAACTCAACTCAGCAGAGAGGAATTATGATGTGGGTGATCGAGAATTATTGGCCATGAAGGCTGCCTTTGAGGAGTGGCGGCATTGGTTAGAGGGGCAAAAGTACCATTCCTCGTGTTAACAGATCATCGTAACCTCGAGTACATCAGGTCCGTAAACGACTCAACCCCAGACAGGCAAGATGGTCCCTGTTCTTCTCCCATTTTGACTTTAAAGTAACTTATCGACCTGGATCTAAGAATGGCAAGGCAGACGCCCTATCAAGACAGTTCGACCATCTTCCCACATCCAACATGGCAGAACCCATTCTGCCTTCCACAATCATTCTAGCACCTGTACAGTGGGACATTATGACTGAGATTTCCGAAGCACTCATTAATGATCCAACTCCGGCCGAATGCCCACCTGATCGAACCTATGTTCCCTCCGCTCTACGTCTTCGAGTCATGCAGTGGGTCCACGAACTCCCCAGTGCAGGTCATCCAGGTATCAATGCCACCATTCAACTAGTCTCTAATCGCTTCTGGTGGGCAACCCTACAAACAGATATAACACGGTTCATGCAGAAATGTGACACGTGCAACATCTCCAAGTCATCCCATCATCGACCAGCAGGTCTTCTCCATCCCCTTCCCATTCCTCAACGACCTTGGTCCCATATTGCCATCGACAGATCTACCCAACTCCAATCACTTCACCACCATACTCACTGTGATCGACCGTTTCTCAAAAGCCTGCCGTCTAATTCCCCTCACCAAACTACCCACAGCATTCGAGACAGCTGAAGCTTTAATGCAACAAGTATTCAGGTTTTATGGCCTCCCAGAGGACATCGTGTCCGATCGGGGCCCGCAGTTCACATCACGGGTCTGGAGAGCTTTCTGCCAACAACTAAATATCAATGTCAGTCTCAGCTCAGGATACCACCCTGAATCCAATGGCCAGGTCGAGAGACTTAATCAGGAACTCACCCGCTTCCTTCGCTCCTACTGTCACAACAACCAGAATGATTGGAGCCGATATCTGATCTGGGCAGAGTACGCACAGAACTCACTCAGGAAACCAGCTACTGGACTTACCCCCTTTCAATGCATTCTCGGATTCCAACCCCCATTATTCCCCTGGTCAGGAGAACCCTCAGAGCTCCCTGCTGTCAATGACTGGCTAAGAAGGAGTGAGGAGACATGGAACGCAGCCCACGTACACCTACAACGGGCAGTTCGGAGAGTAAAGGAACAAGCTGACCGTCGCCGCAGAGCAGGACCAAACCTTACTCCTGGCCAGTGGGTGTGGCTCTCCACCAGAGACCTGCGGCTCCGTCGTCCCTGCAAGAAACTCAACCCTAGGTACGTGGGACCATTCAAAATCCTTAGACGGATTACCTCAGTTTCATATCGTTTGGCATTACCTGCAGATTACCGTATCTCACCCACCTTTCATATTTCTCTGCTCAAGCCCGCCGGTGGTCCGAGAGGAGAGAGGGACCAAGAGGAGGCCACCAGGGAGAGCACCCCTCCCATTGTCGTGGACGGCGAGGAGGCCTATCAAGTTCGAGAGATCCTGGACTCACGACGCCGAGGCAGGGTCCTCCAGTAACTCATAGACTGGGAGGGGTATGATCCCGAGGAGCGTTCCTGGGTAAACTCCCAGGACATCTTGGATCCCAACCTTACAACCGAGTTTCATCGGGATCACCCTGACAGACCAGCACCAAGACCCCGTGGAAGACCTCAGCGTCCAGATCGTTCTCGCTTCAGGAGCCGCTCGCAGGGGGGGGGCTCTGTCACAAGCCAGGCCTCTGTGGCTCTCTCCGATCACCACCGGAGGGCACCCTCACCCAGTACTAACACGCCGTATGGACTCCATTTCCCACACACCCCGTACCTAGGACTAATCACCGCCAGGTGTTCTCCATCAATCCCATTATATAAGGCACACTCACACTCTCCTCCAACGCGAAGTCTTGTTTAGCCTGTCTGACATTTCTGAGCGTTTTACTTTGACTGTTCTTCCGTGTTTGATCCTGTACTGCCTTGACCTTTGGAATTCTCTGCCGCCTGCCCCTTTGATTGTTTGCTCGGACTCTGACCTGATTCTTGCCTGCCCCGACCCAAGCCTGGTAAACGTTTATGATCCTGGTTCACTGTGTTATCCTAGACGCTGTTGATTGACCTCTGTCTGCTTGTTATACTGATCTTAAATAAACACTGCAAATGGATCCGATTGCCTCTGACTCAGTGTTACACGTGGACTGTGATTAATCATGATTAATCACAAATTTAAAATACTAGGATTTACCTGTAAATGTGTTGAAAAAGAAATGCATGACAAACTAGTTTAAGGAAACCACACCTTTCACACTTCCGCCAGGTATGAGACATAATCCTTATTCTTTTATCATTATTCTTTTGTTTTTATTCAGCCTTTAAACTGGCAATAAAACGTTTACCAAGCCACATCGCTTCAATCCCAGTATACATTTACCCAAGTATTATCAAAAGTATTTATTTAGAAATACATCAAAACATTTCTTGCGACCTTACGTGAAGTACTATGACAATGCATTATGAAGAAGAATTGGACCTGTTCTGCAGGTGCATTATAGCCAATATTAGCATCATGCTACATATGACAGTTTATGAGATTAATACACTTTTCCTCAGAACTCACTTCAAACCACCATCGAGTGTTTGTAATAACTTCCTTTTGCGATCACATGTGGAATTTGGTCGTTTACTGTTGTAAAAATATGCTATTTATAGCCTTTTATATCGCTGCACAAATTACCATTTCAGACGTACACATTCATTTAAAAAAAATCACATACAGACCATATCTATTGTAATCGTGTGTTTATTATCTTATATAATCTATAGTGGCTGTTGTCATGTTTATTTCTGCTGTGTAAAAGCCTTAACATGTTTGCTCTGCTGAAACTCACGTTGTTTGTGATGTTACAACCGCCTCTCTGTTCTTAAGTTGCCAGGTATACATTTCAAGTATAATACACATTAGTAAAAGGATCTATTTATAAAAAAACGCAAACCACGGCTCTGTAATTTTTTTCCCCCGACTGTATTTTCAAAGTAGCCCACTTGTGGCACTATCGTTACCCTGGTAACACTGGTTCGCTGTACCCTCATCACACAATGATATATAACCTTCTGCGCTGTGATGACGGAAAGTTGGGGTCAAACCTTATCAAACGATTAATCTGCGTTAAAATTTTTGGATTAATCGTATGCGTTAACGCGTTAACGTTGACACCCCTAGTTAATACATTAGCTAACATTAATGAAAACATACCATACAGGTGTATAGGCCTGACTACATTTATTTGCATCGTTACATGTGTCATTATTAACATTTCACCAAAATCAAGTTCAAGCTTTTGACCAGCGAATGTTTTTTCCCGTCCTTAACGCCACATCAAAGGCAGTACGGGCATCGTATTTACATTTTCATGAACTTGCAGATCATACAGTTCCCCTTCAGGAACTCGAGCTGCGTCGAAAACGCTAGAGGAACGCCTTTCAGCGATATCAAGCTCTGAATCATATGTGTAATCAGTCCAATTGATGGCGAGACGTCAGGTGCAGGTGACGTCATGACCAGGAAGATTAAAAGCACGTGAAGTACTCTTCAGCTTTCTGTCATTCAGCAAAGCTCTCTGTGTGTGTCAGTCACGATCTATGTTCTGTGAGTCATATTTATTGTTGTCCGTCAGTACACAAGCATCAATACAGTATGTCCAAAGCCAAGGATAAGGGTGAAAGCAGATCGCGTTATAGACTGTGTGTTCCTCCCTGCCCATGCTATATTACAGGCGGGGATACACACAGTCTGTGCGTGGTCTGCTTGGGAGTGAAGCACGCAGAGTCGGCTCTCGAGGGAGCCGACTGTCCGCATTGTGAGAGAATGCCACTGCAGAGCAATGCCCCGGGTTGAGCAGACGCTCGCAAGCTATCTGTCTCCCGGCTCTCCTGTCATCGTCTCTGAAGGCTCCGGTCTTGCCCTCCAAGCCGCTGCGCACAACATGAACACTGGTGGGCAAGGGGTACACGGCAGCGGGTCAGGCTGGCGCGTGTCTGCACACTATGTCAGTGTTGCAGGCGTATCAAGCCGACCTGCTAAAAGAGCTAGACAAAGGCGAGCAAATAAAATCTGAGGTTATTGTAGAACTGAGGAGAACCACTGATTTAGCTCTCCACGCCACCAAGGAGACCGCACGTGCCATCTCTCCTCAGCGCCCTCTGGAGATCGTTCTGCCAACCCTGCCAGTGTTCCAGGGCGCAGCGGTCTCCACCGAGTGTCTCTCTCAGTATTTCCCGGCCGGAAACATAGCGGAGCTGAGAGCCTCGCCACCCCTTCGGGGGTCTCTCGAGCATCTAGTTCGGCCGTCTTCTGCCGGTCCTCTGCTTCAGGGCACTGAGCTAGTAGCTCCAAGTACACCAGAGGCCAGTCTCGAGAGACTGGTTCCCTTAGTAGATTATTTAGCAGCGTGGAAACTACTGCCAAATGTATCTCGTTGGGTCCTGCAGACTGTAGAGAGAGGTTATCGCATTCAGTTCGGCGCTCCGCCACCGCCCTTCAAAGGGGTTTTTCTCACGTTAGTGGGCCCCGAGCAGGCTCTGGTATTAGAACAAGAAGTGAACACTCTCTTGAGGAAGGAGGCCATTGAGGTGGTCCCTCCTCTTGACAGGGAGTCCGGGTTCTATAGCCAGTACTTCATTGTTCCAAAGAAGGATGGGGGGTTGCGTCCGATTTTAGATCTGCGGCTATTGAACCGCTCAGTCATGCGTCTGAAGTTCAAAATGCTCACTGTCAAACAGGTCGTGTCTCAGATCAGGTCCGAGGACTGGTTTGTCACGATAGATCTAAAAGACGCATACTTTCATATCTCCATCCTTCCCAGTCACAGGAAGTTCCTGAGGTTTGCTTTCAGGGGCAAAGCTTACCAATATCGGGTTCTTCCCTTCGGCCTAGCACTCTCACCCCGTACTTTCACGAAAGGTGTGGATGCTGCTCTGGCCCCTCTGCGACTCCAGGGCATCCGCATACTCAATTACATCGACGATTGGTTGATTTTAGCTCAGTCAGAGCAGATGGCAGTTCGACATCGAGATGTCGTTCTCGCTCACATGAAAGAGTTGGGGTTAAGACTAAACGCCAAGAAAACTGTGCTTTCTCCATCACAGAGGACCACTTATCTGGGCGTGGTGTGGGATTCGACCACGATGCAGGCACGTCTGTCTCCTGCTTGGATCGAGTCGATCCTCACTGCAGTCACGAGAGTCAGAGAAGGCCTGTCACTCACTGTCAAGCAGTTTCAGAAGCTGCTGGGTCTGATGGCAGCAGCATCCAACGTGATACCTTTTGGCCTGCTGTACATGAGACCCCTACAGTGGTGGCTCAAGACCAAGGGGTTCTCCCTGAGGGGAAATCCGCTTCGCATGATCAAGGTCACACGGCGATGCCTACGTGCCTTGGACATGTGAAGGAAACCTTGGTTCTTGTCTCAGGGCCCGGTGCTGGGAGCCCCTTGTCGCCGTGTAACGCTAGCGACAGACGCGTCCCTCACCGGTTGGGGAGCGGTCATGAGTGGCCACCCTGCCCGCGGTCTGTGGAGTGGCCGTGTTTCGAGCACTCAAACACTTTCTTCCAGACCTGAGAGATCGCCATGTGTTGGTGCGCACCGACAACACAGCGGTGGTCTTTTACATAAACCACTAGGGAGGTCTGCGTTCGCACCCCTTATACAAGCTGGTGCACCGGATCCTTGTTTGTTCCCAGAACAAGCTTCTCTCGCTGAGAGCAGTTCATATTCCTGGGCATCTCAATATGGGAGCAGACATACGGTTGAGGCAGGGGCCGAGGCCCGGGAAATGGATGCTTCACCCCGAGGTGGTGAAGCAGATATGGAGAGTTTTTGGCCAGGCTCAGCTGAATTTGTTTGCGACTCGTCAGACATCGCACTGTCCCCTCTGGTTCTCTCTGACTCATCCAGCTCCATTGGGGCTGTACATTGTCTGTACGCTTTTCCCCCGATTGCTCTGCTCCCAGGAGTTCTAGAGAGAGTGCGCCGGGACGGGGTCCATCTATTGCTAGTAGCCCCGTTCTGGCCGGGCCGAGTGTAGTTCTCGGACCTGGTTTCTCTCCTCGACAGCTCTCCATGGGAGATTCCTGTCAGGAGAGATCTCCTCTCACAGGTGGAGGGCATGATACTTCACCCCCGCCCGGAGTTGTGGAAGCTGTGGGTGTGGCCCCTGAGGGGACACCACTCATAGCCTCTGGTCTCTCAACCGAGGTTGTTGAGACCATCCTCCAATCTAGAGCTCCCTCAATGAGGAAACTGTACGCCCTGAAGTGGAGACTCTTCACTTCATGGTGCGGAGAACGCCAGCTTGACCCAGTTAACTGCCCGATTGGTACAGTGCTGGAATTCTTGCAGGCTCGTTTCTCCGCCGGGTTAACCCACTCCACCCTGAAGGTTTACGTGGCGGCTATAGCGGCCTACCACGCCCCTCTTGGTGGGCAGTCAGTGGGCAAGGACCCCCTGGTTACACATTTCCTCCGCGGTGTGATGAGGCTGAGGCCTTGGGTACGATCTCGTGTCCCTCCCTGGGACCTCACTGTGGTGCTAGATGCTCTCTGTAGGCCTCCCTTTGAGCCTATTGAGGAGATATCAGACCGTCGTCTTATGTTAAAGACTGTATTTCTCTTAGCGATATCTTCTCTAAAGAGAGTTGGAGATCTGCAGGCCCTTTCTGTGGCCCCTTCCTATCTCGACTTTGCGCCCGGTCTGGCCAAGGTTTTTCTGTACCCTCGTGCGGGGTATGTCCCTAAGGTCCCCTCTTCTACACCACGGCCTGTCGTACTTCAGGCTTTTGTCCTCCTCCTTCAGGAGCCCGACCAACAGAGGCTTAACTGTATGTGTCCAGTACGAACACTGGACACATATGTCCACAGAGCTGCCCTGTAGAGAAAGGCGGACCAACTGCTTGTTTGTTTTGGTCCCCCTAAGAGGGGTCATCCTGCTTCCAAGCAGACCCTCAGCCGGTGGATAGTTGATGCCATTACTGTTGCCTATGAGTCCTCTGATCTCCCCTCACCATTGGGGGTCAAGGCTCACTCAACGAGAAGTGTGGCTGCCTCTAAGGCCTTTCTGGCAGGTGTGCCTATGCAGGACATCTGCAACGCTGCGGGATGGTCTACGCCCCTCACCTTCGTCAGGTTCTATGACCTAGATTTGCGAGCCACTCCAGGCTCCTCTGTTCTCTTGCCATAGCTGTGCTCTTCCACACTAGGCAGGGATTTGCAAGCCTGGCGGTGTGGACATCTCGTTCCCCTAGCGTTTTCGACGCAGCTCGAGTTCCTGAAGGGGAACGTCCCAGGTTACGTATGTAACCATGGTTCCTCGAGGGAATGAGATGCTGCGTCGCAGGGCCATATCTCCGGCATCCCTACTAGAGCTATGCTTCATTCCTAGAAGCTGAAGCCGGCTGCACCTCACGTGCTTTTAAGTTTCCTGGTCATGACGTCACCCGCACCTGACGTCTCGCCATCAATTGGACTGATTACACATATGATTCAGAGCTTGATATCGCTGAAAGGCGTTCCCCTAGCGTTTTCGACGCAGTGCCTCGTTCCCTCAGGGAACCATGGTTACATACGTAACCTGGGATGTTTTCTGTCGCTATGTGGGCGCTCAGTTTTTGTTATTTGGCCAAAGTATCACTGTAAAAGATTCAGCGCTTCGCACAAGCTATTTGGCTGTGACTTGACAACAAATGCTAGACTGCAAAACTCTTCTCTGCTCCTCAAATACAAAAATATATACATTAACCTTTATAAATAGTGTTTTTTTCAGATATTTCAGTATCGGTATCAAAATATAGATATTTATGATAACACTACCATTTAGTTTGTTTCTCCAAACTTTTCCAGTTATGCTGAGCTCCCTGACTGTCCGATCAGTTCTTCAAAACCTGCTGCTGTTGCAGCGGCGGCTTTTCCCGGTTCAGATATCAGGGCTTTTATTGGTCCGTTTATGTTCGGATATCTTTATTGGCTACTGAAATGCTGTCAAAGGTTTGAATATCAATTCAAACTCAGCGAACTCAGCGTATTCAGTAATTAACTATGATTTAAATGTAACAAAGTAGATTATTTTGCTGTAAAAGTACAGCTTTTAAAATTTACTCAAAAAAAGTACAAGTATCCGAAAAAACTACTTACAGTAATGTGAGTTATTCATAATTCATTACCTCCACCACTGAAGGAGAGTCATGCAAGTACACCCGGCTGCAGCCTGCAGATCGAGGCGGGGCTACACCTGGGGCGGTGCTGCATGTGTCACCCCGCCCACAATGATTCTCATTGGTTAGTGGCAATGTATTGAGTCGACGCCGCGGTAAATACGAAATGCGGTTGAAACAATAGGCCTACATGGTATTAATACGTAATTATATAAAACAAAACTGTGAACCCGTTAATTACTTATACCTGGTAAAATATATAGTATTAAACAATACATTGTAAATTTGTTAATTTTTGAAAAACGTTTCATTATGTACATTTCCAAGCAAGAATCCAATTACTGCTTTTGACTTGTCACATTGCAATCGCAATGTCAACGAATATAGTTTATTTACAACTTAAGTTTTAAGTTATTTCTATTCATGTGCATTGGTCATTTACCACTTATAAGTTATTTATGGTCGTTTTTTTATTTTAATTTCAGTATATGCTTTACTGTTACATGTATTATTAACATTTAAATAAAAGTTAAATATTCTCAGCAAGTGTCATGTCTTAAGATGTTATTAAAATTAATGGTCACACTTTACAGTAAGGTTCATTAAACATTAATGTATTAACTAACATGAACTAACCGTGAGCAATACATTTGTTATTGTATTTACTAATCTTCGTTTACGTTAGTTATTGAAAATACAGTTGTTTATTGTTTGTTTATGTTAATTAACAGATCATTAACTAATGTTAGCAAGATTAATGATGTATTAGTAAATGTTGAGATTAACATTAACAAAGATTAATAAATGCTGTATAAGTGCAATTCATTATTAGTTCATGTTAACTAATGAACCATATTGTTAACAAATTAATAATTTTTGGATTTACTTGGCAATGAAAAGCTTATGGTAAAAAATACCAGCATTGTTTGTATATGAATAACATGCCAAGACAATTATTTCCTTGTTATTTATTTAGGTATGAAAGTTTAATTCTGATAAAGAAAGGTGAAATTTGTACATCTGTATATAACACATCTTTTTGTACATATAAATCTCTGGTTAAACATTAACATCCTTTACACACTTTCTTCAGAATCAGAATCAGAAAGAGCTTTTATTGCCAAGTATGCTTGCGCATACAAGGAATTTGTTTTAGTGTCATAAGCTTCCAGTTTACAGAGACAACAACGACACACAGACAATAAAAATAAGATGAGAATAAAAAAATACACATATAAATAAACAAAAAAAAAAATAAGTGAAACATAAATGATTGTAGATACAGCTGTGCAATAGATAAAATGGGATGGAATAAAAGGTGATACAGGGATGTACAAGGATGGAGGTGGTAGCAAATAAATGTAAGGTCATTGCACATTGTTATTGCATAACTGTTCATAAGTTGGATTGCCTGGGGGAAGAAACTGTTATAATAAATACATGTAATAATAAATACAACAACAGCTGAGAGTATTAACATTCTGAACACTGTAAGCACATCTACAAAAGTAAGTATACTTCAGCCAAGGAGCTGTGTAAAAGGATAGTTCACCCAAAAATGAAAATTTTGGTCTATGACTGTACATGTATATACTTCCATAGTATTTTTTCCCCCCAATACAATGGAAGTCAATGGGGACCACCAACTGATTGGTTACCAGTCATTGTCTTCATCTTTTGTGTGAACTCCAAACACAAAAGACTGAGGCAGCGGCTGCTGGACCGAGGACTAAGACTTAGGCTACGGCTGCTGGACCGAGGAGGAAGACTGAGGCTGCGGCTGCTAGACTGACGCTGCGGCTGCTGGACCGAGGAAGATCGAGGCTGCGGCTGCTGGTCCGAGGAGGAAGACTGAGGCTACGGCTGCTGGACCGAGGAAGACTGAGGCTGCGGCTGCTGGACCGAGGAAGATCGAGGCTGCGGCTGCTGGTCCGAGGAGGAAGACTGAGGCTGGATTGGTGGTGAAGCATGGGTGGCAATGTGCTTCAGCAAATTTGGACCACATTTTAAAATGGTGAAATCTGAAAGGGTAAAAAAAAGAAAATAAGTTTGTTGAAAATTGCCTAAATTGAACCTTCACTTGTTTGCTCTTTTTGCTCTGGACGGTGGACAATCGCAAGACAGAATTTTCATCAGCACCATCCATGTGCAAGCACATTTTTTTGTGATTTGAGCAACAAAGACCCATGTCAACAAAGACCCAAGGACAATGTGCGGAATGCAGAAAATGAAGTTTACCTGAGCCTTAAAATTAAACATTCTACTACAAATTCACAAGCAATTAAATCAGAAGCATGCACAGTGCATTGCTGGCTGGTTCGGCACCATATTAAACTTTAACTAAAGTGACATAAGCAAAAGACAGTTAAACTCACCATGATGTTGCACTGCCCACTGAAAGTGATTTTTGATGTGATAATACATCAGCTGTGGCATACTGGTGTAATTGCAGAATGGGCACTCACTAGTGCAGTTTTTTAGTGCAGGACAGTGGTGCTTCAGGAGCAGGATTTGGCACCTGCTCTAGTGCATATACTGTATAGCAGCATAACAGTATGTAATATAAAAAACGAGCTCTACTTTCAAGGACTGTTAAACTTAATCATATTTTTTGTTGAATTATTATTATTATTATTAAATGTAGTTTACTGTTTATTTTAATAGATGTTTAATAATAAATAATAATAATAAAATCTAAATATTTTACAATTAATAATTTTATTCACAGAAAAACAATATAAATTTGTATGTTAATATGAACTTGTCCTATATTACTTCTGCTGGTTCAGTTTTGCCACTGTATTTCTTTTTAAGGGGCTTATTTTGGGAACACTATATCCTAATCATAATCCCACCAAAACCACACACACTAACGTTTCTAATGCTGCCTTCAAGTGCTCTCAGAATTATCGTAAATACGAGTTTCCTAGGTAATCATGAACGCTCTTCCATTTCGTAATCACATAGTGAGAATTATCAAATTTCCGATAGAACGTGAAGGCGGCATTAGGCCCGATGCTTTTGGGAAATGCAGACCTGGTTATTTTAAAAGCAGACCTTCACACCTTGCGTGACATGGTTGAGTGAGTAAAGTTATGCGATTTTATTTTGAAACTACTTCACATTTCCTTTTAACAACACACTAAACGCCACTTTAGAATTAAAAATTGTAATTAAACAAATTAGACAAGTGATGTAGCTTGCCTGTACTCACCATGCAGCAAGAACAGCGTAAATAAAAACCGCTAGAATCGACCTTATGACTTGAGCCACTAACCAATGAGAACAGTTGTAGGCGGGGCGACACATGCAGCCCCGCCCAAGGTGCAGCCCCACCTCGATCTGCAGGCTGCAGCCGGGTGCTTCTCGAGTCATGGCTTGGCAGTAGTTGCATATCCTCTGATGTGTCAAGCCATGGCGCTAATGCAGGCAGTGTGAGTTCACTTTCAGCTCAGGTCATTTTATGATCCCATTCCCTGTTTCTCATCTTATTTCCACTCTCCTATCAGTAGAAGTGGCACAAGACCAAAGAAAGAAATCACACTCTTGCCATTTGAGTGATGAATTGTGCTATGATCCACACCTGGCTCAGAAACAACTGATCAGCCCACTATCCAATTACTTTTGGGTTGTGAATAAATGAGAGTGTAATTCCTACACGGTTCACAGTTTGTGGATGTAAATGCAGTGAAGTTAAAGCTGGCCACAGGTGCACATTTTCAAATCAAGTGGATCACTGTCCTAACACTGCCGTCGACTATCCAGAACAAGCACATTCACGCTATTTCACTGTTTTCACAGTTTTATATAACCATGGCAGAATCTAGTGCCGTTCTGCTAGAATATGGCCGATACATTAGTTTGGCGCACTTCTCAACCTCACACCTGTAACAGTATAGTAAGGCCTTTTCTCAGTCTTTACAGCTTTATTCTTGCTCCATTGTATTTAAATAATTTGTCTACCACCGTAGTCTCACACAGAATTGAATCTCACCTCATGAAAGTGAGCGAGGGTGTTGGAGAGGGTTTTACACTGGGGTTTGTGGCATGTTGTGAAAGCTCATAATAGATGTTCTTTAATATCCTTTCCTCAATTCTGTAGGAGATAGCGCTCGGTTTAACAAGCCCATGTCTCTGCACTGCCTTATCTGCAGGCAGCAAACATTTAATTTGAATTTGCCTCTTTTTGACATCCATTGGATGTAACAAGTCCTCCACAGTCAAGTGGCAAATCATCTTTTTCATGGCCGATACACAACAGGGCCCCGGGCAATCTAGGTGGCTCCCTGATATTTAGTCATTTTTGGAGCTTGCATACGTCGCTCATTGTGTTAAATACCCCTCATTTAGAGAAGGTCAGCATGTCTTTGGTGGCAGAAATAGTCCCAGCTGTGTATAGTCAAATATCTGGCAATTCTTATTTCATTCTGTGTTCTTCCACCACAAAAGTGTGTTACTTTAATGCAAAACGAATGAGGCTTTGATATAGTAATTGGTAGTGACCTTTATCTTTACCCCGATAGGTTGTTTTACTAATGGACTTGAGAATGTAAAGCTCCCCTAAGAATAGGTTTCAATAAGAGTGATAAGAAAGGGTATAAATGACATGCTGATAAGGAGCCTTGTATCTCATTTATGAGAATATATCATCTCCACAAATACAAGGCTGTAATCTAGTTGCTTCCGCTCAGGAACAGAGAAGCTGTTAGAGCTGTTTACAGACTGTATTTCTGTTCATAATACAAAAGGCAGGCCTGAAAAACCTACTGATTTCAGTTCGTGTTGGTAACACAGACGCATATATAGGTGATAAGAATGAACCTAAATAATAGACTCTCTGTATTACCAGGTATACTAATGACATTTTATAATGGAATGGTGTCCTACTTCGTTTATTTGAGTGAACAGGCATGAATCAGTGAACTTTTCATATGCAGGAGGTCGTGGGATGATATGACACCATTTTCAAGCATCTGTAAATCACAGAAATGAGGCATGGTGTCCCTATGGTCCCTTTAAAAGCCACTTTAAACAGTTAGGGTGTGATGTTAGACTCAAGGTGCAGTGGGTGATTACATTTGACCTTAAACATAATACAGTATGACTGTCCTTTTTATATGTTGTGTGCATTAATGACAATTTTCAAAATGGCACACGAATGTGGATGATGCATCAAGTAAAATCACAGGAATATGTAGTGCTAATAGTAACACTTTACAACAAAAGTTCAGTTTTTAACGTTTGTCATCTTGATAATGATGAGCATTGCAATAGGCATTATGAACTAACCAATTTAATAAATAGATGCTACAAAATATTAGTTTCTACATTTAATAATTCATTTTGTAACAGTTTGATTTAAAAAAAATATATATTTAATGTATATTAAATAAAAGTCTTAATAAACTTATAAACATTTTTTTTTATTTTGATCTATGCTAAGCTATGCTAAAAGTGCTATCGCCAGACCCGGAGATCGGCTGAATGGATTCAAAAACGGTAAAACTCAACTTATTAACTATGGGGGAGTTGGAGAATGAGCCTATTTCCAAAAAAAGTGGAGTGTTCCTTTAATAGATTATTATATGGGGCCGTTGAACGCTTGAATCTGATTGGTTGACGGATGTTCTAAGGTGTGCAATTATTTCTCTCCCTTCCAAACGCACAGACAGTAGTACAGACACACGCTCACACACCTGGAAACGTGCACAGAAATGCGTTGTTAGTGCAGCTCTGGCGATTTCTTTCAGTAAAATAGTTTAGCAACTTAATAGCTACTTGTCATTCCTCACAAGCAAGGTAATAACGGCACTGTTCTTGAAGAAGATGAACTTGCTGAAAACCGTTGAGAGATGCACAGATTTGGGTAATTCACACGCTTTAATCTCTCTCTCTCTCATATAACTGCATCTCAAGCCTCCGTTGCTAGGTCAAAAATTACGTTTTGGAATTAGCAATGGAGATGTTGGATGAGGAATTAATCCTACACACAAGAGCGTTTTAAGGACAAAAACCTGACGAATGTCTTGAAATACAACATCTGAACAATGTTGTGACTGTAGTATAAGCCTAGTATAACCATAGTATAACCAGAATAATTAACACAGGTCCATTTAATTATTAGAAAATAATGCACACAAGAAGTGGTGATGCAGCCATGATGCGAGTTATGCACAGGTTGTGCAATATTTTATAATATTTAAATAGACCAGAGTCAATTATTTCTTACTTAAATGATTTTAATTGTCATATAGTGAATATAAGAAATAAATAAAAACAAAAGGACTGGACTGACAAAACGAGGCAAAAAAACCATCATTACATGAACTCAAATAATGTTTCTTGAAATGTTATAGAGCAAATGCATTAACAAAATATACACATTTTCTAGTCCAGGAACTACAGAGTTCAGCTGAGAACAGAAAATGTTTAATGTAAATGTTGAGGTTTGAAAATGAACTCTTGAAATGCACTCTTTCACTGTACTGTAGCTGGCAAAGAACATTTGGACAAAAAGACATGGATTAAACAAAGAAAAGCTGTGACATACTTCTCATTTGGCTCTGGAGTCCACAGCAGGAGAAGAATTGTGCTTCTATGGTTGTAAGGACTTACAAGGAAGGCTAGTGGTTGAGTGAACTTCCTGAGCCCATGAGAACTGGATGTTCCACTTCTTTTGTGTGTTTAGTGGCATTAGTAGGCCTACTCTGTCCTTTTCAGTTTTAAATAGAGGACATCATGCTGTGGCCAATCACTGATTTGTAAATGTCAGGTCCGTGGCGCTCAGGTTGTGGTTCAGTAGAACAGCCTTTCATCCTGATTTTCATTCCAACCATTTATGGTAATGATAATTTTGGTAAGCGCTTCCCCCAGCTGCCGTGCTTATTATTTGAAGTTTGACTGAAGCTTTAGATTTTTTTTTTTTTTTTTTGAGCACTTCAACATTTTTCTGGCAGCCCGGGTTTTACTAAAGGCTGCCACTAAAATGTTCACATGGAGCTTGTATACAAATCGACTTTGTGAAGGGAATATGGGACGACACTTGAGTAGGGTTGGGTATCGAAAACCAGTTCCATTTTAGAACAGGTTCCAAATTTCCAAGAACCGGGTATTTGATAAGACACATGCATTTCCATTCTGCTTATTCCTGCCTTCGCATTTTAATGTGACTTAAAACGATTTAAGTGCAGAAACGGAAAGAACTTGTGCCTTGTTTGTGTGCAGCGCACACGAAGCACAAGCACAGAGAACAGTGGTCTTTGTGCAGGTTCCCGGTTTGTGTCCGTTCTCGAACCATTCCGTGCATTTCCACTGTAGAAAAGGTAGTTCCGGGCCAGAACTGACTTCTTTCATATTTATCGACCAGTATGCAAAAAACTACGTCAGTATATCATCATAAACACAGCCATTTTTGTCTTAAGTGAACGTAAACAGATGAGAATGAAAACGCATGTGTACAGTATTTTTAGATCCGTGCGTGTTCGGTTTTAAAGAGACAGCAGCCTAATAAAGCGCTGCCTGTCATTGTTAAATCAAAGAACAAAAGAAAATCATTCACTGATCTTGACTGAATATATTTAATAACTTTAATTAATCTATGCATTTATGAAAAGGAAACTATTCAGTGCTTTTAAACTTTTAATTACAGTTTCTGTAGGCTACCTGAAATTTGGTTCAGTTGTTTTTATTTATGCTATTGCTAATTTATTTGTTTGTTCCTATTTTATTACTGACTTGTCTTTAACACTTTAATATTTGAAATTTATATTAATCTAGTTGTTTTTGCTGTTGGATTTTTGTTAAAAGCATAGGCAAAGCTCCTCTTGCAGTGTCCTGTAGGCTGCCGATTTTTGCTCATGTTTTTCAGCTGCAACAGAATGCTTTGTAAAAAGACACAGAATAAATGTTGGACATCTAAATGGTTGACTTATTTTCTTTATCTTATTGGAATTCGAAACTACACTGAAAAAAAAAAAAAAACAGGATTCATTGAATTTACTTTTTTTTTTTTTTGGAAAAATTGTGGAAACTGACAAATAAATATTGGCTCAACAAATTGCTTCCCAATAATTATCCCCAAACAAAATTAAATAAAAATCTTTGTAGTCATTTTAGCTGAAGGTCTTAAGTTAAAAAAAAAAATAATAATAATATATATATACACATATACACACACACACACACACACATTCACCGAACATATTAAATTATGCTCAGCCAATCTATCTAGCAGAAGTGACAAATCTTTGTTAGCGAAACAAGCTTTGCAGCAAAAAACGTGTGTGCGCATGCGCCTGACAGAAACCGTTGGTGTAGTGAATTCAAATTCCTGTGCATAGGAGAGCGACTGAGCGAAGCCGATACTGAAGGGCGTCAGAGCATCATTTACAGACAGATTTTCTGTCATTAAAGTTATGGTGAGTATACTGAGTTTTGTATTTATAAAGTAATGTTTCACATACATTACATTGTATTTTGCAGAATAATTACTGTGTATTTCCGAAAATATAAAATCAATAAAGAAACAACCAGCCAATATGTACAAATTTACAATTCAGAAAAAAAAGTGAACAAAAACTACACAAATCAACCCAAGAGAAAAAGGGGACGCTAGTGACACCAAAAGAAGAAAGAAACAAACAATTCTACCTTATTTAAACCTCTAACGGTCACATAGTCGATGGAGCCAAGGATACGTGGAGACGAGGAACAAAGAACTTCATTACAATAATCTACTAACATTACAGAAATTGCACTGACATCTACACTGACAACATATGACCCTACAGACATTCAAGACCGACCACTGAGACAAGGAAACACAGGGCTTAAGAACACTGGGGAGACTAGATAATTAATAACACAGGGCTGGGGACTAATTAACTAATGAACATGACAAACTAGGACAGGAACATGAACTCCAAAATAAGGTCACGAGAGGAGGGTTGTACGACATCTTCCCTATCCACCTTCCTCTTGAGTAAAGAGTAAACGTCACAGAGCATCAGCCATCAGAGTTACAAAATAACAACAAAACAATCAAACAAAAATGGTGAATCAAAAAGGTGGTAAGGTTTAATGAATGTCAAACAAAGACAAAGGATTTTGGCATAAGTCAAACAAAGCAAAATCAAAACAAGTAGCAAAAGTCTCCATTCACTTCTTTCAGCCTCCTTATATCTGCCAGTGGAAACTTTACTGGCAGCGGATAGGTCGGCGTCATGTTGCTTAATGATGACTGACAGCTTCATGAGCAAATCAGCAGTCAAGGTAGGCAGCCTAAGAGATCGTCAGGGAACGGAGACAGAGAAAGCAGGAGAGGGAGAGAGAGAGAGAGAGAGAGAGAGAGAGAGAGAGAGAAACACAGGCACACCCACAAGGACATTTATGGATGTAACACTCCCACCCTTAAGAACAAAAAAAAAAAAACCACACAACTATACTCTCTCGAGAGCATCAGCGAAGACATTTTCCGAACCCTTCTTATGTCTGATTTCTAAATTGTAGTTCTGGACAATAAGAATCCAACGCATTAACCGCTGATTGTGATTATACATTCGAGTTAAAAACACGAGAGGATTGTGATCTGTATATACCACAATCGGAAGACTACTGGAACAAAGGTAGACTTCAAAGTGTTGTAATGCGAGCAATAAAGCAAGAGCTTCTTTTTCAATAGTTGAATAATTCAACTGATGTCTGTTAAACTTGCGAGAATAATAACTAATAGGATGTTCTATTCCATTTGCATCCTCTTGAATAAGAACAGCCCCAGCACCCACGGCGCTTGCATCAACCTCCAGTTTAAAATTTCGAGTACAGTCATGTGCCATTAAAACAGGTGCGTTACACAGAGTTTTGACTGAATCAAAAGCATGCTGACTCTCAGCTGACCACTCATAATGTTTAGACGGGCTAAGCAGTGAAGTAAGAGGACTCACGGCGGTCGAGAGTGCCCAAGAACCTCCGTAATTCTCTACGGGTAGTAGGAGCCGTAAATTCCGTTTTAGCACATTTTGCTAAATTAAGTGTCAAATTTGCTTTAACAAGTCGTTCAAACACTGTTCTCAACAGGCAAATGTGTTCTGTCCAACTCAACGAATACAACACCAGATCATCATGATACAAGTTGCAATTTGGTACATCATGTAAAACGATATTAACGAGATGCTGGAAAGTTGCTGGAAGTAGCTTTCTAAGCCTGAAAGCCATTGTCGTATACTGGGGGAAATTATCTGAGGTTACAAAGGCTGAAATCTCCGAAGCTTGTGAGGTAAGTGGAACTTGCCAGTATCCTTTTAGCATATCAAGCTTTGTATAGATAACATTGGTTCTGCACGTTTTGTTATTCGAGGTAACGGGTAACTGTCTGGCACAGTCACAGCATTTACCTTACGGTAATCTGTGCAGAATCTGAATGTACCATCGGGTTTGGGAACAAGTAAGCACGGAGAACTCCAGGGACTGCAACTGGACTTGGCTAAACCATTTTCCAGCAAATACTCTACCTCTTGAGCATAACAGATCTTTTCATTGAGTTTACGCGGTAAGCAGGTTGCTTAATAGGACGAGCTCCGTTCACATTAATATTGTGTTTCAGGACATTTGTTTGTGTACTGTAGGAACATCACCAAACAGACATTTAAAATCAGAAAGTAATTTTACAATGTCTATTCTCTGATCCACAGTCAAATGATTAAGATATGAGTGAAGATCTAAAATCTCAATAATTTCCTCACGTGACACGTAATTTAAGTGACTCTGCATCAGAAACAACTACACCTTTGTTTTCGGTCTTTGAACTGTTTTCTTCTCAATATTCATATCCAGTGATGTGTCACCAGACAACAGTGGGAACATAAATGAATTAGACAGATCAACTACATTACCTACTCTGCGCGACTGGGCGCGTGTGACGGCGCAGGCTGGGAAAACATCAGGGTAAGTTTCAGACAGTACCTCACAAAACGCATTTGGTTCATCCACAACTTCAATAACAGGTATTACCTTTCCACCTGCCAGGTCATTTCCAAGGATAAAATCAACACCCTTCACAGAGAGTGAAGGACACACAGCAACTCTCACGAAACCAGTACACAGTTCGCTCTGTAAGTGCACATGATGCAGCGGAAATTTCATGCAACCCATTTCGATTCCCTGCACAATAACACTAGAACCACAGAAAGTATTGTTAGACAACTGTAATTTACCTGCCAAAATAAAGGATTGCATGGCACCAGTGTCCCTGAGTATTCTTACTTCTTCCTGGTCCTCCCTTTTTCCAGACAGAGATATTAACCCTTTTGACACAAAGGGCCGATAACGCATCAATTCTTTCCTCAGTACGCACAGTGACCGCAGATTTAAAGCTTTCACAAACCCCACGTTCTTTGGTTGTGGCTGCTGCTTGCGCTTCAAAGCCAAACAATCAGCAATCACATGGCCTTTCTTGTGACAGTAGAAACATTCACGCTCCTCTTTATTACGAGGTGGGCTAAATCTTGAACGTGACGTTTGAGATTGCGAACCGTCAATCTGTAATTTCTCAGGACCTGCAGAGGCAAATACATTCTTGTGGGTTAAAACAAACTCATCTTCGAGTACAGCTGCATGTGATAAAGTAGTTACCTTCTGGTCATTATGGTACACTACAATGCGGTCAGATAAACATCCCTTAAACTCCTCTAGCAACATCAATTCTCTTAAAGAGTCAAAATCACTCACTTTACTGGTGGAGCACCATTTATCAAACAACATTCCCTAGAAAATTCCACAAATGTTTGTGTAGGACTCTTTTTGTGTTTTCTAAAACGTTGCCTATAAGCCTCCGGAACCAACTCACATGCTCGCAGGATAGCAGACTTCACAGACTCATATTTCAGACGCTCTTCTAGCGATAACGTAGAACTTAAAACATAAAACTTCTTGCGCTTTACCAAATATCTACATTACAAAAGCAAAGACCAGACCTCCTTAGGCCAACGAAGAGAAGTTGACATGCGTTCAAACGCACTGAAGTAAGAATCTACTTCTGTTTCTCTAAACAAACAAGTGCAGTGTGTTTACTCACGTCAAAGGCATCTGGGGCTAAACCAACCCACAGAGAAGGAGAAGAGGCTTGACCGGTGTTCAGCTGTACAGCTGAGCCAGTAGCAATTTTCGATGCACCTAGCTCAAGCTGCCTCAGCTTTACCTGCTTCTCTGCCTCTATTTCCAGCTTGCATACTTCCAACTGCAAGTTCAGTTCAGCTTGGTGCGCCTGGGCTCTCTCTTACGCTTCATAATGCAAACGGGCCAGGCGGACCGTCATTCACATACCTTCACGTGAATCAACAGAACTGGATGAAAATGGCTCAAACGGTGGTAAGCCGGCCTTGGCTTCGGCCTCCGCCTCCACGTCTGCATCAGCTCTGCCACTCCGCTTGTCCTTCTCCCCAGAACTGAATTGCGCTAGAGCCACGCCATCCACGTTAACATCTCTGCCTGTTTCAACACCCCCAACGTTTGACGTAGGCAACACCTGCAACTCATTCAAACGCAAGATCAGAATTCGCTTTATTTCTTTTTTTAGAGACTGTTTACTTATAACAATCTGAAAATGGTCTGCGATCTGCATTAAATCCTGCTTCCTGCACAAATTAATCTGCTCTACAGATGGACTGGTAACGAAATCTTGCAAGTTAAACACTTCCATAATGAATAACCAACCAATAAGCATAACACTACCACACTGTTTGAGTAAGTCATATACTGTCACAATACACCAAACAATGCATTGTCCATTCTTGCCACCAACATATCTACAAAATTACCACAATTTTAGGGATTAATTGATATCCCGGACGAGCCCCCATTAAATGTTACGACCCTTTTAAGATGGTCTAGTGGGTAAAAGGAGTAACATTTGATATTGTGGCAAATTGCAAAGTGATGGAGGCAAGAGAAAATGCAAAGACAACAAACTGCCAACAAAGGTGATTTTAATATACAAAGTGAAAAATAAAGAAACAAATCCCGCACACTATTTATGCAAAAAATATCTATATCAAAATATTTATTAACAACGTTTCGGTCGCATGACCTTCATCAGGAATTTTTCAAACAATCACAAAGTGAACCACATTTAAAAACAAAATCATGACCAATCTCTGTTGAGATCCATTAATTAGTAACAACCCACCATGGGTACATCATTAACAACATTAGCCCATATATATATGCACATAAACACTTCCAGTACATACATACTAACACACATATCAGGAACAAATTACATTATAACATCACATTGAATAGAGCTTCATCGTTCATGCCATTAGATGATAATGTCTGAAGAGTAAAAATGCAAAACAGCTCACGTTGCTGTAAAAACAATTCAACGATGTTTCTACGTTACGTTTTTGTGGTATTGAAAGGGTTAATGTGCCACCTAGAGGTGGCGATATTGAATTGTTTTTACAGCAACGTGAGCTGTTTTGGATTTTTACTCTTCAGACATTATCATCTAATGGCATGAACGATGAAGCTCTATTCAATGTGATGTTATAATGTAATTTGTTCCTGATATGCGTGTTAGTATGTATGTACAGGATGTGTTTATGTGCATATATATATATGGGCTAATGTTGTTAATGATGTACCATGGTGGGTTGTTACTAATTAATGGATCTCAACAGAGATTGGTCATGATTTTGTTTTTAAATGTGGTTCACTTTGTGATTGTTTGAAAAATTCCTGATGAAGGTCATGCGACCGAAACGTTGTTAATAAATATTTTGATATAGATATTTTTTGCATAAATAGTGTGCGGGATTTGTTTCTTTATTTTTTAGTTTTTGACCTGGCTGGTGTTTGTTTCCTACGCACCTATTTATTGCCGTCAGGTGTGCGGAGGATTTGTTAATTGAATATACTAAGTGAAAAATAATCCATATAATTACAAAGTATATTTCCGAAAATATACATCAATAAAGAAACAACCAATATGTACAATTCAGAAAAAAAAGAAAATGAACAAATACTACACAAATCAACCCAAGAGAAAGGGGACGCTAGTGACGCCAAAAGAAAGAAAGAAAAACAAAAACAATTCTACCTTATTTAAACCTCTAACCTAACTAAAGGAAGAAAAAATTAAATAAATCTTCAGCGTCAAGTGTCGTATACTTCCCTACTCTCAACTAATAAAACAAAACATACAGGGGGTGGCTTTCACCTCTTACCTGGAGTTTCTATATACAGAGTTACCTAAAAAAAACAGGCACTCCCTCAAGGACATTTATGGACGTAACAGGGAATTCACGCCTTTACTTGTGTCATGTTGGCATTTATAGCCTAGTTTATCCCACGCTGATCTTTTGGTAGGAATGTGCGATGTATATCATCTGTGATGATATTGTATTTGTTGTTTTAACGAGGTGGGATTTGACATTATCCTGTATATCGCAAAAACCAAACAAAACACGCTTACAGAGTGCACGAATACATTAACGTTACATGATGAAGATTAGACTAGAGTGTGTGCGCGTGCGCATTTACAGTGCATTTTTTCATTGCATCATTCAGTCTTTAAAATGCATTTAGAATGATTACATATGATATGGGGGCAGAAAATGTCATTTATGTCATTTCATAATCAGTATCACGCGAAAAGTGCAGTTTTCCCTCTAAAAAGCAGCATGATTGCTAATATGATATTGATTTTATACAACAGTTCAATAAGCAAGAAGTTAATATTAAAGGGACTTGCGTTTTAGACACAGTATGGCCTGTTTTTGCTCTATTTTGCCAACAGAAATCATTCCAAACACAGCCACAGCACTGTTTTGCGTCTCTGAGCAACATTACTGTTTCGTTCCTGAATGAATCAACTTTTAAATGATTCGGTTCAAACGCAATGACTCACTTATAAACAGTGACTTGCTGCCACCATTTTTAAAATAATTGTAAATATCATTATTCAACGTTTTATGTTTAAAATATCAAAACATTATTTATGCATGTGTAACTGCAGGTTAAATGCATTCATGTTCTGCATTAAACAGTGTGTAAAAAATAAACAAACATCTAAATGCCACTTCAGATATAGCTTCTGTGTTTCCTCTGCATTGCAAAGATGAATTTTGTTGATGGTTCATTTGATTGGTAACAGCCCAAATGTCGTATCATTCTAATTGACTGATTAAATGTACGAATTTGACTCAAGATGATGCACACTTTTAGAAAAAAATGGTTTTACAAAGCTAAAAATATCCATAAAAGGTAAAAATCAGTTTAAACTTTTTGGAAAAGATTAATTTCTATCACTGCTGTGAAGTGACCACCACAAAGAATATGAAGAATATCAACAAATTTCAGCTGTCCACGGTAGTCCTTAAAGATACCAGCACAATAACACACTCAGCAAAATATTGTCTAATTATCATTGTCGATAAAATCCCAGAAAATATTGAGATATAATTTTTGTCAATATCGCACACCCCTATCTAAAGTTACTATTTATTAAAATAAATTATTTTTTATCTCACTTCATGATGAATATATGAAATGTATGAGACACAAGGAATATGTTTCTGCTATAACTATTTTTTTTGTTCCCATTAGTGTAACCCACCATGCTAGGTCTGAGCTCACGAGGCACCATTTGGTGTAGAAAAGGAACCACTACGAATTTCACAGTGAGTATTTAACAGTAGTTCTTATTTGATGTATGTTTATTCCAAATTAGTGTCAAATACTATTATAGTCCAGGTGATATGTGCAAAATTTGAGGTGATATGTTCACTTTTTCATAAAAGCATGAAACTTGGCACAATTGTACAGTTTAGGGCCCTGAACGTTTTCAGAAATGGAGCCATCGCAAAAACACCTTGTGGTTGCCATGGCGACCATTTTACTTTCCACCATAACCAAATTATGTATTTTGTGTCATATCTCCTGAACCAAACATGATAACACAGAAAAGGTGATGTCTACCCCTATGTTTTGATGTTCAGGGATTACAGTTATACCATATACAACAACATAAACTGTCCAGGTGAAGAGTTAATGGTGAAATCAGCAATGTGAGAAGGTAATAACAGTATCTGAGCATCACAGTATCACAGCATTTACAATAGTCCATAGTATGGCTATTTGTTTTTTTCTTTCTTTGATAAGTAATATTTTATTCAATAGTACAATAAAAGATTGTTTTAATTAATTAATTATTAATTTGTTGCATTTATGTAGTGCTTTTCTCAAAGTGCTTTACATGGAAAGGGGAATCTCCTCAACCACCATCAATGTGCAGCATCCATCTGGATGATGTGACAGCAGCCATATTGCGCCAGAATGCCCACCACACACCAGCTTAGCTAATATTTTATTCACCGGCGGAGATGACGTAGCGACCAGGAAGTTATAAAAGCACCTGCGGTGGAGACAGCGGCAGCTTCTGTTGTTCAGTAAGCGCTCTATGTGTGTTACGTCCTATTTACTGTTGTTTGTTCTGTATTATTATTGATATGGCTTCTGGCAAGAAACATGAGTCTGACAAGCAGCGTTTTGTGCGTTGCTTGTCTGGGAGCGAAGCAAGCGCAGTCAGCTCTCGAGGGAGCTGACTGTCCGCATTGTGTTCGTCTTTCAATGCGGACACTTCGCTCCCAGAGATCGCTCTTTGAGGAGGGTGATCTCACCAGCGTTCCCCGCGGTTCGGGTCCCGCCTCTGCCGAGGCAGAGCGGCGCCTTAAATCGTGGGGATCGCAGATGGATCTGGTACGAAGAATGGAGACGGGCACGTCCTTTTCTCCTTCTTCCCCTGCCAGATCTAGCTCTCACTCTTTGGGGACGGAGGCACGTTCTGAAACGGTTTCCTCCGCCCCGAGAGAGGGCTCTGCGTTTGTATTATCTTCCTCTGAGGAGGGAGATGATACGAGCGCCGATCGAGACGAGTCTGTGGACTTGCCACCACAGTCTGTCTTGTTTGAGGAGCTGTTAGAGGTAGTGACTAGAGCTGTGGCCAAGTTAAACATCGATTGGCCAGCAGAGAAAGATCAACAGGAGCGTTCTAAAAGCAAGCTAGATGAACGCTTCCTGCGCCCTAAGTCACTGCCTCCACGCCGGGGCCTGCCTTTTTTCCCCGATCTGCATACTGAGGTATCTAGATCGTGGGATAAACCATACTCGGCCCGCCTCTTCAGTCCATATGTTTCGCATTATTCAAACGTAGTAGGGCTGAATGAGTGCGGTTATGGGAAGATTCCCCAGGTCGAGGATACGCTTGCGGGCTATCTTTCACCTAGTGGTGTATCTTCCCTTAAGGCCCCGGTGTTGCCCACCAAGCCGCTTCGGACTTCTTCGGCGGGTAAAGCGTACACGGCAGAGGGTCAGGCTGGAGCTTGCTTGCACACTATGGCGGTGTTGCAGGCATACCAGGCTGACCTGCTAAAAGAAATGGATGAGGGAGAAGACATTAAGAATGATGATATCGCTGAATTGCGTAGAGCCACAGATTTGTCTCTTCGGGCTACTAAGGAGACCGCCAGAGCAATTGGGCGGTCTATGGCAGCCCTTGTGGCCACAGAGAGACATCTGTGGTTGACCCTGTCTAATATTAACGATAAAGACAGGGTCTTTTCTACTAGACGCCCCTATTTCGCCTTCTGGCCTGTTTGGCAACGTGGTAAACACAGTCGTCGACAGGTTTCAGGAGGCTAAGAACAGGCGGCAGCTTTTCAGCGATTTCTCCCTCGCCGTTCTCAAAGTGGGGCTGATAGGCGAAATCAGCCCCAGCCGTGTACCAGCTCCTCATATCGAGAAGTCCAAAAACGGAGCGTTGCCACTCGTAAACCTCCTCCGAGAGAAAGTCAGGAGGGGGGGCGGCGCTCCAGGTCGAAGTCTGGGAGATGACGGATCTGAGGACCGTCATTTTCAATAAGAAGGCTTCGGCCAAAAGGTCCTGACGCTTTCAGTCCAGGGCGTCGGAGGGCAGGCCCCTCTGGGGAAGAGTGGTACACACCTCATTATATGGTGCCCGTCTCTCCTCAGTGCCCTCAGGAGATCGGTCTGCCAACCCTGCCACCCACGGTGCTTCAGGGCGCAGCGGTCTCCGGCGAGTATGTCCCTCAGCCTCCGCCCGGAGACGTAGCGGTCCTGAGGGGCTCGCTACCCCCAATAAAGTCTCTAGAACAGCTAGATTGGCCATCCCCTGCCGGTCCTCCGCTTCAGGGCACCAAGCTAGCAGTTCAAAGTACACCAGAGGCCAGTCTCGAGAGACTGGTTCCCTTAGTACATTATATGGCAGCGTGAAAGCTTATGCCAAATGTATCTCGATGGGTCCTGCACGCTGTAGAGAGAGGGTACAAGATTCAGTTCGGGTCGCGTCCGCCTCTATTCAACGGGGTGTTCCCCACTCTGGTGGGCCCCGAGCAGGCTCTGGTAATGGAACAAGAAGTAGCTACTCTCTTGAGGAAGTAGGCCATCGAGGTGGTCCCTCCTCTCGACAGAGAATCCGGGTTCTACAGCCGTTACTTCATCGTTCCGAAGAAGGATGGGGGGTTGCGTCCTATTTTAGATCTGCGATTGTTGAACCGCTCAGTCATGAGACTCAAGTTCAAGATGCTTACTATCAAGCAAGTCGTGTCCCAAATCAGGTCCGAGGACTGGTTTGTGACTATAGATCTGAAAGACGCCTATTTCCATATATCCATCCTTCTTCAACACAGGAAGTTCCTGAGGTTTGCTTTCGGGGGCAAAGTGTACCAATATCGGGTTCTTCCGTTCGGTCTAGCACTCTCACCCCGCACTTTCACGAAGTGTGTGGATGCTGCTGTGGCTCTCTTGCGACTCCAGGGCATCTGCATACTGAATTACATAGACGATTGGTTGATTCTAGCTCAATCAGAGCAGGTAGCAGTTCGAGATGTCGTTCTCGCTCACATGAAAGACTTGGGGTTAAGACTAAACGCAAAGAAAAGTGTGCTTCCTCCAGCACAGAGGACCACTTATCTGGGCGTGGTGTGGGATTCGACCACGATGCAGGCACGTCTGTCTCCTGCTCGTATCGAGTCGATCCTCACGACAGTCAAGAGAGTGAGAGAAGGCCAGTCACTCACTGTGAAGCAGTTTCAGAGACTGTTGGGTCTGATGGCAGCTGCGTCCAACGTGATACCTTTTGGCCTGCTGTACATGAGACCCTTGCAGTGGTGGCTCAGGACCACAGGGTTTTCCCCGAGGGGCAACCCGTTTCGCATGATCAAGGTCACGCGTCGATGCTTACGTGCCTTAGACATATGGAAGAAACCGTGGTTCCTGTCACAAGGCCCCGTGTTGGGGGCTCCATGTCGTCGCGAAACGCTAACGACGGACGCCTCCCTCACGGGCTGGGGAGCGGTCATGAGTGGCCGCTCCGCCCAAGGTCTGTGGGAAGGTCCCCATCTCAGCTGGCACATCAACTGCCTGGAGATGCTGGCAGTATTTCTAGCATTGAAGCAATTTCTCCCAGACCTGAGAGGCCATCATGTGCTAGTTCGCACAGACAATACGTCGGTGGTCTCTTATATCAACCGCCAGGGGGGGCCCCCTATACAGGCTGGCGCGCCAGATCCTTCTGTGGGCCCAGGGGAAACTGCTCTCCTTGAGGGCAGTGTACATCCCTGGGTACCTCAATCAGGGGGCAGACATCCTGTTGAGACAGGGGCTGAGGCCCGGGGAATGGATGCTCCACACCGAGGTGATCGAGCAGATTTGGAAGAAGACAGCCCTTCTAAAAGACTCTCCTTGGGAGATTCCCATCCGGCGGGATCTCTTCTCACAGGCAGGGGGCACTATTTTTCACCCCCGCCCAGAGTTGTGGAAACTGTGGGTGTGGCCCCTGAGGGGGCACAACTCATAGCATCCGGTCTCTCAAATGAGGTTGTGGAGACCATCCTCCAGTCCAGAGCTCCCTCTACGAGGAAAATAAAAATAAAAATCTGGAAATAAAAAATACACTTACTTGAGATAATTTTCTCTGAAATATATTATAGTATTCTTGAAAATAGTATTTTCATGTTTTATTGAATAAAATATTAGTTAATTATCAAAGAAAGAAAAAATAATAACCATAATATGGACTTTTGTAAATGCTGTGATACTGTGATGCTCATTGCTGATTTCACCATTAACTGAATTAAACATTGCTGATTAAACCATTAACAGTTTATGTTGTTGTATCATTGTAATCCTCCACCATCAAAACATAGGGGTAGACATCACCTTTGCTGTGTTATCATGTTTGGTTCAGGAGATATGACACAAAATACATAATTTGGTTATGGCGGAAAGTAAAATGGTCGTCACGGCAACCACAAGGTGTTTTTGCGATGGCTCCATTTCTGAAAATGTTTAGGACCGCAAACTTTACAAGTGTACTAAGTTTCATGCTTTTATGAAAAAGTGAACAACATTTTCACATATCACCTGGACTATTAGATTTTAGATGTAATTTGTCAAGTGTGCTGAATGTCTCCATTGTCCTGGAAGAGGAGGTGGTGTTTGACAACTTAGGGGACTTTGTAAATGCATTTAATGTACTTTTTTGGATTATTGTATGCACTCATCCTGGAGTACAACAAGGACTTAAAGGGATAGTTTACCCAAAAATTAAAACTCTTTTAAAAAATGAAAATACTTACCCTCATGTCGTTCCAAACCCGTAAGACATTTGTTCATCTTCAGACAACAGTCAACAGTCTTATTGATGTGGAACGACGTGAGGGTAATTAATGGCAGAATTTTAATCTCAAAGTACCTCTTATGAGTTTTTTTTTTTTTTTTGGCAAACATTTGAAGTGTAAGATGCAGTTTCATGAGCTCAAAGTACTTCTTGTGAGAATGGTAGAGTTCATGTGAAATTACACTAAACACTGGGTGAAGTAACCTCCCTATTACTTAAATTTGATGCTGTTTTTGACATTTTTAATATGTGAATGTATTTGATGTTTAAATAATTAAGATGCAGTTTCATGAGCTCAGAGTACCTTTTGTGAGTGGTAATATTCAGTGACATTAACCTAAACACTGGTTGAAGTAATCTCAGATAAATTATTACTATTATTAATTAAATTATTGTTATTTTATTTTTTGCATGTTTGTGAATGTATTAATGTATAAGGTGCAATTCATCAGCTTTGTGTATTTTATGAGAATTAAAATGCATGATTTTGTAAGATATACTGTGTAGAAAATGTCAATGTATTTATAATTTTAAGGTATTTTCACAATATTGTATATTTCATTAAAAGTATTAAAATGTGGCAGTGTTTAGTGTATCATCATTTAATTTAATTTAATTTTTTTCTTTTCTTTTGGGACAACAGGGAATAAACAATTCAGTAAGGTTGCTTTAGCAATATACATTTACCAATAAACATTTTTAAATTAGGTAAAACAAAAATATAAATATTTAAAATATTTAATTGGGCCAATAACATGGTTTGGTAGACTGTTTTTTTCCCCAATTGGCTCAACATATTATTTCTCATTGAGCCAATGTTAACAGACTGTTGCCACAATTGATACAATTCAGTTAGCAGAAATTCAATTGGGCCAATGGAAAAATGTAGATGTAATCAGTCACTAGAAAATTTTGAGTTTGGGAGGTATTGTAAACAGTGTTGCAATCAATTATTTTTTTTTTTTTAAATTTAAATGTAGCTAAAATAAATTGTTTGCAACCTCTTACCTTAAAAAAAAAAAAAGTAACATTTATTTATTTATTTTCAGTGTAGGAATCGATAAGAATCGTAATCGATAAAATTTAAACGATACCCAACCCTACTCTTGAGCAGCCTTGAGATTTGGCCTGGCCTCCATTTTAGATGCTGGAACGAGATATTAATGCAGTCCCCAGTGTTGTATCCCTTAAAAATGTGTGTCTTAAGACATGTCTACATTTCTGCTGGGCTCTTTGTATACTAGTAGGTACAGTGCAGTTCATTTGAACATCAAAGCTTTGCATATTGTATTATAAAAACAAAAGATGAGAGTGATTTGATGAAATAGTAATTGAATCACTCTTATGAGGTACGAATGTCTGGAGAAACATCTGTGAAACAAGTTGGCCATTAAATATGCAACGGCATATTCAAAAATTCCTTTTGCATAAGATGGCAGTGCTTTAAAGAGAATTATCATGGCCTGAAGCTTATTCAAGTGCTGCCATTTAACATGTGAATTTGATTGTAATGATCTCCATAATGCTTTTGTTCATATCCAGTGTTGAGGTAAGCTAAACCCTGAATAATATATGCTCCTTAAACCACCCCGACCTTCAAAGTTAAAGGTGAAGTGTGCACTTTTTTGATGTTAAAATAATTTTTCAACCCCATGTCGGTATGGAAGACAATCGAGACATTTTTTAAATCTTCCCAAAAAGTGTAAACAAGTTCAAGGGTTACTCTGAACATTGTAACCAGGCCATCCAAGGGGTCTGGTTCTAAAAATCATATATTTTGTCTATGACTGCCATTTAAAAATATCAAGGTTTGGACTGTGAGCCAGAGGCTTATTTCTCTCATTCAGATCTGTAAAATGTAGCACTGAGATAAATACATAAATTGAACACTGTGGACTTTTGAGACACTGACTCCAGACTGTCACTCATAACTCATAATAACTGTTTTATACAGACTTTTCCCACAAACATTTATTTTTCTTTATAAATAGCTTGTGACAAAAACACAAATGTAAAAGATTATCAAAAATAAATAAATAAATGCATATTATAAGTGAACTGTTTGAAGAAGTCCTGCATATGTCACTAGAGAGAACTACAGTATGTAGCTTTCCCTGGAAATCCAGTTTATATATATGTTGCGGTCCTACTCGCCCCGCTCTGAGCGAGATTCGAACCATTCTCCGGCGTGGGAGGCGGGCGCTCTAACAAGGAGGCTAAAGGCCACGGCCTGCAGCATCAGTCGCTAGAGCGCCTCTTGAGATCGGGAGTGAGGTTCTACCTATATACCTATGAAAATATATTTCTCCTATGACTGCCACTATACCAAAAATGTCAGTTTTGACACAATTGTGCTCAACATTGTTATTTTAGTATTATTGTTTATATTATAGTACATTTTTATATTTACAGTTTTCATATTTCAGAATAAGTCATTCGGTAACACTTGTTGCAGTGTACTGCACAAATAAGCAGTGAGAAATATTAATGAATAACATGTACTTACTATAGGTTTAGTGTTAGTTACTTGAAGTTACGCATAATTTATAGTAAAGAAATACAACACATTTATTTATTGAATTATTTTAAACGTGACGTTAATGTTTCTGTCTGCTGCTTTTGAATTCTCCCTGTAGTCACTAGTGAAGAGTTTGGGACTGTTCGTTCTTGCAGTGCCATCAGCCAGTCAGCATTATGACTGCATTGTTGACTCTAAACTCTGAACATAGTCACATGCTAGATGGCAACAAAGTTGTTTTTCTTGTGGTGCTGCAAGAGGCCCAAAAAAGACCCTTTACCATAGTGTTATGTAGTAGATATTGTTTCTGTTGCATGTTTGTTCTGAAATCCAACTGAACTATCAAACACAGAACAATGCCTCAAAGTCTTTATGCTGTATGTTGTGACATAAATCGTGGCTGAAGGAGATTTTAATTAAGGTAAATGGCAGATATTGGCAACGAGTTTCATTAGGCACAGGTCACTGTAATAATCCCAGAGAAATGGCTGGAAACTCTTCAGCACACATGAAGTCAGGAGGGGGTCGCAGCGTGGCATTTACGTACTTACCTTCTTGTCAGTTAACAATAAAAACCTGTTAACAAGGTTCGGACTGTGAGCTGGAGGCTTGTTTCTGTCATCCTGGTCAGCAAATTGTAGCCCTGAGATAATTACATAAAAGGAACACCGTGTTCCTTAAAAACACAGACTTTTTAAAATTTATTTATAAAATTATGCATTTTAATTTTTTTTTTTTTTTTGTGATTTAAAGTTGTGATAAAACAGAGGTAGCGACAGATCTTCAATATTCTGGCAGTGGATTGGAAGTTGATTGGATTGTGCGATGTGGGCACTGAACTCGAAAAAGGAGGCACATTAATTATTTTCACTACACCATTTTCAACTAAAACAATAAACTTTGTATGTGTTTTGGACAGTCATTTACATGACAACAGCATTTTGGGCGCCTTTGAAATCGAAAAATTTGAACACAACATTATGCACATATGTATTATGTGTTCAGTATATACTGTAGGTATGCGCAAATTTCTTTACAACTACTGGCCCTGCATGCAAAATACAGTGTTTTAAGTACTTTTTCACGGATGTATAAACCGTTTTGGCAACACTGTCGTCTATTCACAAATATTTCCTTTGTGTAGTACACTGTTGTTGCGTGAATGTGGATTTAAGTGGACTAAATGATTGGAAATGTCCTTTATATGTCACCAGAGAAAACTAACACTACGAGGTATTTTCAAAAAAAAAAAATAATAAAATAAAACATGCTTTAGTTAATTGTTCACAATAAAATCTACAACATGCATTCAGAAAAGAGACAGGATTAATTTTCATTTCATGCTGACTTTAAATTGTTAGTATTCACCCTGAATCATTAAAACCAGCAATTATTTTTCATCTCAAAGTTGCAGCAAACTTTTTTATTTGTGATTACCTTGTTTACCAAAAATGTTTACGGACACAGATAAGCAATTTCAGAACACGGCGTGTGGCAAACACAAAACTTGTTTGGTGACGGATATGAGATTGATAGAAGATCTTGCTTGTCAAACACACAGTAAGTATCATTCAATAATTAGAAAATGTGTTTGTGCCACCAAATATAGTACATCAGGTGCTGGTGCAACAGTCGCTTGTTGTCCATTATGAAGCTGAATAGAATGGATAGGAAAATAAGTCCACTCGACACACACAGTTGCAAGGTTTATTAGAGAATCAGGACTATAAAGGTATGCAGGATTCTACTAGTCTCTGAGCAAACCACACAACTAGTCCTTTTCTAAATGTGATACTATAGCCAACCTGGCTGCCATGGTTAGTGATACAGTAATATAATTAAAGAAATTGATTTTTAAATGCAAAATCTAGGATATGGATAACTGGGAAGAAGGAAGAAAATTGTTTCAACATAAGTTATTCCTATTACTATGGGTCATATTCATTTTAAATAATAATAATAAAAAAAATCATTAGGAAGGAAAGCAGCACTTCTGCCTCGGTTAGGGCTGACACTACTATACCATAGATTATATTCTTTAATATCTCTGCGTATATATGCCAGTCAGCGAGAATGAACACCACATAAATTGTACCGCAGCCTGCACTGTAAACGTCTCCTTCATGAGTTTGTTTGTTTCTCATTTACAGCGAAATTTGGTTCGAAGTGGATGGGTGGCCAAGCCCCTCCAACTCACAGACATTTACTGGGCACATACACACACGTCGCTGCATTGAACAAGATACAGCTCCAAGAAAATAAGCCGTAACAAGGAGAGGAGAAGAAATCGAGAGAAAAGGAGGAGGAGGAGTTTTGGGTATCTGTGGTGCCGAGTTAAAAGGAGTCCATGGCCTTGAATTCGCTGAGGGCTTGGACGGGGGAGATGTGTTTTTTCTGCGAGCCTCGCCTGACACGGGTCTGGCACTCCTCCGGTTTCTCTCTCTTCACCAGGGGTTTCTTCTCCGGGGCCTTCATGCGCCAGGACACCACCGGGGAATTGACCGCCGCCGTGCCGTACACCTTCTGGTACTTGGTGGAAGCCACGTAGGAGGCTTTGACTGTGAGGACCACGGCATTCATCAAGTTCTTGGCCGCCTGGATGAGGGATGTAGCGCTGTCCAGCTAAAGCAGTGGGGAGGAGAACATTCAAGTAAGTGTCTGTTGATGATAACTATTGCTATGTTTGGAATATGAAAATATTAAAAAAACGTAATTTTACGAAGCTACGAGATTACACCATTTTGGAGAGTATCCACTGAATGTAAACAACGTATGCGGTTCTGTGTCAGCATACACTGTTTACGTATGTGACACTCTCCAAAATGGCGTTATAGGGTGACACAGAGGAGACAAATTGTTGAATAAAGTTGTTATTTTTTATTTCTTTGCGCACAGAAAGTAATCTCATAGCTTCGTAAAATTGTAGTTGAACCCCTGATGTCACATGGATTATTTTACAGATCTCCTTGCTACGTTTCTGTACCTTGATTGTGTTAATTACGTTGCTGTCTATGGGAGGGTCAGAGAGCTCTCAGAATTCATCAAAAATATTTAAATTTGTGTTCTGAAGATGAACAGAGGTCTTATGGGTTTGGAACGAGATGAGGATGAGTAATTAATGACCGAATATTCATAATATATAGCATCAAAGCATGTCATTTTAATTTAGCTCAGCAAGCTGTTTGTATTGATCGTATATTGGTCACAAGTTTTCACATGATACTTATTCGCAGGTCAGTACTTTGGAGCTTGCGTTGCCGTTTTCCCACATTTATGAATGTATAGAAATCAATGAAACACAAGGGTAGTATGACCGCTCTTTAAAGCATTAACATGCCATTTTAAAAAGACAACATTATTGTTTTAGTCAGTCTGGAATCAAACTTTTGAAGTGCATTAAACAAACATACTTGGCGATTGAATTATAATGCGCATGCCCAAAATTGCCTTACCCCTGAAACAATGAGTTCTCCTCCCAGGTTCTGAACCTCAGCCTTGACCTTGCTGCAGATGTTGAGCTGGTGGCAATAGAGGGCGATTCTCTGGAGGTACGCCAATAAGTCCTGCTTACAGGCTGAGTCCGGGCACTAAAAGAGATGAGAACACAGCAGAGAGTCGACCTTTACATAGTCGCTGTGTAGAGCAAATATGAGGTGAGGAGGGTGAAGCGATGATGACTGAAGATGAAATTATCTCCATCTTGAAGATGACTCAGGGGTTCGTCATCATCACATATTGGCTAAATAGACTCATTCGTACATCTCCTGCTATCGTCACAATTGTTTATTTTGGTAAAAGGAGCACTGTACACATAAATATAAAGCACAACATTAAACAAACCAAATGAAATGGAAAGCACTTCTCATCCCTGAGGGTTTGAGGAAAACATCTTATAATGGACAATAGCCCATATTACAGTACATATAGTGTCCTTAATTTCCTTTAACTGTTTCGAAGCCAGTGGGGAGAGATGCATGGACTGCTTTTTTGATCTCATGACACAGCGATTGCTTATCTCATAAATATTAATTAGGCCATGGTTACGTTGCAGTGTAACCTTCCTGCAGTCACAAACTACTTAATATTCATAAGCCAGGACTTTGGCATAATAGAATTGGTAATGTGTACAGACTTTGCATTGAGATCAGACCCCAGACTATTTGTAAGCACACAAATCCAAATGTGCCTGCATATGCCCATCCTCCAAATATATCTATCTAGACACTGAATATGATGATTTAACACGTAAAAAACTGTAATGTGAAGAATGTAATATCAAATGAATTTGTCAATAAGAAAATGCTTTTCTACATATTAGGTTCATTCTGTGTAGTGCATTTACATGTAAGAATGACCCCTGTGCCGTTTCTGGCTCCCATTTGAAGCCATAGATGAACACTTTCCATTTAACGTTAAGACTTTTTGGGAAAAATAAGAATTTTTCACATAAAGCACCTTGCATGCCAAGACAAGATTACCACTTTGACACGCTTCTAACACAGCAGTTAACTCAGTGACTTTGCATAAAGTAATAAGTCCTGTCAGAAGTTGTTAAATAGTTGGCTACAATTTTTTCTCCCTTAGCGTCACATGAACTTTGAGTGAAAAAGACTGATGAGACACATTTAATAACTGTTGAAGCTGCTTTATCTTTGACACGGCTGAGCAGCTGTAACGTCCTTAGCGTTTAGCGATCGAGTGTCTCTCTTCAGGAGGCAACCTCTCGCTGTGCCGGAGGAAGGCAAGGGGGAAATGGAAAAATATAGAACCCTCTTTTCTCGCCTCCAGGGCCCAGCAGCTTTAGGTCTGCCGTGTCAAGTGCAGCGGTTACAGAAGTTGTAAGAGTGTGTTTCTGGGGAGGGCTGACTGCTGTCATGACCACACACACCCACAGCAGTCCTCTTCGGCAGTTTCTTTGCAACCCTACAAAATTGCTTTAAAACAAAAGGTCTTTAAAATATTTAAAAAAATGTATTAATATCAGCTGAACTGCAGTAGTCATGTTTACATTTTCTTTCCAGTTATGTCCATATTAAGCTGTCGTTTAGTGGAACATAAGCAAATTAGGCAGATATTTTCATTGAAATACATACAGTCCTATGTATCTGAAGCATTACGTTCTTCCTTTTAAAATCTATTTTAATTGTTATATGATTAGTTGCAATTAGCATTGTTTTTGACAACCACAGATGTACAATATTCCGCCATTTTACATTTAACTTATTGTGCACCAAAACATTCAAAGCTTTATATACAGTAAATGAAGCATAACCTATGATGACTTTTGTTTCTGAATTGTTTTGTCTTTTCCAGCACTGAGGAGCAGCTTGATTATTGAGCACCCGGTTCTGTTTTACACCGCCCACTCAGAGATTCTTTCTGAAATGAATACAGTCCCTTGATGAGTCCTGAGAACCCCAGATGGCCATTAGATGTAAATACTCTGTTAGTGGGAAAAAGGTTCGATAAGGGACAAGTCAAGCCACCTGTTCAGACTACCCAACAAACACAACATGTAGCAGTAGAGAGGATGGATTGCTGCTATGGGCGGAACACAATGGCCTGAAGGGAGGGGAGGGGTGTTCTGTTTTGGAAAGCAGGAACTGTCTGGCCGTCTCCGATGTGCTCGTGCACTTAGATTACACTCTGATCAGCAGTGTGATCAGGTTCCCCCTCACTCTTTTCCCTTTATCTAAGGGAAAAGAAATACGGTAAGAAAACAACAAAAACAACATGAGGCCTGGCCAGTGGTGACACAGCAGGTTTCAGGCTTCTTGTATCTTTTTGATCAGTCTCCCAGTGTTGATGACAACAAAAGGGTCATTCCTGTGGTGTAGTACCAAAAAACAGATGTAAAATCCTTTGATAATTGTAATGATTGTTTTTCTGTGCTTTGAAATGTAATTCGGGAAGTGATATTAGGGAAAATAGGTAGGTGTTTTTGTAAGGTAAGAGTGGGTAATTAGTTAGTACTGTAGTATAGAGCTGTCCTATAGAGTGCTACAGTGATGACGTAGTTTTGTAGGCCAACCTGGAAGTTAGCATCCCCCTGGTTCCCAATAGGATTTTCCAATCTCTACACTCCCATTTAGCCACTTATTAGCAACTGCCTTTTTCAAGTAAAAAAATAAAATAATAATAAAAAAAATAAAACACATTGCTGATATTTTCTGTTGTAGAATAATAAAAAATGAAAATGTCTTGCGCTTATGTTAACCATAAACGAAGGGTGAAGGTACGCACATCCGAAAATGTCTTAACCAGGTGCAAGATCAAAAAATATCGTCAAAAAAGTGGAAAAAAGATCTGCACACTGTTATTCCCTTTATTTAATTTTTTTTTTTTAAACAACGTTTCGGTCCAGAGACCTTCGTCAGGCAAATAAATTAAAAAATAAATAAAGGGAATAACAGTGTGCAGATCTTTTTTCCACTTTTTTGCTTATGTTAACCACAAATGTTTTCATAACCAAGTCTATAAAGAAAAAAAAAAAAAAAAAAAATTGGCTTTAGCACAATGGATCCAGAAGTATTAAAATGCTAACACATTTTTGGGTTTTGGCCTACAAAAATACATCATCCATGCAACTCTCTATTGGAGTAGCAGTTAATTAAGGAGGTGGAGTCAGGTGATTTATTGAGCCGTCAGCACTGTAGCGGCAGTAGCAGGCCTTATTGTGTAAAGACCAAGCTTCTCTAAAGATCTCCAACTCTACCTTGTGTGACTCCACCGAGCACCGACAACATGCAGCACGCTGGTCTAAATCTCCTTTTATGTTCTCTCTTTATACTCTGTTGTTCTTGTCATGCGCTCTTTCTACATCCCTGTTGAATACCAAAGATAGAAGTCTAAACCTGTCTGCGCACAAAACAGTTGCACCTCTGGTTAACTGTGATCTCTTGGTAGTCCCTCACCATGGCCTGTCAGTTGGACAGCAACAAAGATGCCTTTACCAGTCAGTCAGAACTCAACATTTTGCCTTGGACTAAAATCCACAAACAACTCTGCACCTCCTTCAGCCCTCACTACCAAGTTTGTCTTCTCACCCAAATGGGCAGGGTGGTAGACAGTTTGGCTCATTTCCAGCACTCGCCAAATTCACATCCAAGCCTCTGCAGATGATCTGGAACACACATTTTCAAAATCTACCCCTATATGGTTACTTAATTATGAGCAAATGTCTTGGGGGAAAAAAAGAAAAAAAATGCACACTATTTCATGAGAACATGAAAGTGCACTACATACAGTACTAGTAATGAACAAAGACTGTGGATGATACAGTAGCTGCCATCAACACGTGCATACTGACGCACTCATAGGCACATCCTTAGCCTTTCTTTTCTTTACAAGGAGTATAGTTCATTAACCGTTAAAAAGTGTCAGTCAGCAGGTTCTGAAGATGCTGCTCATCTAATAATAAATTCAACACCACATAGGAGCTCATTATTTTAAAGGCAACCCAGGACTTTGATCTCACATCTTCACAGAGATGAATAGAGGAGGACAAACGTGGAAAAAAAGGGTATTCTGACCTGGTCAGCCACGGCACGGGCGAGCTTGTCCATTCTGGATCCGGCCTCTGCAATTTTCTTTGCGGCGTTGATCACATCAGAGGAATTCTTCAGAGGGCCTTTGCCTCTGCAGTAACGCAAAAACCCAGATTGTTACTCTATTAGCTGATTCCTCAAAACGGGCAAAGCGCAAGCTGCACAGAAAGCAAGCAATCCCCCAACATATGCTAGTAAATCCCCAATCAGAAGCAACTAAAGAAACATAAGCAGCTACTTTCTCAAAAAAAATGGGGTGTAACAGTTTCAAAAGAGACACCTTTGTGCATAATTTACCGCTAAAGGATGCATATTAGTACCCCTTCAAGTTGATACTACAGCCTTATGCTTCATATTATCTGTCTGATGTTTCCAGCATTCTTATTGTTGACGTGGATGGATGTACCTAGTGAAGTCAGTCATCTCCATCATGATCATACACATCTGCTTGGCCAGCACGATGATGTCGTTTCCGTTGTCGTCCCACTTGGCGACCTCTGCATCCAGCTTGCTCTTTTCCTGCCTGAAACTCTCCACCTGTTCGGCAATCTTAGCCTTCTCTTCCTGTGGCAGCTGAGCCATGATAGCCTATTGGGGGGTAGTGGTATGACACAAGTTAAAGATCAGTTAGACATGTCACAATATTTTTTTTTTCACAACACATGCCCTTGTTTCTGGTTAAAAGTTTGAAAAGAAAGTACCCTCCATTTAGGCTGACTTTGTTTAACCCCACTGAAATGCCTCTGTATAAGGTTTTGAAACTTAACACTTAATCATAAGACCTTCTGGAACCCCGTGACATCTCATGCTCATAAAGAGAAAATCCATCCTCTTTTCTTTCCCCCTCTCCTTGTCAAGGAATAAATTCTCACTCCGTAGCGATTCTGAGCCAGTCCAAAAGGGCATTAATCTCTTTGCAAGGTCACAGGCACCGTTAAGGCGCAGTATTATTTGTGAGATAAATGTATAATTACCTCACTTCTTACACCAGTCAATGAATTATGCATTTGTTCAACATTCTGTCCGAGCGGACGGACCGGACCAAAGCAGGAGACTCTGGATGCCATTAAATGCGTGATTACTGAGGAAGATGGGTTTTGCAAAAGTCTGTGCCGTATAAATCGGAATTTGTAGTTTGACAAGTCAGAGATAATTTTTTGCTGCAGTTTTGCCTGAATTTAGTGGAGATATGCCGTCATAGCCAAAGGATGTCATAACATAAGAGCTAATTAAGAGCCAGCTGCTCATTTAAGATTTGTAGCTTTTTGCTTGTTTATTTAACAAGCAATTACACACTAAAAAGAAAAGAAGTCCTCGGAGAAAATGTGATTAAAAGATGAAAATGATTTCTTTTTCAGATAGCATGCATTCCTGGGCATTTCAAATGGAGGGCTGATGCAACAGTGGCTGTGTTGGCCCGCCCCCCCAAAGAAAACTATATAAGGATAAGCTTTTTTTTGCTGCATTAATGTATCCTTCAGTGCCTTTGATATCACACATAACTGTGCGATGGCATCTGAAAAAGTGGTTGAAGAAATGCTTGTTTAGTTATGATTAAAGCTCATTTAAAGTTTTTTTTTGCTCAGATGTGATTACCACACTGTTCTACCACCTGTGCATCCAATCAGAAACATAACCATCCCACGAGCCAATCAGCTCTTTGCATACTTTGACGCAGCCAATCAGCATTAATGAGCTGCTAGATGTTTAATCCCAACTCCTCTGGTCCTAAAAAATGGATGTGATGTATGGAAAGAAGGTAAATAGAAGGGAGAGAGCCTATTTCTTCCTCTTGCCTTGCTCAGAATTCACTTATCCCAAATCTCTCTGGCTCCTAACCGATAACAAGAGAGGGTGCAGGCAGCTTAATGCTCCAACAAATCCTTTCCCATACGCACCGGTGCCGATTCATTCAACACACTCATATTGTGTGCTGAACATCTGTGTGTCTGCGTGTGTACGTGTGCGCGCTTCTGGATTAGAAATCCCTCAGAAAAGCTTTTTAATTTTTCTCATTTGAAATAAAGTGGCCTAGATACCGGAGTTCAATTTTATGGCTGACCTATCAGCACTGTTATCCTATCATAGAGCTAAGAGATAGAGCAGTGTCTCTATGCGTCTGTCAGAAAGTGTCAGTCAGTGAACAAATGGCTGCTCTTATTTTTCTCTTATGAGAACTCAAAATCCATAAAACTTAAAATCACAGTCTATATCAATATAACAGTAGTGACACACATATTTGATTTGCAAAAACACATTCACTCAATGTAACATTCAACATCCACGCACAAGATGCCACTATGAACTCCACTGAACCGAGTTTACTACTGAGCAGAATGTTTTTCCATGGTCATTTTTTAGTCAATTTGTTGCTGTTATCAAGAAATGACCCTGTTATTCTTCTCCGCAGCAGAATTTCTTTTAGCCCAGTTTTCTATTTCTATACAAATTATAATTTCCTCTCATTCATGGAAGATAATTTCTTCTCAAGAGTAATTGGTATCAAACAGGGTTATGGTGTGTATTTGTGTGTGAATGTCAGCGGTACTCCACGGCTACATACTGATATCCTTGTAATGTCTCATAAGCAGCCCACTGTGCACTATTCACACATACACTAATGTGGATTAAGCCTCGAACCCCAGTGAGCTTTGCCGTCAAACGCCGGCTGACACAGGCACACTAAGGGGGTGACACTGCCAGAAGTCTCATTTGCAGTCATATTTTAACTACAGTCTCTTCAGAGACTTTACGAAACTAGGACCAAAATGATTCTTGTGTGAAGATTTTTCTGCTGGAAATGGGAGCATGCTCCCCTGCTATGCTAAATATTGAAGCTTTGTTTCAAAACCTACATTCCAAATTGGAAATTTATTGTGTCTATTCTACATAGACGGCAACTTGATTGTGAGCAATTTGATGTGCAATATAGACTCGAATCCCAATTTATTTATACAAAATTAGCATGTTGCTAAGCTAAAAGGTCAGGTTAAAATGCTTATTAGGTCAGGCTAAAATTTTTATTAGGCTTCTTTTCTACCTTGCTGTATTGAAGGAATACAAATAACAGATAATTTTTATTTAACTGGTACCAAGCATGTTGATATATGGAGGACTTGAACATAAAAAAAAAAAAAATAGCTGTTAGATGCCATGTGACAGAACTGATGTAAAGTTTAATCATCACAGGATGTATATTTTATACTTTGTAACTGCAGTGTTGAGTATTGAGGGAAGAAAATCTACAAAAACATTCACACCACCATTTGCAGCAAAGGCTAAATAATGTTTTGTTGTCGAAAAAGTGAGAGACACATTGCTGTGTGCATGCACTTGAATGACTGGCCCTCTTGTTATTCTAAGACTAGATGTAATTTTACAGCAGACACGCTCAGTGGAGTGATAAGTGTTTTGTATTGTGAGAGTAAACCTGCTGGAAATGACAGCAGGAATAGGAGATGTTGTTCATGCATCACATAGGAGTCACTCACCCTTGCGCTCTGTCCAGCAATCAGTTGGTCATCTTCTGTCTGGACGCTGGTGCGGCTACGGGCGTCATAGTCTTCTTGCTCAAAGTCAGAGTCATCTTCCAACTCTTCTGGAGTCTGACCAAAAAAAAAAGACCACATCACCACATCATACCTTTGTGGTGGTTTCGTGAAAAATAAATACTTGATCAAATAAAAAGTCTCTTTTTCTTATTATATGTTGGAAAAGAGCAAGCAGTAGGTTATTTAATCACATTTTGCACACATGGGGTTTGGAATGACAGAGTAAGTACAGCGAATTATTCATTTTTGAGTCTCCTAAATTTCATTTTTACTTTCATTTTCAGTTTTAAAAACTGGTCTGGAGAAACATTAACTTGTGGGATTCATTCATCAACAACTTTTTTGCCTTGCTTAAACTTTACATCTATATTTTAAATGTACTCTACTAGAGTGCCGATGTCCTTTGTCCTAGTGCTCCAGAATACTGACAATTTGGGACACAACATTCGACAGACATCATGAGCAGCTGTGGGTTGCTACACAATGAGGGGCGAAGGACCTCTGATCCAACATAAAGACGTGTCAACCATTAAACCAGTCAAATCTCAATAAATAATTCATTCGTCCCACAGTTTGAGTTACAAGTGACTTGCATCATTGTTCTTCAATTCCCTTTTGGCTTTCTTGTGAGTAATATAAAAAGAAGTTCCCTCTTAAAGTGGGATCAAACAATATGTGAAGGGGGAAAGGCCTCTAGGTTTTTCGGGGTTTAGATGTGATCTGTTTTCTTGTATTCTGCCTACCAGTAGTTTCAACATCAGTCCCACTAACTGACTAATGAGCAAATTGAAGACGAAGAAAAGACAGCCACCACTGTTTCAGCCACTCTGAACAGCAGTGGCACTAACTATTGATTGAGATGTACTATTGATTCAATCAGCTAAGTAACTTATCGCAAACTGGCAAAGTCTTCTTTCTTATGTGTTTTAATGATGATCCCAGTGGATAGAGATTTCACATAGACATAAAAGTAGGAGAGTACATTTGGACGCAAACCCATCTTGGTTTGATTAGCAGGATACAATCCTTGACAAATAACTGGTATTTTCATTTCACTTCTACTCCGGGAGCTGTACTATTTTCAAACCTTAAAAGCAGCCACCAGCACATGGCGACTGCAATGACTTTTATATATTGTGATTCATTTTTGGGGTGGGGGGTGTTTCAGAGAATCAATATACAAGTAAGAATAAGCAGGATCTCTATTTACAATTATCACTCTGTTCCAAACCATCTCCAAGCTCAGCTTGACGTTATTTACTGATAACACACTGTTCAATATTTCTTGAGGTTCCCATGGAGGAAGTATGCATCTCAGAAAATGTCATTTTGCAACAAAAAGACAAGTGTTTGTAAGTCATATTGAACCAGAAACATTCACAGTCTTGGTAAATAGTACTTTAATAATACTAATAGATAATACTTTAATAATTTGCTTTAGCTTTATTACAGTAACAATATAAAAGCCAAATAGTTACTTATGGATAATTTCACTCTCACTTTTTTTTTTTTTTTTTTTACAGAGAATAAATAGTTCTTTATATTGGACCATCATATGACCTCTCAGTTGAGAACCCTGGCTCTGTATGACAAGGTCATAACCCACAACAATATTTTCAAATGAAATGTGCTCAGCGTGCTGTTTTGTTATTTATCTCACAACCCACTGGGGTAATAAGCACAATAAAAGCCCCACATGTGAATAGCAAGGACCTCGTGAGGTTTTCTAACTTGTATGATACTCACTCTTATCATAAGGACTGCTTTCCTGATGTCACGCACTCCATCGTAAACGAGGCGAGAGGCGTCAATGAACTCGTTCTCTTCGAATGGCTGTGGGGGGCTGGTGCTAAGAGCCTCGATGGCGACCTCAACCTGCTCTGCAAAGCGTGGCATCACTAGTGAAAAAGAAGGATGTAGAGGATCGAGTTGAGCGAGAGGCTGAGAAAAGGCGAAAAACAGAAAGACAGATACATAGAAAAAACATTTTCAAAAAAAGGATTACATACATCCCTCAAAAGCCAGCCTTCCCCTCAGGTGCCAAACATATCAGAGTAAAGACATGGTGAGAGGTGAGAAAAAATGGAGAATATGTGATCTTAAGAAGCTAAGTGTCGAAATTCAGGCAGGCACATCTATTTCTGCCGTCTCCTCCCTGTCAGTCAGGCCCGAGGACATCAGCAGGAGAGGAAGATGAGAAAATGTCACCCTGAAAATATGTGGAAGGGGCACCCTACGTTTGCCAATTAACCACTTCACCTTGCTGGGAACACATGACCATCAGTGAGCCGAGGCATTGCGACTCTATAAAAGGCCACAGTGATACCACATCACCCCAAGCGGGCAGACAAAGAATAAAAAAAAATCTCAATCGCTCTCATTGCTCTCCACTTTACCCTCCTTCAATTCACCCTCCGTCTTGTTCCTCAGTAATGGGCACTAAATGCTAGCTGCAGTAAGGAATTGTTTGACGAAGACAAGAGCCGAGTACGAACAATGTTGACAGACATTGATTGAGTGCAGCTTGAGGGCTGGGAAAGGTTTACTAATGCGATGTTAGTTTGATCTGTTTTTATGATGAGCCATATTTCAGCGTTTACACTGAACAAATGTGTTTGGACCACTTACCCATGGTGTAACCATTTTGACAAAATACTTACTGTACGGCTAATGCTGCATTGTGACAGTGAATGAAGACTTTTAAGTAAATTTAATTTCTGTGAAATGTCAATATAAAATGTTAATAGCATTTTAGATGGATCTGACTACCTTATTATGAATCCTAAGCTTTAAACCTTGACGACTCAAGAGTAAATAATAGAGTTGATGATTTTATGTCTCCAGTTGGATTGTACTAAACAAGTACGTTCCTTTGTGCTCTGCAGCTCGCCGATTTCACACTCAACTTCTGGACCTGACACTGAATGACCTGCCTGCATACTTGGCGAGGAAGGGGGTAATATCCAAAGTGAAGGAAAGATCTTGCGTTTCCATGGCAATATCACTGGTGGAGAGAGACTGTATTGTGATCTAACCCTGACGTCAAGTCATGCTCATATCAACGCCCGGGACCACTTGGTGGATGATGAAAAAAAGATGGGCACAGTAAAAAGCCTTGTATTAAACCCTTGAGCAAGCTCCAAAGCGATGCTCTTAAAATATTCAACAAATGTATCAAGGAGGGGAAGTCTCTAGATTTTTAAAAGCCAGTAAGTAGGATATTATGACCCAAGATACACTTCTCCGTGGGGAAGGTGGGTCTTATGAGGACACTCCTGTGATCTAGCCATCTAACCAAATCAAAGCCCAGAGAGCCATTCAAAATAATAGCGGACGTGGATCTCCAGTAAAAGACCGGCCTTTTTCATGATGGTTTTGATTACAGGCATTCGTCTTGAGTTTGACTTTAAAAGGAGACCAATATGGGATCCTCTCTGACAGCCATTTTGCCTATTTGCCTTCTTAAATGTTCAGATTTGAATTTCAAATGAACACATAAGAAATACAAAATTATGCAAAACATACAAAAAGGTGCGGTAAAGGCTCTTTATTTGATTTGCTTTCTTCTTTCTAACCCCATCTTGCTTTAACACATATTTAATTCATTTTAATCCACTTATTGGAGAGGCGTAAAATGAGCTTTGGGGAATTTTGCTGTGACTTTTAAATAGAAATATTTAAATGTTCTTCAAGCCATTAATGAGTAAAGTTGCTGCTAGTGAGGAGCAAATTTAACTCAGACCAGTGAGAAATGATGAAAGGAGCTAATAAAAACCATGTTGGAAGGGATTATTTTCTTAAAGTGTTTAACTCCAGATAAAGCAAGCAGTCAGATCTGTTCTATGAGTCTTCAAATGGTGTTTTTGCAAAAGCATTTTGAGATATTGCGCAATGTTGAGGTGAATTACATAAAAAATGCTCAAACTGGCTTTTTCTGTTTGAGAGGCTGAGGTCAGACCAGCCTAATGGGCTCAAAACGAAATACTTGAAAACGCAATGAGACATTCCTAATGCTAATAGGTCTTACAAAACACTCCAAGTAATTCGAAATGAAGAACAAATTCCTACGACAACAGTGAGGTCACTTGTACTTTGGTTTCATTTACATTTTGGTCCTTAGGCTGTAGAATTAGTTAGCACTGCCCTTTCTTCAGGATCTGCATTTCTTTCTTCCGTTTTCATTTTCAAAAATAAACTCATTGTAGTAGGCAGGCACTGACTAATTCTATTATCCTTGTTGATTTTGCATGCGCTGCCTCCTGCATCTCACCGTACAGACTCTTGGGTCGTGACATGCTGAGGAAAAAGATTTCGTGGGGTCATTTGGCTGTATGAAATTATTGCTGTTTTTGGTACCTGAGCAAACATGGCCTTCAACCTGTCAGTGAAACACTATATTTGCCATAAAAATCATGTGTGAGTCTGTGTGTGTGTTAGATGGAGAGCAGTGATTAGGTGGCCATATTTCATCTCTGCATGGCCACCCTTTGGCATGAGCCCTACTCACTCTGCCATACTCATGACAGTATTGCTACTGCTGCCTTCTACTTGGCACTATTACATCAGCCATATTTCTCATTTTTAATCTACTGGGGGCCTGAGCATAACCTTAATGATAGGGTAATTTTTCCCGCATGAAGATTACGTTGGATCGGGAAGAGGGTGGAAAGGATAAAGAGAGAGGGGAAAGTCATCACAGCTTTGCTATTAGACTATTGATTTTCAAGCTCAAGGACACGATTCAAGATTCGCGAGCACTGTGTGCTGAAGGTGCTTTAGCGGTGTATCTTTAGAGCTTTGGACCAGCTGGACTTTTGTTATATTTATACTGCCTTTTGGGAAAAAAAAGGAAAAAAAAAGGATAAAGTTTAGTATGTTCTAATTAGGCTAAATGATGTCCATCTCCCGATAAGGAACTAAACCAAAAAGTTGAAGAAATTGATAGGAACCTGTCAAGACACTTTTGAGGAAATTGAACTGCTAGTTTTTACTAACTTTTAAAAGCGATAGCCTGACCTTGTTTTGTGAGGGATTGAAATAAAAAAAAAAAAACTGTCATGACATAAAACTATAGTCAAGTCAAGTCACTATTATTTGTATAGCGCTTTTAACAATGCAAATTGTGTCAAAGTAGCTTTACATCAGCTTGATATAAATCTGGGTGGCTTTATATCAGCTTTACAGTATTTGGACGGGGAAATAGTTTGTCGAAATATATAGACCAGTACCTGCTGATTTACTCCAATTGCCCACTGGAACACTATGCCTGTGCATTTTCTCCATTATTCAACTAATAAAGCCACTTAGTTGAGTGGCAAACATCTTAACTAAATGGAAAACATGTTCAGATGCTATTCACTTCTAATATGCTAATTCGCTAAGCCCCCACCCCAATGATACGTCTGGCCTAAACCTGCAAATTTTCAAAAATTCATTGACATTTTGCATGCCAAGTCTTGTGCAATAATGAAAGGTCTAGAATCAATGCTGCGATGCTTTATGGTTCAATTCCATTTATGCAGTGGCACCATGGCTGTCACTTAAATTCACGGGGCATGAGACTAAATTTTTATGGGTGGCCCTCCCTCCCCTGGGCCTAATGAGCAGGCTATATTACAGAGGAACTCAGTGGGTCCCTCTTGTCAAAGGGCCTGGAACAAATTCCCCAGTTGCCCCTTTCCCTGATGACAGCCCTGGATGGCACCATCATCCAAACACCAAGACAGAAACAGTGAAATCAAATGAATAGTACCACCTCATCAAAGTGAATACAGACTAGATGAGAGCCAGTCTGGGCGTCCAGCCCTTTCAAAATTCAATTATCACTCTCAATCGAGCATGCAGATATTTCTCTTGGTTTTGCTGAAGCAACTAGCAGAACAGTTTCTCATTCAAGCTGAGTGAGCATTAACTGTTCAACTTGTGATTTCTGGAAAAGAGTGTGCTTTTGTATATAAAAAAGACAAAGGTAGGCGGTATATTTTCAACTGACTGAAGGCAGTAATGAAATGCTAGTTGTTGGTTCTCATTAAGTCTATAATAGGCCCTGATCAAGAGTCAGATGAAACACAGGTTGAATTAAATAAAATGTTTCATACTTTTCAGCGGATAAGTGACATGCAGTACATGTGACTCATCGTGCTGCGGTGTAACATAGATGTGGTATCAACTCTCCAGCTCTCCATACCCACCAACGTGGATTATTAGAGGAAAGCTCAATTCAAGATTTGAATGATATGCTACACAAAAAATGAGAGCATTCACTAAGAATGAATTGCACCAACTGACAGTGCAATAAGAATTATGTAAATCAGGATACAGTGCAAACGTGCCAAAACAATCTGATCTGAATGTGGCTGAATTTCTGACCTTCTGATTAGCAGATAAGGTCTAATCACCAGACCACTCATTATCACATAACTTTGAATTTAATACTATTAATTTAATACTATTTTTGATAGGGAAATCTAAATGCTTCATTTAAATATTCTAGTGATGTGAAGGAACAAAAAACTTTAAGAATGTAAGATGATGAGAAGAACCAGGGAGGATCAATTTGGACTCATTACGAATCCATTTATACCTTCAGTTGGTCAGATGTCACAAATATTCATTGTTTTTTTTTTTTTTTGTGCTTACCTGTCAAACTAGATGTAATAATATGATTAAAGCGGTAATTTTATAATACAAATATTGCAGTTTCAACCCTGAAAGCAGGACTGCTATTTTCTTCCTCTCATATTTCGCTCGCTCTTCTAAACAAAGCCGGCTGTCAAAATAGTCTAATGTAATGTTTTAGACACAACAAGGGAGGGAGGACAAAGCGCCGCCGCCAAAATAATATTTTGAGTGCTCATTTTCTAGCCACCCTCCATTTGTTGATTCCGAACAATCGTAGAAGTGCATTTAGACGGAACAACTACATCAAAAAATGTCAGGCAAGATGTTTCCCACACATTAACACCTAAGATAGCAGGCTTTTTTGCTTCCTGTCAGATATTGTGTCTTGAAAGCACTGGGAAGGCTATGCACAAATCTCTGCATTACTTGGTATGTTTTGGCCCTTGGCCTTGTCTGTCAGTGTCTAAATTGCTGCCTCCTGAAAGCTGGCACTAGACTGTCAAAGGTGGAAGGGTTGGGGGAAAACAGATGAAAAATGAATGAGCAAAAGATGAGTGCCAGAGGAGGAAACAGGTGGTATCTCCGGCCTCACCATCTTTGCTCGTCTGTCTACCACTCTCTCCTCTAACTTCCTTCTTCCAAGAGCTTCCTGGTCTCTTCTGTCCATCTGTCCCCATCTATACCATAAGTTCATGCCTTAGTGAGCATGAGACAAGATCAGGACCCAGGTGCATGAGTGATCTTTGTTCTCACCGGTCTCAGAGAGGAGCTTGATTGACTCGAGAACACGCTCAGTGTAGACGCCAGGTTCATAGTTCTCCATCTCAGCATTAATAATGTGAACCACACGAGCGGCTCGGCCCCGGATCGCCCCTGCTGTCCTGTCCAGCGTGTCCACATCCCCCTCCTGCAGGGCGATCACACACTTATTCACATCCTCCAGAATGTGGTTCTCTGAGGAGAGATGAGATAAAAAAGAGGATACACATTCAAGCATTACTGTTGTCCAATAAATATAGTCACTTTTAGAATTTGAAATTTTTTTAATGCATTGGAGATAAATTCTAACAAAAAGCTGACCTAGCATAAAAAGTAGCAGGGGTGGGGGTTTACAGCATGTGCTCTAACCGCTCCAACATTCTTGCAAGACAACAGACCAACAGCTTTCAAAATGCACCTCTGGGTGGACCTAAAGATTAGTTGTTATTTGTCTCTTATTCTGATAAGATCCTTTAAGTAGCTTAGAAAAAAAAGAAGAAAAAAAAAGAAAAACTTTGTTTATCTTCTCATTTCTTTCTGGCAACAGGTCAAAAGAGCACTGCCTTAACTGATCTATAAGCTGATCTGTTTAGATTTGGATAAAGCAGTGCAGGTGAAGAACAATACATTTTCTTGTGTGAAGGCTTTTAAATGAAGCACAACATGTTTGAAATTAGGCTCGGCTAAACCATAAAATAAATAAATAAATAAAAATGAATGAATAAATGAATAAATGAAAAATGAATGAATAAATGAATGAATGAATAAAATTAGGTTGTATGATTTATAAATAAATTCAGGTTATTTTTAAGAGACTTGAGAAAAACCTCGGCTATTCAGTTGTTCTGATACAACATATCTACTTTACACATTTCCTATTTCTTATCAAAGTATTGATGATACCTCTGCTTTTTCAAGACACTCTGTTTACAACTTTCCTGTGAAAGAAATTACATACAATTGATTTTTTTTTTTTTTTTTTTTGCAAGCAGAACAAAATCAATTATATCTGAATTTTACAAGAGCACATACAGGGCTCAACAATAAGAATGGCCCAAGGCCAGTGTGAGAGCATTTCAGGCCAGCTGACAGATCTGTCACATGCCATATTGGCCCAGTGCTGCATTGTAAATACATACTGCATTGACTGATCATATATAAACTTTTTGTCACTAAAGGTATGTAGTTGCATAGATGTAAGCTAGGCCATAAAACTCTCAAGGTGTACTATACAAAATGCAGTCCATGTCAGCTATCCAAATATTTTCTTTCTGAGACATACAATAATATGTTGCTAAAAAATTATATTTCTTTTGTGTCCAGTGAAAATGTTGGCAGGGCAAGTGCTAATCTCAAATACTGGCCTGGCCAGGGCAGCATTTCGAGAATAATAATAATATAAAAATCCTTATTGTTGAGTCCTGACATGTTTTATTCACAGGTTTGCAGGAGAATATTTCCAAACTGGAATGCACTACACCAGTTTCTGGACAACAGGCGGTGGGCTGCATACCAACATTGCCTCCTGCTTCATACAGCCCACATAGACCTGTCAGATATACAAAAGATCTGGCCTACAACATCCAGGATTGCATTCATTCATTTGCTGTGTATTTAGTATTGACTTATTATAATCTCTGCCTTGAAATCCCTGGCTATAGTATGAGTATACAGTATTAATTCTAATAGTTTTTGTGCAGGATCCTGCTACACTTCAGCCAGCAAAATATGGCAAAAAAAGAGAAGTGGATGGAGAGGAGAGCTAGTTTTTTCAGAGGTGGGAGGTGAGACTGTGAAGTTGGCATGCCTCATTTGCAAAGAAAAAACTGTGAGAATTATAGAATTCAATTTATACAGTAATTACAAGATGAAACACTTAAGTTAAACATGATTATATTGCCTACATGATTAAATGGGTGAACTATTAGAGAAAACCTCTCCATACATATTCACAGCATACATTATATTATATATACTGTATGTAAATAGCGAGAAAGGTGTTTATTTTTTATTTTTTTTATGCAGTTCTGTATATTACCGTTAAAAGCCATATATAGTTTCGAGTCCAATACTCAGTTGAAACTTCATAGAAAGAATAACTGGAACCAAAGTGTATGTCCATTGCAAATACAATAATCTTTTTCCATGAATGCAAAACAAGAAGACTTAGAGCTGTGGACAAAATAACAATACAGCGTTAACACTGTTTCAAAGCAAGGCTACACATGCAAAGGGTCATAACTGTTCATATTTATGTTGAATTATATGGCCATTTACACTTCTTATTGGATGGACATTCCCATTCAAGATAATGGGATCTTGATGGTGGAGGCAGCTGACATTTTAGGGCGTCCATTATAAAGAGGGATAAATAGACATGGCTATATTCTACTGCTGTACTCAGGGTGGAGAGTTTAGATGTCTAGAGGAGGATGATGGATGCTCACATCTATGCTTACAAAGCTCTTACAATGTTTTAACAGTATGGATAGAATGGCTGCTTGTTGTCCTGTTCACCACCAGGCAGTAAGTACTCAATGGTGGTCTCACAAAAACAGAGTATAGCAATCTGTTTCCATTTTACCTGATACAGACAGGAAGTCATCAACTGAAGTAATGTCATCAACGGCCTCTGTCAGGATGCGTACTTGCTTCTCCCACTGGTCCTTGAAAACATCCATGTTGTCCTGAGCAACCTTGCTTTGAGGGCGTGCGGCCAAGGTCAGGGCTGCATTGATTACCTGTGAGAAGGAAAAACGTATGATTCTGAACCTTACCTAAATCTAAGAAAAAACTACAAAACTAATTGTAGAGTCAGGCCGCAAACAAATGGTATAAACACAAGAGGGAATCCAAGTCTTTTTTTTTTTTTAATTAACCAGACATTTTATCAAACCATGCTTTTACAACTTTGACTCATATGACGTTTTGTAAAATCTTAACTAGAGTCAAATTTGTCTCTGCCAAATGCTCTTAGTTGTCTGAGAGGAAACAACTTTGAACAACTCACAATTACTTCCACAGTTTTCTAGGGTAGCTTCACTTGCAGAGGGTCAGTTTATTAGAGTCGGAATGTGAGATCTGTTAGAAGGAATTACTGTGAAAATGCTTCATGAATCTTAATACTTCAATTAAACTGAAACCTGTCATTCCAGTTCAACCTTACACATAACCAATTTACTCCATGGTCAGTCTAGATTTCTTTCTGACACTTATTATGAAGAACTGATTAGTGCATGTTACTCCAAAAAGATTTCTGAATGCCTCAACTTGGCTGACGTCATTAGTCTTTTTCATTTTGGAGACAACTTTTCACAATTCAATGAATTTTCAGTGGATAAAATCAAATTGATCTACATTTCTTATAAATAGATCATAAAAAAATAAAGGCTTTGCCAATGCCATTTTATACTGACTTTGAACAGACCATATTCCTCTAATACACATTCCTCTAAATGATTATCACTGTTCATGTTGTCTTTTAAAAAATGGTGTAACGTAACCATGCCTTTTTTATGTTTCCATTGGATTTTTCCTCTGACTGATTCCTCACATTTCTTTTTTTCATTTTTTTTCTGAATGGGTTACGAACAGCTTTCATGTTGACTTTGAATAGCTATATATATATATATATATATATATATATAAAAAATCTAATGTGAGTCATATTTTAATAATTATGACAGGTCTGGATATGTGCTTGGCTATGCTCTTCTCCATCATTTGAGGAATAACTGCTGCCATCATCAGTAAAAAATGTTCACCAGCATCTCTTCTAAAGGAAATTCTGTGCTTTCCGTGGCTGGTTATAGTGCAGTGGTTGCTGCAGCGGGCAAATAGTGCTATATGAAATAAATAATTTTGCAAATAAGGTGCATTACAGTGAATAAGTATAGAGCTTATAATATGACAAAACTATTTGAATTTAAATTGTGTACATTTTAATTATTCACAAATGTCATTTAAAAAAACTGAATATTATGTGGCATTTAACATAGTTCTGAATTTGATTTTGATTTTTTTTTTAACTTGAATATTGAACATTTGAAATTTAACACAACTAGTTTTTTAGTAGACATGTATTTTCAAACAGCAGATTTTTTGTTCTGAATTCTTAGACTGAAAATATCCAGTTTTTAAAAATACAGCTTCAAGTTTTCAAGATGAAGAAGAAATTTGGAACATCAAATTCAATATTTAAAATTCAAAGCGCAGAAATTCAGATCGTACAGAAAGTAGGTCAGAGGTCATCCACAGGGAAGAGTAGTCGAACGAATCATTTACTGCGACCAGGAGGGGACATGTTCGGTTCACTTAGGCTAGTTTTGCTGTGGCCACGACATATTAAAATGTAATACATGTCAAATTTAGTTATTTGTTATTTGCTATTTATCATTTCATGGGACAGATTAACTCTGACATTTTACACAAAATTGTATTTTTACCTGGCAAACCAACTCGTACACGCATGCTCTGGATTTTTTTTCTTTATTTATATTTCTGTAAAAGATTTTTGGTGGATCATCCAACGGGAATTCTATTACATTTTACATCTTCATCATGTTTTCAACACTACCTACATGAGCTCAGTGAAATGTTCTATTGGTTGTTAATAATCAACAATAATCAGCCCGGTAATTGGTTAAAGCCGACAAAAAGATTTTTTATTTTATTTTTAGCAACATAAAAAAAAAAATCAGTTGTGTTAAATTTCAAATGTTCAATATTCAAGTTAAAAAAAAAAAAAATCGAATTCAGAACTGTGTTAAATGCCACATAATATTCAGTTTTGTTAAATGACACTTGTCAATAATTCAAATTTACACAATTCAAATTCAAATAGTTTTATATTATAAGCTCCACAAATAAGTGGTACAATGTGTTAAGTGAATTACTATTTGTCAGCACCGAATAAAACTGCTGCAAGAGGTTATAGAAACCTGAATAGTGGATGGATAGCAAAGGTTCAGGCCATTTACCTGAGGACACAGGCTATCGATCTGTGTAGCAGCCATGCGCACTAACTTCACCCCCTCCTCGTTGTTGGAGATGGAACAGGCGAGGTTGGCCACCTGAAAAAAGAGGGAGAGAGCAATATTAGGGCGTCGTTTGTACATTGAGGTTAAAGTATAAAGTGACTTTGTGGTTCTGGCTGCCAGATTTCTGTAAATCAGGCAGGTTAGACTAGCATTTGGACAGGGGCAAATAAAGCTCCCGAGCAGAGTGCACACATATACAAACACACAGTCATTTTTGCTGTTCATGTTTGAAGCTATCAGTGCTGTGTGCAATGGATAAGGATTTAATGCTTGGCTTGAGAAGGCAATGTCAGGGCAAAATATGTACAGAGAGTTAGGGCTCATTCAAGTGTTAGATTGGTATTTGTTATTTCCCAGCGTGAAGAACATGATTTGTGGGTCCCTCATCCCCTCTGCTCCTCCAGCCCCAAATCATCCCGCCTTGCTCTCTCTTTTACTATTTTAAAAATAGCGTCTATTTGAATAATTGACATCACACACTGTAATTTGAATTTTTACCAGCCAATCTCCTGGACATATTAGAGGCTGCCTCTTCATGTTCTCCTCTGAAACGATAGAAGGACAGTGGTCTGTTCACGCGCTATAGAGTCTCCCATTGCGAAAACACAATTACACCGAAAATGTCAGTGGACACGGAGAGGGGTCCTAATTGGAGGTTGCCATGTTTCTGTTATTCACTCATAATGTCGATTTTTCCATCTGAAATTTCCACCACTAGCACTTTGGGTTTATTATCAAACTTCACGCGCACATGTAAATCATTAGGCCAGTTTACCAAGGAAAAAAAAAAAAGAAAAAAAAAAAGTGTAATTAAACTACCAGATGGCTCCTCTATGCGCAATACCTCCTTGTCTAATTTCTGCCTGCCTGCAGCCCTCAGGTTACCCATCATGCAGTGCATCTGGCAACGCCGGATCGGTGCATACACGTGAATACACGTCTGCGATGAGAAAAGGTCTCTCTCTCGTGTTTGCTCACTTCCATCATCAGAAAAGCATCTGCGGAGGGAGTGCTGGCCAGATTGGATGCTAAAAACCTGGCTGCCTCCCCCTCCCCTCCTGCCAAAAATGTCGGATACGACAGAAAACGCCGGAATATTGCCCAGAAAGTTTATAATTTGGTGACACGTCAGACCTCGATGAAAGGCGCTAATAGGCGTGTCAGTCCCGTTTTGATAACAATCCAGAATTGGTGTTCCAAGCATCTCGTCCTCTGCTGGTAAATCAGATTACACAGCAGTCACGAGTAAGGATTTTGACGTTGCTAAAGTGACATATGCCTGCTGGCAAATGCAATACGACTGAAGCCATATCAGCGGGCTTCTCTTCTTTTTTTAAGGTAAATCGAGGCAAATCAAATCTGTGTTAGAAGATTCTTGCTTACGGCCCTTTTCTCCTGTTTACCCCTGACAGATCTGAATGCTTTGATGGATCGCTCTTGCGTTCAAGTGTGTGCTTGCATGTGTGTGTGTTTAGCTGCTGCTAAAGTGTAAAGACTGAAATACTTGAGGGTTGCACATGATGATGTGTGCATAAGAGTACCAGTGGGAAGAAAAAAATAAATAAAAAGATTCCTTCTAAAATGATTCTCGATTGATTCATTCTTTTTAATGCAGCATAAATACAACATGTGTTTACAGATCCCATTCGAAAGCCACAATATACCACATGCTTGAAAGCTGAATTGAATCTCTCTGAATTATGTAGTGCGTAAAATTCCCACCCTTATACGAGAGAAAATAGTCTCTTTTCCATTGATATGATCCCCTTAATGAGTCATTCTCTCAGAAAAAATAAAATAAAAATTATATATATATATTTTTTTTTTTTTTTACAAAAGCTGTTACTGGGATGGTACCCATTCAAAAAGTATTTTATTTTTTATTTTTTAATGATCTGAGAGTGTCATTCCCAACTGTCAGGTCCAGCTTGCAATTTACAGGTGGAGTCGGGCCTAAATGGAAGCGGGCACCAGTTCCGCCACCTTGTCGGTGGAAAAAAGGGCACAAGACAGCAGCACAAAGGGCCAGATGGGAAGGTAGGGGGTTGTTTTATACACCAGGCTGGCAGTGTAAAACTCACAGCATTTGCAGGAAATAATATCCTGTCATGTAGTTGGGCTGTTGCTTCCCTTGGTCCTCACTAGTCCTTCATGGTCTGAACACACAGTCAAACCAGCAGCAGCTCCTGGACGGCAGCCAGAACTGGCCGATGCTCCAGCACTCAATTCTCAGAGCTGGATACCAGCCAAGACACAGTGTCCGGCCAAAACTACTAATTGCAATTATCTAAAGAACCACTCCTCCTTTGTGAGTCCTTTTTATTTTCTCAAAGAGAAGACCCCTGTTAGGTAGCCAAGGATGTCAAAATAATAAATCAAAAAATCATGAGTTTCATGCTAGGTTGAGACAAGCGTGTGTGCGTATGCCCTTGCATGTTAGATTATTTCAGAGAAAGAGACAGCATCGTAACCGTGTTTTCTCTCTGACCGACCATTATGTGTTGTCTAGTTAGAACTTTATAAAAGAACTATTAATTTCTGAGCGTTTCATTTGGACATCCACATCCAGTGCATCGGCCATACCCTTGAATAGTTCTTAAACAAAATAAATAAATAAATGGAATGAATGAATCCTCCAAAAAGTTTGTTCCAAAATATGCTATTTTGGCATATTAAAAAGCAGCATAACATGTACCCACTAGGGAGAAGGCAATGCCAGAATAAGTATTGTTACTGTTAATTCAAAACTAAAATTAATACTATTAAAACAATTTGTGTTAATTAAAATAAATCTGAAATTAAATATAAATATTAGATGAAAAACGTTGTTTCCTTTGCAACTAACTGAAATAGTGTAAAGTGTAAATTGATGGCACACATGAAAAAAGAAATAACCAAAAGCAAAACTGAAAATATAAAAATAATGTTAATTCACAATATTAATAAAAAGTAAACAAAGTCAGAGAAATATAAATCATAAATGTACTTGTAGTTCAACCAAAGTGTTTTACTCCAATTTTTGTGGGTGCAGTGTGTTTTTAATGATTAAACACTTTTTTAATGAATGTTGTTTTGGTTTTTTTTTTTTGCATTATATTAGCAAACACTGCCGGAATCAATTTCAGGTCAAGTTTTCTGTGCACTTCACATGAGATGCATTTGGATGGCACAAAAAGTTGTTTGATATGTAGAGCATTTTGAATTGGTCATTACGAGGTTCCATTCAGGTTTCAACATACAGTATGAAGGCAGCTCACTAGCTCATAGAACAGAGTCTCTGCCTCCTCACTTTGTGGACATTAAATCAGTATTTCAGACACCTCAGCACTTCTTGCTGGAACCATTCCTGTCAAAATATAGGTATTGTTTATTGTATTTTCCTCTGGAAAGGGAAAAATTGAATGAGTGCATCTCATCTGCAGGCTGCAGTGCTCATGGACAGAATCTAAGAGAGAGAGGAAGTTGATGTCAGAAGAGAATCAGTTAAGATTGGAGCACAAGAAGGTGTTAGCCTGAGTGATTCCCCCATTCCCCAACCGTACCCCGGTCAGAGTGCAAATAAATCAGCCTGTCAGCATGGATGAAGCAGAACGGCCCACTGGGGTGGAAACAAACACAGGTCGCTAAGCGTGACCATGCGAGAGCTAACAACAAACCTCAACAGCAAAGTCCCAGATGTTTGAAAGCTGATGACCCTTGACGTGTCTACAGGGAAAGTTGGAAAGGGCCAGACAAGTTTACATTCTGGTTTAAATGCAAAGTACAGGAAAATCACAAGAAGTGCTGGACTTGTCAGAGTTGTGACCCTGAGGGTAGCATACATGCTAGCCCTGTTGAAAAAAACAGCATATGCTGGTTAGGTATCATCTGAAGCATGGCTGCTGGTTTGAATAAGCTTGCTGCTTTACATATAAATAGCTGGTTAGCATCTACAAGAGCATTTCACAGCGTGCTTTCAGAGATACTCTGAAACCCTCCACCTTCCCCAGCTCCACCTGTATAGATCTGCTACAGGTTATTATATAGGCAACTTTTGCAGCAGCAGTATGTCTTAAATACTCACAGCACCATTTCTGCGAATGTATTGGTAGTAGCAAGTTCCTGTACTTGCTTTGCAGCAACAGCAGCAATAATTTCCAACAACAGCAGCAGTAATTCAGCAGTGAAGTAGATCTATTCTGCCAAGACCAAATACATTGACATTGTCATATCATTTACCATGATAAAATCTTCTGAGAGTTGTCATGATAGAACTTTTTATTTCTGTTCCCCCTAATTCCCTATGCTCTCTATGCTTGGTGAGTGTTAAGATGAGGTCACATTTACGCAAAGTTTCAATAGGAATCAACACATGAGGGTGAAAGATTTCCCAACAGATTTTGCGTTGGGTTCAGTTGGTCATGCAAATTCGCCACACTGAACAACACATCAGCCAGTAAAGGAAGGAGTTTTCCTGTGGTCATCATAAATTAAAAAAAAGATAAAAGTTCAACAATAAACCTACAGTCACTGGACTGTATATTAAAATGTAATGGATGGAATGTGGCTGAGAAATATCCTAATAACACAGCACATCTTCTCATTTGACATCTCACGGAAGTGAATTAGCCTTTCTGGCTTCTTACACTGCCACTTCTGCCCAACATGGAAGAGCGTAATAGAGTCAAAGCTGGTGGGCCTGTCACATCTGTGGAAGCCTGAATCCCTCAATGGAGCTATATTATTAGAATCTACCTGTCCTTAGCCAGTATGCTACACTAAACGCCTCCAGCTAGCAAGCTCAACTGGGTCACATGGCTGTGGTCTGGAGCAGGTCGGCCATCAGCCAAGAGGCCTTTTTCCCCCTCAGGTTCTTCTGTTCTTCCCCTCTTCTCTCTGTCAGGTTTTCTTTTTGAGAACCTGAAAAGTCCCCATTAGAGCTAGAAGGCTCCAAACTACCTCAGTGAAATGTTAACTGTCACCAAAGTTGCGCTAAGAGGCCTGAATTTGATGTATGGGGTTGTCATAAATAGACATCATGTGGAGATAATGAGATCTGGCATGAAGGTCAATATGAAAAACTATCCCAGCCCCTTCAGAGGTTTAGCCTTGGTGAAAATGAAGGGTTTGGTGTATGCATGGGTACATTTCAGCAAAGTGTAAGTTAATGGCTTTTGAGGAGCCATTTAAAGCAAGTTTAAGATCTAAAAAGAGATGAATGGAAAATCACCATTAACAGTCTATAGGACAAACCTTGATCTCTCTCCACAAATACAACATTAAAGAAATATTATGCCTGTTCCTGGTCTATTTCATCTGATATTAATAGAAATACCACTGGTAATGTCAACATTTTTATGAATGATATTGCTGTTGTTGTTAGCATCGCTGCTGCTATTGTTTGATCCTCATAAACAGGGACTTCCCTTGTAAAAATACTATTATTAAGGATGTTATTATGTAGAATTTGACATGATCACTACATGTTTTTTTTTTTCATGAATATCATAAAAAAAATTTACTTTTTAATGTGAAAAAGTGATATTATATGGGAATACAAATGATGATGATGATAGTAATAATAATTAATATGTTTTTAAAATGTTTTTTAATGTTTTTATATGTATACTGTATATGTTTTTTATTAATTGATTGATTTATGAAATGTTAACTTTTTTGTTTTACTTAACTATGATGACACTGCATAGAACACACCCAAAAACACTGTACCCCCCCCCCCCCATGATCAACGTATAGACTGTAGTAAATGGGCAAGCTGTAACACTGAAAATAAAAGCAATATTTTGGACAAAACCGTAAAAAATATTAAAATTTAGTCATAATATGTTGGAAAACAGCAAGGTACTTTTACATTTCTGCCCATTAACAGAATAACACTCGGTTCTTTCAGCACTCTGCTGATGTTAGCTGGAAACGCTAAAAAACCAACTTCACTAGGAAATACAGGAGTTAGTGATAAGCCTCTTCAATTCAAACCCTGGGCACTGTAACAACTATCAAAAATGCCTTCAACCACATAGAAGTACATGAAGGACCGCACACACACATCGTCCCAGGTTGAGTCTTATTTGTCTCCAGAGTCTGTAATCTTAATCATGCGAGCCACAGGCCTTACTTAAGAAGTCAGTGAGCGTCCACACCACTTTCCTCGACTAAGTCACTGTGCCAAGGAGCTTATTGCCTGGGAAACCTGCAGTTTGGAGTGTGGCATAATTAAGTGCCTCACAATCAGCCAGTTGATAAACAAAGCCTGAATTGAGGCAAATAAAGTAGAGCCAACCAAATGAAAAGAGAAAGCCTGTCGAAAGCCATGTTGATTACTTTTCTTCTTACTTCAGGAAAGGAGCAGTGCTTGCCATTGTTGGCTTATATTGCTTACAAAGTGATTGACATTTGCAACTGGTAAGACCAACCACTGACACTTACTAAAATTATATTAAACTAATTTAAAGTTAAGGGGATAAATAATCCAAAAATGAAAATTCTGTCATCCGTTACGTACTCTCATGTAGTTCCAAAGTTTCTTTCTTCTTTAGAACATAAGCTGTTTTTGCCCATACAATGAAATTCAAAGCGGTACAAAACAACTTTCTGCCCATTAACTTTCAGTGTAAAAAAAAAAATTATATTAATAAATAAAAAAATACAAATAACTGGTTGAACTGTTCCTTTAATATACAAATACATATTTTTTTTTTTTTTATGATTAAAGAATATCATACAGCATGCAAAGTCAACAAAATCCTTCCTACTTCTTGCAGGAACATTTATTGACTGCAATAAAATAAACCCCTCGTGTCTTTTTCATTTGTCTGCTACTGCATTTGCATTTAGTTCTGTTGCGTCAGGACTGATTTGGGCTAGATTAGATATTGATTGCTATTCTTGTGACTGCAGCCAGTGTGTTTTTTTTAAATCAGACTCTTCCTTTCTTTCTTTCTTTCTTTTAATTTGAAACTAAGTAGGTAAGAAAAGGCAAGAAAACATATTATACATAAGACATTTTAATATCTACTGGAGGTGGGAGGAATTTTATACCAAAGTACATGTGTATATGATACACGTCATGTTTGCTGATTATTCAATAGAAAAGTGTTTCTGTTTAAAAAAAATAAAAATGACAATGTCTATTAAATAATATACTTTAACATACTGTTCTCATTCATATCAAATGAACAAGTTGGGTGTAAGTGCATAACAAATTTGAAAATATAACATTATTTAATATACATCATGTCAGTTTCACAAATTTATATTCATGTGTTTGGTGAGTACATTTCTTATGATCCAAATATTCAACATAGCTATATTTAGCTTCTTGCACATCAGAATCTGGAGAAAATATCACAAGTGCGCAGCAACCCAAGATAACATCAAACAATTCCAGAAGACTATTTTAAGGGTTCATATGAGCCACATTTCATGGAGAAGAACCAGCACTGTGAAATTTAATTTAGTTGCAATGCTGTGTGATTTTTTAGCTTTATTAATGAGTTTAACAACTGACAAGCGACCGCTAGGAATAAAAAGTCGAGGCCCAAAGCACTGCGCGGATTGGCATATAAACTCTAATAAACTCTAAATTATTTTGATGAATTCTAAATATGATTTATTTGCCAGGACATGCAGGGCTTCTGTCTGGGTACTGGCAGTTATGGTGGAGATGGGTGCCTGGAGAGTAATTTCCAGCATATAAAAATTTACTGACTTCAGTGTGGGACATGGGAAGGTAATTGAAAGCAATATAAACAATCCATAAAGCTGAGTGGGCATGCTTGACTTTGTACAAGTGGAGAGGCAAGGGGAAGGGTGGCGACTTTAATCACCGGGGGCAACGGCGGAGGTGCCGTCCAATCGGACGATGCTGATCTATTCAGGGGTAGAGAATTGAGAAGGATGGATGCCCGAGAGGGTGATAGAATGGTATGGGCCAGGTGGTTCATTGCACCCAGCTGCGGTGGCACTCAGAGATGCCCTACTGAAGTCCTAGCTAAATCATTACCAAAAGATCTCTGCTCAGTGTGAAAAGTGACTTCCCGTTCCAGCTCAAGGCTGTGTGGGCTGCTCTGCTTCAAATCAGGGGTCAGCTCTCACGGACTTATGCGCCCACAGAGAACATTTGGATTGATTGATGTTACTCTCACATCTTGCACTCGGATCCCGACATGCCTTTAAATGGGAGTAGATAATAGGTCTTCAACATAAAAAGCTCGAGAAACTTGGAAGGCACTGTGTGACTCCCCAACTTCCCAAAGTAAAAGTGGGCAGCTTTCAGCTTTCACTGAACTATCGATCCCCCCTTGTGAGGGTGCAAGCCAAGCAGTTGTGCTTGGCAGCGAAGCCCAATTATGAAAATGGAGCCAAGCTTGTTCTTTGTAATTTCTCTGTATATTTAAGAATACTCCAGGGCCACCATTTAAAACTGTTTGGAGATAAACAATGCATTTAAAAGTGTTTGGATGGGGAGAACGCTTGCTGAGTGCAAAACAGAGCAGAGAGAGACAGACCCCTTTGCACTCAGCATTAACATGTGATTTCAGTGATCAGATCACAATTGGAGATCACCTGACTATATTAAAATCCATAAGTAAATGCACCCAAGATTTTGACTGGATTACTGAATTACTTACATTTGCAAGTAGTCAGGGACAAAGGTATAAATGATACTATGTACTGTATGAAATACCTGTTGCACTTCAAATAATCATTATTTTTCAATTTGATGGACTGGTTTCTGAAATCTTTATATATTCTCTCTCTCTCTCTCTCTCTCTCTCTCTCTCTCTCTCTCACACACACACGGAAATAATTAATATATTAATATATTTATTTTTCCCAATGTGAGAGCAGAATATACAGAAAGAGCCAACAGCCCACAATAGAGCACTTAGTAAGAATAAAATATCTCTTGCAATGGAATTTCTTGAGATTTTCTCATCAAAAAACGAAAAAAATGATTTCATTTATTAAGGGAAAGAAGCTGTCCAAACCTACCTGGCCTTACGTGAAAAATTAATTGCCCCCTCCTATTAAATCATGAATGAAACTGTGATTAACCACATTATTTTAGAAAGCTGAGTTAAATTTCACTAGCCAAACCCAGGCCTGATTACTGCCAGACCTGTTGAATCAAGAAATCACTTAAATAGAACCTGTCTGACAAAGTGAAGCATGTTTAAAGAGCAACACATCATTCCACGATCTTAAGAAATTCATAAACAGATGAGAAACAAAATAGTTTACATGTGTCAGTCTGGAAAGGGTTATAAAGCCATTTCTAAGGCTTTGGGACTCCAGCAAACCATGGTCAGAGCCATTATCCACAAATGGAGAAAATTTGGCACAGTGGTGAACCTTCAGGAGTGGCCGGCCTACCAAAATTACTCCAAGAGCACAAAGACGACTCATCCAGGAGGTCATAAAAGAACACAGAACAACATCTAAAGAACTGCAGGCCTCACTTGCCTCAATTAAGGTCAGTGTTCATGATTCAACAATAAGAAAGAGACTGGGTAAAAACAGCATCCATGGGAGAGTTCCAAGGCAAAAGTCATTGCTGACCAAAAAGACCACAAAGGCTCGTCTCACATTTGCCAAAAAATATCTTGATTATCCCCAAGACTTTTGGGCAAATATTCTGTGGACTGATGCGACAAAAGTTGAACTTTTTGGAAGGTGCGTGTCCCGTTACATCTGGCATAAAAAACCAACACAGCATTTCATAAAAAGAACATCATACCAACAGTCAAACATGGTGGAGGTAGTGTGATGGTCTGAGGCTGCTTTGCAGCTTCAGAACCTGGATGACTTGCCATAATTGATGGAACCATGAATTCTGCACTCTATCAGAAAATCCTGAAGGAGAATGTCCGGCCATTAGTTTGTGACCTCAAGCTCAAGTGCACTTGGGTTATGCAGCACGACAATGATTCCAAACACAGCAGCAAGTCCACCTCTGAATGTCTCAAGAAAAACTAAATTAAGGTTTTGGAGTGGCCAAATCAAAGTCTGGACTTAAATCCAATTGAAATGCCGTGGCATGACCTTAAACAGTCCATTCATGCTCGAAAACCCTCCAATGTGGCTGAATTAAAACAATTCTGCAAAGAAGAGTGGGCCAAAATTCCTCCACAGCGATGTGAAAGACTCATTGCCAGTTATTGCAAACGCTTGATTGCAGTTGTTGCTACAAAGGGTGGCACAACCAGTTATTAGGTTTAGGGGGCAAGCACTTTTTCACACAGGGCCATGTGGATTTGGATTTTTTCCCCCCTTCATAATAAAAAAACTTCATGTTGTGTTTACTTCCGTTATCTTTGATTAATATTTAAATTTGTTTGATGATCTGAAACATTAAAGTGTGACAAACATGCAAAAAAATAAAAAATCAGGAAGGGGGCCAACACTTTTTCACACCACTGTGTATATATATATATATATATATATATATATATATTCTCATCAAAAAACTAATAAAAATGAATGATGAGAATATATATATATATATATAAGACCATAACTTCAATTTTTGTCGAAAATGAGTTATTGATATTTTTGGGACATTGAAGACATTCTTTATCATGTACATACGTATCTTGAGTCAATTTCGTTGTTTTTCCGAGAAAATAATGGGTCGTCTCAACCATAACTTCAAAAAGCCCCGGAGAAACCAAGGCAGAACACCTTATAACACCAGTAACGGCTCTTTCACTTTGTTTGGAACGCTCAAATGTCTGTCGCATTTAAATTACGGTGTAGACAAACGAATTAGATCGCGATCTACCAAACAAAGCATACTCCAAATAACAAAGCACTGTAAAGACTAGACACCGTGGCAGCAATACATAATCGTGAATAACCTTTAAAGATTTTTTTTTCTTTTTTCGTTTTTGTAGTGCAGATTATTCACCAGGCTGTCACTTCTAGTTGGATGCGTGTGTACTTGAATGCCATAGCATGTAGCATGATCAACCATAAAATCAGTAGCCTAACAGTTCACGATTAAATCCATATCCTACCTTTTCTTGTAACCCGATAAAATCAATCCATGGCGCTGAACGTCGTCAGAGATGTTTAATCCACACGCATTTCTGAGCATGCCTGCTTGCTGACGTTCACATAAATCCACAAGTCGTTCTTTTAGGTTAGGCTATTTCATTCAAGTCAATATAAGCAATTATGCTATGTCTAGCATTCCTTTTTTCTGTTACTGAGCATAGCAATAAATTGGTTGCAAAAATAAATTGGTTGCAACCAACAATTAATTGGTTGCAAAATGGTATCCACTCACAATCACATTTAACTTTTAGTCGGCTTGTTACGGTAAAAAAAATAAAAAAAAATAATAAAAAAATAATAGTCACATTACAAGCAACAGGGATGACTGCAAGCTTGAGAATACTGTCAATCAAAGCTGATTCAAACACTTGTGAGAGCTTCACAAGGAGTGAACTGAAGCTGGAGTCAGTGCATCAAGAGTCACCACGCTCAGACGTCTTCAGGAAAAGGGCTCCCATGCCACTTCTGAAGCAGAGACAATGTCAGAAGCGTCTTACCTGGGCTGTGGAGAAAAGAACTGGACTGTTGCTCAGTGGTCCAAAGTCCTCTTTTTAGATGAAAGTAAAGTTTGCATTTCATTTGGAAATCAAGGTCCCAGAGTCTGAAGGAAGAGTGGAGAGGCACAGAATCCATGTTGCTTGAAGTCCAGTGTGAAGTTTCCACAGTCAGTGATGATTTGGGCTGCCATGTCATCTGCTGGTGTTGGTCCACTGTGTTTTCTGAAGTCCACAGTCAACACAGCCATCTACCAGGAAATTTTAGAGCACTTCATGCTTCCTTCTGCTGACAAGCTTTATGGAGATGCTGATTTCATTTTCCAGCAGGACTTGGCACCTGCCCACACTGCCAAAGGTACCAAAAGCTGGTTCAATGACCATGGTGTTGGTGTGCTTGACTGGCCAGCAAACTCGCCTGACATGAACCCCATAGAGAATCTATGGGGTATTGTCAAGAGGAAGATGAGAGACACCAGACCCAACAATGCAGATGAGCTGAAGGCCACTGTCAAAGAAACCTGGGCTTCCATACCACCTCAGCAGTGCCACAAACTGATCACCTCCATGCCACGCCGAATTGAGGCAGTAATTAAAGCAAAAGGAGCCCCTGCCAAGTATTTAGTACATATACAGTAAATGAACATACTTTCCAGAAGGCCAAAAATTCACTAAAAATGTTTGTTTTATTGGTCTTAGTGAATTGGTGGGTTTTTGTTAAATGTGAGCCTAAATCATCACAATTAAAAGAACCAAAGACTTAAACTACTTCAGTCTGTGTGCATTGAATTTATTTAATACACGAGTTTCACAATTTGAGTTTTTGTGCTCATTTTTCCACGACATTCTAATGTATTGAGATGCACCTGTATACTGTATATACAATCTGAAATAAATGTACTTATTTGTATTTTTTTATTTAATTTAATTGTATTTATTTATCTGACATTGACATTGCAAGAACTTCTGTGGCAAAAGCTTTTTTATGTGGATTCCTGCCTTTTTCTTTATATTCTTCTCTTGTAATCTAAAAAACACAACAGGCACATCTTGCGATCTGGTCAACCCATGTAGTGAACAACATCCCATAAATTATTACCCTAGAAACTGTTTGGATTCCTTTGTTTTTCTTCCCAAATCCTTCTTTCCTGGTATATTTTCACAGGGACACTTTAAAATATCATTTTCTAACCTAATCTTCACTTCTAATCTGTATTTTCATCCTTTACTGTGGGTATGTTTCTAAAGTAGAGAAACACAATAGACCATGTATGACAGTATCTGTCAAACTAGCAAAAAGCAGTTTGAATTATTCAGTATACATACATCATATGTACATACTTACATATTTATTTACAGAATTTATATACATACACACACACACACACACACACATACATATATATATAAATTCTGTAAATAAAGAAGAAAACTTATATATGATGTAATAAAATTGTCATTTTTGGTCACATCAGAGATGCCAGCCAGCCAAAAATATCCAGACACTATCTGGATACGAAACGCATGTTAATGCCAGGAGTAAAGGGGGCCAGAGATAACCTTCTGATAGACTGCATTTCAGATCCAGGCAAGTGAAAGCTCTCGGATGAGGATTTGAGGGGTAGGAGTGCTGAAGCAGAAAGAGAAAGATATCTTGCAGGGTTTTTTTTTCTTTTCTTGGGTAAACTGTGGCAGTTGCAGGTTTTGGATAGCTCCTCTTTTCTACCTGAGTGTGAAAAACGAGCAAAGCTTGAGACTGAGATGGTGCCAATCAACTGCTGGCTGTCTCTCAACAGCTCTGTCTGGATGAGCTGCAAAGAAGCCTGTGTGAGTGTGTGTTTGTGTGTTGCCAGTGTGAAGAAAGGCAATTACTGATCTCCTCACCTGCAGTAGGACTTGAGAGGCTCATGCTATTCACACATTGTTCCAGCATTTCCAGTACAGCACAACCTCCTTTATATATACATATATATATATACACATATATACTAGTGCTGTCAATCGATTAAAAAATTGAATCACGTTAATCACAGTCATGGACTGTGATTAATCATGATTAATCGCAAATTTAAAATACTAGGATTTACCTGTAAATGTGTTGAAAAAGAAATGCATGACAGACTAGTTTAAGGAAACAGAACCTTTCACACTTCCGCCAGGTATGAGACACAGTGTTGGGCAAGCTACTTGGAAAATGTAGTGAGCTAAGCTAACAGTTACTCTTCTTTAAATGAAGCTTAACTAAACTAAAGCTACAGCCCTGGGAAATGTAGCAAGCTAAGCTACGGCAACATGGCAAAAGTAGTTTACTACATCCGAGCTATTTAAAAAAATAATAATAATAATTTCTATTGAACCAACATCATACCAAGTCAATGCTCTCTCAGTGATCAATAAAACTGTCAGTCAAGCAGATAGACAGGCATGTTCAGTTTATTTGTTTATTCAACAACTGTTCCAAACCAATCTGGCAACATAATCAGTATCAAATACAGGGCCGGATTGACCTCAAATTGTGACATAGGCAAAATACATTTTTGCTGCCGGCTGTGATGTTACAACCGCCTCTCCGTTCTTAAGTTGCCAGGGATACATTCCAAGTATAATACACATTAGTAAAAGGATCTATTTTAATTTTTATTTGTCTATATACACTTTGGGTGGCCGTGGTGCATTATAAAAGTAGCCCAAAAAACCGCAACCCACGGTCAAACCTTATCAAATGATTAATTTGCGGTAAAAAAAATATTATCGCGTAAAATGTTTTTGATTAATCGCATGCGTTAACACGTTACGTTGACACCCCTAATATATACATATATATGAAGAGTTTGGTTCCAAAACGCGATAAACGCCATTTAAAAAAAAACTGAGTTAACACCAAAATCAGTATTGTATCTGGTTGGTATTGAAAAGGCAATTTTAAATTTTTACGCAAAATGCGATATCCGTCATGTTATTCTGTCATGTTTTCTCCCTTTTTTTCCAAACTGCAACAAACGCCAGTCTCCCTTATCTGCAGAACACGATATATCCGCTCAACCAATCACAGCACACCATTCCACACACTGTAGACAGTAAGGGCGGGGCTTTGAATACACCCGACATCTGTGTTTTCTTCATCTACTTTGTACTTTGTGATCAACAAACAAACAAAAAGGGCTGCACGATAAAGCGCACGTGATTGTCATGCGCATCTCGTCAGTAAAGCCGGTTTTGTGAGCAAATCTTTTAGCAAATCTCCATGACGTGCTTTCAGATGGAGTGCCATTTAATACACAGAGCCGTAGTTCACTGACAAGCTACCCAATATCACGTTCATAATCTCAGATGAATGACATTCGATTATAAACGCGATATTGCTTAGCTTGTCAGTGTTTTATTAATGCCATTAATGTTTTTGTTAATACAGCGTATAGCACTAGTCAATTAAATTAATGTAACATGGCAAAGATGAATGCACTTTTGGAAGTTGAATGTAAGGGAAATGTCATTTTGGAATTTCTGTGGTCTAATGTGATTGTTTTTCATGTTCTTGTTCATGATGAAATTTTCTTTTATTGTTATAATTAATTTATAGAATTAACAAGATTTTGGGAGCGATGACTGGTTGAATGTAGGCTATTTTTAGTCCAGTGCCTGTATATAAGATTAGTATTGACCAAGTTCAGAGGCTGTCATATGTGGATCAACTTGCTTTGTTGTGTATTTTCAACAAGTTTCAATATGAAAAATAACTTTTATATTAATTCAATGGATTGCATTTTGAAAAAAAAAAAAAAAAAAAGTGTCAAAGTGTTATTGCATTTTGGGGAAAAAAAAAAAAATCTCTTTTTATAATAAAACTTTGAAAATCAAAATCTGGATTTGAATTTTTAACGTTATTATAACTTAAAGAATGATATGTGAAAGTTTGAAACAGAAAATAGTGGTAAGAAAACAAATTTTTACTCAAATTAATCAAAATGGATTTATAGCGTTTTGGAACCAAACTCTTCATATACGTATATATATATAAAAGGGAAAAAAATTTATACAACGTTCAAATCTGCGTTCGCGCTGCCACTGACACAGAGAGCAGACATTTAACAATTCTGGGTAAGAAACAGCTTTACAAACAGTCTTTTCAACTGCACAGTATTATTTCTGTCTTATATAGTCATTCATATCATCACAGAAATACTGGGATGAAAGTTTGCAGTTCAGATATAAACAGCGTTTTTACATGCACCCTGCTAATGCGATGAAATTTTGGCAATATTGCGATTTAAACTTCATCTCATGTAAACTCAATACTTCGATTTAAATAATGCGATTAAGCTCATAATCGGAGCAAGCATAATCGTATTAACATAGGTGGCGTACGCTGATTTTAATCTAAAAATACAGCCATGTAAACACCTTAATCGGAGTAGCCTATTGCCGCTCTGACCAAAGTGCGCATGTGCTCGTGACATGAATGACGCGACACCTGTAATAATATGCAGATTAGAAACGATAGCGGGGAAGAAAGCATTGCATTTCTCGGGAAAACACAACTCGCTGCCACCAGTCTCTCTGTTCCTTACACTCATCCAGAAATGGCGAGCAGAACGTGACAGCGTAAGCAAACGAATTGCCGGCACATTTCTATGGCGCCAAAGCATGGAATACAACCATATAAAAGTGTTTTGCATTAGACTTAAATAAATGAAACAGCGGCCAGTAACACACCTGCTCTTTCTGAGTCCATCATTTGTGCTGTGCAGTGGGGTACGTGAGGCAGTAAAAAAATAAAAAATAAGTACAACTTGCGAATAATAAGAATAATGGAAATTGCATGTAAACAGGAGTGAAGAGTTTTGCTCTTGACATGTAAACATCATAATGCAATTAAGTCCTTACATTATTTGTGCGCATGCAACTGTAGTTAATCCCTTTTTGAAAGTAACTGGCACTTCAAATAATGTGTCGATTGCATTGTTTTGCTACCTAGTGACTGTTAAAATATATTTGTCATTGAATCTTTCATTCAAGAGATTTGTTCAAAAACGCTGATCAATCCATTAATAAATAAAACAAGTGAAGTATTTATGAGTGAGTCAATGAATCATTCATTCAAACCATTTTTTTTCTAAATTTTAATATTAAAAATTGGTGTATTTAAATATATGTTGAATATATATATATTAACATGTTTAGGAATTCATTCAAATTAATTAAACACTTTTAAATAGACTGCAGCAATAACATTTTGTCACACACTATTTTGTTTAGTTCAGAATCGTGATCTCGATTCGAGACAAAAAAAATTGTGATTCTCAATTTATCCAGAATCGTGCAGCTCTAATATACAAACCCGATTCCAAAAAAAGTTGGAACACTGTACAAATTGTGAATAAAAAAGGAATGCAATAATTTACAAATCTCATAAACTTATATTTTATTTACAATAGAAAATAGATAACATATCAAATGTTGAAAGTGAGACATTTTGAAATGTCATGCCAAATATTGGCTCATTTTGGATTTCATGAGAGCTACACATTCCAAAAATGTTGGGACAGGTAGCAATAAGAGGCCAGAAAAGTTAAATGTACATATAAGGAACAGCTGGAGAACCAATTTGCAACTTATTAGGCCAATTGGTAACATGATTGGGTATAAAAAGAGCCTCTCAGAGTGGCAGTGTCTCTCAGAAGTCAAGATGGGAAGAGGATCACCAATTCCCCCAATGCTGCGGCGAAAAATAGTGGAGCAATATCAGAAAGGAGTTTCTCAGAGAAAAATTGCAAAGAGTTTGAAGTTATCATCATCTACAGTGCATAATATCATCCAAAGATTCAGAGAATCTGGAACAATCTCTGTGCGTAAGGGTCAAGGCTGGAAAACCATACTGGATGCCCGTGATCTCCGGGCCCTTAGACGGCACTGCATCACATACAGGAATTAGAGGTCTGCAAGCCCGTCGGGTCCCGACGGAGCCTGACAGTCCATTCGGGCTAGGCTCGGGCCATTATTTTTTTTTTTTTACAGATCGGGCTCGGGCTAATTTAGCTTCTCTCCTTTTATTGTGCCCATATACGCACGCGCAGAGCACACATGGCTACTGTATTAAATACTGATTATATTATACATCGCCTAAGCAATACGCAATGCATATATGCAAACATTAGCATACAGGTGACCATGCAGAGCATCAGGGAGAAGTTGGAGCGTGGAGTTACAAAAAGTTCCCAATGCTTCGGGAAAAGCTGCATTTTTGATCAGCCATGCACTTGATGATGATCCTGACTCGCCATCTCCTCACTGGACGCGCCTTTAGAGAGAAATGCATCTTTAGGGATTTTATAATGAAAGAGTTTTTGTTTTCGATTCGAATTATTTCATTTTAAAGTAGTAATTCAAAGCTTTCTATAGATACTATATTTATTAAGTCAGTAAGGCAAGTAGGCTATATGCTGTGTTTCGGTTTTTCAGAAGTGCTCCGCTTGCTCAAAACTGCTTTTTTTTTTTTTATAAAAGCACGTTTTGTTGATATTGTGAGTGCACACAAATAAAAGTAGACCCTTTACAGTTCTGAACAACGTAGCCTTTTACTCTTACCTTTATGAGCAAAAATGACAGCGTATTTTGAAATGTTTCCAATGCAAGTGATCGTTCTGGCGCGTTCTGTAAAGCGTGCTTCAGCTTCCACTCTCCGCACAAACTACTGGATATGCATCAGTGCACATTTATCTAGGTCAAGCGTTTAAACTAACATTGTGGAGCTGTTTTATAATTATAGATTTAATTTTAGAGAAGTCGTGATGATTTGAGAAAGCTAAATTGATCAAACATAGGCTATGATCAACTCGCTGTCTGCTTGGCCGCTTGGTCATTACTCTAAAAAACAAAAACTTACATTTAACGATTAAAAAAAAATGCTCCAAACGATTTTCTAAATTAACTTAATAAAATAACGAAACAAAATAAAATCACTTTGCCATTTCATACAAAACTGAACTATTTTAATAGCTGAAACAGTAGTAGATAAGCTGTTTTGGGAGAAGGGGGAAAAAAGACGGGCTCGGGTCGGACTCGGGCCGAGAATTCTGATGAGCTGTCGGACACGGGCCGGGCTAGGGCCTGAGCGTCTCGGGCCGGGCTAGGGCCTAAATTTTAGGCCCGTGCAGGGCTCTAACAGGAATGCTACTGTAATGGAAATCACAACATGGGCTCTGGAATACTTCCAGAAAACATTGTCAGTGAACACAATCCACCGTGCCATTCGCCGTTGCCGGCTAAAACTCTATAGGTCAAAAAAGAAACCATATCTAAACATGATCCAGAAGTGCAGGCATTTTCTCTGGGCCAAGGCTCATTTAAAATGGACTGTGGCAAAGTGGAAAACTGTTCTGTGGTCAGATGAATCAAAATTTGAAGTTCTTTTTAGAAAACTGGGACGCCATGTCATCTGGACTAAAGAGGACAAGGACAACCCAAGTTGTTATCAGTGATCAGTTCAGAAACCTGCATCTCTGATGGTATAGGGTTGCATGAGTGTGTGTGGCATGGGCAGCTTACACATCTAGAAAGGCACCATCAGTGCTGAAATGTATATCCAAGTTCTAGAACAACATATGCTCCCATCCAGACGTTGTCTCTTTCAGGGAAGACCTTGCATTTTCCAACATGACAATGCCAGACCACATACTGCATCAATTACAACATTATGGCTGCGTAGAAGAAGGATCCGGGTACTGAAATGGCCAGCCTGCAGTCCAGATCTTTCACCCATAGAAAACATTTGGCGCATCATAAAGAGGAATATGCGACAAAGAAGGCCTAAGACAGTTGAGCAACTAGAAGCCTGTATTAGACAAGAATGGGACAACATTCCTGTTCCTAAACTTGAGCAACTTGTCTCCTCAGTCCCCAGACGTCTGCAGACTGTTATAAAAAGAAGAGGGGATGTCACACAGTGGTAAACATGGCCTTGTCCCAACTTTTTTGAGATGTGTTGATGCCATGAAATTTAAAACTTATTAAAACAACTTATTTTTCCCTTAAAATTATACATTTTCTCAGTTTAAACATTTGAGATGTCATCTATGTTGTATTCTGAATAAAATATTGAAATTTGAAACTTCCACATCATTGCATTCTGTTTTTATTCACAATTTGTACAGTGTCCCAACTTTTTGGAAACGGGTTTGTGTATGTATATGTGTGTGTGTGTATATATATATATATATATATATATATATATATATATATATATATATATATATATGGACATGGTCGTGAATATATGCACGCACACACACACAAGAAACATATTTTCAGCTGGCCTAGTATTTGGTAGAGAGCTGCAGGATCGAAGTCTTGAAACTGAACAGATATAAAATAAGCAAATTCTGTCTCATAAACTTTAAGGAAAGGGTTAAATAACACATAATGATGAAATCTAGTCCAATCTATTTTACCAAGATCCACCTACTTAGAGATTTCTGGTGTCGCCAGTGAGATTGACTGATCGATCATTTTCAAATGTTACCAATGCACCACACCCCAATCAATTGCATGGTAAACATCAGCTGAATATTTATTTATCTCCACCGACAAATAACATGATGAGATGTTATCCATCTTCAAAGCTAATGGACGACGTCCTCTCTCAATCTTTGCATGTTTGAGCAGCGGGCCTTCCTTGAGCTTGGAGCAAAAGCCATCACTGATAACCCTAATATATTGATCATTTCAGGACTCCCACAGCCAATTTGAGTCCACTTTGTTCATGTCTTTTGATCTACAGCTGCACGCTCAGTCATACTAGACATTGTGCCTTTTCTTGATTAATGGACATGGACAATCATTTGTACCAAGGGAGCAGGTTACTTTATTTCCTCAATGCTTTCTGGAGTGCTGATTCATAACATAGCTGCATGGCTCCCCAAAGAGCTGGAGTTTTGATTTAAAATCTACATCAAGACCTCAATCAAAGGGGTTTATGGAGGAGGACAAGTTGCTTGTTACAGTAACAAGAAAGGTCTTGTTTTTTCCTTCACTAACTTCCAATACAGTACACATAAGGCATGGGAATATTAACGCACATTTAACATGACTGGATTGTTTTATTAAGCTCTTTTGAGTCTTTTCCTGGTTATTTCATTTCTTTGAAAATGGTCCATGCTTTTAGATTGTAAGTGTAGGTTTCTAAGAAGCACATTAAGGCAAAGTGTTTTAAATCAGAGCAGATTGTCCAGATTGTGTTCGGAAATTGCTAATGTTACACGTCAACGGATGTACTTTACATTCACACGTTGTCCATTAGGAGGTGGTGTGAACAAGGGGGTGGGTGTGAGAAAATGAAAGGCCAGGGAGTAAGCGAAAGAGAAATAGACTGAAAGCACAGAATTACACGCTGGGCAGTTACCGTGGATTGAAATGTTCTAAAAAGCTGATTCTTTTTGGAATGGTATCAACATATAATGAAATCAACTGGGAAGTTCTGACATTCTTTTTTTGCATAGCCTTTTTTCTTCTGGGTGTTAGCTCCATTCAAAAACCTGCTGTGCTGCCTACATATGCAGTATTCTGACTGTCGTAAGTGACCGATTTGGAACTCTACACAAGCACGTCACACAAAAAGTGTTCTGAGACACAGCTTACAGTTGATTTCAACTAAGTTTGACGTTAGCATGGTGCTAAGCTAAGTGTGGTGCTCTAATAAGTTTAAAGCATACAGAGATATTAAGTAAAATAATCTTTTAATTAACGCTGAGGTACTTTTATTGACATTTTTCTCTCATCTTATCTTTTTTTTTTTTCAATGAGGAGTCAATCTCAGTCTAAAACTGCATTCTTCATGAATGATACATGCAATACTAATGTTAAGAATTTTGCTAAAAACAAAGTAGGTCTATCTTAAGCCCTATTCGGACGGGACTAGTTTTCTAAACTACGTTTGAGTTTCGATTCTTATTACCTCAAGTCTGCGATTTTCATGTACCAATTCGGACGGGACTAACATCTCTGTGTTTATTACAGAGGTGGGAGGGGCTGTTTCACTCATGGTGAAGCTATATGGCTAGTATAGCAAAACCATGTTAATGTGTGGTTGCTTTAGTTTTACTTTAGTTATTTATTTGTAGTAAACCCGTGTTTAATTTTCATAAAGGTGCATATGTAATTAAAACATTATGTAATTGAGTGCAGAAATGAACGCAAGTAATTTTACCTGACGCAGATATTACAATAGCCATGGTTTACGTGATCTGACTCTTGATTTTATTATTGTTTTTAATTTAATTACTTATTTTTTCCTTGCCGGGAGGCAAATATATCAAACATGAGCGCGGTAAGAGCATCTACGGTAATTCACGTTGGCCAAAACACACAAGGAAACGCGTTGTGAAAAAAAAATCTCACCGGCAATCACAGACATCGCATTCAGACGGGATTAGTTTTCTCAGAGGATCATTGAGTTTGCTGAAAAACAGTAGGTAATTTGCTCTAGAATTATTACAGAGGTTGTGTGAGAAAAACACAGACATGGCAGATTCGGACGGGATTAAAATCACCAAGTACCTCTGTGAAACACACATTTCTCTAACGACCCCCTGTAAAACTAGTCCCGTCCGAATAGGGCTTTAGAAAGAGCTGGGCAACATCAGTCCTGAAGGGCCACAGTCCTGAAGAGTTTAGCTCCAACCCTAAACGAACACACCTGCCTGTAGCTTTCTAGTGAAGCTAAACTCTGAAGGACAGTGGCCTAGATTTGGCAGCTAGATTTTGGAACAAACCATTTGCTTAGTTATACATAACAATCCCAAAGGAGCTCATAGATCTCATTAGAGCTAACATAGCAATACATCAACATTGTTTTATCTAATTAGTCCATTAAGTGGACAACAAGTTAACATTTGCCCTGGGTCGCCAAATCCCCCAATCTAAATATCTGAAAGGTGCTTTTCTTTTACAGTCAAATAACATCATTGATTGTGCAGCTAATTAATTTTCATTAGATGAAGACGGCTCACTATTAAAAGCACTTTGGGTCAGAGAAAAAATAAAAAAATAAAATCTCACCCTCTCACTTCCTCTCCTACATATCAGTACAGTTTCCCATTACTGAGTTGAACATGTTGGTATGTGTAGTGCCTACCACCTTTCTTTTCTTAATATTATAGAGTGTGTCTCCCTTCTTTATTGATTTCATCCTGTAGATGAAGTGTGCAGTTGCTGATTGCACATAATTTATATACAGTCTCAGAACACGTAAAACTCCAGATGACTGTAAAATAATAAGCTGATTCGCAATACTGTATGTGTAGCTTTTTGTACAGATGGTGAGACTCATAAATTCCTGGAGGAGAGATTTTGATTTATATATACACACGTTACACTCATATTTCTTAGTTCAGATTTATACTTATTCTTACTTTTACTTCAGAAGACAATCTAAGAGCTGTGAAGTACGTAGTAGCCTATAAATTCAACACACTCTACCATTACTTCTAATTTTCAATAACAGCTTCCTTCTTTCTTTCAAAAGGCAAACAATGTCCATAAGTTCCTTCATACCTGTAATGGGATTTAAAATTGAACCACCTGGACGAACCTTGGTAATGAAGGCATTTTTACAGTTTATAGCCTAAAGTGACAGACCTGAGAAAAATTGTAATGTGTTCACCTCTGCAAAGTAAATAGATGGGGGTTTTGGCCTGAAGCAGAGGTAATTTCTTTACCACTAGAGAATAAAATTTTAGTGATTGTTTTCAAAAGTTTCCCAAACATGTCGTGTCAGATCTGGTAAAACACACACCTTTTTAGCTTTAAAGACTTTTTTTTTTTTTCTTCTTGCACAGTGTGTGGAATGCAAATGCAAACCTACTTGTAAATGTGGTCCTGTGTATTATATGAAGTGCTTTGCATCAACCTTCATTAAAATGGACTCTTTGTGACTCATTTGTCATTTAGACATTCAACAAGCGAGATTCTCACAGAAATGATTACAAAACATATTTAACCTCTCACCCTATTTAGCAAGCTAAAATCTCTGACCGCCTGCTCCTGTCATCACTTTTAGACACATTATCACAAGAATCTGAAAAAAGCCCTCCGTTTTGTAAAATGTCCATTTAATATCTACAAAGTCATTCATACTGCGTCAGCAAGTGGTGTGGAAACGGGCCATAAATATGTCCTGTGACCATAAATAGCAATTTCCGTTTATTCAAATAGACTGAGCTCTTAAAAGAAAAAGAAACTGGAATTAAATTTGTTTATGCTTACATTCTATGTTTTATTCATCATGATTCATTAATGCTTTGATTTAGCTTTCTCCCCCTTTTTTGTGGGCAGAAAACATGAGAATGCCATTATGATGAAGAACGTAATTTGATCTTATTTCAGGAGAACCACAAGCCTTTGAACTCTAATAGTCCATGATGCTGGTGTCTCTTAGTAAGACACATTCTCCATCTTTTTGATGTCTCTCTCTCTCAGACATGAGCACACACGCAAATGTGCGTACTGCATTTAAGATGACATCTCCATATAGCTTCATAATGTTGCAGTTTTTGTGTAAGGGAAGGGAGCCTCGGAAAATGAAGAAAGCCATCTGCTTCTCTCAGCTCCAGAGGAAAGAGATGCTGAAGCAACTGTGCAGGGAGCGGCATAACTAAACAAATGAAGTGATTAGGACACCAGCAGAGGACAGAGGACACCAAGCTTATAGCTTCTATTCAGAGAAACATGCCAAAATAAACAGAGAAGATTGCTAGGGAAAACACACACACACTTTGATACACTTTGACAAGGAGTGAGGGGTGAAAAAAGCGACAAGCCAAAAGTAAATGAAGGGCAAAGGTAGATTTTGCTGTATGATGAGATGCACCCAACAGAACTGAAGCTCCATTTCCTCACAGGCTGCATTCTCTAAAGGTTAACACAGTCTGGGACTCTTGGTGGATACAAGGACGGAAACCATCACTCTTCCATCCGGCCCTCAACCCCACTGTGCCTCTCTGCCACACCAACGAAGATCTCCACATGATTGGGAAGTGTTGAGGTAAACATAAAACATGCCGAACGTGTCTATGAATAGAAATCATTCCTGGATCTTTAGAGTATAAATGGTAACCACACCAGTCCATCTATGCAACTACAGCATACATTTGCATTGGAAAAGAATGAAATCAATAACAATATTTGTCAAGATTGAACATATTTCACATGGTTTGGGTGGGTAAGATATTTGTTTTAGAAAGAAGGCTATCCAAGGCTACATTTATTTGATCAATACAAATATAAGATAAATACAGTAAAAACAGTAATAATTGTGGAATTTGAATGTCATTTGTATTCAAATTGCTCTTTTATGTTTTGATATATTTAATGTGTCCTTGTTGAATAAAAGTATTCATTTCTTCCAAAAAAGAAGAAAAACAGTACTGATCCAAAACTTTTGAATCACACTGTATATACAGCTACATATTGTACACACACACACGGACATAAGTTGCCTGTCTTAGTTTATAATGTGTCTAGCTAGATTTGGAGGTCATGAGTCTGAAAAAGTCCATTCTTATATAAAAGTTGTTGAATCCTTAAATGTCAGAAGTGGAAAAGAAAGCGGCTACAAACTTCGCCAACAGTAACTGGGCGCAGACCTTCTACGATGCTAGAATAAAAACGGCAGTCTGGGTAATTGGCAGCGCGCAGCAATGCGCATCGTATTAGGATTATTCTCCATGGAAACATTTCCCCAAGTTCTCTGCCTCCTGACCATTTACAACTTTATTTCTTTGCTTTTTTTATTTTGCTGCATTCATTTCTGCTTCATTTTATCAGCAGTGCAACACCTAGTGCAGAGTATGTGAGAAAGAGAAATGCATAAGAATAAAAAGATAAAGAAATCGCAGAGAGAGGATGCAAACTGCCAAAAGCAACCATCAAGAGACTGAGCCACATGCATCCCAGCAGAATACTCTGGAAGACAGCAGGAATGCCATTTCCCCACCTTTCCTCCATCATTAGTTTAAGAACCATCCGATGAGCTGCACAGACTCAAGCCAGCCTCTTTACTTCCCTGATGGTCATAGACCTCAGAACCTGGCTGTGTTATGCCACTCTTGAGCCACTACTGAAACAATGGGGCTTGATGAGTCTGCCGCCATCATTGAGGGTTTCACATTGATCTTGTCCCATTAATATAAGCTGCTTAGGCTGCCCCACAGAGACATTGTGTAAGAGTTCCATGTTTCTCAACTGTTTCAACATTGCACACACAGACACAATAAGCCCTACACACTCACTGTCCCACTGGTTATCAAAAAGCGTGTGAATATTAGAAGCACTTTGAAATGAAAGCTTATTCCCACTGACGGTAGATGAGAGCTGTTTGCATGACAAGTGTATATTTGCACACACATATATTCATGTGTAAAAGCTGAGCCATTTACATTTAATAATTTTGCTGATGCTTTTATACAAAGCAACTAACAAATGAGGAAAAAGCACAAGCCATTTTTTTTTTTTTTTTTTTATAAAGGAGCGAAGAACCATTTTAAGAGTGAACCAAAGGAGTACTGAAGCACGGGAACTTAGAGAGGAGAAGGGATAGGCCTAGTTGAAGGAACAGTTTATTTACTCACCCTCATGCCATTAAAAACCTGTATGTTTTTCTTTCTTCAAAGGGTAACAAAAGAAGAAAATTTGGAAAATTTGGATGCAATTACAAAGGAATTTGTGAACAAATGCAGATCAATCGGTTCTTTGAAAAGATCCAGTTCAAAGGATCGATTTGCTCTCAAAACATGTAAAGGAGAGGTAGGTTCTAAAGCAACAAAACATAAAACAAAAGCAAGAGAACAGAAAGAATAGTTGAATAAATAGTTTAAAAAAAACTAAGGGTGCCATTTACTCACCCTGTGTCATTACAAAAGCTTTTCGTTCATCAATGTATTGCAGAAGAACATTCAGGAAAAAAAAAAAAATATATATATATATATATATATATATATATATATATATTGTTTTTTGTCCCCATGCAATTACAAAGGAATTTGTCAACCAGTCCAAGCAAATAAATAAATAACATTTAAAACATACAATTTTTTTGTTTCTCAAACAAATCTCCAGTGTTGAAATCCTAGTGTTAAGGACTTTTAGAGTAAAGTGTTAAAGTTGTGGTGTTGAACTTTAGGGGATTAACACTAGCTAGTGTAAACAGCACTCGCTGGCCGGTGTAAATACGCAGAGAAACTCTTATAACACTCTGTTGAGTGTTATTAGTCACATCCGGGACATTTGCTCGTGTGCGTGCTTGACCCATCTGGAATATTTTTCACAGATGCCATTTTCTTAGACTCGCGATGCGGAGCATATGAAGACGGAAAACAGCGAAATTGATGTGCTGTGCGCTCTAAACCTTTCTCAGAGAGACATTTTCTTTCACTGGTGATGCAGAGCAGACGGGGAAGTTGGTCTTCTCAAGGAAAACACTTGAGTGAGTTAAATTGTTCGTCATTCAAAGTGATTTTGTGCTTCACAAGTCTTGGAATATGGCACGAGTCGCATAAACTACTTTAGACACTTTATTATCTTTTTTTTAAAGCATGAACGTGTTTTGTGTTCAGCAAATGTGAATCATATAGGTTTGGAATTACAATTTTAAGTTAACTGTTCCTTTTAATATTGTTACAGATGGTTCATGCTGGCTTAACAGAAAAATCGAAAGGAGATTATGTGCTTGAAGAGTATGAAGCCACCAATACATTAAGTGGGATGAGAAGAGCTTACACATACCAGAGACATGGGTGAGCCACAATTGCATATTTTAAGATTATTGATTGTCATGTTTATTTTTTTGATTATTAAACAATAATAATAAAGAGTCTGATCTCCTTCTAAAAATGTTTCTTAAAAAAATGCATCAAATTTAAGTTTTGGTATGCTTGCATTGTTATTTATTTATGTGCTGTCCCATTTATGTGCATTCATTTTGGTAGGAGGAGTCCAACTATAAGTGAACAGTAACTTTTTACTTATACTCATGCCTTTCCACAGATGCCATGTACGACAGTTTCTTCTGTTGATTATTCAAAATATATATTTTTTGTGTTCCTCAGAAGACAGAAGGTCCTACAGGTGTGGAACCACATGAGTATAAATAAATGACAGAATTTTCAGTTTTGGGTTAACTATTCTTATATTGTATTTGACACTTGTCCCTGACATTTCACCTGATAAATGGATGTGAAATAATCCTTTTTGTTGTGTTTTTGTTTTTTCTCCTATTTTACAGGAACACTTCTGTGATGCTGCTAGTGGGAGTTGGGTATCTTGCTTGGCTGAAAACTGCAGAGAAACACATCTCGTCTTGCTGAAAACTACTCTTTACAAGGAGGTCCAAACACCATTAGCAGAGACTTTGTACAGTGCATTCTGCCTGGATGCTAATGAATGGGATGCTGTTGTTTAAGCTGATAAATGTAAGCATTATAAACCTCATGACATTAAGTGCACATATGGACCAAATAAGAATATATATTTTGTGCCTTTGCACTGATTTGCTTTGACATTATGATGTTTTAATTGTTGTAAGAACATGTTCTTTACATGCATTGAAAACACTGAATGTGAAAACATTTTGGCGCAGGGAAAAAGATTTAAAATGTTTAATTAAAAATTAATAATTGTAAAAGTGTATTGTTTTGTGGGTTTATTTTTTTATATTTTTACCTGAACATTGGTGCAGTGTTCACCAGTTGAGGGAGTTAAGTTCACACTCTAAAATTTGCAGTGTAGGTAAATTTTTAAATCTGCATTACCATTTTAAAATAAGTATTTACAATATTTACATTAAATAAATACACTGGGTGTGTAGGATTAATCACCATAAAGTGTTAAATGTGTATACTTGCGAGTAATAATTTATTAACACCCTTAGTGATTAAAATTAAACACTAACACAGTGTTTGTATAATAAACACTTTCGTCAGTGTTGCTTTAACACTAGCGAGGATGGACCTGTATGTTCACCCGGAAAGTGATAATTTTATCACCCATGGTGACAAATCTCCCAACATATTTTTGCTGTGTATGTATCACAGGGGTAAGTCTTACATGTTTGGAACGTTATGATTTTGAGTAAATAATGACAGAAATTTTTGGTTGCACCATTGTTTTTTTTGTTTGTTTTTTTTACTACAGGTGCTGGTCATATAATTAGAATATCATCAAAAAGTTGATTTATTTCATTAATTCAATTCAAAAAGTGAAACTTGTATATTATATTCATTCATTACACACAGACTGATATATTTCAAAAGTTTATTTCTTTTAATTTTGATGATTAGAGCTTACAGCTCATGAAAGTCAAAAATCAGTATCTCAAAATATTAGAATATTTACATTTGAGTTTGAATAAATGACCATCCCTACAGTATAAATTCTGGGTATCTCTTGTTCTTTGAAACCACAATAATGGGGAAGACTGCTGACTTGGCAATGATCCAGAAGACGAACATTGACGCCTCCACAAAGAGGGTAAGTCACAGAAGGTCATTACTGAAAGGTGTGGCTGTTTACAGAGTGCTGTATCAAAGCATATTAAATGCAAAGTTGACTGGAAGGAAGAATTTGGGTAGGAAAAGGTGCACAAGCAACAGGGATGACCGCAAGCTTGAGAATACAGTCAAGCAAAGCTGATTCAAACACTTGGGAGAGCTTCACAAGGAGAGAACTGAAGCTGGAGTCAGTGCATCAAGAGTCACCACGCTCAGACGCCTTCAGGAAAAGGCTACCAAGCCACTTCTGAACCAGAGACAACGCCAGAAGCATCTTAACTGGGCTGTGGAGAAAAAGAACTGGACTGTTGCTCAGTGGTCCAAAGTCCTCTTTTCAGATGAAAGTAAATTTTACATTTCATTTGGAAATCAAGGTCCCAGAGTCTGGAGGAAGAGTGGAGAGGCACAGAATCCATGTTGCTTGAAGTCCAGTGTGAAGTTTCCACAGTCTGTGATGATTTGGGCTGCCATGTCATCTGCTGGTGTTGGTCCACTGTGTTTTCTGATGTCCACAGTAAACGCAGCCATCTACCAGGAAATTTTAGAGCACTTCATGCTTCCTTCTGTTGACAAGCTTTATGGAGATGCTGATTTCATTTTCCAGCAGGACTTGGCACCTGCCCACACTGCCAAAGGTACCAAAAGCTGGTTCAATGCCCATAGTGTTACTGTGCTTGATTGGCCAGCAACCTCGCCTGACCTGAACCCCATAGACAATCTATGGGGTATTGTCAAGAGGAAGATGAGAGACACCAGACCCAACAATGCAGATGAGCTGAAGGCCACTATCAGAGCAACCTGGGCTCTCATAACACCTGAGCAGTGCCACAGACTGATCGACTCCATGCCACGCCGCATTGCTGCAGTAATTCAGGCAAAAGGAGCCCCAACTAAGTATTGAGTGCTGTACATGCTCATACTTTTCAGTTGGCCAAGATTTCTAAAAATCCTTTCTTTGTATTGGTCTTAAGTAATATTCTAATATTCTGAGATACTGATTTTTGACTTTCATGAGCTGTAAGCTCTAATCATCAAAATTAAAAGAAATAAACTTTTGAAATATATCAGTCTGTGTGTAATGAATGAATATAATATACAAGTTTCACTTTTTGAATGGAATTAGTGAAATAAATCATCTTTTTGATGATATTCTAATTATATGACCAGCACCTGTACATAGTTGTACTGTACGTTAGATTGTAAGTGCTTATGGAGTTGTGTCTTCAGCCTGAAGTTTGTGATGGTCTCAGTAGATCAGGTGGAGGTTGAAATGTCATTCCACCACAGTGCAACAGAGAGAGTGAAGGTTGTTGTAAGCAAGCTAAAATGAGCTATACTCATCACATGTGAATTATGATTATAAAAATGCCAATTTCCCAGTTGCCGTTCCAATGTGTTACTAAGGCCACATGCAAGTTATCCACATGCTCTGTTCTGGAGACACTCTTTAGGATGTATGGGCTAGTCTGGCTCTAAAAGGCCAGTGGCTGGTTACGTAAATAACACTTATCAAAAGGGCATCCAGGTTAAACGCTGCCCTGCTGCTGTCTGCCATGATCAGTTTTGAAGGCGAGAAATGCCAAGTCTAACTGTAACGTTGCCTTATTCCTGTAGTCTCCCGCTAACAGGCGACAGAGTGACATATTCACGCGTGATCGGCCACTCTTGAAAGCTTTTGCTTAACATTGTGACATATGTGTCAACCTGACACTGTCTATCTGTGAGACATTGATTGCGACTCTGAATATATGAATGCTTGGGACGGAGTGTGAGCGGCTGTGAGTGAGTGTAGGTGTGTGTGATGTAGACAAAGGCATCCTTAAGGGATGATACTCAAGGATGAAACCAACACAAACCCAGTAATCGATGTAGTTTGGAGAGCAGAGGAGTCTTAACGTATGATATTTCCTCCAGAGTCAAACAATAAGGAGCGCTAAATGCTACCTAGCAACAGACAGAATAATGAATTCTCATCTGAAAAGGGAAAAGAGTGTGTGTGTGTAGAATGTGTACGAATGTGAAAGACAAGCAAGATAAAGAATATGTAGTGGTCTGACACCTAGCCAGCAAAAGAGGTGTTACATCTTCAACACCTCACCGTGGACAAAACCCTCAATCCGACGTTTAGTTTGTTTAACCTCTCTGACATGCAGAACTGTGACTATCTATTTGCTGAAATGCCCATGGAATCTTTTTTCTATTGAGCATTCTTTCCCCCCGAATGCAAGTGGGTGTTACGAGTATCCTCGACAGGAGAATAATGCTAGCACAACAGTGTTGCCTTTTAGGAGAACAGGAAGTAAACGACCAGCACTCACTCTGTGATTTTGGAACAACAAGCTCTTTTGTCAGAACATGCATTTTCTCTCTGAGGTTGATGGACGGGGTCAGGGTTATATCTCCTTGCCGGCATGGGATGCAATAACAACACGTTCTCACTTCCAACTCACATATCGAAGCTTGGTCAGGACAACTTGCCGTCCATTTTTCGACTTGCAGGGTCCTCCGCTGGTTTCAGGCAATAACTATATCTAGACATGGAGTTGTTTAAAGTACAGAAGATGGAGAAACGGAAGTGACTGAAAGAGGAGGCAAGAGAAGAGAATGTGGAAAATTAAAACCAATGTAGTTTTGTCCCTGATTCTTAAGATAAAACAGGCAACAAACATAAAGGTTTATGTACCACTAATGATTAAAAATCAGACAATAAATGCGTACTTTTCTGCTGCTATTAAACACACATATGAGTTGGTAATGTAGAGGTTAAGCAAAGGATGGCGTTTTTAATATATGCCGTTTTCTGCACTGCCAAGCACAACACGAGCACATGGCCCAACCAAACCCTGAATGCCTAAGTGCATGGTCTCAACCCTTAGAGCAACAGGGGGCTCTATCACAGAATGCATCTTCTCATCCCTCGGTGTGAGATTGGTCTGCGCTGCAGGTCCTCCACAATGAAATAAACCAGTATATGTGGGTGCACATGTGTAAACGTACACTGACTGCAGTCTGCTATGAAAACCTGGGATGCTGACTGAAGATTTATATGAAACGAAAATGGCCTAAATAGACTAATAAACCACCAGACAGACACTCTATAGTTTGTGCAAGTGTGTGTCTGTGTGTGTGTGTGTGTACGTGAGAAGCAGAGAAAAGTGCATTTCTAGGGGCACAAAATGAGGTCCTCCATCACCTTTTTTCCAATGACAGTCGGCCCACATACAATACACAGCAGAGGCAGACATAGTCCATATCTCCTCTCTATACATTTAATATCACTGCACTCAGCAGGAAAAAAAAAAAAACAGTCTTCGGTTCATAGATTCAACCTGTTCAGGATTTATCCTTAAGGCATCATCTCCCAAAAGAGCATTGATTGTAACTAAACTCCTAAAACATCTCAGCCTGACATTAGCAAACCAAAAACATTTACAGATGTCAATGATGACTTTTTTTTTGTAGCCTTGGCCTCTGCAGCCATTATTCCTATTATTCCTACACTGTGTAATAATAATAATAATGATAATGATGATGATGATGAAGATGATGATGATGATAACAACAACAACAACAATAATAATAATGTGGACAAACACATATCATATATTTGTCTAAAATTAATAAATATACAAACAAACAAATAAATAAATATATAAATACATTTCCAAATAATAATGCATATTAATATTAGTTTAATTATGTCATGTATTATTATTATTATTTTGTTAATAAACAAACAAATAAATAAATCTATCAAACAAAATCATTCAAAAACCTTTCAAAAAGTTCCAATTATCAGACCTCAATTATCAGTAGTGCTTCTCTGTTCTGTTCTTCCAGTCTTGTGCCAGTGCTCTCTGACACCTCTCATGCAGAGATCCTACACATGCTGTTTCAGGGCTACCATATAGCCCAACATATAGCATACAGGATTTTTGGCACTGTCACACATCACTACTTTTATCAAAAGAAAAACAATTTGAGCCAAACTTTTATTTCCAACCCACATCTCATCTGTGGTACAAGTGTCAGGAACCTGCTCCTCTCTCACGCTGACATTGTCAGTCAGCTGAATGAATTAGATATGCCCAGCACACCAGCCAGTGTTAATACGTGGCTGTATTGAACTGGCCTTGTTTGAGAGGCGGCTTGAGATGAGCTTCGGTCCGTGTGTGGCCCATGTAAAATGGTAGATTCGTCACGGCGGGACAAAGCAGGCGAGACAGATAGGGATAGCACGACGTGACATGAAAGCATCAAAGAAAGACGGTGTGACAAAGACTGTGGTTTCTGATCAAGTAGGCTGAAAAATATCATTGTCAATCACTCCAACTGACAGATGAGGAACTCTCTTAAAGCAAAATAACCAGAGCAACATTTCGTCCCTCAGATCTTCCAGGTGTAAGCGATCGTGTGAATATTTGCTGTCTCACGTTATATTACAGCATTCACTGTACTATGTATTTATTTACATAAATAAATACAGAGTAACACTCAAAACTGTATGCATTTGCTGTATAAATATTTACAATGCCCTGTGGCAAATCCCTTTTGCATTTTATTATACAACTGGAATCCTTGATTCTGATTGGCCAATCAAATCATTCAGTGTTCCAAATTGTTGTATAATAACCACTAAACTGTATGTTTATGTATATTCATGTACATTACCTGTTGTCCCTGCCAAACAATCTCCTTCAATGTGCTGGTTTTATGTCTCTCAGAACACTCTCTTCTTCCTTAATAAAATCATTTCAACTTGAAGAATTATTTTCATCACCTTTTATTTGTTTATCTATTTCCCACATAAAAATATACAGCCATAATTACAAAATAAACCTCTTCAGGATGATATAAGAAAAATATATAATTTTTCTTATATCAGGAAGCTTCCACTTCCTGCCCAGTGCTTTATTATAAAGCCCTGCATTTCAGCCTGGGCCCGACAGGCCCCGACTTTTTTACGCCTCTAGGACCGGGCTTCGGGCCAATTTTCACGTCATAGTTCAGATGCGGGCCGGGCCTCGGGCCTGTTTTAGGCTTCTCCTTATTTTAGACATCCATCAAATAGTGATGAAAAAAAAAATGCCGCGCTGGTGGAAACAACACGAGGCCGTGCTCGCAGCAGCAGCGAGTGTGCCGTCAGCACAGCTGAAGAGTTCTACGTTCAAATGCGTGCAATAGGCTAAAGCTTGCTGCAAAGCCCCAGCAAAAGTAATTACCATGAATGTGTCAGGGGGAAATAGTAAGGAGATATTTGAATTATTTACTAATAAACTAGTGTTCTCTGAGTCCGTTTCGCAAGGATGAAGTTGCCGATCCTGACTCACCCTCTCCTCATTAGACGCACCTTTAGAGAGAAATGCATCTTTATGGATTATGATTATAATGAAAGAGTTTTTGTTTTCGTATTATGCAAAGCATGCTTTAGCTTCCACTCTCTGAACAAACTATTGGATACAGCGCACATTTATCTAGGTTTAACGTTTAAACATTGTTATATGCTTGAAGTGTTTTCTATAGATTTTATTATAGGCAAGTCATGATGATTTGAGAAGGCTAAATTGATCAAACATAGACTATGATCAGCTTACTGTATGCCGCTGGCTGCTAGGTCGTTACTTTAAAAAGCAAAAGCTTTTGACGAACAAAACATGCTCCAAATGTTTTTCTAAATTAACTTAATAAGAAACCGAAACAAAACATAATCACTTTGCCATTATATACAAAACTGAACTATTTTAATAGTTGAAACAGTAGTATAAGCTGTTTTGGGAGAAGGGGGAAAAAAGATGGACTCGGGCCGGTAATTCTGATGAGCTGTCGGACATGGTCAGGGCTAGGGCCTGAGTGTCTCGGGCCAGGGCTGGGCTAGGGCCTAGATTTGAGGCCAGTGCAGGGCTCTACTTTATTACCCTGTCATGGTTTATTTTGACTGTACATTGTGACATACTTAGCCACAAATTAATCGTTTTTTTTGCAGGAAAGCTGCTTATAAGTACACATTGCTGTTATTTCTACAGTAAATGACAAATACTATAAAATCAAGTGTCCACTTTCAAAAGAACCATTATGCATCATCTTTTGTATTTGTTGTATCTGCACAAAATCACCGCTAGCAAATTTTCCAGTAAAGTTGTGCTCGGTGATATGATACGATGAAAGATTCAAAAGGTCACATTGAAAAAACTATCAGATTTATTATAGCAATTTTCTGTATTGTTGTTTGAATTAAGGTGCACAGGGACCTACATTTGCTGATGTCTGCATTAAGTAAGAGTGAGTCAGTGTGTCTGAGAAAGAGAGAGAAGCAAAGAAAAGAATGGAGTAAAATGAGAATGGAAGAGCAAAGTGGGACGACATCAGTAAATTACCTCATGGGAAATGGTGATAATATTTTCTCTGTGGACTCGACCTCCTATAAATTACACTTTGCATTTAATAAGCCTTTACCACAAACTTGCTACCTTATATGCATTTACCTAATTAATCAGAGATGACAGTGCGGTGGTAAAATTTGCCTTGTATTTTACCGTGGTAAAAAATAAATAAAAATCATTCTAATTAGGAGAGATGATCTAGTTCTCTTTAATGAGAATTGATGGATATTCTCCTGCTTCGTGAAACCCTTTTTCTTTTGTTCTACCCTCCTCCGCCGTCCCTACGAACCCAACTGAAAATCAGCCACTTCTATAAAAACGGCAAATTAGCCCGTGTGTTTGATTAATGGGCTTAATTTTCAGAGGATTTGACTCTGCTACGATAGTCCACTTCACCTCTAAAGCTTTCTGATGATTAGATTTAGACTGTGTCAAAAAGTCAAACAGCTTAGAGACAAGTGTCCCTGAACCCCTCCCTCTACTGCCATCACCTCCCTGACGCACTCACTAACCATTAACACCAACTTTATTCCCATAAAGACTTTGCCTTGGAAGATAAATGTAAAGAAAAGTTTTATTTTGCTAATGTAACAAACTTCTCACCGATAGAACAAGTATATTCTGGATGGTGTGACTTCATATGCGTATCTACCTGCAGAGAAGCTGTTTGTACTGTGGTTTATGTTAAGTTTACATTTAACTTTGTGCTTTATATGAAAACGGCACGCAATGTGTTACATTCTGATCAAATAAATGCTGCCTTAGTGAGCATAAGAGACTTCTTTTGTTAAAACATAAATGAATATGTATCTTACCCACTCCAAACTTGATATATGGCATTACAGCGATGTAAGATTTTGGTCAAACTGCTAACCCTTAATCTGTACAATCTTAATCTTAATCTGTTTGATCAAAAATGTCTCTTTTTTTTTGGCATTTTGGCCATTATTGTAATAGGACTGTTAAGTATTGACAGGAAGCGGGAGAGAGAAGGGGACGGGATCGGGAAAGGTCCGGGACATGAACTCGGGACGCCCGGAGCGCACCTGTGCTATATGCTGGTGCGCTGCCCACGAGGCTACTGACGCCGACAAAAATGTCTCTTTTTGATGTCATGAAGTTGCAATTTTACTCTGCTCAGCAACCAGCAGCGTTTTATCTTATCATTAGTTAAGTCTGCGTTTACACTGAGGACTTGTTTTTGGAACAGCACGAAAGAGCACAAGAACGCTTCACTGGCACATCTCAAAATGAATGAACTCCACTCAGCATAAAAGCCAACATCACTTCAATCTGGTCCAAGAAACACAGCAGAATTTGGCAGCCTTGTAAAAGTTTAATCGAGTAATCCCATAACCCAGTGGGTCAGTCCTTGTTATCTCTCCACACAAAGATGGCCACTGCATTGTTGAATTGTAAATGTTGTCTCTAATACTCTTACGCAGTGACTTCTGATAGAAATCCTGTTAATATTACATGTGAAGCCAGGCTTTGATGATGTAGGACAAGCTAAAACTAGGGCTTTCCCCAAGAGAAACCCAACGCTGCCTCAAGGGAGACTGCCTTCACTGTTTTCTCTCTTCTGCGCTTTGGAGACAGATGACATTGCTGCCAGGAAATGGTTTTGTTCTCTGCATACTTTTTTTTTTTTTTTTTTTTAAAGACTGGTAACACTTCTGTGTACAAATTTTAGAAAGAAAGAAAGAAATCCAAAGCATGTAGAATATATATATTTTTACTGCTTTGATTGCGTTACATAAAACACAGTTGTTTCTGCACTGTTTCCAGACATTTTTCAATTTTTTTATTTGATTTATTTTTTATATTTATTGTATTTTACAACCCCAGTTTTGCAACCTTTAAGTTCCAAATAAAAAAAGAGTAGATATTTATATTAGTCCCGTTCATTTCTAAAGTATTTAATTCACTGGATCAAATAAATAAATAAATAAATTGGAGAGAGAAAAAATTAGGTCAGTATTTTTTAATAAATTAATATTTTTTTATTTTATTATATTTCAAATAAATGCTGTTCTTTTGAACATCATTTTATTCATCAAATGATACAGAAAAAAAGTATTAGTTTTCAAATAATAAGCCACACAACTGTTGTTAATATTGATAATGATAAGAAATGCACAACCAAAAAAGCTGTGAACATTTTAGAAAGAAAGACCTTCTAATGCTTTAAAAAAAATTAGGAAATAGAAATATTCTGTCTATTTGTATTTCCTATTTCTAAAAAGCTTTAGAAGTGAAGCCAGGAAATGATGACATATTCGCACATTTTCAGTGAGATGACTATCACACATCTTTGCACACTCGAGAGCGAGAGCGAATACTAGCTCGCCTGATTGCCATTCAGATCCAGACCCTGAAGAACCATCTGTGGACGGACATTTAGAATTCAACTCATGACCTTATGATAATGTTACATCAGCAGAAGCAGATAGAAGTTTGGAAAAAATAATTAATGAAATAAAAAGCACCCACTCCTACCCAGTCCGTCCTGCTCACACCATAAGATCACATACGCTTCAAGAGTAGATGCTTCAAAGTTTCTCCCTCCAAGGGCCCGGCTGGAGACGCAGATGTGTGCTAAGAAGCGCAGTGAGCTCGTGTTTAACAGTGCTGTTAACCACGTGCCCTAATAATGGTAAATTGTCATTTCATTAGCTCTAATTACTAAAAACCGTTAAGAGCAACGGGGTAGACACACTGTAACTAATTTTCCGATTGCGCTGTAGGTAATTCTTCAGGAAGATTGTTCAAAGGCTCTCCCGATGTCAGTGCATGAACGGCAGAATCAAGCGAATCTAAGAAAAATTATATGCAACACCTCCTATTGAGATACCTGAAAGCCTTTCCAAATGGCATGGTGACAAAAACTTTCTAATGTGTCCAAGATTTGGATGGCTACAATGGAGAGGAAAAATAGAGAACAAATTGCGAGTGTTATGAGATTATATAGCTGGCGATGAGGTGGCATAACTGTTATCCTGCAGTGTCAGAAATACTATGGAAAGCGGCCAGCAGGAAATGGACCTGTGTGTATGTGTTACAAATAGCGATATTCTGCGTTGTTGTGAATTGTAAATGTAGTACCCACACATACCTACTTCTTACAGCCTGCATGATGCCAGCAACCCGATAAAAAGAGATCGCTCTGGAGGCCGCTGTTCTTTGGCAAACCATTAACCTTTTGTTTGGTAGAGAGCAGTGCATTAATTTGTGCTCATGAAATGATTCTAACAATCAATATTAGCCGCAGGAAATACCATGATCGCAAGTGGCAGGCAATGTTCACTGTGGCAATCTATAAAACTGACCGACACAGCTTGGAAAAGTTTAATATCAACATTATATGAAGCAGACTGTGTAATTACCTAATTCAGTTTAATTAATCATTTTTTAGGTTGTTCTAAAAGTGTTTCAAAGGCAGGACAATCAATGCCATGATTATGACAATGCCCCATACGTTCAGGCTACATATGTATGAAATAATCTCACCAAGGGTAGTTGTAAAAGTTGATCTCTGAGGAGAATTCAACTATTGATTTAACAATAATTTCTGATCACTAGACTATAGTGTACAATTAAGTGATAAATACAAGAGTGCAAAGGATTGCTGCTGTGTTGAAAATCAGACTGTGACTTGGCATTAATGGTTATTATTATTATTTAAATCTAAGAAAGTCACCTATAACCTTTATTTATTTTATATATTTATTTATTTATTTTTCTATTTTTATTGTATTTTATTTGATCTTATTTTATTTTTTTAAATGCATCATAATTATCTTGTGGTGAACAATTTGTCTATGGATATACATGCATCTCTCTCTCTCTCTCTATTACATTATTATAACCAGAATGTCTAACTAAACTAAAAATAAATAAAATAGAAAAATAAATAAATATATAAAATAAAATAAATAAAGGTTATAGATGACTTTCTTAGATTTAAATAATAAAAATAAAAAATAAAATAAAATAATAGTAATAATAATAATAAGACAGCCATATATAACCTTCACTATCAGTAACAGTATTAAGATTATTTTGTAGGGTTTATGAAGGGTCCCGGAAAAGGATGCATCCCTCCCTTTAAAATCAAATTTGTTATGTTATTTAATGAGTCAAGAGAAAGAATAATGAGGTCTTGTCTTTTTTCGATACTGGAGTGAAGTGCTGAGGTGACGCAGGATATGGAGCTGTACAGATGTAGGGGGTAGCAGGTGGAGCAGAGAGAGGCAGAGAAATGTGCAAAGAGGATCCTGTAGGAGGAAATAGAGATAGCCTTTAATTTGAGACCAATTGCACAGGGGAGATGGAGCATCATGCAGCAGACACTTGAGAATCGTCCATCTGCAAGGTAATAAATTCCATGCGTATTAGCATCCAGTTTCACCCACACTCTATATCTCTCGCACAGGCACACAGAATCGGGCCCCCAGGTACAAGCAGTCTCTTTATGCCTATGGGAAAACATGAATTGTTGGGCTTAAAGAGCACACTGGTTCTGTGGTAGACGGGTACAGACTGCTTTCATGCTTTCTTTATATGGCAGCCAGACATACATAACAAAGCTTACTTTGATTATAGCTAATGTCTAAAGAGGGATGTATTTGCCTCAGAAAGCTGTTTGAATTTGCATGAAAGGTAAGGTTTGGATCACTGCGCTTCAATTTCCAGCCTATTTCACAATTTAATGTCTGTAATTAATTACTGTGTTTAATAGCAGTCTTGAAAAAAATGCCATTTTATATTTAAAAAAACATTGTTTTAAATATCTTAAGACAAATTAATAAATTCATACACAATTTGTGTAAAAGTACAGCTGTTGAATCCACAATTCTTGGATTCCTGCCATGGATAAACATCCACATCTTTGGCTTTCAAAAGCCATGTATTGTTCAAAGCAGCAAAGCACAGTGCAACAAATAAAAAAAATTGTGGCACACCTTAAACTGACAAGGTGTATTCAAGAAGAGCAAACATACATTTTACAGAGAACTACTGGTATTTGACAACCTTCAAATAACAACTTCTCTCACAAAGCCTGCACAAAGAGTATATTAAACTACTCAAGCATGTATATATTTTACATGCTACACTGCCGGTTAGTCTCCATTCACCCCTGACAAACGCTCATCATCGGGACAATCAGAAGGTACTGTCAAATTGCACACTTAATCAGAGGTGGGTGGATGCTGATGAAAACCCTGTAATACAGCACAAAAACTCCCCATTGTTCCCGCACACTGACATCTGCAGCATTAGATGTCCTCCTCTGTCCTCTCCTCGCCTGGCTAACCACCCGCAGGGGAACGGCCAGCTAAGCGGCATTTACAGTGTTTTCAATTGGATATGATAAGCTAATTCCACAGGCCGGCATTCTGATTCCCTCTAATGTTATTTTTCTTTCTTTTTAACATGGCCAGCCTGGCCCCGAGCAGTAAAAGTTGAAATTGGACAGCTTTAGATTGTCTGATTGCCCAAGATATTCAATTACCGGAGATTAACCCGCGCAAACAAGTGCATCTGGCGCCATCTCTGATCTCACTGAAGTCTGTCTAAGGCAAGAGACTACGGACAGAGGAACTGCCACATGGAGAGAAAAAATAATTATAGCAACTTCCTCCTTGCTCAGAAAAATGACTTTCCGAGATCATTTTTCCCACAGCAGGTACTTTACTTATTTTAGTGATAAATGTTTCACCTTCGCTCAAACTACTGCCACTAGAAGATGTTTTTAAGTCAGGATGGATGGCTTGTGATGCCATGATAGAATGACGGCTTATCTTTTGAATATTAATTAGATTAACAATACTGGAATGTCCTTCGTAAATAAATAAATCAATAGCACATATCATAATTTAAATCTCACAGATGGAGATTATATATATGGATATATATATGTGGAGAATATATATATGGAAATTATATCTATGGCATTTTCTCTTCTTAGAGTTGTCAATATACAACGTCAATAATCACTTTACAAACAAAAATATATGGTGCAACATTGCTTGAACAGCTGTAATGGTAATAGCACTTACATACGTTATTTTCCACTTAAATAAAAGTCCAATTTCCTTATATTTGTGCATTTTTTTCAACAATTCAAATAAAATGCAAAAACGACCTTTTCACTTATTATTAGGAAGAAATAATCATTACACCTTCCAGAAGGTGCACAAACTATTACAAAAAGTTTGTCACGTTATTTATTGTTATTTATCTACAAAACATTGTTAGTATGCACAATATTATGAGACCATGCTCTCATTTATTTTCATTCATTTCCAACCACTATAGTAAATGTCTGAAAAACTCGAACATTCATTACTGTGAATTCCTTATAAAGAAGATTTATTATAAGGAGCAGTATACCAAGAAAGATACATTTACAACTCAAATGGTCCATTGTTTGACAAATTCAGTTTTTGCTGACCAGCTTTAGAATCATCTGAAATATCAGTCAGTCAGCATATGCATTGTTAATTTATCAGCTGTGGATTAGATGGGCCCCATCAGTCTTTGTATTGACACTTTAAACAGAGCATTGACCTGCTATAACGCAATGGCTCTAACTGATTCTGCTATAAAGTGGCTCATAAAATGGCTCCTTGTAACTCTAACCACAAATTATCCGATGATCCAATCAGGCTATTGATTCGTTCCTGCCTGTCCATGTCTTAATCACCTTTAGACATACATTAGCACAAGCAAAATCAGTCATGACTGGGCAGTTTGCTTAGTTAAGCCAATGTTGTCCATCGTCATACTAAAATATGTCACATTTTGCATTTGTAAAGAGTAGTTGGATTTTTTAAAATAAATAAAAACATATACATATGTTGATTTGGTGCTCAAGAAACATTATTATCAGTGTTGAAAGCGCCAATTTTTGTCAGTTTTGCTGCTTAATATTTTGGAAACTATGATACCCTACTATTTTAAAATGTTATGGGAACTAAGAAATTTAAAAAAACTAAATGTGCTAGTTGGCAAGTTTCAAGATGAATGTGGCTAAAGTTTACAGCCTCTCAGAGAACTTTGCGTCACCCCACCGAGGGAGAGGGGCAGGGATAGCAAAGCCCATTAGCATTTAAAGGGAAATGCACTGAAACGGCTTGCTGTAAAAAGAGCTGATTTTAACAGGGTAAAAAGGGTGTTGTTTTACACTACCATTGAGCAATTTTATCCGAAGTATGTTATAGACTTTTCATTAAGACCCTAAAGAATCATATCAACTTGTGGAAAATGGGCATCCGATGACCCCTTTAACAAACACACAACCTTGGTGAGCATAAAAGACTTCTCTCAGAAACAAGAAAAAGTCTTAACTATTACAGTGATGGGAATAACGGCGTTATAAATAAATGGTGTTACTAACGGCATTATTTTTTTCAGTAACGAGTAATCAAATGAATTACTGTTTACCCCGTTATAACGCCGTTACCGTTACTGACAATAAAATGCAGCGTTACTATAATTTATTATAATATTACTATAATTTTATTTTTCAGTTCATCTGAATGGATAAGCAGAGTACCTGTATTTGACGTACTGTAAACTCTAGTGTGAAGATGCATGACTCGCCGTCGCTTTGCCTCACACGCAAAGAAAAGAGTCAGAGCGAGAGAGTCTTACATAACATGTAGAATTGACGCGCTACATGTAAATTATATTCTTTGTTGTATTTTCCTGTCAAAATAACAGAGTTCCTTTGGAATTCTTCAGCTTTTAAGAACTGCCGGGTTCCCCTCTAGTGGGTGGAACTAATGCGCAAACGACAATCTCATTGGCCAGCGCTCACCTATTATCGTCCCTGTTTAGATTTCAGCAAATCAATTCGAGCGAACATAGACAACGTGATTAATATTCATGAACCCAGCAGCTTATTAATCCTTAGTGCGTTTTATATTGTTATTAGTAGTAGAATTCGTAGTAGTTTTGTTATCTTATTGGTAGCCTATTATTTATTTATTTTTTATTGTTATATTTTTTAGCTTTTTTTATAGAAACACTAAATGACAAACAATATCTTAAGCACCACCACCAGTCCTAGGTTCAGTCAACAAGACAAATATGCATTCATACATGGTTATTCTAATTACTAAAGTTCTATCATCATATAATGCTAAATTATCATAATATCATATTATAATGCTTGACTGACTGATGCTAAGTGTTAGATATAAAAAAAAAACTGTGCCATTTACAAACATATATATATATATATATATATATATATATATATATATATATATATATATATATATATATATATATATATATATATATATATACATATATACACACACACACTGTATATAATATAAAATAGTATATCAGATAATTAATATTAGTCTGGTGAGTAAACTAAAAAAAAAATTACTAGCCAATGGCAATTCTATTGCCAAGGTGTCCATAGAGGGTTGATAATATTTACAATAATATATTGAATTTGATAGGTGTCTCTCACATTGTCCCACAGAAACATTAAAATAGTGTAGATTAGTGTACAATGCATTATAATTAGTGGTGGGCATAGATTAATTTTTTTAATCTAGATTAATCTCACTGTAATCTTGGAATTAATCTAGATTAAAATGGCTCATTTGAATTCTGCCAAGTAGATCAGAATAAGTTCACTACTAGTAGTAAACAACTAGCGGTCATCAAGAATTTAATATTGATAATAACATTGAAGACATTGTATGATTATTCCTTAAAGGTTTTAATAGTTTTAGTAGTAGTAGCCTATTACGTTCTGCCCAATGTCTTCAAGTGAAACCGAACTTTTATTTTGACGGGTTGCCGTGAGGATAGTTTTTCTCAAATGAAACGCTCGAATGCTCATGAAGTGACTCTCAGAGCAGTTCTGGAGATGTTGTTCATGTATTTATGTCCTCATTTAGTGAGACGACAGACGTTAATATCGCCGCAAGCGTCACGCGGGCTTCTGTATGAGTAAACAAACACGCTGCCTGCGCCATACATTAACACAGAGACACACAGAAGTCATATTTAAATAGACGTTTTGCGGCTTAATATTTACAAATAGGAGTGGGAGTGTGCTCACTTGTGTGTGCGCTTACGTTTGTTTGTGTTTGTGTTTGTGTGTGTGTGTGTGTGTGTGTGTGTGTGCGAACCGGGACGGAACTCCGCTGTGCGCGCGATACAGAGAGCGCGACCATGTAACATAGAGACAGAAATGACTTGCCGATTTCCATTGGGAAGCTTCTTAAAAATAAATTTTCCCTGAAGCAAACCCGGCGGCTTCATAGCTGCATCCATGTTAGCACGCATACACACAGGTTCGAAGACTCGTTCTCGCCCCCTACAGTGCAATTCGGCTAGGTAAACATCCGCGCTAAAATATCAAGGTGAAAGTCATCACAGCTTGCGTAGTATAGACCCAGCTCCCAACCCAACTTTGAGAATAGATTAACGGCGATATTTTTTTTTATCGCCCGATAAGAGTCTCACGTTAACGCAGCACGTTAACGCCGATAACGGCCCACCACTAATTATAATAATAATTTATTCTATTTAGTGTCCATTTCCTTCATTTAACATTTAATATTGAGGGCATCCAAGTTATGAACTTTTTTTTTTTTTTTTTTTAAAGTAACGCAATAAAGTAACGCAATAGTTATTTTCCCTGGTAATTAGTTACTTTTATAATGATGTAACTCAGTTACTATTTGTGAGAAGTAACTAGTAACTATAACTAATTACTTTTTTAAAGTAACGTGCCCAATGCTGGTTATACATTCACCTTTCTTTATTCAAAATATATTTGAAAAAAATTATTTTAAAAATTATTCAAAGTTTCCCAAGTTGATAGGGGAAACTTGCAGTACAGGTGTACAACACCATGATGTGGCAGTATGTGATGACAAATGGTGCATGCAGAGGGAGACATCAGAAAGTAATGCCTTCCAGGGAAAAGGTGAGGGAGGGAGAGGCTGATCTATCTTTCCAGAGCTCCTCCCAAATGTAGAGGCACCTCTGCGTTAGATTTCCTCAGAGGCCAATAACTCTGCTTGAAAAGGGATTACTCCAGTCCAAAGGTCTGGGTCACCACAAATAGACTTGTTCCAATAGCCATCTATCGTGTTCGGCACACCATTTAATGCAGCATAGCCCCCCTTTCCTGCAGAATAATATTTACTGCCTGCAGCAATGCGTTTGGAATCATGAAGGCCTGAAGGCCGATTCAATATTGGTTACATTCAGGTCGATATTGATTCTGCATAATCATTAGAGAAGGCAGCCTTTCACCCTTCATCTCATCGGGAAGGTCAGTGCTTTAAATTCAAGTCTATGCGACTTCATGAACTGGAGTGGCACATAAAGTCACACTCTACAAGAGATACGGGTGCTGTTTGCCCTGAATATAAAGGAAGGAGAGCTGCTCCAGATTAGGGTGACCTGAAAAGACCAGAGCTATGTTGGTAAGGTGACTCGCAACCCACAAGACAATGGCCTTTAGTTTCCTGAAACAAAAATTCTCTGATAAATAAAGCTTTGAATATTTGGACACTGGGTGAACATATGCATGAATTCAGAAAGTTCAGGCAGGAGGAGTTGGGACTTTATTCAAGGTTGATTCAAGCACTCAAGGGCGAGAAGGCCAAACAACCCAAAGTTCATTTTCTTTCTCAACGAAAACATAACATACTCCAAACTTTCACACACATACAAACACCTACAGAAACTCAACAAAAATCAATAAACTTCAATAACTGACCTTATACAGCCTTGTTGGTCACAATGTATTACTGTAAATAAAGTGAATTTCCATTTTTATTATTTAACAAAAAGAAAAAAGATTTTACGCTGAGATCCTACTAGGAAGTTCTCTATTCTATCCATCTAGCAATGATTTAAAACTACTATGTTTTACATTAATCGAATTTCAATTAATTTGTTTTAATTAAATGAATACAAATTAAATATGCAAAGGATTATCTAAGTCATTAAAGCACTAATTGGAACAAAGCACTTCTTATAACACTCAATGTCTGAACACTCATGACTCTAAGAAATTACACAGCACATTTGAATCGATGCAGCCGTTTGCTAGTGAACACTGCCTCTCGGTATAAATAACTACATTTCAGATACAGTTGCGTGAATTCAGTTCTAAAGCTCAGTTTTTTTTTTTTTTTCGGTTTGTTTGTTTTTTCAGAAGGAACATAAAAAGCAAAGAATTCTCCGCAGAGAGGAGGGGATCAAAACAATACAATAGTAATGAAGCATTCACATAGTAATGAAAAATGCAAACACAAAATTAAGAATAAAAGCTGGCACAAAGAAAAGGCAAAGCGGGACATAAAATGAGTGATCCATAAAAGATAATATTCAAATGTATGCAAACAAAAGCTTTACAGGAGGATAAAATGTCATCATGGGAGGGAATACAAACAGATTACACATAAAACAGACGTCAAACTAATGAGGAAAAGCACAACTGCGTGTGGCGTCGTCCTCAGGGAATGACGTTGGGGAGTTTTGTTCCCGAGACCTGAGAGTGGAGACCTTTTGAAGCCCAGGCTGAAAGCTCTTTCTTTAGGATAGCATCCCTAGTGAGCCAGCTAGCTGAAAAAGTAGGTTATGGAGATTCAAGTGCATACAGATGCAGGTCAGGACTGCTCAGCAGGTATTCTTTTTTTGTGTGTGTGTGTTATGAAGACAACAAAGAAACTTGTGTGACTGTACATAACACTCAAAGCTCAGAGGGAGGAGTGATGTAACTTGCAAATCATTTAGCAGACACTTTTTTTCCCCAACAAACACAACTTACAGAACATTTGCAGATCACCTGGAGCTTTAATATCTTGCTCAAGAGCTTCATTTAAAATATGCTGGTAACTGACCAATTTGGTTACCACCATCCCAAAAGGCAAAACTGTATTGGTCTACAGAACGTTCATTAAAAACTGCAGTCGCTGAGGAACATGGGATGCAGGAAAACGTGTACCATCCTCAGAAGTGGTAAAAGGACAGATTAGCGATTGACTGAACATGAACACAAGGACAGGGTGTGTGTACTGAAAAAGAAAAACAAACAGAACGAAAACAGAAAACAAGTTTGTTGTGCAAACTTTGGAGAAAAGCCTCAAGGATACAGAATATAACAAGCCTGATATTGAAGGGTGTGCTGGCGGCCAAGATCCAGAATGAAGGACCAAAGATGCTCCGCTATTTGAATTGTGATGGACCATGACGTCCTTGCGGCTTTCACCTTCCAATCAGCCTTTCTTATCTCTATAAACGTAACCGTATTCTTCATCTCGGCTTGAATGGGAAGCTTTATAACCTGTGTTTAAGTGAATAAAAGCATGTCTATGTTTTGATCAGCACAGCTGAGGCATTGTGAAGCGACTGTTAATAAGCACAAGAGAATTATAGGATGGCCATCAATTAAAGAATGTGTAAAAGTCAGACTACAGCGGTGGGTACAGCTATTTCATGATGCATAAATCCTTTCTGTGATTAGGGGCAGGTGAGGAACACACTTTTATTACAATAAATTGTCTGCCAGCCAATCAGAAGTTGGCCTTCATCGTTGATTTGAGACCTGCTTTGTGTTTATTTCTTATAATGGCTATAATATTCATATAATGGCGACATTCTCAAATCTATTCTATAGATTCTGATAGCTTTGGCAAGGTATTATTCACATATTATAATGAATGAGAATGATGTAAAACATAAGCAGCTTTAAAATATTTATTTGTATTGTTTTATAAATATATTAATATGACTATATTATAATAATATTAATAAACAAATAAACAAATAAGGTGGATAAATGTACAGTCACAGTAATTCTAAGTTTATCTGAACAATAGATTGATTACTATAACTTTAATATTAAATACATATTTGAGACCTTAAACCGACTAAATTAGTTATGTGTCACAATAATTTACACAAATTATTATTATTTCTTTTTAATAAAAAATTAAAAATACATACATAGCCTACATAAATCACCAAACTGGCCCACTCAACTTTATTCCGAATCTTTTGATACTTTATTTAAGTTATTTGCCGAAAATCTCCCCCTCCCTAAGAATTCACAAATCACATTCAAAAAGATATTCTAGAAACAACTTTGGTAGCACTTTACTTAAAGCCTTTATGTATAATGCATCATAAAAGTAGTTTATAACATTAAAATAGCGTTAATTATGCCTTGTACATTCTCATTAATAATTGTAACCATAGATAATATATTATAACACTTATCAATTCATTGTTACACTATGCATTTTAAATTCAGTTATAATTATTTGTGATAATATATAATGTATTACGACGCACATTATAAATAGTTATAATGCATTATACCCTTTAATAACCCTTTATAATGCATTATACATCAAGGCTTTAAGTAAAGCGTTACCACAACGTCTTTTGACATCAATTTAATGGTTTTCAGTTTTTCAGTAAGTGCTATCTAGAGCAGTGGTTTTCAAACCCTGGGTCAAGACTTACAAAATGGGTCGCCAGAATGATTTAAGGAAAACGTATGCAACCAAGTTCAAGACTCAGGGAAGAAGCAACTAAATAACATAAATAACATAAACAAAAAAACTAAAGTAACCGGCAGACGCCTCAGGTCAGAATCAAATGTGTATTTGTGTTTGCGCTCTGTTTTTGCAGCGTTGTACACTGTAGCGAATCAGAGACACATCTGTTGATTTCTATAACGCAATGGCCAATCAGAGGAGTTTTAGTGAGTCAGAATCCACTGACCGCTCAGAACGCGAGTGTTCTTGTTCAGTCCAGAGTTCTGGAAGCTCGCGACGCGAATCCACTGATTATAATGAACAAAGTGTAGGTGATGTAAATAAGAGATTAATTGTGCTGTGTTGACAGATTGATTATAGCGGAATTAGAGATCGCGATAAACTGAAATGAGTGACAGCTTTTTAAGGAAGCACACTTTGCACGCTTTCTTTGCTGTATATAGCCTATTCTCCATTCAGAATTTGAATAAAAGTTGAGTTTTTCATGCTGCTAAGAGGACCAATGTGTCGTACTTGCAACAAACGTTCTGAAGTGACATTCGCATATTCTCTCGAAATTGCAATGACATTGTGATAATCATAACTATGGACTGGACAAAATATGATATGTCAGAATAGATGTGCATGAAGACAAGCACCCTCACTAATTTCAGAAGCACCGACAGTGATTTGATTTTGGAACAGAGCATCCTTCCGGAGCTCTACGGTGGGACTCGAGACCGGTCTGTAGTGCAGTTGTCTTTCCTTCCTTCTTTCTTTCTTTCTGTCTTTCTTTCTATATATGTGACCCTGGACGACAAAACCAGTCTTAAGTGTCAATTATTCGAAGCTGAATAAATAAGCTTTCCATTGATGTATAGTTTGTTATGATCGGACAATATTTGGCTGAGATACAACTATTTCTATCTGGAATCTGAGGGTGCAAAATAATCAAAATATTGAGAAAAACACCTTTAAAATTGTCCAAATGAAGTTCTTAGCAATGCATATTACTAAGCAAAAATTAAGTTTTGATACATTTACAGTAAGAAATTTACAAAATATCTTCATGGAACATGATCTTTACTTAATATCCTAATGATTTTTGGCATAAAAGAAAAATGGATAATTTTGAGCTATACAATGTATTTTTGGCTATTGCTACAAATATACCCCAGCGAATTAAGACTGGTTTTGTTGTCCAGGGTCACATATATGGGTCGCGACAATTTAAAAAGAAAAAAATTGGGTCGCTCTGAAAAAAGTTTGAAAACCACTGATCTAGAGAACAAGGGATATTTTCAGTTAATAATGAACTCAATTTCAGTTTGACCCTCAAATAAAGCTATGATATGGCTTCATAAATACGTTGAATATGGCACTAAAGTTAAATTAACATATGGCACACAAGTGATGTTTTAGTGGAGCAGGATAAAGCTGTTATAGTGGCATTTTCTTATGAGTGTGTTAGTATTTGAGAAGAAACAAAACTGGTATAGCATCAGCATAAAAAGCTATTGCAAGACTTAGCAGGTCTTCTTGCTTAGGCTTCAATTTCTTTACTGCTAATCGTCCCTCAGCAGTAAGAAAGATGGTTTTTGTTCCTCACGCTGTGATGTCACAGGTGATAAGAAGAAAAGGGAGGGAGCGGGACACGAGAGAGCAAAACCCCAGTCCCCTCGTTTTATTAACACAAGTCCATTCTCTAATGCAATCTCTGCTAATTAAGGTCACCATACCCACATCATAAATATTTCTCTACACCCACACACAAGGTCTGCTAGCTGTGGCAGCTCTGCCTGAGGCTTGGAAAGCTATATCTTTCTTTCTCTCATTCTTTTTCACGTTACTTCTATTTCAAGGCCAAAAAATAATATGTCTCTTAATTAGCAGGGTTTTTTTTTCTTTTCTTTTTCACTTTGTATCAGGTGGAGCAGATGGAAGGAAAGTATTTTCAAGATGTTCAGACACTCACATGTTGACCACTAAATGACAGTGTTTCCTTCTTGAACACAGACACCTGTGTGATAAAAATATCATGTGACAACAACCTTTCAATGATAATGTGCCACAGTCACATAAGAGTATCGATCGTGACCTATGACCTTTAGGGACTTTGAGATTAACCTGAAGGGGTGCCGGTGAGTGGCAGCCTTGACATTTAATTCGTTTTCCATTGAAAGGGTAAATTCACACATTACTATATTTGCAGATTTTGTTTTAGATTGCTTTTAAGTAAAATGGTCAGTGTGTGAAAGCTGTGTGTGTGAACCTGATGAAGCCCTGGCACAGTTCTGGAAAAAAATAAATAAATAAAAAGAAATAATTTACTGAGGCTGTGATCTTTTATGGATCCTTCTTTCTTTTTTTTTTCTCCGCTTAAACATTAAATGAGCACTTAGAAGAATCACCATGAAATCAAAATTTGCCCATTTACTTTTCTTATAGTTTGTTTAAAGTTTGTCTTTGTAATCTTTAATCAAAAAAGATAGAACTATTCAGGTACATACTTTAAAACTTTTAAAGTTCCCAATGGATAAAAATCAATTCCTGCCTTAATATTCGGTATTCCATTTCAAAATATCAGAATATTAAATGTGACCCTGGACCACAAAACCAGTCTTAAGTGTCAGTTTTTCGAAATTGAGATTTATACATCATCTGAAAGCTGAATAAATAAGCTTATGATAGAACAATATTTGGCCGAGATACAACTATTTGAAAATCTGGAATCTGAGGGTGCAAAAAAAAAATCGAAATATTGAGAAAATCACCTTTAAAGTTGTCCAAATTAATTCTTATCAATGCATATTACTAATCAAAAACGACATTTTGATATATTTACAGTAGTAAATTTACAAAATATCTTCATGGAATAGGATCTTTACTTAATATACTAATGATTTTTGGCATAAAAGAAAAAATCTATAATTTTGAACAATACAGTGCATTTTTGGCTAATGCTACAAATATGCCCCAGCGACTTAAGACTGGTTTTGTGGTCCAGGGTCACAAATGAGATGCAAATAGTGTTTTACATTGATCTCAACTACCAAACTCATAGTTTGCAAATCATAGTCTTTGTTTTTTTTCTGTTTTTTTTTTTTTTGCCTCACAAATGGCTTACAAATAGCTTATTCAAGTGGACAGTTCACTCCAAAAGAAAAAAAAAAAACTAAACAAAACAACAAAAAAAAAACACTTATTCACCCTCTAAGTGCTCCAAACCTGGATGCAATTCTTTCCTTTGTGGAGCTCAAAGTATATTTTGAAGAACGTTTTAACTTGTTTTGGTCCACCTAATCAAATTCAATTCGCAAAACAACATTGAAGCCTGTTAACTTTGATTTTCAAAACATATTCTTTTGTGTTCCACAGAAAGAAAAGCCTGTAGGTTTGGAGCAACATAACGGACAACTATCCCTTTAAGCCATCTCTGCACATTAAACCGGGGTATGAGAAAGCATTCTAACATTAAAAAATGACATGCTTCACCTTCAAAGCCCGACACATTTTTATTAACCTTTGCTATGGCTAGCAAATCAAGGCAGTGTAACCCAAGCAGACATGATGTGCTAAAAGCAGCTGGTGTGGAGGATGATCTCAAGTCAGCAGAAGCAGTAAATGTAAATGTAAAATTATGTAAAAAAATTAGTGAGATTTTCCAGAGGAAGAGATGCACAGGTCATTGAGTCACAGTGCGTCAAACAACAAAGTTTACATCACTACACTGCTTTTCCCATTGACAGCTGACATATGTGTGTGGGTTGGTGTGTTTGTGTTTTTGTGTGTGTGTGACAGAAAGAGACAGAAAGAGAGTGAGACAATAAACGTGTGTCAACAGGTTCACATTAATAACCCACATCTCAGCTGTGCTACAATTCTGCAAATAATTTAATAACCTTTTAAATTGGCAGTTCTTTTATAATGCAATGCATTACAGGAATGTAGAACAAAAGACACTAGAGCCAGACGCTCCTGCAGTCGTTTATAGTCTACAAAGTGAATATGAGAAAGTATTATTTAAAATGTAGTGAAATCATTAACATTAACCATTAAGTGAATGTCAGAATGGCTCTCTGAAGAGATAGGGCCTACCTCATACTCACATTTACTAGCTTGTATTTCTTACAGGATGAAATCGTTGTAACATTTCCCGAGATCATTGCTATACAAATAAAATATAATCCATATTCATATTCATATCCCTGTTCTGTTGCTATTGATTGCAAGAGATAGAGAGAGTGCGAAGGAGAGGGAGATTTTTTTACAGCAGTACAGACGTTGCATCAGGGTAGAGCTGTGACGCGTGACCTCTATTTCGTCAGGCTCCTTGACCCCGGCAGGAAACAGTGACTATTGATCGGCTGGAGGAACGGACATGAGCTGGTTGGCTGTTCTTTATTCTGAGATCATACCAGTGAGGGAACATTTTATTTGATGAAGTCAGGGAACGGCACTCTTTTCAGGTCAACTCTGTGTGTGTGTTCCTAACCTACCTATTCTTTAGAGATAAATTTGCAGAAAAATGTCCCCAGAATGTAGTTAAATCTGACAAAACTCATTTTGGGGATGTCCTCAAAGGGAAAAGAGGTGGACAAATAATATATATTTATATACACACTACCTTACAAAAGTTTACGGTCTGTGAGTTATTTTTTATTATATATTTATTTACTTTTTTTTAAAGAATAGTTCTATTTATTAAGGATGCATTAAACTGATCAAAAGTGATGGCAAAGACTTTCATATTGTTAAAAAAATAATAATTTAATGTTCTTTTGAATTTCCTATTCATCAAGGAATCCTTAAGAAAAGTATCAAGGTTTTCACAAAAATACATGCAGAACAAAAGTTCCCTATCAGTCAGTCACGTTCAACATAACGTCGCCCGAGAGCCCAATCACCTTTGAGTGTTAACAAAACAAGCCAATGACAGTTGGCGTGCTTGTATCGCCACGCGCACCCCGCCACGCAGTGCGGGTATAAATGTAGAGCGCGTGCAAACGCACATAAGCTTTTCACTTCGGAACCGAGCCTTTTAGCGCGAATCTCCGAGAGTGTCTGCAAGACAGCAAACGAAGCGGTTGGTGTTATGGCGCGTCAGCGGAGGTTGCTGTCCAGTGCTGCTGCTTCTGGCCGCTTCAGCACTTCTCTAAAAGAGTATTTCTAAAAGAGCAATATCTAAAATAGCTCCATGAGCGACGGGCATCTTTTTAAAGATGGCTTCCCGCTTGTGTGTTTCTGGATGTGGTCGTTTCCTGGCTTCATCTGACGGTCACGATCGCTGCGAAGCAGCGCTCGTGGATGAGTCATGTTCTCATTGTGGGAACATGACCATCGCGATTCTGCGCTCCAGATACCTCCTCGTCAAACGGGGGGGGTATCCCCCTTGCCATGCCCCGTTCTAGCTCCTCTGGTTCTCGGAGGGCTACTTCGGCTCATGGTCAGGATGACTTGAGGATCACAGTGAGAACTTCCCCGTCGAGTGCCTCTCTGCGGGCCTCTCACTCCTCCAGTGCATCGCACCATCTGATGTTTCCGGACGAGCCCTCGGGAACCCCGGTCAGGGAGGGGCCCAGCATCTCGTTCGGAGCACCAGCGGATAACAGGATGTCGATCGCTGCATCGGAGGGCGAGCTAGGCTCTGGAGATGATGATTCGGCTGCGCTGCCTCCGTCAGGAAGAGTGGCGTTGTCCGAGTCAAATCCAGAGCTGACTGCTATGCTTTCCTGGGCCGCTGAGAGCGTCGGGCTGCACTGGAGGCCGCCTCCTTCTCCCAAACGCTTGAGGCTGGATGATTGGTTCCTGGGGGCGCAGGCCGATCGTCAGCAGCCGCCTCCGTTTCCATTCTTCTCGGAGGTGCATCAGGAGGTGACTAGGTCTTGGAGTGCACCTTTTTCTGCCCAAAACAGGCCTGGCCCCTCCTCCGCCCTCACCACCCTCGACGTTGGGGCGGCCCGAGGGTATGTGGAGATCCTCCCAGTCGAGCGCGCTATTGCCATGCAGCTCTGCCCGCAAAGCTCTGCCGCCTGGAGGGGTAATCCAGGCCTTCCGTCCAGGGCCTGTTAGTTCTCGTCCGCTCTGATGGCCAAGACTTACAGTGCTGCTGGACAGGCCGCTTCCGCCCTGCACGCCATGGCCCTCCTGCAAGTCCACCAGGCCAAGGCGTTGAAGCAGTTGCACGTGGGTGGTGCTGACCCAGGTGTGCTGCAGGAACTGCGCACAGCGACGGACCTCGCCCTAAGGGCGACGAAAGTCACGGCACGGGCCCTAGGTCAGACGATGTCCACATTGGTGGTCCAGGAGCGCCATCTATGGCTGACCTTGGCGGATATGAGGGAGTCTGACAAGCATTGCTTCTTGGACTCCCTGATCTCCCAGGCCGGCCTATTCGGCGAAGCGGTGGAGGGCTTTGCCCAACAGTTCTCCGCCGCACAGAAGCAGACGGAGGCGTTTCGTCATATCCTGCCCCGGCGGTCTGCTGCTGTCTCCACCCAGGTACCCAAAACCTCAAAAAAAGAGCAGTTTCCTTTTTTCTCTGGGTCCCAAGAGGGCCAGGATGGCGGTGCACGAGACACAGTCTCTACACCCCTGTCCCCCTCTCCTTTCACCAGCGGGCAGCAGGGTCCGGTCCGAGGACACGATGCCTTCTCCCGCGCCCCCTGCCCAACCGTGGAGCCAGGTAAATGTCGCACCACGCACTCAGACCCCACTCTGGGACGCACTGCCTTCCGAGTCGGGTCCCTGTGCTCCACTTCGCTGCCCCACCGCGGGTACGTCGGTGGCTCCCCTGGTCCCGCTTGTACGGTCTCTGGGGGCCTGGTTAGCGCTCCCCAGGCCGTCTCGCTGGCTCCTGAGAACCATCAGACTCGGCTACGTGATTCAGTTCGCCCGGCGTCCTCCCAAGTTCAGGGGCGTTCGGTTCACCTCTGTGTTGAACAAAGATGCTCCTGTCTTGTGTGCAGAAGTCGCAGTCCTGCTGGCGAAGGACGCGATAGAGCCGGTCCCTCCAGCCGAGATGAAATCAGGGTTTTACAGCCCCTACTTCATCGTACCCAAGAAAGGCGGTGGGTTACGACCAATCTTGGACCTGCGTGTTCTGAACCGGGCCCTTCACAAGCTCCCGTTCAGGATGTTGATGCAGAAACGCATTTTTCAATGCATCCGTCCACTCGATTGGTTTGCAGCGATCAACCTGAAGGACGCGTACTTTCATGTCTCGATCCTCCCTTGACACAGACCGTTTCTCCGTTTTGCGTTCGAAGGGCGAGCATATCAGTACAAGGTCCTCCCCTTCGGGCTATCCCTGTCGCCTCGTGTCTTCACCAAGGTCGTGGAGGCAACCCTTGTTCCATTAAGGGAAGCAGGCATTCGCGTTCTCAACTACCTCGACGACTGGCTCATACTGGCCCAGTCTCGAGCGCTGTTGTGCGAACACAGGGACAAGGTGCTCAGTCACCTCAGCCGGTTGGGGCTTTGGGTCAACTGGGAAAAGAGCAAACTCTCCCCTGTGCAGAGGATCTCTTTTCTCGGCATGGAGTTGAACTCGGTCAACTCCATGCCGACCTTGCCTTTCTTCGGGCAGGAGTGCCCCTAGTGCAAGTGTCCAGGCATGTTGTTGTATCAACAGATGCCTCTGCCATGGGCTGGGGTGCCATGTGCAACGGGCACGCAGCTGCAGGGCTCTGGACAGGGCCCCGACTGCAGTGGCATATCAACTGCCTCGAGTTGCTAGCAGTATGGCTTGCTCTGCGCCACTTCAAATCGATGCTACACGACAATCGTGTAATCTATGTAATCAATATGTGTAATCTCCACATGGTACCTCCTTTACACAGGATATGGCTTCCGTAGCATTCCCCTACTTGGAGTACGCTTTCCCAGTGTTATCCATATCCACTGTAGGGAACAGCAGTGCCTGTCATCTCTGCCTAAGCCCTGTCCTATCTTCCATCCCAACTGGTGTGGGGGGACTTGCCGGCTTCCGCAGGGCACTGGAAGGGGTCAGCAATAGTGGCGTTTTCCAAGGGATCCCATTAGTCAGTAACACTGACGTTACGTCGAACGTGACTGACTGATAGGGAATGTCTCGGTTACGTATGTAACCCTCGTTCCCTGAAGGAGGGAACGGAGACGTAACGTCCCATCGCCACAGTTGCTGTACCACTGCTGTATAGCCGAGGCACACAGTCTCGGCTCCTCAGCGAAAACTAATGTGCGTTTCCCTTTATACCCGCACTGCGGGGCGGGGTGCGCATGGCGATACACGCACGCCAACTGTCATTGGCTTGTTTTGTTAACACTCGAAGGTGATTGGGCTCTCTGGCAAGATCCCATTAGTCAGTCACACTGACGTTACATCTCCGTTCCCTCCTTCAGGGAACGAGGGTTACATACATAACAGAGACGTTGTCAATTGTGACAAGAAGTAATGTATCAAAAGTATGTATTAAATATATTAAAATCATTTAAAAAAGTTATTTAAAATTGCAAAAATAGTACTGAAAAAATGATTTTTCCTGTATTTTTTATACACAAAATAAATGCAGATTTGGTGATCATAAGAAAAGAGAAAAATATTATTTTACTGTATTTTTTTATATAAAACAAATGCAGATTTGGTGATCATGAGAGAGAGAGAGTGAGACAAAACCCTATTTTGTATTTGAAATAGTTATTTGAAATACATGTATCATAAAAACTGCCCATCCCTGTGATTACCCCTTCATTGTGCGCTCCTTGTACTAGCACTGCATGTTACATACATAGATACTATATTATCTATTACAAGTAACTTCATAAGAGCTCCCTATCTAAAATACTTGGACTATATGACCAAAATCTTTTCTACCAAAACGTGATAATCAATATACTATATTGTCAATATACCAGAATGTATAGAATTGATACCATATACTGTGAACTAAATTTATCAGCTGTTAAATATGAATGTTCATGCTGCTTCAAGACCTTCAGGGTGGAAGTACCCTAACAAAAAACACACATACATCACAATAATAAATCTTTTAGAGAAGATTTGAAGGTAATTGCATGTGATAATATGCATATTTTGAAGACCAATTTAAGCACATTAATAGTAAATATATTATGGAACTTGATCTTAAAACTTTTCCTGTCTATCTAAAAGCACTGGGAACTGCTCTCTCAGACTGGTTACATTATTGATACTATGCTTAAAATTGAGTGCTGAACCCAGTATTTCAGAGTCAAAAGCAGATTGCTCTTTAAGCTCTTCTTTAGGAAAGCAAGAATATAGATGCCACTCACAGACTTTAACAGCAAACAGAATATCTCACCGTTTTTTGAAGCTCTCATGTAATAAAATTGTGGTGTATGCCCCCCTTGATATAGCTAGGAAAATGTGTGCACTCATACTTGTGTGTGCTATAGCCTATATAGTGAGCGAAAGCAAGTGTGGGAAAAGGATTTATCTGTTTTACTCAGAAGTGATCCTCTAACGCTTTTGAAGAGTTCAGTTCAGTATACGTTACGTGCCCTTTTGCATTTTTGACATATCAACCTCTAACACCAACTTTCAGATAAGCGTCTCTTTCCCATTCAGCCGTTTCACCTCAGTCACCATATTGCTCTTTGATAATGGGAATGAACTGCATCTTTGAAGTTGAGTCACGGGAGATATTAAAGAGGGGAAAAAAAAATGTTAAAGCCATTCCCTGGTGTCATTCCTCCTCTGTGATCCGAATCCATGTTATCAAACACAAATTTGTCATTATGGAATTGAGCTCGACTGCATCATATTCCGCCATTAAATAGCCTTGGCTTGGCGAATGACTTCCTAAAGGCCACCTCGTGCTCTGACTGATAGTGGCCTGCGGTGCCCCAGATAAGAATCATCCGCTCGGGCTGAATGAGATGAGGGATTTGAGTGAGGGGGAGTTTTATGTTACTCACCTCCACCAGCTTGTTGGCGTGTTCGCGGAAGACCTGCGCATACTCCTTAACCTCTTTCTCGTTACCGCTCTTGGCCGCCTCTATCAGCACCAGCAGAGGCACGTTGGTCTCCAGGAAAGAGTCAGATATGTGGTCCATAACAGCCTTCCTTAGCTAGGAGAAAAGAGAGAGAGAGAGCAGGGATCAGCTCATGTCCTACATAAACTGTCCAGCACTTGAACTTGTACTTTGGAGCTCCGACTGTAGGGCATTTACAAGCGGTACACTCCGGGCTTAACACATTTTCTAATGGATAGCTTAAGAGTGTTCTGGTGTTAAAAACAGCTAGATGGAGCACAACAGAATTGAACAGAAGGCACCTTTATAGGTGCATTAGCTCCAACACACAGTTATGTAAAAACTCGATACACTTGAGATGCTTCAAGAGGGTCTGTAATACCTGGATAAAGGCACAATTCACATTCATCTAAATGGTTTTCCCCTGGAAGATTGTGATGTGAAATCCATTTTCCTTATGGAATGCACAAGTTTTTGAATCAATTATCAGGGTTGTAAATGTCTGATGGCAAAATTTCAAACCCTTTACTAGCATCTATGGAGCGGTGAAATCAAAGAGGCCTTAAAGGGATAGTTGATCCAAAAATGAAAATTCTGACATTAATTACTCTAATGTAGCTCTAAGCCCATAAGACCTTCGTTTATCTTCGGAACACAAATAAAGATAATTTTGATGAAATCCTTGAGCTTTCTGACCTTCCATAGACACCTGACACGTTCAAGGCCCAGAAAGGAAGTAAGGACATTGCTAAAATAGTCCATGTGACATCAGCAGATCAACCATAATTTCATGAAATGTTTTTGTGTACATTTTTTTTTTTTTACAAAAAGTATTTTTGTAGCTTCATAAAACGAAGATGAACGAAGGATTTACGGGTTTTGAACGACATGAGGGTGAGTAATTAATAACAGAATTTGAATTTTTGGGTGAACTATCCCTTTAAAAAAATAACCTAAGACAACTACTAAATTGTAATGAAGTTCATAAAAGAGTACATGACTACATTTGACATGGCAATGTGTGGGCATAGCAAGAGAGCGAAAGTGCAAATTCTACAGTACCTTAAAAGAAAGTAGCAGGCAAGGAAGGAATAGTAAGCAACTTGAGGTTAAGTGCTTTGCTTAGGGGAGCAATGCTAATAGCTCATGGCTTGCTAATTGCAGTGATCAAGCTAGCAACCTTTGGGTCACTAGCCCTGAGCATAAGCCAGTTTCACATCAACCTAAAATAAACAAGCTTGCATTTTGCCTCAAGGTAGAAGAAACGCTTAAAATATCTCTTGAAACAGGATATCAAATTATTAATTTGTGTTCTTATAAAACAGGTTGTAGCTATACAATTATTGTTACATAATTGCTGATTTTAGTAGCAGAAACACATCATCAGCAATATTCACAGTTATATGCAGAGAAAGCATTGGGGGCTATTCTAATGGGGCAGCATGTAGAGTCCCAAGACACATGTCCTCTAATGGATGATGGGAAACACTCCTAACAAGCAATAATTATCATTCAGTGAGGCATGCACATATCTTAACCAATTAAAAACCCTGTGCTAGGCCATGGTGGGCAGACAGTAATGATAAATTATAGCTAAAGGTGACGCATAATCCATCACTGGCAAGAAACTTGGCCAGTCAGAACTTGAGACTTGAGACACCCTTAAAGGGGAAATGTCACAGAAAACAGGATTTTTTTAAGTTTCTCAGTTCAAAAATCTATTAAATCTGGAAAAAAATATTTTAACTATTTGTGGTTAAGAGGTTGCATTTACACATCAGTAACATGTGAACTTCTGAAAAACGGATATTCATAGCTTTTTGTAAACCTGTTTTACTGTGTAAAAAAGTCTAATGAAAATTGTCAACATTTTTGGAAAAAGAAAATTATGTTTTTGTTGCAAGAAACCTTGACTAAGTCAATAACTGCCTCAAAAGTATAAAATACAACTCCTCTCTTTGGCATGTAAGGAAGTTTAAGGCCACGCTGGGCTATGGAACAGGCCATGAAACCAGAGCCAAGCATGAGGACGTCATCTTTTCAATCAATGTGCAGCACTCAGTGGAGGAGTTCTTGGCCACCTGAGCATGAAATTCAGAAAACAGAGCACACTCTGTAGGTAATGATCCTTCTCCCCGTGTGCCGATGATTTAATTGAAATGTTTTAATGAACCTTGGCGCTCTGTCTCTAATAACCTCTGGTAAAGGATGTGTGCTTGTCTTCTTAATGGTTTGGGTGCAACCCCAGGGAAAATGAAAGAGAAAAATAGTGACCAAAATGTATCATTTTCTGCTTATACTGCCTAAAAAACTAGAGATGCACTAGAGTGTACATGAGTCACGTTGTGACAAAATGAACTACATAAAAAAGAAGAAGAACAGTACCGAACTAGTATTTGAATATATTAATAATCTTAAACTGGGACTCAGTCTGACGGCATTTCATTTCCCCCACCCCTTCTTAAAATTAATTTTTCAGTTCTCACGGAGCTTGAGAGCAAGTGATCTGTCTCTGCTTTTTTTATTAAGATTATTTAAGCCATAATTATTTTCCTTCGACATCGGCCATGGCATTTTAGGGTCAGTTCCGTTTGCATCTTATCATCATTATGCCAGTGAGATTAATTTCTGTTTACTGGGAAAATCTCATTTTCAGGTTGCAGACCTTTAAACCTCTATTTAATATACTGCATGTTACAAATGTGTCAACATGCTAAATCAAACACGGTATTCCCTCACTAGAAAAAGCTTGTTAAATGTTCCAATAGCATAGCTAGCATTGGCAAGACAACAAGTATAGCCCACAGTGAGGCCCCTCATGTCTAATGTCTTTTTCAAAGAGGGAACTGAAGTTATAGTCATGTAATCTCAGGACTAAATTGGAAAAAAAGCTTGACGAATGGAGTGCTCCGCCGACTCCTCGCAGACTACAAAAACAGCAAGCCAAAAATTGGAAACACTGAGGAGAGGAAGTGCTTTGCTTTAAATTGCTCTGAGGGACTGAAAAAATGGAAATCTTGTGATCCTACCTGTCATCTTCCCCTTTCTGTCTTTCTGCCTCTTTTCCCAATTTCTCCCTAATCCTTTGTTCTCTTCATCCATATGGCACTGAAGCAGCAGTAAAAAATCAGCATAGCAAACTCAATCAAGTCAAATTCAGACAGAAACAAAGACAAAATAAGGAAGAAAGCATGCACTAAGCCAAGCCAAAAGATAAATCTTTTAATGTCACAAATGGGGGGATCTTAAGAGATGAGATTAGCTTGTCTGTTAATTTCGCTTACAAACAGGGAAGTGTATTTTTAAGGATTAACCACCTGCTACAACATGAAAAAAAAACAAATGCCACCGAGAACGTAAGTCAAATCGGCAATGAAATTCAGAGATCTTCTGTAATTTACTCAGTCTAGGGCTCAGAACAAAGCTGACAGATGTTTGATTCCTTAATCTGAGAAAACAAAAGCAGTTCATTATGCTGTTGATTTATTCACACATTCTTCACCAATTTACCTTTTTAAAAATTCATTTCTGAAAAACTTGGTATTGTTTTTATTCCTATTTTACAACTGAGAGACCGTAACATTTCGATTTCAACAATCATGCAAAACAATTGAACATGGCAAAATCGACTTTGCCTGTCAGTCTTAGAATTTGGATTCTCTGCAGACAGCGGCAGAAGCTTTGGGTCAAGGGCTTGACGTTTCTTATTAAAATGTCAAGGGCAATCACAGAATAAACATGCTTCTGTACCTGGTTAGCAGAAAAGGCAGCCAATACAAATCAGAATGAAGTAACAGCACTGATTTAGTATTAACAATGACATCTGGAGAGGATAGGGGGTGGAGGGAAAGAAACAGAGTGAGTGGAGATGTGCTGTTTGATCTTCCTGTCATGTCTGTAAATGAGTCTGATAGCAAAGCTCCCTCCCCTTCAATGATCACCGCAGAGGTCTTATAGGGCAGAGTAGAGGAAGCCAGAGAAATGATTTTCTTGCTCTGGAGAGATGGCATTTAGGTTAAAGCTTTAGCATTGATTTGAATGTTTTTGCTCCTGGCCAAACCGAAAGGTACATCCCTGCATGCTGTCTCAGGAAGCCCCTTTGATTAATAATTATATAAAAGATAGGATGAATTTGCGAACCTAATGTGATTGTTTCTTATCATTGCAGGAATTTGAGCCAATAGAATACAGAAAATTGTCAACAAATTCATTCATTTATTATTTATTTAAGTTTAATGATTTTTTAATGCACTTGAACTAAAATATACCATCACCACTAAACTGTAGAGCAAGCATTGACATGATTCAGCCATGAAAGCAGAACACTTTATCCAGAACAATAATCGATGCTTGACATCAACTGAAGGTTTTAAATTTCTACAGCTCATTGAAATCGTATATGCAATACAAGTTAAAATGTATTATAAAAAAAGGTAACTCTAATGGGAGTACTGAGTCTAAATAAAAAGCAGTTTCTTACATAACACTTTCCACATAACAGCACTCACATAACAGATAGGTTCCATCTCTCACAGAGAATCACATAACACTTGAGTCAATGCACACATCTATGAGCGGATGCTACGGACGCTGTGGCAGTGCGACAATTGACAATTTCTTGAAATAGAAATAAGAAAGCAGAGAAGACAGGCTGTGGGAAGGTGTTTCTAGACTGTTGATGAGAGCAGCAGAAGCACATGGGTTTATCAACTGCTTCTGTTATCATACTCCACTATGACAGACTGAGGTACCACTGTACCCTGATCCCTGATCGTGAGGGCCTACTGAGGACTTTATCAGTGAGTTGGAGCACTGTACTTCCAGCCTGAGTCCCACTGCCTGCATTAATGCATTGCCCACTGACTTCAGCCTCGACTGCGCTGCAATGCAGGGCTTTTTTATAAGGCAAAACGGGGAGTGGCGCCTCTCTGGGGCTCTCGCTTTCCGTGTCTGTCTTTGTGACATTGACTACATTTGTGTCAGTACGAATCAGTTCAATACGATTGCTATACTGCATCTTAAATTCTGCAGTGCCATTTCCATTTTTGGTTTAACTATTACTTTACAAAAGATTCCTTAATATTCTCTTGTGTAAACAATACCCTCAGGGGTCTTCAACAGGGGGTCCGCGGTAGTACTGTGGGGGGTCTGACAATTATTGTGAGTGGAAAAAACATGCAGTAACCAAACATACAACATTAAGTTAACTACAGCTAAAGTTAACATTCAGTTAAATGGTTTATTGTCCTTATCACAAAAAACAAAAAAAAATAAAATACAGTATCTCACAGAAGTGAGTACACCACTCACATTTTTGTAAATATTTTATTATATCTTTTCATGTGACAACACTGAAGAAATGACACTTTGCAACAATGTAAAGTAGTGAGTGTACAGCTTGTATAACAGTGTAAACTTGCTGTCCCCTCAAAATAACTCAACACGCAGCCATTAATAAACCGTTGGCCACAAAATTGAGTACACCCCTAGGTGAAAATGTCCAAATTGGGCCCAATTAGCCATTTTCTCTCCCCGGTGTCATGTGACTCGTTAGTGTTACAAGGTCTCAGGTCTGAATGGGGGTGTGTTAAATTTGGTGTTATCACTCTCACTCTCTCATACTGGTCACTGGAAGTTCAACATGGCACCTCGTGGCAAAGCACTCTCTGAGGATCTGAAAAAAAAATGTTGCTCTACATAAAGATGGCGTAGGCTATAAGAAGTTTGAGACCCTGAAGACCCTGAAACTGAGCTGCAGCACGGTGGCCAAGACCACACAGCTGTTTAACAGGACAGATTCCACTCAGAACCGGCATCGCCATGGTCGACCAAAGAAGTTGAGTGCACGTGCTCAGCGTCATGTCCAGAGGTTGTGTTTGGGAAATAGACGTATGAGTGCTGCCAGCATTGCTGCAGAGGTTGAAGGGGTGGGGGGTCAGCCTGTCAGTGGTCAGACCATAAGCCGGTCATCAAATTGGTCTGCATGGCTGTCGTCCCAAAAGGAAGCCTCTTCTAAAGATGATGCACAAGAAAGCCTGCAAACAATTTGCTGAAGACAAGCAGACTAAGGACATGGATTACTGGAACCATGTCCTGTGGTCTGATGAGACCAAGAACAACTTATTTGGCTCAGATGGTGTCAAGCGTGTGTGGCGGCAACCAGGTGATGAGTACAAAGACAAGTGTGTCTTGCCTACAGTTAAGCATGGTGGTGGCAGTGTCATGGTCTGGGGCTGCATGAGTGCTGCCGGCACTGGGGAGCTACAGTTCATTGAGGGAACCATGAATGCCAACATGTACTGTGACATACTGAAGCAGAGCATGATCCCCTCCCTTTGGAGACTGGGCCGCAGGGCAGTATTCCAACATGATAACGACCCTAAACACACTGAGGGTAAAAGTGATGGACTGGTCAAGCATGTCACCAGACCTAAACCCTATTGAGCATCTGTGGGGCATCCTCAAACGGAAGGTGGAGGAGCGCAAGGTCTCTAACATCCACCAGCTCCGTGATGTCGTCACGAAGGAGTGGAAGAGTACTCCAGTGACAACCTGTGAAGCTCTGGTGAACTCCATGTCCAAGAGGGTTAAGGCAGTGCTGGGAAATAATGGTGGCCACACAAAATACTGACATTTTGGGCCCAATTTGGACATTTTCACTTAGGGGTGTACTCATTTTTGTGGCCAGTGGTTTAGACATTAATGTCTGTGTGTTGAGTTATTTTGAGGGGATAGTAAATTTACACTGTTATACAAGCTGTACACTCACTACTTTACATTGTAGCAAAGTGTCATTTCTTCAGTGTTGTCACATGAAAATATATAATAAAATATTTACAAAAATGTGAGGGGTGTACTCCTGTGAGATACTGTATGTATGTATATATATATATATATATATATATATATATATATATATATATATGGTAACACTTTAGAATAGGGAACACTAATTCACTATTAACTACGACTTTTCCTTCAATAAAGTCCTAATTTTCTGCTTATTAATAGTTAGTAAGGTAGTTGTTAAGTTTAGGTATCGGGTAGGATTAGGGATATGTATAATATAATATAATATAATATAATATTTTTATAGATCATGCTTAAAATGCAACACTTAATTTTCCATGGTCTGTCTCTATCCACCAAGGCCTGAAAAGAGTTATCCTACGATGTACTATGCATGACTATAATTGCAAAAGTAACTTTACATAGCAGTTATTCACAATATGATTGTTTTTCTTTTTTCTTTTTTCTCTTTCTCTTTCCAACTGAAGTGTTTACATGATGGCTTTTCATTCAGTATGACTGCTTCCATAGTAATACTATTAAAAAAAAGTTTGCAGTCAGTGAGAAATTCAAGAGCATTCCTGAGCATTACGTAGCAATGTCAAAGTCATGGGTTTGATTCCCAGTAAATGCATTAACTGATAAAAAGAATACCTTGAATGCAATGCTAGTCACTTTGAATAAAAGTGCATTCCATGTGCATGAATGTAAATCAGATATTTTATTCAGAAAGCAAGTATTAAACTTGATCAAAATTGACAGTTACACATTTATAAAGTTACAAAATACTACAGTTACAAATAAGTTCATTTGAAATTTCAATAGTAATATTTTTTTACACAATGTTACTTTTTTAACTGTATTTTTGATCAAGTAAACACAGCTTGTGTGAGAATAACATAGACTTCAAAAACATAAAAAAATATTCACAACCTCAAACTTTCGGAGGGTAGTGTAACTAATGTTGAGGACTTCTAAAACAGCCATTCAAAACATTTCACTGGAACTGCTTCTGAATATAACACAAAGGTTCAGTTAAAAAAAAAAAATAAAATACTGCAAGAATTTTGCATACACATGTCAATGTTAAGATGCTTACGTATGCCTGGGAATTGCACAGGATGTCATGTAAAAATGTCAAAGCATGCATACTACACGCTGCGCACAAGCAATCCCCTTTAAGTTTTAAGAAATGGCTGCAGTATACTGTACAGTTGTAGCCTGACAGTTCAGAGAGCTGAGGGAACCCAAACTCCCCAGACTGCAGACATCACTCAGAGCGATTGTTTAAAATTGAAACAATTTCTGCTTGAGAATTTCATAAATGTAGGAAATGTACAACTGATTTAGAAGTGTTAAAACTGAGCTCTACTTTGAAAAAGCAGTTTTCGTTTGAGAGCAGGAAAGATTTATGAGCCTTTCTCTGTGTCTGTCTCTAGGAGAATTTCTTAGATGTAGATTAAGAGTAGCTGTCAGCTAAACACTTCCAAAGAAGTCAAAGCAGCTGTGGTAACAAGACACTGTCAGAATAGCAGTTGGATGCCAACCCTTTCACAAGGTCACAAAAACAAGCCATATGCCAATAGCAATAATTGCACATATCCACATAGAGTCAATAATAAAAATGCAAAAGGTTTGTGTATTTTCAGAATAACAAATTAGTTCATCATCTTTTTTATAGTATGAGCAATTTCATCAAAGCACATGCATTGCAGGAACTTGAAACTGTTTCTATTTGCGATTCACAAAATGGAACCCATTGAGAGAAACTGAAAGCGAGAGAGAGAGCTTGCTTAAGCATATGTTCAGAGAAGTGTTGTTCACTAGAGGAGCATCCTGGAGTAAGCTATCCGTCAACAGAGAGCTGGGAGGGAGGACTTGACAGACACATTTATTAGGAATGCGATGACAGATGACACATAGCTCAAAGTGGTGTAAAGGGATGTGTGTGTGGGGACTGCTAATTGCATAAGAACAGATATTTAAGAGTATTAGTTCAGTGCGGTACGTTCCCACACCTCCAGTATTATTCATCTGGTTTCTAAACAGCTGAAAGGCTGTACCTCATATCTTTCCCTCTTTGTGTTATGCTTATGCTGTTATTCTTGTTTTTATTTTCATTCTCTGCAGTGCTCGGTGGCAGAGCATTATGGGAGCTCAAGCACTCGGTGACATCTGAGAGGCGTGCCTCTGGGGGAGAGGTCTGACAAATGCTGGGTATAGTTCCATGACTGGCCCCGTGACTGCTGAATTACTCCGCTAGGAGGTCCACTAGCTCAGAGAACACTCTGTGACTGTGGATAGCCAAACTGTGACGTGGTACAATCTCTTTATTTCTTTCTGCTCATGCAGAATAATGGCAAAGGAAAAAATCAAGTAACCAAACAGTGACGTGATACAATGTCTTTCTGTCTTTCTGGTCATGTAGAAAGACAGCAAAGAAAAAATAAATAAAATAAAGTTGTCGAACAGTGATGTGAGCAAAATATATTCTTTTGTGTTCAACAAAAGAAAGAAACTCATACAGGTTTGGAATGACATGTGGGTGATTAAATGATGACAAAAATGTCATTTTTAAGGTGAAACATCCCTTTAATGTGTGTAGTCATATAGAGCATGCTTGTGTTATATTTTGCACATATATTTTCTTTTGAAGTAAATGAAGAAAATATGTCTACAATTCATGAATATAAATAGTGTAATTTGTGAACTGCTAATATACAGCTATCTATCTACTTTTATTAAATTAGTTATATTGATATGTGTTTAACCAAGTGTTATAAAACATTTAATTAAAAAATAAATAACTACATTTAAATTAATATGCAACCACACTTTAAATCAAACCTCCAAACTAGTCTGCACAGAATAATGATAATATTAAAACAATAAAATAAAATTACCAATCATATCCCTTGGACTTGGCAAGAAAACTGCCCAACATGCCCCAGCGGTTTAAGCGAATCAAGCATTTTTTTTATAAATTATGAAATATAGCATTAAGTGACAGTGGTTAATAATTTGTATTAAAATTGGAAGTAATGCATGGAAAAGAACTCCCATCACTTACAGTATTCATTTCTGTTGGCTGATATTAAATATGCATCTAAACTCTGTTGACTTCATTTAGAATATAATTTGCTTTAGTTTCAGTACTTGATATTATTTCAAACAGGAATGTTTTTGTACTATTCATTTCTCAGAGCAGCAGTATATCACTAGCTATCTGTCTATCTATCTATCGGACACAACTCACGAGAATCCTTACTTGACTCATGAATAATTATTAAGTAATGCGACTATGACATTTATATGAAGACTGCCTTTCAACATCAGCAGAGTAATTAATATTCATAATCTTTGCCCTCTCCGAAGTGATGTCACAACTCATCCATTTTCAGTGTCCCTCCCCACTCTAAAACTCATCTCCCTGCAGAAAGTGGAAGTTCAAGCTCATCAGGGAATGAGCCATAAGTTCACAATGTACCCTTGAGCAAGGCTCCAAACACTAGCTTGCTTCAGGGAGGCTGTCCCTGTAATAGGGTTGCTCTAAGTCACTTTGGATAAAAGCGTCTGCTAAATGAGTACCATCACAGAACCATGGTACCACCACAGTAGGAAAACAGATGCTTTTATCCAAAGTGCTTGAAGCATACTCATTACAGAGACAGTCCCCTTGGAGCAACCTAAGTGTCTTGCTAAAGGGCACAATGGTGATAGTTCATGGATCGCCTGTTGCAATGCTCAAACTAGTAACTGTTTGATTACAAGCCCAGAACCACTGTGTCATCCTATTAATAAAAAAAAAAAAAAGACAAAAGTAAGAGAGTGTGGGAATCATCAGTTGTCCTCTGCGCAATGCGGAAGGAGATACAAGTGCTCAGGAGGCTAAATGCAATGGAAGACTCTTTTAAGGTTAATCTCTACTGTATATATGAACTAGTCTAATCTGTTCTGCAGCAATATTGATGGATCTGATAGTGATGCTAATGCATTAGTCAGAGCTCTCATTGCAGGGCTGAGGTTGCATAGTTATTCTACACATGCCTGCGTAGCATAAAGACCTACTTATGCATTTATGCAAAACAGCAATGGTGGACAGTACTCTCTCTTGGTTTCTCTTTCTCAAAACACTTGAATTAGAGCAAAGAAAAAGTTTATCACCATTTTTATATCTGTCTACTGTGAACCTTTAAAGTAATCTGTGAAGCCTTTTTTTTTTTTTTTTTTTTTACCTTGGTGTGAAATGACTTCCTGTGGATTTAATGCACATATTTTGTAGGTCAATATTTGCTAATTAGTTATTTACACAGAAAATCACACACCATTAGCCAAACCATATGATAATTACTTAAAGGGATAGTTCACCCAAAATTTCATGTTTATCTGCTTACCCCAAGGGCATCCAAGATGTAGGTGACTGTTTCTTCAGTAGAACACAAACGAAGATTTTTAACTCAAACGGTTTCAGTCTGTCAGTCAATGATTTGAGAGGCTTTGAGAGAAAAAACAAAACCAAAAAAACATACACAGACAAAACCAAATTAAACCCTGCGGCTCGTGACGATACATTGAGTGTACATAATATAGTGTACCTATCTCTCAAATGGACCATTGACATTCTATCTACAATCTCAATTAGGAGTATCAATGGTCCATTTCAGAGATAGGTGGCGGTAATGCACTTATAAGTCTGTGATCCTCCATAAAGCGAGAAGAAGAAGAAGACGCATCGGCTGTTGTGTGGAGAGCTCAGGACACTTGGACAGTGCGGCAGATCAGAGGTAAAAAACTATATAAAACACTGTTCAGTTTCTTGCACAGACTGATCGTTTCGCGTCTTAAGACCTCAATGTATCGTCACGAGCCGCAGGGTTTAATTTGGTTTTGTCTGTGTATGTTTTTTTTTTTTCCTCTCAAAGCCGTGAGTACCATTGACTGACATTATATGACTGACAGACTGCAACGGTTTGAGTTAAAAATCTTTGTTTGTGTTCTACTGAAGAAACAAAGTCACCTACAACAAAGTCTGTCTATAACTTTACAATAAGGACCCATTAGTTAACATTAATGGTGGTGGTTGAGGAGAGACCCCCCCCCCCCCACATGATTGTAAAGCGCTTTGAGTGTATTGCAATACACATGAAAGCGCTATATAAATGCCTCATTCATTCATTCATTCATAATGCATCTATCTATCTATCTATCTAAAAAGAGCCATTCATGAACACATGCTGAACCTAAACAGTGCAAATGTAATACAACACAGATTAAGCAGCGAGGGCAATACAAAAATCAACCGGCGCTCCTCTGCAATGTCTGCGATCGTGAACAGGGCTCGCCATTATTGCTTGATTTGCACTGGTCGGGGTGGTATATTCTCTTGCCAGGTAGACAGTAATAACTCAAAGCCGGCTGCCACAGACACTCGGATGTTCCCCCGGTGAGACTGATTTGATGAGATGGCGATGCCTCTATTCATTTGACTGAGGGGCCTGCAAAGCCCTGAGCGGATCACAGAGGTTTGCATCTCATATCTTCAGTGGCTCAGCCATGAGAAGGAAATGCATTTACTCATGTACACACACAAAAACCATGCCATAACCAGCACACATACTGTATCTACCCAGATCCATACATGCAAATGTACACAAACAGCACATGTTCCCCAGTGTGTCATACAGGTTGTTTTGAGTTCTACATGGGTGAGTTGTGCATCAGTTAACCCCAGGAAACCCCTGCACTAGTGCCTCAACGGCTCAATGCATCATCTTCACGCAATCAACTAATAAAACCCAATAAGAGTTTGTAATTCGTTTTGATTGAATTGGGCTGTTTTGCCATTATAAAGCCCGTGGCGGATGTTCTGTGAGGTCTGTAAACAACATCACAATCACAGCAGGTGACTGCTGCTCATAGATCACTGCCTGAAATTAAAATACTTAATGAGAACATCCAACATATGTGCATGGATTTCACATCGAAGACATCAACAGCTTGGTCCGCAACTTGCTTAGAATCCTCCTTGATCCCTTGGCAAGTTTTTTCCAGGATCTTAATCCCAATTAAAGTGATTACAATGTCATTTGTTTTGTGACGAGATTCTAGCAACATGTTGTTAAGGTGAGAGGTGGTTTATCATATGCAAGAGCATATGGAGCTCACCAGCAGTGGAAACAGGAAGTGATCAGCCAGAATTACCAGGAGATGACTCCGGAGCGGAGTAAGCTAGGGTAAATCATGGCTATCAAACACTTTTCATTTCCTTTAAACCATTTTACTGTACCATAAAATCTCCATGTATCCGTGAAGGAAACATCTTGCCCCGCCTCAGACCATGATAGATAATGAAATAAATGTCTTAAGAGGATTAAAAATGCTTGGCCTGGCAAATCTGTAAACAGCCGGTTTCCTCATCCGACATGTAACTACAATACATGTGTCAGGGAAAGTTTACAGCTTTCCAAATATTGGTCCAGCGAAGCGGGTGACAGAAGATGCGGGAATGCGCCGGCCGTGGGGTTTGGTGAGGGGGAAGGAGCGTAGAGGAGCAGAAACGAGGGAGGTGATGTACGACTGCTGAGTCTGAAAATGCGGCCGTCGAATTTACAGTCTTGCTGAAGGGGGGTGGGAGTGGGAAGATTTTAAAAGATGTTTTCCAATTATAAAAGATTGTACAAACCGGGAGGAGGGTAAACGGTGAACGTTCATGTGCTCCAGCTGTGTGTGTGAGTGTGTGTATGTACCGCTTCTTAACCTCTGCGCCAGCTGATTTATACACCCACTAACACACTCCTGAACTCCAAGAGTGTAATTAAAGTAGGGCGCTCAAAACGAACATCCATTCCACGTTAGTTGCTCTCTCTGTGGATTTACTGTGATGTGGGGTGAAGAGGGTCTTCTCTCAGTGGGGGCAGGCCAAGGAGGTCTATAATACCTGGAGAAGGCTAACTGTTAGCATTAGTATTCATCTTAACAGTTCCAGGACCACCCGGAAGTGTGAGATTTAAAATATGCTACACTTGCTCATGGTCCCGCAGAACTTTTTGAGCCAATCCATGCGACTAAGTGCATTTTCAGATTTGTAGATCGTTTGCTTTGTTCCAAAACAGGGACTTAAATTGTTATGTTCTTGCATTTTCTTCTTGGTTTGGTTTGCTTTTACAAGGCAACATTTCAAAGTTTACCAAAATGTTTATGCACGTCTCATATGAGTACAACCATCCTGTTGTTGGTAAGAGTGCACCTGTTTATGTTCTGGGATTCTGTCATTCTTGTAATGCACCTGTTTCAGAAGAGAGCAATTAAGAACAGATTGGTTTGTTCGTCTGTTGGGTCGAATTGTTTTCTCACCACAACTGAACCACTCTGGAGTGGTTCATTTGCAATTGGGCCAAGACCAGCTCATTCAGATGATCTCGGACCTATTGTTTTGGTGCGGATCCAAACAAGATTGTTGTGTTCACACATGCCTAAACAAACTGAACTAAGGGTCAAAATGCACTAGGTTCTGAAACAAACTCTCCAAATGAGCCAGGTGTGAAAATGTCCCAATAACATATACCACAACAATGCACACAGTCTTAAACCTTTTACTGGTGACTATCCTGAGCTATGACATGAGTAACAGCAGACAGGGGAAAGTCAATTTCAAATTGGTAAGGGTCTTGTAACAATCAGGCACTGGTAAAACATCCACTTTAATAGAATTGTGCAAAATATTGTTATATTGCCAGAATACAAAACAAGTTTTGAATGGTCAAACACAACAATCTTCTAGAGAATGAGAAGAAATCTTACAAATGAGAGGGTGACTGTGGTGATTGTATGCTCTCTGACAGTTGACATCTTGATGTTTAGAGTGTAGGTACAATTTTTTCTTACCTGAATGTGTTATATGGTGAGTTTATGAAAGGAATAGTTCACCCAAAATGAAAATTCTGTCACCATTTACTCACCCTCGTGCTATTCCAAACCTAGAATATGACTTTCTTTCTTCAGAGGAATACAAAAGACGATTTTTTTATTTTATTTTATTTTTTGGTAAACAATATCCTACCAGCTCCTTTTCGTATAATGAAAATAGCAAACTCCACAATGACAAAAAGCACCATACAAGTATCATAAAAGTAAGCCAAGTCTTCAAAAGTCATACAACAACATTGTGCAAGGAACAGAGGGAAATTGATGATGCTATTTATCGAAAATCTTGCCCTAACTGGGCTGACAGGAGCGCCTATGTTTCTCTTAAGCAGTGAAATATTTATCTAGCCTTGTTCTCTAAACTGAGAAGCAGACAGACTACGTCATTTTTCTTGATGTAAATGTCAGGTATATATAATCATATAAGGTATCATATAATAGCATAGTATATGTTCACTCTCTATTAAGTAAAAAACTCTCCTGATGGGAATGTCAGTTTGACAGGAATGCCCTTATGTCTAATGTCTCGCAGCTTTATTTTTGGTTTAGATCGGTGCTGACCGATTTGACACTTTGTTCCATTGTCATGGTGATGAAGAGAGAAAATGCATCAAAACAACTTTTAAGCTGTGCTGATTGCCGAAGTCAAGAGCGTGGACCTCAGCTTCTTGAGTTAGAGACATACTGGTGTTTGATGCTCTTATGCACGACAGTCAGATGTTCAGAAATGCGAGGAGCTGTTATTTAAGTCTAAACTGTTCTAAAAGACTTATTCTCTTGAACACCCGAGTACAAATAAAACAGATAGTTCAGTGGTGTGCATTACAGTTACTTTTTTACCATTTTGATTGTCTGTTTTTATTTGAAGGTTTAAATCTATTCGCAGACGTACAAGTATTAGTACCTGAGTCATCAACCTTCAGAAAAGAAGATTCTGTAAACCTGTGGTTATTAAAGGGTGGTGTTATTAAAGGGACTTAAATGGCAGAGTAAGAGCTTCAGTGAAAAAAATGACTTCAATGCCAGTCCCTTCCTCACACAAAGCTATCATAATATAGTGCACAAGTCATATATACAACTTTTATGTGCTTTTTGGAGCTTGACAGTTACAATCACCATCCTCTCATCCCTTATTTATGCAATTTTGTGTTCTACGAAACACAATGTTTCATGGAGATAAAAAAAGAAGAAAAAAAAAAGATATTTTGAATATCATGAGGTACAGTAATACAGTCAAACCAAAAATTATTCAGACACCAGATATCATTTTTGATACGATATTACTAGTGGGTGCAGGACACTAGTTCACTTATGTAAAAGAGGGTAGCAAAATAAAGTAAACTGTGACATATTATAACCAAAAATTCTTCATACGGTGGACTACCAGTGAAATTGATCAAAATTTGGGACCAAAAATTTGATTTGACACTTTGACCTGACCATGTTTTGTTACATACCTTTCTATTAAAAAAGTTATCTGACGAAAAGCTATCAAGATGAATTTGTTCTGACAGTTTAAATCTTGAGTTCTTGTGATGCTTTATTACCATTTTCTAAACTATAGCAAATAAACTGTGATAATGTGAGAAATTTTGAAGATGTCTGAATAAATTTTTGGTTTGGCTGTAATTCATTTGCGATTATCGAGATGATTTTTTTCTGACACAGTTTAACTCGAGTTCTTGTCATATTTTATTACCATTTTCTAAACTATAGCAAATAAACTGTGATAATGTGAGAAATTTTGAAGATGTCTGAATAAATTTTTGGTTTGGCTGTAATTCATTTGCGATTATCGAGATGATTTTTTTCTGACACAGTTTAACTTGAGTTCTTGTCATATTTTATTACCATTTTCTAAACTATAGCAAATAAACTGTGATAACGTGAGAAAGGTGTCTGAATAAATTTTGTTTTGACTGTGTATCACTTTCTTTCAATGTAGTGGTCATTTTTACGTTCTTATTTTCTAGGAAGTGAATTTTCTGACTCACCTGTCTGCGAAGATCACGGGTCTTCTTGGTCATCTTGTCAATAGCTGAATTCAGTGGGTCTCCTTTTTCTTTTCTTCCGGTCTGTGATAAAATGGGAGAAAGGTGGAGAAAGTTGGCGTTAGTCATGTAATATTGTTCTGCAAGCTCACACCAGTAGAAGATGAAAGAGCAACAAACAAATCAAGAGAGAAAGGTTAAGTTAAAAATGCTGTTGTCAGCCTTGAGTGGGGTTTGGTGAAGGTTTTTAAGAACCACTTGAAACTTGAGGCCTTTAAGTGCCTCTAAATGTAGACACAGCAGGGATGGAATAAAGCAAGTGCCGCATAAAGCAACAATAGAGTGTAGACACAACCAACGATAAAAAAGACAGAGTACTATAGGGCACAGTAGCAAGTTTTACAGACAGACGGACATGAAGGAATCTTCTGTGCTACATTTCTCAACCTCAAAAATGGCTGGCCACAGGCAGGCCCTAAAACGTCAGGGATTAAACCTTTATGGCAGTATAAAAGCCACATTGCGGGGTGCCGAGAACTCCATCTGATGAAGCTGAAAGGACACTGTAGCCTGAAGCAATTTGAAAATTGCACACAACTCTGAACAACTGCTGCACAACTTCATTCTTTTACCAATATTGTATGGATTGAAGCATAACATAAAACCAGCTCCAGCTTGGAATTATACAGATGTGAAGGTCTATAATAGAAGTAGTTTTCTATTATATTCCTAAGCACGAATCAGTTCTGTTTTTGTATCTCCAAACCTTTCATTCAATCATCCGGCAGTTTAACTTTAGAAGGAAAATTAACAAATTTGTCCAGGGTCACACTTTCTAAATCATCAATTCACAGGTGCTGAACAACAATATGAACTCTCCTACTGACCCACTCGATGTGCGGTATAATATGCTTATAACCAGTGATTGGAATAACGGCGTTATAAATAAACGGCGTTACTAACGGCGTTATTTTTTTTCAGTAACGAGTAATCAAACGAATTACTGTTTCCCCCGTTACAATGGCGTTACCGTTACTGACAATAAAATGTGCCGTTACTATATTATATTATTAGAATTTAATTTTTCAGTTCATCTCAATGGATGCGCAGTGTAGCTGTATTTGACGTACCATAAACTCTAGTGTGACGGCGCACGGCTCGCCGTCGCGTTCTCTCACATACACGAACACGAACAAAGATACAGAGCAAGAGAGTCTTTCATAAAATGCAGAATTGACGCGCTGCATGTAAACGATATTCTTTGTTGTATTTTCCTGTCAAAATAACAGAGTTCCTTTGGAATTCTTCAGCTTAAGAACTGCCGGTTTCTCTGGTAGTGGGCGGAACTAATGCGCAAACGACAATCTCATTGGCTGGCGCTCACCTACTATCGTCCCTGTTTTGATTTCAGCAAATCAATTCGAGCGAACGCAGACAACGTGATTAATATTCATGAACCCAGCAGCTCATTAATCCTTAGTGCGTTTTATATTGATGACAAATATGCATTCATACTTGGTTATTCTAATTACTAAAGTTCTATCATCATATAATTTTAAAATCTCATAATATTATATTATAATGCTTGACTGACTGATACTAAGTGTCAGTAGATACATAGTGTAGATTAATGTACAATGTTTTATAATAATAATTGATTCTCTTTAGTGTCCATTTCATTAATTTAACATATTTAATATTGGGAGCATCCAAAGTTATTTGACATTTGAACATTTTTTAAAAGTAACGCAATAGTTACTTTCCCTGGTAATTAGTTACTTTTATAATGATGTAACTCAGTTACTAACTCAGTTACTATTTGTGAGAAGTAACTAGTAAATATAACTAATTACTTTTTTAAAGTAACGTGCCCAACACTGCTTAGGACATGCAGTTAGCTTAGAGATGGAGGCAAAGCTGAAAGACAATTACACACACACACATACAGAAAAAAAAAAAAAAACATGACTAATGTCACTGGCTGGCTTTATGAAACTTCCTGAAATAAAGGCACAAAGATTACTTTATTTATTATTTTATCAATCTGCCTGAAAGGTACAGGGTTGATTCAATCGGTAAATTCAATTGGTCGATTCAATTAGTTCAGAAAGAACCAATGCCTGAATTGATCAGGTAAGTGAAATCAAATTGTCTGAGGCACATAACAGCAAGTAAACAAGCAGAACTGCATATTTCACTTTGTTTTAAAGTCTGGGAAAGAAATTGTATGTGTTAGTTTGGGTGGACAACAATCTTTATCACTAGGTCTATAGGCATTTCAATGTTTTAAGTACAAGACAAATCCATTTCAGATAAACCTTGCCAATTGTGGCCACATAAAAGGTCACTTTATATGTTGGTCAGACTATCTCTTGCTGTTTAAATACATGTTTTAGCCAAAATAAGCTGCAGTGTGGACTAGACTTGATGCTGTGAGGGAAAAGTCTGGCTATGCGCGACTAGTTCAGGAGTGTCATGCACCATATAATCTGAATGCCCCTGTTTGCTTCCTGTCTGATTGTTCCAGTGGCTGTTGCCCTCAAAAATGGATTCTCGTTCCCCTGTCAGAGTGAGCTGGTGAAATGTGCTCGGGTTGAAATGAGGACGGTTCCTCTTGTTAGCGAGTAATTAAAGATTTTGCAGCGGTGGCGGCCGTCTCCCCTAGGTCCGATCTGCCAGACAGCTCACAGCTGGCTCCTGTATGTCAGTGTCAGAGGAAACTCTCACCGTAGATGACAACACACGTCCCATCTCTCTCGCTCTCTCTCTCTCAGCAGCGAGACTGCAGGCTACGGCTCCGAACAAACACAAACAGTATCCTATTAAATATGGACAGCAGGACTGAAACGGCTAAATGCCTGCAAGAACTTGCCAGAAAATGATACAGTGGACAAGGGTGTATGAGAAAAAGATAATGGTGCAATGCAGGGATGTTTAAGAGGTCGTTTGAAATATATTTAAAGTGTTTTATTAGGAATGCTGTCTCAAAATAATTTAAATAATCGCTTTTTGTCCCAGTGGAATAGCTTTTTTAGATAGACAGATAAATAGACAGATAGGTAACACATTATTTTACGGTTACACCTATTAGTTGCTTATTAGCATTCATATTACTAGAATATTAGCCATGTATTAGTGCTAATTAAGCACATATTAATGCCTTATTCTACATGACCTTATTCTACATCCCTAATCCTACCCAATACCTAAACTTAACAACTACCTTACTGACTATTAATAAGTAGCAAATTAGGGATTTATTGAGAGTTAACGAGTGTTACCTATTCTAAAGTGTTACAGATAGATAGATAGATAGATAGATAGATAGATAGATACCATATGATATAAAATAACAATTATTGCATGAAAAAAAGTATTGTATTCAATTCATCATATGCATAACTGAACTAATGATGCTATTAAACATCTTATCAAAGAAAAACCAAAACCATGTCAACGTTGCATAAACAATGTTTCACAATGGTAAAAGGTCAGAATCAGTCTGAATGAAGATTATTTTAGCTACATAATGATCCATGTGCAAAGGTTTTTGACCAGGCGTGAATTGATATTCAAAGCAGACTGTTAATTAGGCTATCTGCTTTCATTTGGAAGATGACCCTCAGAATAAGTACTGAATACTGAAGCCACCATAACCTTTACCAGAGCCACCATTTCAAATAGTATCCTTAAAAGCAGCATATGACTTTTTTTTGGCACCATGGAGCGCAATTAGGAGGCTAAGCTCTAAGCTCTCTACCTTTCAGCAAAGAGAATGATCTGAAATCAAGCTCTCCTAACACATTGCAGCATGAAGTTCGTATAACTCAGAGCAGGGCCCTAAATCAGTCCTGTCTGAAACTCACAAACGTCCAACAAACATCAGTTTCAAACCAGGGCACTCACGCATCTACTGCAGAAAAATCAATATTTGAAGTGAACAGCTTCACAGACCAGAAACTGCTTTAAAACAAATTAACTGAGGTGTGTATGCATATGAATGTGGAAATTTAATGTAATTTAATTTATTTTTATTTTATTTTATTACCATTGGTATTTTTAATTTTTTTATTCACTGTTTTCTTTTGTTCTGCCTTTGTTCATATTGTGCGTAATGATGTTTTTCTAATGTTGTATGTGAAATAATCATGCCAATGAAGTGCTTTGAAATTGAAAATGGAAGAAAGACAGTAAATGAGAGCGAAAGAGAGAAGTTTCAACATGGATATCTGATTCAAAAATCAGACTGAATTAATTAACAGATTAATTACCTTTCCCATCATTGTACCGAAATGAAATCTTTCATCAGTGCTGACTAAAGGCGAGGCATCTGACCAGAGAATTGCAAATCAGAGGCAACAGTTGAAACAGCAGAAACAGTTGTATTCAGCCTGAGCATTATGAGATTGCTCAAAATTAATGACCATGTTGCCAAGCAACCGTCCTCCAGTTCCGCCTAGATGTTATTAATACACAAGCAGTGCAAGCTGGCTCACGTTAAATTGGCTAGTTCAATCAATATTCTTAAACTGGATGAAGAGGCAAGCAGATCTCTATGGAATTCAGAATCAGCAACCCCAGGAGAACAAGACACTATCTAAAGACATTTCCCTTCATTCTACTAGTGTGCCATGACAGGGCAACCATCTGTATGGGACTCTAACACAAGGGTGTCTAACAAATACGGCCTTCAGAATTGTTAAAAAAATAAAAATAAATAAATAATCTTTTGAACACGTTGACTGGATTTGCAACAGATGGCACAACGTTCATAGTCAGGAAAATGGCAGGTGTTGCATAGTTACAAGAGAAAGTTCTCCTAGAGCATAAATTCGGTAGCAAAAAGCCTGAAAAAGAAAAGAAAAAAGTCTTGGTATATATAATGTAAAAAAGACTAAATATCGGAGTAGAAAATAAGCACAATTTTCCAAAAGTTTTGTCAAAAACTTTTAATTCCTCTCTTGTGTATACTGTTTAATTTCTGTGAATTTTAATTGAGTGCATTCCTCTTCCCGTCATGCTAATTCAGATTTCAATTCAGCATCCCGTAGGTTGTGGGCAATTCAATTCAAATTCTAGCTCATGAACTGAAAGGGTGCCAAGTTTAATAATCCAAATTTTGTCCAAGGTAAAGCCACAACAAAGCTGTTACAGAATCTCATGGAATTTGCGTCTTTCAGCTGAAATCTGAAGGAAACAGAAGTACCCAGGGGCAACTCAACAGATTTCCTTTCTTTGAAGTATTTTCCCATGGAAATGATGACATGGACAGGTATAAGGGAAAAAAAAAAACACACGAGCGAGTTTCAGAATTGTTTCCAACTTTTCTCAAGAATTCTCACTCTGCTTCCTGTCAGAGTTTGAGATGTACACAAGGAACTCCACTTTCATAAATTTTCAGCTGCGAGGGTGAATTTACTGCACCTGTACCTGGAGCTAATGCAGATACAAACATTGGCTTTACACAAGATTTATTATTATTCAATATTAAGACACACAACTGTGTCTGAAGCTTGCAAGCAGTTATGATTATTTTCGTTGGATAATGACAAGTTTTGTCTGTCATTATCCATCGAAAGCTTCAACGAGCTTATTACCATGATGTGTTTAAGTGTGCAATGGTTTACCAATAACAACTCGTCCATTAAATTACATCTATCTACTATGGGGTTTAAATGAAAATTGGCTGGATAATCATAATGTAGCACAATATATAGGAGGTCCAAACATCTGAGACCACTAAAATGCTTGTATTTAAAATTAAAAATGTAAAAAAAAAAATGCTCCCCTGTTTGGACATTGAGAGTAACACATTCTGTCACTTCAAATGTGTTCATCACCCTCTCGTTACAAACAGTATTATTTCACATTAAGGGGAGAAATTGCTTCAATCAAGAGCAGGATACAAGGACGCCCCAGAAGAATGTTTTAAAAACCATTTCACACAGCTACCATCCCCACACCACTTAAATGTCAATTTAAATAGTATTACAGACCATATTGCCATTGTCTTCTGGGAGACTAAGAACACAGTGGAGCAACGGACAGATATGAAGGAGACAAAGTGACCCCTACTTGGGGGAATAAACTGATATAGTCAATAACAATCACTAAAAAATTGTTTCCTGGCCTTTTTTTGTGTTATGTACCCCTGTAAGGCTCAAGTAACCATTGATTCACTGCAAACCAGACCTATATAAAACAATATCAGCGCACACACATCCCGGCCATGAACAGGTAAGTGACATCTTGCAACACAGCAAGAGTCTCACATAGTCAAAGTCAAACTTGATGATCATGCTGGCAGACAAAGGACTCACTGTGAACATATACATATATACTCTTCACAAAACCCTTACAACATTTTACTGGATGGAGGACAGGCAGAAAGAATTAAGATACAACCATCTCCAATATGTTTTCACTGGTGGTCTCAAACTTTTGGACACTGCAGTACATACAGTAGAACAAGCATTGGTTTGTACAAGTATTCTCTGCATACACTGTATTTACTCTTGAGAATGATATGGAGAGGAAACTGAGTCTACAGCATCAGATCAGAGTCGACAGAAACCGACTTTCAAAAAGCCATCAAAGTGATGATGCTTGAAATAAAATGCAATTTCATGCTACTGAATATTTTCACTCTGAATCTTTGATATTTGAATATATTTAGGTCCTAGCCTACTCAAAAATCAATCTAAATTATTCAGTTTTATCAATTTCTAATAGTTAAAAAATAAGGTAGCTTTTATTCAGAATGGAAAAGATAAGTATATACAGATTTTCATATTCAATTCAGTCAGATGAATTTAAATAAGTTCTCAATGTCTTATCGATTTTCCCTCTTAAGATTTAAAGGAAAGAGCAAAAAAGCTTGGATCAAATCTAACTCGCACCTGGCCAATCCCAAGGCATCTCAGAGGGAAGTGCAATTCATTTCTTGTAGATACACAAATCACAGTTGGACTCCTGTGAAATGCATGATACCTCGGAAAGACTGCAAATATAAACATAGCAGAGAAACTCATAATTTCATTCTCATGCCAGCATCATTTGTATTAAATAAATTATTACTGATTAGCCACTTAACTATTAACCTTAACCAGGTTCCTGGTGGATGGGAATATATGACATTAACCTATTGCTTGTTATAGTAATATAGTGCAAAAATTGATGTGTCAATGTATTTAATGGCTTGCATTATTAACATATGTGACCCTGGACCACAAAACCGGTCATAATGGTCATTTTTTTGAAATTGAGATGTATGCATCATCTGAAAGCTGAATAAGCTTTCTATTGATGTATGGTTTGTTAACATTATCTGCAATATTTGGCCGAGATATAACTTTGAAAATCTGGAATCTGAGCATGCAAAAAAAATCTAAATATTGAGAAAATCACCTTTAAAGTTGTCCAAATGACGTTCTTAGCAGTTTTGATATATTTACAGTAGGAAATTTACAAAACATATAATATGATCTTTACTTAATATCCTAATGATATTTGGCATAAAAGGAAAATCAGTCATTTTGACCCATAAAATGTGTTTTTGGCTATTGCTACAAATATACCCCAGTGACTTAAGACTGGTTTTGTGGTCCAGGGTCACATATGTAATTATTATACAAATATAAATTCACCCCAAAATTTTAATTCAATACTATGGACTGGATTGATTCAAATTATTTATTCACCATAATGTCATTTCAAACCTGTATAACTTTATTTCTTCTGTGGAACACAAAAGGATATATTTTGATAAAGGCATGATTGGTGGATTTTGTATATATTGTTGTTTTGGACCCCACTGACTTTCAACAGCTTAAACATTCTTCAATATATATATTTATTTATTTGTGTTCTGCAGAAGAAAACATCTCATAAAGCTTAGGAACAACATCAGGGCAAGTAATGACAGGATTTTCATTTTTGGGTAAACCATGTTTTTTATTAGATTAGTTTAAACGTACATTTCAAGATTGAATTTCAGATTCAAATTTCTGTTCACTTTGATCTGGTGCCAAAAGAGAGTGTTAGATGCAGGCTGCTTACGTCTGCAGAGCCCAGCCCAAGATGCTGCAGCATCGTTACTCAACCCCCTATTGCTTTCAGAGCCAAATGCTAATGTGTCATTTACCTATCACTAGGAGGGAAGGTTTAGCTGGGCCCTAGAACCAAGTAAAGCCACCTGCTTCTTTAAAACCCATGCAGTGGAGGTGTAAATATACAATGCACCTCACAATTTATTAACAATTCCAATTTATATACTGTAGAGGAAACAAATGTATATACTGATGTCTAACCAACTGTCAAAATTATATATTTTTAGCAGCAACCATACACTCTTGGCATAGTTTTAACTTGAAAATGTAGCTACATATTAAGATCAACAAACAGTTAGCCCTTGGGCCAAATGTTAATTGGGCAGGAGCAGTGTGCACCTGATGGAGAGCAAAAGCTCATGAGAACTCTGGCATGCAAGCCTGTGGCATTCCACTAGTATGGTATCTTATTAGAGAGAGCACTTCAGTTACACTTTCTTGGCTGCTGGTGGCCAATGAGTTCTGCAGCTGACATCTGAACCTTAACAAATTCATGGAATCAAATCAAAGTCCATGTCTATCAGGTTTAAAGCCTTGTATATGCAAGTGCAACTGGCAAATTAAACCTTGTGGTATATATTTAACAAGACTTACAAGCATACATAAATGTTTGTCTAGTGAAATACTCTCTAGAATACCATAAGATGATAACTGTTTTCAAAGGCTGTGACGTGACCTTAAAGCTTCACCCCAATTTCTTTTTCAATAGGAAACAACAAAAAAAATCAAATAGCAAGACATTTTTTGTTACTGTTCTGACTTATTCAGAATCTGAATAAACAAAATTCAGTACGTAATGCATAAAGTCTGTATAAATGTGGGCATTAGTAATTGCTGCTCGAGAGAACATGAACATGAACATGCACACATACACACACACACACACACACACACACACAGAGAACAAAAGTAAATGATCAAAAGTGACAGTACATTTACATTAATAATATTAGAAAATCTACTCATCAAATAATCCTGAAAAAAAGACAAACTCTAGTGATAATAATACTACTACTACTACTAATAATAATAATAATAACGTGGAAATAAATAAGTTAAAAAAAAATTCAATGAATGAATAACTCTAGATCACTAATTAAATCAAATTGGAGACATTGATCATATGACTTAATTTGCACAGGATTTTCATGCTTTTATTGAAGCACTAGATGTTGTTTGGAACATCTCAGATCATGCTGGAGAACAGGAACAAGAAGGTTTCATTCGTTTAAACATCCAGATTTGTGTTGAGATGACTACAGCAGATTTTTTTACCTTCTTCTTCATTATACTGTCAGATGAATGTGCCTCTTGTTAAATGTGAGACACAATCGCTGGCCAACATCAAGATTCTGATGGCATGTAAAGCACAGGCCATCTGAATCATCCACTCAAACACCAAAAATAAAAATCAAATGCAAAGAGGGGAGAGAGTGCGAGACAGAGAGAAAGAGAGAGAGAGAGAGGTTTGTTAAGTTTACTCTACATAATAGGAAGTCAGATCATAATTAAGATCCGTTCAGCTGCAGAGCTGTAATTCACAGGAAGTGCTGCTTTGATGGGACCGTGTTAAGCATTGCCGTGAGGTGCAGAATAGTGAGAATATTGTGATTACAAGATTGAGAACAGAATCGAGGGAGGTGACGATAGTTTCACCCTTCTGCGTGGAAAAGCATAGCTGTCACAGACCGGCTATTTCAGGAAGCAAAGCACAACTCCATTGTCTTGTGTGTTTTATCAGATGTAATCACTGATTTCATAAGAGAGAGTCACCCAGTGAGCGAGTTGAAGTCCTGCGATGAAAAGATGATTTTAATAAGGGTATTTAGGTGTAATTATACACCAGCTCAGGCTTGATGAGGGTGAGTGGGTAAGGGACAACTGCGCAGAGTGTGTGTGGGTTTGTAAGACAAATCGCACCATGAATTCTTCCCATCATCACTCCAGCTGAAGAGAGAAGAGTTTTCCTTTCTTCAAGATAGTTCAACTCTTTGCTCTATTTGAGCGAGATGCAGTTATCTCAAATCTCAATATTTTTATTGACAGGTAACACTACTGTTACACTGTTAAGGTGTGAGGAATTTTTTTCTTTTAAAGAAATTAACAATTGTTTTCAAAAAGGATGCATTAAATTGATCAAAACTGACAGTAAAGACATTTGTACTGTAATGTTTCAAATAAATGTGTGCATGGTATCCACACAAAATATTAAACAGTACAACTGTTTTCAACATTGATAATAATAAGAAAAGTCTCTTGAGCACCAAATCAGCATATTATAATGGTTTCTTAATCATGTGACACTGAAGAGCACTGGCTGCTGAAAATTCAGTTTTTACACCATATTAAATTACATAAAAACAATAATAATAATAATAATAATAACAATTATTATTATTACATTTATTTTCTTTTATAATATCTTATTATTATTTTACAATTTTACTGTTTTACTGTATATTTATTATATAAATACAGCTTTGGTAAAACAAAACAAAACAGTCACCGCTTTCATAATACATCAAATAAACAATAGCGTCATTCCACTATGACTGTACAAGAAATACAAGAGGACAGCGTACCTGGAAAATACATTTACAACTGTCCTTTTGAGCCAAAGTCTCCTGAGCATCGAGGAGTTTGCAAAACAAATTAAATGTGACTGGTTGATGGATGTGTTCATTTTTGATGGTCCCTTGAAAAGACAGGAGACTTACCGGGGATCATAATGTGGTGTAATGCAGACGTTTAAAAATAGACATGGCTTGATGCATGGAGACGGGGAGGGGCCGTGCTATGAGATCTGAGGCCGGAGAAAAGGAGGAGGAGAAGGAAGAGTTATTAGGCCAACACAAAACTGATTGTCTATTCCTGCTGCAGAGCGGAGCACATAGCAGCCATGCAGTCTGAGGAAGCATGAACTGAATGGCAAGTGGTTGCTTAAGAAAGTGAGAGAGAGAGAAAGAAAGTGAGGGAGGTCAATGAGAATGAGTGTACGGGGAAACAAAGACCTACACTAATGAATGAGAAAGGTTAAGAGGGATAAGAAATAAGTCATCTGGGAAAGCTGCTCTGTTTGGAGGTTTTGGTGGAAGGGCTGAAAAGAACTAACTATTTTTGGCACACAGGGCTCCATGAACCAGGTCAGTGACACGAGCAACTCATTGAGAGAAACAAGGCAACAATTCCTCTTTTCTCTCTGTCAATAGCACACTCCAGCCATATTCCCATACTATCTGCCCTGGTGTGCACACCTAGGATTAATGTGTCCCAATCATATGTTAAACAGAATGTCAAAATGTGCCTGGATTGTCCAATCTTTCCAGTGTATTTCTTTTTTAATTTTTTTATTTTTTTTATTGGGTTATATATTTGCAACGTTGAGTGCTATTCAAGCCAATTAGTTTGCAATGAATTATGTTCTATATTGTTTATATGTTTGGGGGCAGGTAAGATTTTAATAAATTTATATTTTCATTCAGCAAGGAATTGTTATTAAATTGAGCAAAAGCGGCATTTATAATGTAAAAAAAAGAAAAAAGTTTATGTCTATACTTGCAAACTTTTTAATCAAAGAATGCGAGAAAACATCAAAGTTTGCACAACCATTTTTAACATTGATCATAAAAAGAAATGTTTATTGAGCACCGGATTAGCATATTAGAATGATTTCTGAAGGATCATGTGAAACTGAAAACGGGAGTCACGACTACTGGAAAATAAAGGAATACAGTAAATGGAATTTTAAAATACATAAAATAGAAAACAGCCTTTTCTTATTAATTTTTGGAAAAGTATAATGTATTGTCTATTAATTTAAAAGACTGGTACCAATGTGCACAAATAAATAAACAGACAAATAAATACTTATCCAATAATTAAAAAAAAAAAATGACTGGAAAAATAATTGAAAATCATAGGAAAACAGTTAATGTCCTACAATATGAATGTGATGTACTTGACTACCAACAACACATACTTTTTTTTTTTTGTTTGGTAGAAGTCTATGAATTGAGATTCAGCTTTCATCTTACACACGTTCTTATGCCCATACACAGTCCTAACTCCTCTGGCTCCACTATCCACACATTTGCACGACTCTCATGTCTGGCGGCTCCAGCACTGAGATGCTGAATGCAGCCTTGCATTTAAACACACACAAGCTTGGAATGCAGAGGCCTGACTCCAACACCAGGACTCGAGGGGAACTGCTGCGTCCCTTTAAGGAACTGCTCTTAATATGGGGACATAATCCCATTTCATCAGTTCATTCTCCCCTGACGCTTCCTCTCTCATTTCATTTTTCCTTCTGAGTTATGTATCAGGGTGATGGAGTGGGAACGATGCGGCTCAGAGGAGGAATTTCCACTCGAGCCCCTGAGGCTTGCGGGAAATATCAATTCCCGCCACCGCATCAGACAAATCAGACAGGCTCCTTCTATTAGTTTACAGCTTGCGGCTCACCTTTTTTCTCCTCTCACTAACTTCATTTCTCCTCTCCTTCCTTTTCTTTTCTTCCACAAACAAAAACGCACATTGCATACAGTCTTCTCTACTTGATGTTGGGGGTAATGGACAAATAATAATAATAATAATGATAATGATAATAATAATAATAATAATAATGCAGTAGTTAATATTCAACTAAATATTGTGTATTTACTATATATTACCCTGACAAAGATAAGATATAGTATTGACGATCCTGTCACTGTGATGGCATTCAATAAAAAACAAAAAAACAAAAACAGTTTGAGCTGTGCTTACAAATAGAGGTACACAAAACAAACAATGTATTTACTGTTATTTTACTAGTGTCTCTCGCTGGCAAGCGAAGGTGAGAGTGCCATTACACTGCAGCTGTGGTAAGCTCACGCTCATATCTCATGAACCTGTGTCAGCACAACGGTGTAAATCACACTTGTTTAGTGATAGATGACACCCACCAAGACGCCAGACAGAACTGGCTTGCAGTCTGTAATGGAGCACAACACTCAGCTCAAACTCATACTACAGAAAAGAGGGAGGATTGCTGCATGAACAGGCTATTTATGTGCCACTAATGTTCTGATTGCCAGGAACTCAATGAACAATACTTCTCCGGAACACCAATCTTTACCAAAACAGTAAAGTCTGGTTCTTGGATCAAAGATATTGATATGGGTTTCTGGACTTGACACCAACAGTGGTGGTGTAGCATCTTAGGATACATATGGAGCATTAATATTCACTAACATTAAAGATCAGCTGACAACAGGAAACACAAAATGGGCAGGTTTCTGTAGAAGTGAGACAAATTCATATACTGTTTCCAAAATGTTGGTTTAACTGTAAACAAAATTAGCATCTGCGACCTGCAGGAAAGATAAAAAAAAAAAAAAACACAAACTAAATCCCTATTCGGACTGGATTAGTTTCACAAGAGTGAATGGAGTAATGCTAATTTACCACAGGACGTCTGTAATATTAATGGCCAATTCGCACGGGATAAGACATCTCTGTAAAACTACCAGAAGTGGGAGGAGTGATTCGATTTATGCACCACCATCACCTCTGTGTCGTCATGTGTGTGCTACATCGATCGATTTATTAATTAAATTATGATTGGATTCTGTTTGCAATTGGCACTTACCTAAAGCTAACAGAAGTTTTGTGCCTCTAACAAGTGCTTTCGACCTTCTTTTTGATTTGAATGGTATGCATTGTCATATGCAGAAAACACTTGAGGTTTGCCACAGACTTGTCCCACCGCCTAGAACGCAACCGAATGCTTCTTCAAGCATGGGAAAAAAATGCGGGAAAACTACACTGAAAATTTTTTTTTAAGGTAAGTGGTCGCAAACTATTTATTTCAGCTACATTTAATTAAAAAAAATATGTTTAAAGTTAGTCAACTAAATTTGTTTATTTAAATGTAGCTAAAATAAATTTATTGCAACCACTTACCTTAAAAAAATTGAGTAAATTCAATGAATCATTTTTTTCAGTGTACTTTTAAATAGGAAATTACAGAATATTTATTCCATATATTCTTCCGGACCTTTTTACAGAAAGTAAAAGTCGCCGTAATCTTTACTGACATCGTCCGTAATGATTACTGAGATGGCACATTCGGACAGGACTAAAATCACAGAGAAGCTCTGATAATAGTTACTTTACCCCACCTCTCCATGTAAAACTAATCCCGTCCCAATAGGGCTTAAAATACCTTAGATGTTCAAAGCAGGGATAACAAAGACATTCGGAAAGAAAGAAGAAAGGACAGAAAAGCAAATCATCATCTTAGCAAATGAAGAGTCATGACTTGACTGCCTCTGAACGCTTTCACAAAGCAGACAATTTTTGACACTGTACAGCTTGTTGTAATACAGGTCTCATGGTTCTGTTTTTCTCTGTGCAAAACCTTGAAAATGATCACTCATTGCTTAAGAAATCTCAGAGTGAAAACAAGTCCTTGTACCTCAAAAAAGATGTGCAGACTAACAAAAAAAAGTATTTCATATATGAGTCTTTCATATTTCATCTATATGGGAGTGAAAGTTTCTGAAGAGCTGAATATCACAGTTGAGTTGTCCCATGGAGACTCTGAAAATGGGAATTAGACATTACAAGCATGTTTCATCCATTACGCTCAAAAGGATGTGCACTCGCCATTCTGAGGAGAATTTTATACAAGAAGAAATGGAAAGATTGTTAGAAGGTTTTTTTTTTTTTTGCTTTACTTTTAATGTTGTCTGGAAAGAGGATAAAAAAAGAAGAAAAAAAAAACTTCTGTCCAATTAATTCTATAATTTCTTGTCCACATCAAAAGCAACTTATAATGCTAAGAAGAGCTTTTTCTTAACCTAACCACTATATTACCAGTATATTTTCTAATAGGCTTTTACCAATATAATGGAATTAATTCTTTACTTTCATTTCTTGGAGGAAAAAAATCTTTAAATATTATTTTTTTCAGGATTCTTACTCTTCAGAAAAATAATAATTTTCTGAATATTCAGCATCTTTGCTGATTAAAATGATCAATGACAAAACGAAAAAAAAAAAAAAAATCAGCGGTAGTGAATGGAGAGTTTATTATCTTAAGGTCAACATATCCAAGTGTTAATAGTTAAAGAAACCCCTCATCTAGCAGTTACACCACTGCAACGATGACGCTCTGCAGACACATGATTACAAAACAGGCCAAAGACTGCAGGCCAGAGGACTAGACTGAGCTGGAGAGAGTCAGTGCTCACACAGGATCCAAACATGTCTCCATGGAGATGCACGAGCTCCGGGATCATTTGTGTGCCAATGCAACAGCTGGAGGAGAGGCTCACAGCAGTCAGAACTGCCATGTGTGGACAGTCTCAGAAAGACCAGCGGCCCCCGGGATCTCCACTCTCTGGACCCTTAACAACAGCTAATAGGTGATTGGCTTGAAACTGCACAGCTCATCACATGCTGCCATCTGAACAGAGCACAAACATGAGGGAAAGATAGAAAGCCTGGAAAGTTTGAAATGATGGAAGCAATGAGTCTGGCAGGCTGGGCTTAATAATGCGATGGTAGAAAGGTAGAGATTTGATTAAACTGTTTATATTGCAATATATCTGTGACAACTTGGCAAGTACACTGAGAAAAGAAAAAGAAAAAGGTGAAGGATTTACTCTGAAACAATTTTTACGAATAAATTTTTAATAACTAATAAACAATTAAAAACTGTATTTTCTTGCAATATTTATTCCGGTAATCCTTTGTGATGTTTACAACTTTTAAATGCAAATATATTATATGTAGATGAAAATATTTAATATAAATGTTATACCGCCCAGTCTGGTAGTGACTTCATCAACAAAAGGTTGGATGTGCAGTTTTGCAATTTCATCAATTTTAACAGTGAAAAGGATGACAGGAAATGATGTAGAGGCCAGATTCAAACTAAAATTTCCCACATGAGCACCACAGCTCCAAGTGGAGCTCAAGGTAGAGGCCTTGATAAGAACTTCAAGAGTCTTCTATCTCTTATTGCAACGCAGACTCAAAAGGACTGAGTCACATCACCATCAAAAAGCAGAGCAATAGTTGGCTTTGATTTACTTATAAGAGAAAGCCGAGTGTCTAATTACAAATTCTAAAAAGACAGGAGGAACGTAAATATTCATCAAAATACTCTTCTTGTCATCATCTGAGAGAGGAGGAGAAAGACTTTCGCTCTGACTCTGTACATTTTCAAAGCACTGCGGTAAGAGGCATCCAGACCATTTCAGCCTTCGTCAGTAAAATGTGCACTTATTAAATGTGGCCTGCTGAAGAGTTGACATGATTGAGACATATTTACATATTGCATAAAACTTATTATCTGGGACCTGTGAAGCCAGGCAACCAAAGCTCTACTGATACAGGAAAAGTTTTCTCTAAGGGTGTTTCATTGACATCCTAAATTATTTTAATCCCATCCGATATGAACATGAGCAAATTACCCAGTGTTTTTTTTTTTTTTTTTTTGACTTACTCATGCATCCTCTGAGAAATCTAATCAAGGCTGGATAGGAATATCTGTGATCCGAGTAAATTATATATTTTTTTGCAACGCTTCCTCTCATTTATTTTGACCTTTGTCGAATACCTTAAGCCACATTTTTTGTTACGCTGCCTGGCACACCTTCATTAAGGATTTTAACCTTTTCGCCAACGTTTTGCCTGGATTAAATAACAGATAGTTGTGCTGCTGGCATGCCATCTAAAGTAAAAAAAAAAAAAATCATTCGATAAGTAGAGAAACCGCTCAGAAGTGTGATCATTCAAAAGTTTGGATCAGTAATTCGGTTATTTTTTTTGTTGTCGTTTTTTAGAAGTTTATTAAACTCATCAAGGCTGCATTTATTTGTTCAAAAGTAATATTTGATAATGTAAAAAGTAGGCTACGTTCACACTGTCAGTTTTTTTTTCGGATTGACAACCGTGTTTTCTTTATGGGTACGAGTCTCGAAATGTCTCGTTCACACAGCCGCTTACAGTTGTGTTTAGAATGCTATCTGTATCAACGTGCAATGGGAGTCAAGCCCGTATTCCTTAACCATAGCGACAGTGACCAAAGTAAAATCAAAGATGGCGACGTCCATAAAACTGAAAGTCTTATCACTTTCTGACACGACAAGAGAGTTTTTCTGACACGGGAGCGGCTCCGGTGGAAAACTGACTGGATCTAAAACTTTCAGATGACATACAGCTCATTTCTCCATCACTGTAACTTACCGAAAACACACATGAAAGCAATTAACAAACAGTAGATGCGAGTTTGTGCGGCAGAGAGGCTCTCTCTCGCGCTGTATGATGTTTCGAGAATGCGGTTGTGAGTCCTGAAAATTTACAGGTGTGAGTTTGGTTACAGAATGCGGTTGTCACGCCCGTAAATAACCGTACTGTGCGTGAACGTAACCGTATTAAGGACTCAAATACAGGACTGACAACTCTATTCTGCTGCTGTGTGAACGTGGCCACTACATTGTGAAATATCATTACAATGCCAAAACAAACAAACAGACAAAATGCAGTGTATATAGTCACAAAAGATGTCTATAAATGCTGAAAAACATCCTGAAAATAGGTGTTCCCCCTTCCCCAAAAACAAACAAAGACACAAATATGAATGAATAAAAAGTACTAATATTTCACAATATTGGAATAAATAAAGGAATAAATTAAGGTTCTAGAATAATTTCGAAAAAATAAAAATAAAATAAAAACTAATATACTTACTATTGTTTTTACTGTATTTGATCAAATAAGACTTGCAATCATGGTGCTGTATTAAATCATAGCACTTTTGCTTGTGTGATATTGCTTTATTGTAACTCAAACACCAATTATAAAGCTAATCCCATCAAAACAATGCTTTGGATATGAGATTTTCTCTTTAATATTTGAAGGGAGGCATCGTAATCATAATGTGTTTGTACATCTCTGCTATGACGGATTTCATAGCTCTTAACTAATATCAGAAAAGCATGTCACATTTTCAAACAGTCTCTTGAAAGACGCCCACTGCGTGTAAAACAAGCAATGTGAGCGCTGTATTTTTTTTTCTTCCCTTTTGTCTCAAGCACACATTCACAAAGCAACATCGTGACAAGCACCTCTCCCTCCCACTTGTTTCCAGTCATGTCCTGTGAGTCAGTGTTGCTTTTAAATGTTGACTGACATGCGTGTGCCCAACGTCACATGAAAAGACAGAGGCAGTGATTGCAAGCCAAACAAACCTCTGAGATGGAGAAAATGATGCGCTGTGTGGTGTTTTGGTCTGTGTGGTGGAAGGGTTGTGAGGGCATGAGAACGATCCACTCAACCTGAGCAGTGTGTGAGTACATTGGGCCTGGTGCCTGGATTTGACTTGCAATAAAGCCCTGATGGTAACCATGACAACAGGTGAGATGATGACAAGAAAAAGTGTCACATGCTAAGACTGTATGTGGTAAGTTAAGAGAGAGAGAGAGAGAGACTATGTGTGTGTGTTTGCCTTGTGGGTTGCTGGCCATGGAATAGGAGGGGGTGTTAGCTTTGCGGTAATTAAAGTGGCTGGCTAGCCCGAGATATGTTGCCTCCCACAACAAACCATCAAAACACCCATATGCCCATAAAGAATGTCAACATATGTAAGTATAAAAGGATTTAAACTTATTAGAGCGATGCATTGTTTGTTCACCTTGCACCATAAACAAGCACATAAATGACAGTGTCGTATTATCCAATCATGCGTATTGTACTACCTCACAGAGCAACAAATTATTTCAAAGATTCCAGATTTTTGACTTAGATAGAAAGATAGATCTATAGTTCAAATAACTGCATGAGTGAATGAATGAATGAATGAATGAATGAATGAATGAATGAACGAACGAATGAACAAATGAACGAATGAATGAAAACATACATGCATACATACTAAAAAAAACAAACAAACAAAAAAAACCTCAAGCTCACTGAAGACAAGTAAACAAAAAAATAAAGTTTTTTGGCTAAAAGCATCTGCTAAATGAGTAAATGTTAATGTTAATATAAACAGTCAGTGATTTAAAAAGAATAAGAAACTAATTATTAGCAATAGGACAAAAAAAAACAAAAAAACTACAGTAGAACAAATAAATAAGAAATGTTGTAATATGGATATGTATACAAAGTAATCAAATGTATAAAACACTGCATATTCTTCACTGTGTAAATTAAATATTTCTTCTTATTAAAGTTACAAAAATGATTCAGTCAAGAGCAGCAAGAGATTTTCTCTCTATTGTTGTGTGATTAGCATGAATGCCAGACAGCAGGAATATTAGACTGCTGTCACTTTAAGAGCTGCCTGCATCCAATATACTTTTACACTTTTTTTTCTTTCTCATCTGTTTGCTTTCACTTAAGACCTAAATTACTGCGTTTACGAGGATACTTGCAATGACAGGCATTTTGACACATACATACAAGTGTGTGTTTTTAACGGTTTAAGGCCTATAAAGTGGCAAAAATAACGCTCAATACTCCTGTGCTCTATGAGCACCGTCTTCACGTGCGTGTGCCTCTCTGACAGCGCTCAGAAACAATCTCTCAGACAGTGTGCACATATAGCGAAACGAGTTCTCTTTCACTGCTGATTGTGTTTCAATGGATTAAAATCACTCGTTTTTAAACCACAATGCTTAAAAACGTGCAAACAATGCATTTTCGTGACCACATAGCACAGAAACGGCACGTGAGCGTGTAACCATGATAGAGACGATAGTCAAACCTCTCTACCGGTTAATCTTGTATAGCAGTATATCGGCCACCACTAATACCTAAGTTCAAATTCAAGATTAGAAAACTTTGTTTTCCAATAAATTAATAGCATGGGCACATTTAATTACATTTACTTGTGACTTCACAGATTTAATTAACTTGTGTCGCTGCGTGTTGTGTAATTAGCCTATATAACGTTCAAAGCCCAAGTGCCTGGGTTTCTAGCAGGTGAGGAGACGTTACAGACAGAGAGCAACAGTAGTGGGATGGGGTGGCCAGCAAGGAAGAATGAAGAACAGCACAGTTTAGAAAAAGCACTAGAGCAACATTCATTTTTTTGAATGAGAGGGTGTGGGCAGAGCTTGAAGTAGGCACAAATCTAGTGAAACTGCTTTGTATGCGTGGTTAAGAACTCGAGTGCCCGTGTCTAAGAGCTGTAAGCAAAACACCACCAATCTAGGATCACGCTGCTTCCTTGTCTTCTCCGGTCTTCTGCCGAAGAACGCTGTCTAGCCACCCTCAAACAGTCACTGAAGCAGCCAGTATACCCACAACCCCCAGCATGGCCCTGCATCTTATAATATTCATCATCATAATCCAGCCTACTGTGTCTGCTGCTGGGTTGGAAAATAATGGATGGAGTAAACACACACTTCCATCATTCTACTTCTACTTACTTTAATTCTGTTTCAGCTAGAGAGCTGAACTGGGTTTATCCACTTGAGAAATATGATGATTGTGACAGATACAAGCACATGTGTTGATATATGCATATGGTCTCAACGGGCACTCAAACACAACTCTATGTGACACATTCTCCCACCAAGCAAATATCTGAGACTGTAAAGATGAAGTTTTATTGATTTTCCCATTTGGGAGACTGGGAGGTGCTTATCAGAGCACATACAACACTGCACATTCTCCTGGGATCTGGCTAAATTCTCTACCACACACATACACACATAAACTAGAGCTTTACGCCACTTGATGGAGGTGATGTCTGTGTCGATGGAGTCCACTCATGCTCCAGTAACCGGTGACACGCGTGTGTTGGTTCACTGCGAGCTGAAGTTGATTTGAGTGTGCAGTTACAGGTCTGTCTTTCATTGTCACACGACAGCTCTGTTTCTACCGCCAGCTGTAGTTTCATGAGGGTCTTTCTGAGTGTGCAATGCTGATTAGAGGTTACTGAGGAAATAGCTTTCCACATTGCTCAGTATACCATAGACTGTAAAAAAGATGGATGACGCATCTCCGCTTCCTTCCACTATAGAAAAGTGAAGCGAATACATCTCAGTGTGGTCGCTGCCATCTTGAGTAAATGACGTCATTTGGAGCCCGAGTCTGCCCAGTAGAGATTCGATTGGAGCCCGAGTCTGCGCAGTAGAGATTCGTTTGGAGCCCGAGTCTGCGCAGTAGAGTTGTGAGGTGGAGCCGTGGAATCAAACTCCCGCAGACCCAATCAAACATAACGACAAGCCCCGTTTTTATAGCATGAAATTACTAGCTAAAATCAAACGCATCAAAAAATGAACAATTGAACATATATCAGCGTGATAACAATTACCTTAAATGACCAAAACCATATTTCGGAAAATTGTATTGGAAGTGTAATTATTTTTTTTATTTTGACTGAAGTCCCATTCGTTTACATGGAGAGGGCGGGGTTTGACCTGTACTGCAGCCAGCCACCAGAGGGCGATCAAACAGCCCGCAGCTTCACTTTTAAGGACGAGTGAGACATACCCGCAGTATACCAACAACCAGTTTTTACTACAAAAACATCACAACCTTCATTTATTCTGCTTTTCTCAGACACACCTCTCCTCTAACCTTCCTCTATCTGAACATCTATGCTGTCCAACCTGTCTATCTGTCCCAGGTGTTTTCGGGGGTCCATAGACTCCCAGGGGACTGTAAAGGGGTGATTGGGAGTTCATGGAATATTTGAAAGAAAAAGAGCAATCTTCAGAATCTTCAGAATATACGACCAGGGCCAGTGGAGCTTCTACATATTCCACACATTGTCTCCATGAAATGGCACCATGAACCAAAATCCCCCTGGAGCAAAATGAGGTTAAGTGCATTGGACAAAGGAGCAACGGCGATGAACCATGACTCACTCCAAATGGTCATCAAACCAGCAGCCTTCCGGTTGGCAGCCCTCATCATTAACCAATGCACAACACCCTCTCGTTTCCCTCCCTTCAACTGGCTATACAAAATGGCATCAGCTGTCTGGTGAAAGCTCCAGCTCATGGTAAGCTCCATGGTCCCCTTCTCTCCCTCCTCACAGGCAGGGTAAGCCTCAGTCAGGCCTGACCCTTCATTGTCATCCATCCACATTATCTCAACAGAGGGCCAATTAGGCATTAACCACATTATGCACCCAGAGACCCCTCTTTAGCCACCGCTGGGCTCAATAACACATTACCATAGAGACTCTTTAATAGGAGATGCTGTTAATTGTCAGGCGACATGAAAACCTGCCCACTAGCATGAACTTGTGTGACAAGTCGTAGTGACAGTCTCATTTAAAGACAGGGGGAAAAACAATATTGACAACGGCAGACAGAGACTAGGACGTCACGCATCAAAAAATGATTCATTGAATGATTCAACGAGTGATTCATGAGCAGGATTTATGGGCAACCATGAAGATAGCGACTGACATGTAATGACAAATTGCTTTGTGATAGTAATGACAGACAAAATAGCTGGTTTGAATATTGAGCTGATGAGAACTCATGAGACTACATATCAAAGTCTACATATTGCGTGGTTCTTTTTTTTTTGCATATTAAATGGTGACTGTCCAATATTTATTACCACTAATGGGAGGGAGTTTGATCAAAGAGGTGCTAGTCAACATGCTATCAGGTTATATATGCTGTTTCAGGGGCTCTACATGCTTTTTTATACAGTATATTGAGGATATTCAAGAAGGATTAAGATGGGATTTATTTAAATTGTTTAAAGCCAAAAAAACATGCCCAGGCTGGTAGAAGATCATATGCCAAAACAAAGAATCCTCTAATCCAGAAAAATCTAACAACAACATGTCATTACAAAACAACATATTAAATAAATCACACATATCTCGATCTGTTCCAAAAATCAGGCGCTTCACAATTATGCATGATTAAACAGTCCCATTTTTCACATACTGTATTGTATGGATCAGGTCAATATTCGTCATGAACTGATTCAAATCTGAATCTAAACATGAACAACTGACTACCAAGGTTATTTTCGTAAACGAAAACTAAGACTAAAACTATTGGTCAAAAAACATTTTCTTAAACTGAAATAAAATTAAAATTTCTAAATAAATGAAAAACTAAAACTAAACGAAACTAACAACAGTAACTGAAAAACTAACGAAAATAAAATAATAATTAGCAAAAATAAATAATCATGTTCATGATTTAATAAGCTCTCATTCTGTGCCAGAAAATCGGACCTCATGAACGTGAGATGCGTCCTCAGCGTCTATTCACAGATAATGCGTTTTTGCATTTAAAAACAAGACGCGGGCTATGAAAGAAATAATAATAATAATGCACACCTTACAGCGCACGAACATTTATAAGCGTGCTTGACGTTCGAGAACAACATGAGAGTGAGGTAACAGACACAGAATTAAAAGTTTTGGATGAGCTGACTTCATAGTCATTTTGTCACGCTTTGCGATTACTATGGTAACGTCCACCTTGAGTCCATGACACGAGCACCGCCTTGACTGTATAAAACGCATCCGAAATGAGAGAAAGCGATAGCCGTGCTGTTTTTTCACCGCTGACCGTGTTGTGTAAAAGGGGCTTTAGAAGAACTGGGAATGATTGCGTTGCTCATTTGAAGCGCGTGCGTGCTGAAGCGGCTCGTCAAAGTAAAGTGCAAACATCATTTAAATCACCATATCGCATTTATTTTTGAGTAGTATGAGGTTTCAAAGCATTTTAGATTGTTTCTTCTTATTGTGTACGTTCATTGAGGGAGACGGGACATGTATGCACCGGTGTCTCGTATGTGCAAAAAATCCAACAAATTAATGCACTGAAAACACAGATGGACAAAAATAAAGTTTACAGAGTTTCAATGACAATTGCAAAGAACATGCCTGTGTCCCAATGTGCACACTGTCCATGCTAAATTCTATGTGATATTAGTCATTTTTAATACTATTTAGGGCAGATAGGGTGGATAAGTGTGCACATTGTCCCATTGTCCTGCAGAATTTAGCTCCAACCCTCATAAAAACTCAACTGCCTGATGCTGTCTAATAACTCTGAAAACCTTGATTAGCTGGTTGTTTGTAAACTATTGGCATATTAAACAAGATTACATCTTTAATATGATTGAATATGAATATGAATTGTATACATATAAGTTGCATATTTTTGTTTTTTGTTGAATTGTAAAGAATTATTTTATTTTCATTATTAAGAGGTTTGCACAAGAGTTAACTGTAAACTGCAAACATTCAACTTTGCTAAACTTAAATGTCTTGGTTTGGTCTACACTGGAAGTGTTCCATTAACTCTGTTAAACTGCAATAATTACTAAAACTGAAATTAAAATGCATAAAAACTAAATAGAAATGTGTTCACAAAATAAAAACTAAACTAAAACTGACAAAACCATTAATGAAACTAACTAAAACTAAACTGAAATTATAGGAAATTTGAAAACGATATTAAAATAAAAACTAATTTAAAAATTCTAAACTATAATATCCTTGCTGACTCCATTTATTTATTTATTATTATTTTTTAAATCTGAATTAGAGGGAAAAAATAGTGAAATTATTATTATTATTTGTTTTTATGCAACACAAAAACAATCACGTCCCCTAATATGAAAAAAAAAAAAAAATCTAAGCCTAAGTGTTGAGTACATATAGAGTCACTTTTTGTACTGTCAGTTCAGCGATTAGCATTCTATTTCATAATGGCTTATTTTGCAACACTGAAGTAAGCTATTTTCTTTGTATGTGTGATATTTTTATTAATTAGCTGCTATTAGTAAATAACTAGAAGAATATCATCACAGTAAATGGTAAAACTACTCAAGCTACAGGCCAGTGTGTTTATGACTATAATGCATTAAATCATATGATAAATAAAGGTTGTTTTTGTATAGCTAAAATAACAGGAAGATACAAAAGGCTGTATCCTCTCTTACATTAAAAATAAGGTGGATAAAATACTTAAATTGTTTTAATTTGCTGGCTTTTCACAGCAAATGCTCATACAACTTATTAATTTAAACTAACTGGATAAATTAACTTATATTATAAAATGAAGCAGGAACTGTCTGTTCTCTTGGTAAATGTACAAACACATGAAGTGTGGCTCTGTTGAATGAACACAATACACCATTTTATCACACCAAAGTACCTTGGTCAGGAGGCCTCAGCTGTGGTTCATCTAAAGAACCTCTCAGTGGAGATGGAGTTGCTTAGAGAGCCAAATCAATAAGCCTTTGGCCTCAGGGCAGGAACCGGCTAGGGAATGGGGCTGAACAGCAAAGGCTTCTGGATCTTCACAATTATGATACTTGTTTTTAAAAGTGCTACCTTAAGACTATTTCTTTCTTTTTCAGACTGTACATCCCACACATAATCTTCATGTTTCGTGTACATGTGCGTGTGTGTGTGTGATAATTACTATTTTTGTTTTGTTTTGAAAGAACTTAATACTTCTATTCAGCAATGATGCATTAACCTTTGAACTTTCTAACTTTCTTCCTGTTTTTATTGCGTTTCTAATCAAATAAATTCAGTGTTTATATACTACCGTTAAAGCTGCCTTTCCACTATCTCCAGCTTTCACAAACAATTGTTGCCTTTAGCCCTCACACTCCACACTGCTCCCGTAATACTTTATATATAAAATTAATGACTTCCGGTCTGACGCTTGTCGTTTGTTAGAGATAGTGGAAAGGTGGTTTAAGATTGCCTTTATTTGATCAAAAACACGTATCAGTTGACCAAGGTTCAAATTTCCCCCCGCTCATGCTTACATATGCATCTGAGCCACATGAGCTTGCACTGAGATGGAGACTGAAATCATACAATCCCCCTGTTGAGAGGAGACAAAAAAAATGTGAATGGATTTAAATATGATATCAAATGGAGCTGAGAGTACTGGACTTAAAAAATATTAAAATTAATCTTAATTCAAAAATATTAAAATGTATAATTTATTTACACAACATTTGTTCAAAACCCTTTGCAATTATAATAAGTAAAAACAAATGAATGCAACTTGCAAGTGGTGAGGAATTTGTAGAATTGTATTAATGGCAAAAGTTCAGATTCTTCGCAAATCTACTTAGTTTCTGTCGTTGAGTGCATATTCCATACAGGTCTAGTGAAAATGTCTTCAGCTAAGAACAAAGAAGTAGGTGAAAGGCACAGATGGAAAGAAAGAGGGGTGAATATTCCCCATGTTGTTTTGTTCTGACAACTCAAAGTATCCCACTTGCATTAATGAGGGCCAACAATCCTAAACCAGCACAATGCCCCAATGAGCAGTGAGGAGGGTCACTCAGGAGTACTCACTGTTTCCACAAAGACCTCCACATTCCTTTGATGACTCACAGTGTCCAAATGGCCCACCAAGAGAAGTGACTCTTTCATACTCATCTGAGAGTAGGCCTGTGGAGTCAGGTCCTTGGGGAAATGGGTGTTTTTTTTTTTTGCACCAGTAGTCTATTATCCAAGACAGCAAAGAAAGTACAAAAAAAAAAAAAAAAAAGACCAGACATTTCAAGGCAATGCTTCCCCTGGACAGGAATAGTAGTAACTTTGTGCAGGTCTGCATGCAAATCTCTGCAGCATGACTGAGGCGGGTAGCTAGACCTCACTGACAGGACTGCTAATCCAGAGCAGAGCCATTGATTGAACACGTCCCTAAATGCTGTGCTCTGCCTGGCAAGTGCAGCCATTTTAAGTCTCATCAGGACAGGGTAGAGCAGGTATACATTATAATTTCAGGAGGGCTACGGTGGACTTAAGCGTTAGAGGTTTAATGGCTTAGCTCCACCGATACGGGAATCTGTGGTTAAACACTCAATGACGCAGAAAACAATTGCCATTGAACATAACAGGATATTGATTAGGTGTATAACGCATAAACACAATGCACATCTAATTGACGCTCTGAATAATTTCAGGTCCACCTCCTTTGTTCATGTCATCTCTATTAAGTATGAAAATGAAGATGAGTCATATCTATCAAGCAATGTACCTTTTAGATTTATTGAAGTGCTGTAAATTGCATGGGATATACAATATAGACACAACTGCGCTCTGAGCAATGAAAAAAAAAATAATAATTTGTTCAAAATTTAAACTATATTCCAACATCAATATAATCATTTTGACAATAACACAACTTGTTTTTAATAGTGCACTTATTTTTCAAATTATATTCAAACGATTGAGGAGCTTTGTTTCTGAATCCCATTATGATTTTCAAGTTATTATAAACCCATATGACCCAAGTTATTCTAAACATTTTTTTTTTTTTTTTTGGTAATAATTGTGTTGTTATAAAACAACAACAACAACAACAACTTTGGTACCCAAAATAAAATAAAAATGAAAATAAATATTAAAATGAAAACTGAAAATATAAAAATTCAAAGGTAACTCAAAATAAATACTATAATAGTATATAAATGCAATAACACTATATATTAAATCAAAATAAAATAAAATAAAAAACAATGGGACCACATCTGGTCTATGATCACACTAACCAAAAGTGCTTCAGAGTCACTTTCAGGAGTAGTTTGAATTCTCACATTTCCTCATCGCTGTGTCAAGTCATTACTGGGCACCAAGTCATTAGCTGATGCTGCACCCATTTATTAAAGATAAAGAGCGATGGGCAAGGTGGAGGAGAGACAGATCAGGCTTTGGGACGCCACGGTTGTAGGCTTTTTCCTTCCGCCTAGAGCTCAAAACATCCATTTCTCTGTCAAATCTTTGCTGAGGTGCGAAATAGGTAATAGATGTGCGGCACCATACATTGAAACAGTAGAGAAATGCTGTTATTTCATATAATCACCTGGAGAATTGAAAGCAAATGTACATTTTGCTGTGGATTTTTGATTTTCTTTGAGATACAATGGAGTACAATTTGGATGTGCTCAAAATAGTTGCCATCCCGTCAGCTTCTCTAAGATCTGTTGGTTTTACCCCAAAAGCAGACTAAAGCTGGCCCAATACCCCTGTGTTTCTCTAAAGTCTATGCTGAGCAAAGAGAGAGAGGGAAAAAAAAAAGTAAAAAAAAACCCCTTAGTGGGCTGTTTTCCTCAAGGCGCAGGAGTTTTAGTCGTGAGTTAAGGTAATCCGAGCAGACGCTGTTCACTTGCCCTTGTTTGCAGACTCCTGTGCCAATTAGCGGACTAAGGAGACTATATGTGGCATATTTTCAACATGAGATTAATTCATATTTCACAGCGTGCTAAGCAAAGGAATAGGCTGATCATAAAATTATGGGAGCCATCAGAAAGCAGGCAAACCAACAGATGCATGCTAGCTTCATGTACAGGATCGTCACAGCTCATTGTCCTTGAAAATTAATCGGAATGAAATGACAAGCCTGGGGACTGCAATCCGCGGTGCACTGCAACAAGGCTCCTGAGCAGAATATTTATGTAAGCCTGGCTAAGTGGCAACAGATGATATCTGTATTCCAACTGGATGGCAAGACTTGAAATGGCTATGATAAACAAGCCCGGGCAGGCGGCATTATGAAATGTAAATGTAGTGATTCGGGTTTAGGACTAGGCCAATGAGGGCGTGTGAGGGTGGGGCTGGGGCGTAAGGGGGAGGAGAGAGGAGTCACCATGCCGTGGACTATATCTGAGCTTATGTGTACCACCAGCTAACCGCTATGACATATGGTGCGTGATGCCATTACCACGCTCGCTGTGCACAAGCTCATTTTTCAACAACCTAACAGCCTGAAAAGCCAATGCTTACACTACAATGCCGTTTTGAACTCACTCTGATGGTTCGATTGGAGTCTGGAAAAAAACACATTAATCTCGCTCAGAGACCGTATCAGTTTTGGTTTAGGATAGCTCATCGGCTAGCAAGAGTAACTAGCCATTGACACTCACACAGTGACATGGTGTTATTTATCAAGTCTCAAAAAACAATCAATGATACAAATCTCGATTAAAGAAAGTTGAATGTTGTTGATGCCATCCAGAGGTGGACATTTGCTTAAAATTCTATAGTCAAGTCAAGTCAAGTCACCTTTATTTATATAGAGCTTTTACAATACAGATTGTGTCAAAGCACTTAACAGTATCAAATTGGAGGATAGAGTGTCAGTAATGTATAATAAGATTAAACACTCAATTTTCAATTTTCAGTTAAAGGCATTTCATTATTGAATTCAGAGATGTCATTGTCTAGCTCAGTTTAGTTTAAATAGTATCTGTGCAATCAAATCGGCGATAATCGCTAGAAATTAAGTGTCCCCAACTGAGCAAGCCAGAGGCGACAGCGGCAAGGAACCAAAACTCCCTCTGTTACAGAATGATGAAAAAAACCTTGGGAGAAACCAGGCTCAGTCGGGGGGCCAGTTCTCCTCTGGCCAGACGAAACCCGCAGTTCAAAAGTTTATATTTCTATTTTAATTTTGTTACAATTTCTAACAATAGTAGTATTTTTGTAGTTAGGTATTTTATTATATTTTAGTTATTTTGTTATTTTTTTTTAGTTCTATAGTAGTCATATATATTATACAGTATATAAATATATAAATATTTCAATTTCAATTAAGTATTTGAATATTGATTTTTCATATTTAAACACAACTAAAAAGCTACACACACTATATATATTGTAAAAAAAAAAAAAAAATACATTATGGATCATAATGATCAAATTTTCATGTATGACAAAAATCATTAGGCTACTAAGCTCATGTTCCATGAAGATATTTTGTAAATTTCCTATCATAAATATATCAAAATTTAATTTTTGATTAGTAATATGCATTGCTAAGAACTTCATTTGGACAACTTTAAAGGCGATTTTCTCAATATTTAGATTTTTTTGCACCCTATAATTCCAGATTTTCAAATAGTTGTCTCTTGGCCAAATATTTTCCTATCCTAACAAACCATACATCAATGGAAAGCTTATTTATGCAGCTTTCAGAAGATGTATAAATCTCAATTTCAATAAATTGAACCTTATGACTGTTTTTGTGGTCCAGGGTCACATATGACATACTACAAATACTATTAAGTAAGCAGATAGTCCTTTTGGGTGCTGCCCACCCGTAGCCATGTGCGCTTCCTATAATAATAAATGAAATAATAATAATTAATAAAAAAGGATTAAATTATCCTCTTGTTTACGCAAGACTTTCAACACATCAAACCACAGGGAATTGACACACTGCTTAAGTCATTAGAAGGATATTAATCTGCAATAATGAGCAAACCATGTACTACTAACAGTAGACATTGGCAGATAGATGGCATGTTCCAATTCATTTAGGAAGCGAGGGAGGGAGGGAGTGTGTATCGGGGGGTGGGGGGGGGGTAATATTTCAGTTGCGTGCTTCATTTAAACCATAGTTTAAGCCCAGCCTCTCTTAAATATCAAATTGTCTCACGCACCGAAAAGAGAGAGGGAGAGAGAAGAAAAGAAAGAAAAAGAGAGAGCATTGAAGAAAAAAAAAAGGGTGAGCAGAAGAGCAGCAGGAGGAGGCGGAGGGTGGGAGGGGGAGAGAGAGAGAGAGAGAGAGAGAGAGAGAGGGAGAGAGAGTGCCTGGGCTGAATTGTGAGTGGCTTACGACACTCAGTGAACAGAAGGTGTTTCTGCATGCACTGCCAGTGCACTAGTCTGCTGCAAGGGATCGAGCATCTCTCTCCTCCCCATACACCGCGCCTGCCTTCAGCCTCAGCATCTACAGCCTCCGCAGCCTACAGGAAATGAGCTTCATACAAAGAAGACATTGCTGAAGATTTGAGTCTTACTAGACACACTATCATCAATGATCTTTGGATATCACTGCTATACAAAGAATTAAAAAAGGACAGGAAAAAGAAAAAGAGAGCTATATGATGCTGATCACACATCTTTTGCATGTGTATAATTGTGAAGAAACGAAACGAGCACTGACAGAATGCCAACGAGCTTCACTCAATGTACATTGTGCAGGTCAGTGATCACTTTAGGTTATGGATGGTGATTTGCGACGACAGATCGGGAGTCTTTGACGAGAAGGGAGGAAAAGAGGGAGAGTGAGAGTTTGGAGTGGATTATTCCCTCCTTCGCGCACGTTTTCCCCCACTCGTCTCTCCCACAGATCGGCGCAACAGTCAATGCAGAGGAACGGCGGAGAGAGGACAGCGCTCATGCATGCAGCCCGGGAAACTTGCACTTCCTACCAGCCTGCTGAATGCCACTTGGATTCGTTCTCTTTTTGGCTCTTTCACACGAGGAGAACTAAGACATTGTAAGTCTGCCAGGATCTGGTGTCCGATGAAAAGGAGGGGGGGCTGAATTTGTACCACACTGGGGTCTTTTTTAGTTTCGCACATAATTAGTGTCGGCACAAAGGGATCAACTGAATAGAGGTTGTCAGCCTCTGGAAAAGGGTGAGTAGGCATCCTTTCATGTGAGATTGATTCTCGAGGAGTGCATTTTTTTGTACCTTTGCCTCTCTTTTCCTTTCTCTGATCTAACATGAGCAAAGTGACTTGTCGTTTATTTGCCGTTGCTCTTCTTCTTTCGACGTGGCAGGATTTCTTGATTCTTTAAGTAACAAATCACCATCCATATTCTCTAGAAATACACATCAGCTGAAAAGACTTGGGGAGTTACAAATTACGAAATCCAAAATGACCAAGATCTGAAAGATTCAATGGACTTTTTCTCTACGACACTGCAGGATATTCATGCTAATGGATTTCCTCCTAATTGGTCTGTACCTAAAGTGGCCGCTAAGGAAGCCCCCAGGGCTAATACTGTGCTCCCTGGGCATTGTTCTGAAAATAGTTCCACTGGTGGGGGGGAGCTGTCCGAGGCCGTGCCGATGCGACAACAAGCTGTTGTATTGTGAAGGGCTCAACCTGACTGACATCCCCCAAAACCTGAGCAGCGCCATTGGTTTGTCCCTGCGCGAAAATAACATCTCTGAGCTGCGGGAGGGGAACTTTGTGGGCCTGTCGCAGCTTACCTGGCTCTACTTGGATCATAACAACATCGATATTGTGGAGGAGAACGCCTTCGAGCGGCTGCGAAGGGTTAAAGAGTTGGATCTGAGCACCAACCGGATAGAGAACCTGCCCAACGGGACCTTCAGACCTCTGCCCAATCTGCGAATACTGGATTTATCCTATAACAAACTTCAATCCTTGGAGCCAGACCTTTTCCATGGCCTTAGGAAGCTTACCAATTTACATTTGCGCTACAATGCCCTTAAATTCATCCCTGTGCGGATTTTCCAGGATTGCAGGAGCATGCAATTCCTGGATCTGGGTTACAACCAGCTGCAGAGCCTGGCACGTAATTCATTTGCCGGACTCTTCAAGCTCACTGAGCTGCATCTGGAGCACAACGAGTTGGTGAAAGTCAATCTGGCCCATTTCCCTCGCCTCATATCCTTGCGGACCCTCTACATGCGAAACAATAAGGCCACCATTGTGGTCAGCACCCTTGACTGGACCTGGGACCATTTGGAGAAGATTGACTTCTCCAACAATGAGATTGAGTACATTGAGCCACACGTGTTCGAGAGTGTGCCCAACCTTAACACTCTTATGCTGGACTCTAATAAACTGACTTACATAGATCAGCGGATTTTGGACTCATGGACATCCCTGAGCAGCATCACTCTGTCGGGTAATGACTGGGAATGCAGCAGGAATGTCTGTGCCTTGGCTTCCTGGCTCAGCAACTTCCAGGGACAACGTGACAGTGGCCTGCTGTGCGCCAGCCCAGACATCGCACAGGGTGAGGACATTCTGGATGCCGTCTACGCTTTCCAGTTATGCGAGGACAATGTAGAAGCAACAACGCAGATCTTTACAGCTACTAGAAACCGTGCCAGAGGCTTCATATACGATGGCCCGACGAGAAACCCCTATGACCTGCAGGATGTGGAGGGTGGGGAAGTGGTGACCAACTCCTTAACGGTGACTGCATCTGCTGATGACCTGGAGAGCACCATGCAGATTCACAAGGTGGTGACAGGCACCATGGCCCTCATTTTCTCCTTCCTGATCATGGTCCTCATGCTCTATGTGTCCTGGAAATGTTTCCCAGCAGGCATCAGGCAGTTGAGGCAGTGCTTCACCAGCCAGCGTCGCAAGCAGAAGCAGAAGCAGACCATGCAGCAGATGGCTACTACGTCTGCATCCGAGTACTACGTTGACTACAAACCCAACCATATTGAGGGGGCACTTGTCATCATCAACGAGTACGGCTCTTGCACGTGCCAGCAGCAGGCATCTCGAGAGTGTGAGGTGTGATATTCCACCCATGCCATTTTTAAAAGTCAGTGGTTTCAAAGTATGAATGGATATGGAACACACGTTAACTTGGCACCTCATTTTGCTGCTCTCAGGAGGAAGCTAACATTTCTCGAGTGCAAATGGACTAAAAACAGGGATTTAGTGCTGGTTTCAACAGCCTCAAAGCCTTGTGGGAAAATCTGACTCTGACACCTGTGTACTTGATGCAAAAGATGTGGAATAATTATGTTGACCTGTCATGGCTTCTCTTATGAAGAGTGGATATTTGAGCTTTAATGTGTCTTTCTACTTCAGGATATTCTAGGACTTTCTAAAGCTATCGAGGACATCCAGAACTAAATTTTTACTGTGGTAACAAACAGACAAAATTGGAGAGGAAAACATCAAAACAAAGAAACCCTTAAAAAAAAAAAAAAAAAAAAAAGATTCTATGTAAAATATGTTAACAGCAGAAATGCAAGAGTGGGGATAAAATGCAAGATGTTATCCTATTTCTTTTGTAATCTATGGAGAAAAAAAGAGGAAAATACAAATGTTTAAATAAATTAATTGCAATTCACAGTACTCATTATTACAGGTGAGTTGGAGAGTTGCTTTTTTGTCTGTGATCACGGGAAAGATGTTCAGAGAGCTCTGCAGTATTGCAGGATGTAAATAAGCAGGGCTGTTGGGAGCGCTTCACTTCATTTGAAATGTTAAGCCTCAGTCTAAGATTCAGATCTCCTCGTCTCTCCCTGAGATATAATCACTGTGCAAAGCTTGATTGCTATGGCTGTTTGCAATTGCCCCCCTTGTACCTATCCTGAATAGATTAAGCAAACTAGCAAAAAAACAAAACAGGCTAACGCGGCTTGATCGGATCTCACATGATAAAGTCGAACATTTGTGTGCTGTGCAAATAAACAAGACAAGGAGTGTCTAAGACCTTAATTCCCTTCACTGCTTCAACAGACTTCCCACGTAAAAAAACAGCTTCAACCAAGGGGTAAAAATCAGAGTGAGAGGAGGCCTTAAACATTTAAATCTAAATGTGCTTGAAATGGGTGTGATTAATAATCCATTATGCTTTGGTTTGGTTTTATTTAGTTTTGTTTCTCCCACAAAAAAGGCTAGCCAAATTCTAGATGTATATTTAAATGTGACATTACTTTAAAAGATGTCTTGTGGTAAGCCGTTGTTATTGTGTGAACGACCATCCTGGCGGATTGTAAGATCGTGTGCAGACCGCATTAGTGGCTACTGCGCTGCTGAAAGCACAGGGCCTCTGAGAGAAGGTACAGGCTGCTCCCTAGTGTTCATACCAGCAGTAGAGGAAGACGAGATACCGCAGCAGCAACAAGCCCTTGAATTTTTCTTGCCCAGGCTTTGTGTGTGTTCGTGTGTGTATACGCCTGTTGCTTATCTATATGCAGTCTCTAAGCTCAGCTCAGGATTACTACCACAGCGTAAAGTATCTGGACTAAACAACAAAAGCAGGCTGAATATAAAAAGGGAGATTTCACTCAACATCTAATGTTGTCACCTCACTCACTTGGCTGTTATAATGATGGGTTTGTTTAGTACGCATAGGGGACATGCCACTGTGAAGATGGTGTGTGTGTGCATATGTGTGTGTGTGTGTGTGTGTGTGAGAGAGAGAGAGAGAGAGAGAGAGAGAGCATGTATGTGTATGCATTTAAATTTTAACTATTTAAGTGTGTGTGTTTTTTTTTTTTTCATCTCCTAAAAAGGTGGAATTGAGTTTGTTCTGACCAGGTGCATGTGTGAAGTATTAATTTGTCATTTATGACTGGGATATGCCTTAAAGGGACAATGTAAGGCTGAGCAAATATTTTTACAATCAAATCAAACAGTTTTATTATGAATTCCAAAGTCCCGCCCCCTTTGAATCCTTTAATACTTGATATGAAACTGTTCTATTTTCAGCACTGTATTTGATGCGTATATGAAGCTAAGCCAAGCTAAACCAATAAAATGTATTCCTACTGTTGTAAATGATACGCAATGTGACACGCTTTGCCCTTTTCTGATTAATCTAGTCATGTTGTTTTATTTATTTATTTATTTGATTTGCTGTTTATGCTTGTTTTCTGTCAGGTAAAGACATTAATGCATTATTCAGAACATCTGGTCTGACACTCCTTGGACTACAATCTTTTCTATGCCCTTTTCATTTCATGAATGATACTGTTCATGACTTATTTTAGCAAACCCCTAAATATGTACACTCCAACGTGTGGTTGGGTTTTTAATGAATCCTCTGGAGAGCATTAAAAAAAAAAGCATCTCTATTTGACTGAGTGGCAGATTCCTAGCATTAACACAATGATGACAGCATTGTTCCCCGCACGGCCGGAAAAAAAGAAATTGTAGCTATTCACAATCTCCCTTCTCAAAACAGGTGGTTGGATTGAGGAAAACAAAAACACGTCTTTCACTAACAATAGCTGTTAACCGTACCAGCGACGAGGCAACCGGCAACAGGGGAAACAATGGAGACGTAGAGTGAGTTGTTTGATTACATTCACCCTTCTCTTTTCCAACTCTGAACGAATCTAAGCCATCCTCCAATCAAAGCACTTCTGTGGCCTATTTTTAGCCCTTCTAGCTTATTTTGTATCAATATTGCATGTTTGTCATTTCATCTTGGCGCTGCTGGGAGTTGTTCTGAATTCCCTTTTCCCTTAATTATTATTATTTTCTATTTTCTTCACAAGAAGCAAATGAATATTTGAAGTGGCGGGAGGTTTTGTTTAATCTGAAGCTCTCTCCTCCTCCTTACGCTTCTTATAAACCCTTCTGCCCTCAAACTCTAACTAGAGCTACTGCTCTGACAATTAACTCTAATAATTAATACCGTTATTGATGAGGCTCGAGGTAGATCGATACGGATAGCTTTTAGCCAATTACAGACTTTCTCGCTTGCTACTTTTTCCAGACAAAAATAAATAAATAAATAATATCGTGTTAGTGTTGACAGAGAGACAAATATGGGATGGTGGGGGTGGGGGAATATGGTTTATTTATACAACAATCTTTTATTGATATTTTGGCTAATTAGTGTGGGGAGCGTTTGGATATATGCCCAGTACTATCAGAGAAGGGGAGAGAGAGAGAAAGACAGCAATGGTCGATCACTAAGACATGAATTCAAGCAGGGGCGAGCCCTTGGATCTGTGGGGAAGCAGTTGTGCCAAGTGGTAGGGGGCAAGACATTAGCTTTTGACCTTGTTAGTCTGAGCGCCCATATGTGTGTATGTGTGTGCATGCAACATGCAAGTAGCAGCTGAATATGAAGATCTCAAGTGAGTACTAGAGGGTTACACAGCACTGAGCTAAGGAGGGTCAACAATGGTAAACAAAGCAAGATGACAAGACGCTACAAATAGCTGCAGAGCTAATAAACATTTTCAATCAATGCAAATAAAGTGCGGGTCAATCTATGAAAATCACTGGATTAATCAAACAGTCTGACTTCAACATTACAAGACTATATCCTGCAGGAAAGAGAAAGCCCTTTTTGACTACATAACTTCAGAAAAGACCAACGTCGCAAACTACGCTTATATGAGTGTTATTTTTGCATGAGCATACTATTGTAGTTTTTATAATTATTTTGAATTATTTTGCATTTTAGTCCAGCTGCTGACTTTTTTAGTGATTTTTCTCAGGCCTGCCAAGATCCCAAGACACCAATAAAAAATCATAAAAAAATAAAACAAAACAGCTATTTCAAAACTCTTTAAAACACTCAGGGAACAAATTACCTAAATTAAGCGATTCACTTATGTGTTCTTGCTGTATGTCAAACTGGTTCATGTGTCAATTTTCATTTCTCCTAATGAATTTCAGGAGAAACATCTAAGAAAAAAAAAGTATACACTTCAAATAAATCACCAGAAAACTCCATTATGCCAAGCATCTAAGCAATTTTCCTTGGTGTGTAAAAACCATAGGAGACCTGAGTTCTGAGTATTATCATCAAGCGAACCAAGAATCAGCTGCCTAACAACCCAGACCACGTTTTGTAGTTTCCTCGAATATCACACAAACATATTGCATCTCATAAGAAATAAGGAATGGCTTCCATAAATTCGTAGAAGGTCGGTGATATGGGAAAACTAGATTAAGTGTCACGGTATCAGCATACATAAAATCCAGATATTTCATCAGAGTCTCTTGATAGAGCACCAGATGCTTAACAAATTAATTAACCTTGCTTGCTGTCTCTCAGTGTTGATTGAATGCCCCTGTGTGCCATTCCCTGCCTCTGGTCTCGCATAATAAAACACCCACACGTAAACAGATACCCTGCCAAAATGCATAGGAATGACCGGGACTCTAGAAGACAACATTAAGGATCTACACAAGAATTGACTGTTGCTTCCCTCGGCGGCTCATAAATGTATTCAAGTCGATATCATCCTTATTATTTGCAATATAAAGTTATAGTAAAGAACTTGCTTTTATTAGAATGTGAGTAAACTGAGCGAGACGGCTTTATCATCCTCCAGCTCATCATTATAATTACCAACATCATCATCATCATCATTCTTATATGTGCATCTGCATCACTGGCGTCACATTAACTGTCGCCACAGGGGCATTGTGACATTTTCAAAATGTAACTAAATCACTCAAATAGCCATATATAATAAATGCATATAGTGTCAGATAAGACTAATTTGCATGGATTTAAATGCTCATTTAAACAGATGCATACACCCACATCTTTATTAACAGATGAAGAAGACACTAACGTGTGTGGGAAGAAGACATACATCAACACTTTATGAAACAACACATAACAGCATAAAAAAAGGCTGTTGCAATTTAAGTCATACCCAATGTAAACGGCTTGGGCATTACATTAATGAATAAAATGGCATTTGGCACCATATTAAGTCAGAACGGTAATGCTGAAGGCTAACGTTCAGCAACATCTGCTCTCGCTGAACTGAGCACACAGTCGTAGGGTGGAAACAATGCCGATTGTTATTTTCTGCAAGTTAGCGGAATATCTCATGGGTCGCTCGCTGTTCTCCATTTATGCAGAATCTCTGAAACGTGAGAAAACAGTGGTACTTATTTGCTGACCCTGACAGTGACTTTTCCCAGAAACCCTTGAGAGACAGAGCTACCTGAGAGCTCTTTTGATGATTACCATGTGTGAGAGAGAGCACAAGAGGAGTTTAGAGTACTGTAGAGATCAGGACATATTAATGCATTGCAGTCTGTGTCTATACTGTGAGTAAAGCTAGAGAGAGAGATGTGGCACAATAAAGAGGATCAATAACCTTCGTCTCTGTCGCTCTATTTCTCTCTCCCTCTGTATTCTTAAAGCGTCAACTCTAAACTCTAAACTAAAGATTAGGGGTGTCCACAAATAGTCGAGGATTAGATGCTTCGATTCGAGGAGCCTGATTCGACTCCCAATCTCACAGTCGAATATTCGCGGGGTGTTTTGATCATGCCATTTTGGCTATATGGGGGTGCTCAGTGTCTGATTTCACATCGAACTACCGGTTTTCTCCCAATAAGTTAATATACAGCCTATTATGATAATGCTGTAAATAAGAATCTTAAAAAGAAAGAAGCTTTAAATAAATATTTTAACGTGCGTGAATAAATCCAATTTCCCCTATAGATTAAAGTTTCGCTTTCTAATCTGTCACCGACACCGAGGAGCTTTAACAAGACTCAAATTGACACAGGCAGAGAAGACTTTATTTTTTTTCGATCAGGTAGGGTGCAACAAGTGATTTCAAAACGTTTCAGTCGGTTTATTTATATCGTGTATATATTATTTATCTCGTATAAGATGCATTTGGTTGAGTTACGCTGCAGTAAAGCGCTTCATTGTAGCAGCCTACTATACATACAGTGATTATCTCTTCTATTATAACACTATTATAATAAAACGCTGTGATTTTTTTAGTGTTAGTTGTGTTTCTGCATGTTATTGCGTGAAGAACGCGTCCACAAAAGGAGTTCATTCAGAGCCGCGCAAACGCGTTCATGTGCATTCGGGGCATTTTGTGCAGATAGCCTATGAGTGGTAATATTAACGTTATGTTATATAAATAACGAAGCGTATTCTATGTGAGATAAATTAGTTAAATCCCATTGATTAAAAACCTGCTATCATATGCTTCATTCTACTGGTCATCTTCAGCGCGCGCAGCTCAAAACAGAAATGCAGAACGTTATAACTATGATCATATACATAACGTTATAATGAGAGCACTATTGTAAAAAAAAAATGTTGTGAATTCTTAAGGGTTTCGCTGACGTTTAATATTAACTATCTTTTAATCAAAACATAAAACTAATTTTTAAACATAAAAAATTATTTACCCCATTTGTATCTGTAAGGCGTTCGTTACACATTTTCCCTGTGTATTTATGACTGTCGAACGTCTGACTTGACTCTTGGTAATGTATTTTGCCCGCCCCAAATATATGATTCGACTATCAGTCGACTATCGGCATGATTCGAAAATTCGATTCGACTATGAAAATCCTTAGTCGGGGACACTACTAAAGATGCTTCGATTATGCGTAACCTTATGCTTCTTTAAAAATGAACCCGAGTACTGCAGTGATCACGTATTTTCTGTAGGCCAGCCCAGAAATGACGGTAGCATCAATCTGATTCTCTTAACAAAAACCCAGCAGGATTTTTTCCATTCAATTTTGGATGACTGCAGAAACTGAACTCTGTGGCCACCAAAAGTTTTTGAGTTTGACAAGTATGACATTTTGATAAGTTTGGCATGATGATCTTTAATGTCGCTGGAAACCTCTGTAGTCCCATTTAGCCACTTGTTAGCAACTGGGGTATTAATGATGTATTTTATGGCATAGAATAAAATGTGAAAATATCTAGGCTTGTGTTAATTATAGACATTATTATAAGCATTTAACTAAAAACATATTCAAAAACCAAATGACTTCACGACGATGGAACTAACTAAGAACTAAATAAAATGCTAACTCGTTTTCAGGTTTAGGCCTACAGAAATGCGTCATCAATGCAGCATTCTAATTTGCATTTTATTTAATTATGAGATGCATGGAATTTATGGTTACCTTGCAACTAGCAATTCAATTTGCAATATTTGCAACATAATCTCTGCTTTACTGTTTGAGGTAGAGTCTTACAATTTCACATAAGAGTCTCATACTAACAGGGTACAAACTTTCTCAAAGGACCCTTAAGTTTCACCTGGACATTATTTTCAATATTTTACAATGTAGGTAAAAGCTTTTAAAATCTTCTACTCATAAACCACTTGTCCAATGAAGTACGTGCAATGACTTTGCTTGTCATGAAGTACGTGCATATCAAATTTAATAATTACTCTAGGAACATGAAGTAGGTGATATCAACATTGGTGAAATGTGACTGACAATAAAGTTGCAATGTGACTGATGAAAGTAACTTCCCATACCTGCTGAACTGCTAATTGCTATATTTGAGGTTATTTATTGCTGATTTATCTATTGTGTGCCAATTACATCTCTCTTCAGTATCTCAAAGTGCGAATAGTGGGTTATGAGATTCAAAGTGACAAAAACACAAAGCACCTGATATCTGTATTTGAACAGCTGAACACTCTCTGCTCTGACAGGATGAAAAAGAAATCTTGCAGAGCAGTAATTTCCGCAGTAATTCCTCTGCCCAACGGGATATCAAAGATGCTGCGCAAAAAATGGGATTAGGAGGGAAGCATAAGGAATCTTGATTGTGTTGAGAAGGACAATGAAGGCACCAGGAAAAAAAAAAAAAAAAGCCTGTATAACCAGCTGACTGCTGAATAAATAGGGGGTTTTCAATAACCAATGATAAACTAAACTCAGAGTATTTTACACAGCATTTAATGTTCTACTTAATAAAAAAAAAAAAAAAAAAATTGTCGGCAATGTTATATTTCAACTTAAATATGGCTTATTTGGTAAACTGAAGTGCAAATAGGAATTAACACTAGAACTACCAAGGCAGTCATTTTGACCGTTTTTAAACTTAAGCAATGTAATAACTTAATCGAAATAAAACCAATATAACTATAATACCCTGACTTTTCCTAAATGTGTGTATATTTTATTCTAACGTTGTTATTTTATTAAAATTACAAAACACAAAAGAGTTCTGAGTATTTCTACCTTGAATGGCCATAGCGGTCAAATTGACAGTTCGCATTACAGACGGCGTATAATTCCAGTTTTTGCGTCTTTTTCCCGCAGTTGAAGATACATGTCACTGTTGCCTACACTGTAAAAAGTGAAAATTGACTTAACTTTAAAAAATTTAGGAAACCCGTTGCCTTCTAGTTGTTTTTATATTCTAGTGTTAAGCTAAAATTCCCTTTTGTAAAACAACAACAACACAAAAACAGGTGGACACCTCCAATTCAACAACTGCTGTCATTCAATGTGTCACGGTTCCAGGTATGTTAGGCTGAGACTAGCCTGGCTGTTATCAAAAAAATAGCCTACTTCAATGCTATGACAAAATAGCCATTAGCCTATTATTATTATTATTACCCTTGCGTAAACTGTATATAGCTAATGCATATAGGTTAATCTTAGCCATGACAAGACTGACATAATAACTATACAAATATACAATAACTCCAGAGCGTTGTAAAGTACAATAGTCAAAATGTATTGGAAATATAATAATTTCCAAAATTCACAACATCTATTATCTAGCGAAATATTCTGCTTCATTTCATATTTGTTGGCATTTAGGCTTTCAGATAGGCTACAACACTACAACACATTTGCTCTACCGCTTGCCGGACACAGAGTGAGGTACGCACATTTGGGAGTGGTCTTACACAATTATATATTACAAAAAATATTGTATTTTTTAGGGTGATGGCATCATAAAACATGACGACGGACATTCAAAGATTCATTGTAAAACCTTGATAAAAGCTTCAAATGTTATATGATATGACAAAAATGGCATTCAGTTCAGTGAACGATCAAAATGACCGCTATGGCCATTCTAGTAGTTATAGAATTTTAGTAGTTCTAGTGTTAACAAGCAAACTAACATGCTTATTTATTTATTGTTTGTTTCGTTTTTTTTCATCATTTGCCTTAGATTTATTTTTCACTGAGCTTGGCACAATGCATTCTGGCACTGCCTTCTTTGTGACAGAAATAAGTAATGATTCCTTTGAATTTGGCCAAAAGAAGATATCTTACAAGGCAGCATAATTAAACTGCCTATTTTTTTGGACAGGCTTCATGTCATGAGCGCATCTACAAATGTTGCCTCCATAGGAAGTTCACTAGGCTTTAGAACAGAATGTATATGATATGCACACCGGCTCTCTTTCACTGAACCAGCAATGAGGAAACTTAAAGTCTCCTTATGTGTTATGTATGGGCCTTTCAAATATTCACCATGAACTCTGCATGCATTATGGCATGCTAATATATGTTTCCCACAAAGAGAGCCACAAATCCGATTTAAATTAAGCAGTGGATTTCAAGTAAAAAGTGTCACTTATGTAGTTAGTGTTAGCACAGACGGACATCCACATAAAGAGAGAAAGAGATTGCATTTATCATGGGCTGCGATTAGATCACTAACACCATAAACAAAGTCAAACACCCTGCAACTTTCTTCTCATTATTTCATGAGAGATGATCAACTAATTTACTTTTATACATTCTAATGAATGTGACTGACTCTATAAAACTATAAAACAAACACAGAACAACTTAGAAAACTTAAACTAGACTTATACTTGCTTAAATTCAGTGTTGTCAAACGATTAATCACATTTAATCACATCCAAAATGAAAGTTTTTGTTTACATAATATACATTATGTGTGTACTGTGTATATATAAAAGTATGTGTATATTTCAGAAAAATATGTTAAGTTTTTAATAGTAAATATATTTATATATAATATAAATTATATGAATATAAATATATATATACATGCAAATTCATGTAAATATTTTCAAAATATATACTGTATGTGTGTTTAAAATATACACAGTGCACACATATGTTATGTAAACACAAACTTTTATTTTGGATGCGATTAATCGTTTGGCAGCACTACTTAAAATAAAAATGTGAAACAACTGACACTTAAAATCAACCAGTGAGGCGATTAGACTGGACATCAGCCAATTAAAATAGCCCAATGGGAAAATACTGTTGCACCTATATGCAGTAGGCTGTTTACTATATTAGACTGCATACTATACTGATATCTGTAGATACATTTTAAATATTCCAATCAACAAGTGTTTCTGAATATTTATGAATCCATAACAAAGTGTGTTTTAAAACATAAATAAGCCCCATGAAGCATGATGGGATATTTTAAAGATAAAGGACTTACCTATTTAAGAAGAGTTTGGAAACACATGAAGATAGAGACCAGCAGGTAGAGGAGGAAGCAGAGGAGGGGGAAAAAGGAAAGAAAGATGGTCAGAATGATATACTTCAGTGTGTATACACACACAAATGCAAATTTTTTTTTATTTAAATGCACATACACTAATCAATCCCTTTCACTTGTTCATTTATTTGTTTACTATAAATGCAAATGTTTCAGATAAAAAAAGATGTGTAAGACATTTACAAATTCTACCAAAAGATGAACAAAAGGCAGCAACATAGCACAAGACAATCCTTCAAACGCATTTGTGATCAGGCTGCATAACAGTGAAAGAACGAGAGTGAGAAAGAAAGACAGAGAGAGAGAGAGAGAAATAAATAAAGAGAGAAAACTATGTGCAGCGAGTGAAGATGAAACAGAATAAAGAGGTGTCAAAGACCTGTGGTGCTGTAGTTTAGACAGATGGTACGTTTCATGCTCAGGCCCCTGACAATCCTTAAAGCAAGTGTCTATGCCTACATGTGTGTGTGTTCAAAAGATTAACACACACGTACCCATACGGCACAAACAGCATTGTTCTCGTTGCCCACTCTTTGAACTCTGTCCTCTCCCTTTTGCAAAACATGGCATGGTAAAACACTGCTTTGCTGCGTTTCAAAATGGCTGAGTGGGAAGATAAATAAAGGCTTCTGCTTTATGCATCTCCCCTCTTTTTTTGATTCCAAAAGCGCAAGTTTCGCCATCACACCCCTCCATATAGTTGCCTCGGCTGTTGACAAGAGAGATGGAGTGTGTTGTGCCAGTGTGTGTCCTCTGCAAAGCACCTGATTACATTCATGGAGCCAAGAGGAGATTTATGAATGCAGACTCAGGCAAAGAGCGGCCCCATCCGCACTCTAAATAATGGTAGCGCGGAAGATCTTTTTTTTTTAGTTCCATTCCCTGCGTCCCAAACTACCGGCTCAACTACCCAAATGAATATTTACTCCGCTGAGATTATCTATCCACCTCGGCATCCCATTCTGAGGGTTATTTCAGTGCGGAGAATGCTGGAGGCGATGGGTCCAGATGCGTGGTTGGTGTGACAGTGGGAAGCGTTTGGCGTTCGGTCTGTAGTGTAGCCAACATCCCCTGCAGAAAAATTGCGTTTATCCTCTCTAGTGTAAATATTGAACAGGTTTCGGAATAACTAATGCTAATGAATGGGGAAACTCTTAGCTTAGCACACTTTATCAGTGCATAAGCATGCTGTCCGGGCTCAGAGGCGGCAGATAAATTGAAGGGAGTTTGTTTTAAAACAGATGAATTGGGCAAGACCACACTATGTGCAACATGATCAGTCAGTGTCAGCTTATGCGAGTCAGTCTGCTATAATAACGTTAAACTGGCTCGGTGCTCCGCCAAGCCATAATGTGATCCAAGGCAGGAGTCCAGGAAAATGGCTGAATGTAAACATACGCATAGCTTGACATGTATGATCTGTGCGTGACAGAAAATGAAAGGGGATTTGACACTGATAGTGATGCATCAGAATAAAAACATATTTATGAAATGGATGATTCCGCATCTGAAATTTGATTGGATGAGCCACTCCACTCTGCTGTGCGTCATGCCCATACAAAATCCACAGAAAGCTTCAAAGATATCCACTAAATTAGACCAGACGTCATTAACGAAGTTCTACACATCCTCTTTCCCCTGTGTGTTCATTTATTAAATATTTTGGATAATCTGATAATGCATTCTGCTAACAATATGAGTGTAGAACTCATTCTCTGTTTTACCATAAATAATGAATTCAAAAATAATTATAAATTAAACTAATGCCGAAGTCATCAGATTTTACTGCATTTTATACTAGAAAATAAGTGCAACATAAATCAGTCATAAATTGAGTTCATGATGCTGCAGTCCTAGAACCGCATACTAGTACCTAAAGTGTACATATTAGAACCATACAATATTTACGTTTAAATGATACATTTTATTAAGCACTTGTGTTTTGCATTTGAAATGAGTTTTCTTGGGAAAAAAGACCTTATTTTTTCAACATTGGAGTAAGTTATTTTCTGTGTGTGTGTGAGACCCTTTCAATAACCACTGTAGGTAGAGCAGTAGAGGAACAAGAAAGTGCATTAAAGCAAAGCCTTGCACATTCAAAGTTGGCTCAAATTTAAAAATAAGGTGGAAAGGTGATACTGAGTAATTTTTTATGGGTGTAGTCTTTGCACCTGTTGGTTTTAGGATTGAATCCTCTATTGGAGTAAAATTGGCTAGGTGGCACTGTTACAAATAACTAGGGACCTAGAAAGAGTATCAGTTGCTTTTTATTTTTTTAATGAGTTCACACAATAAAAACCCCATTGCCTACCATTCAGCCATATTGCTCTCTACTTCCGGCTTATTGTCGCCCTGTTTATGAAGTATTTACATTTGTTAGCTAAAGTTTTACTATTTACAGGACTCTAGACTGCGACAGTTTTTTGAGAATGTGTGAGTTAAAATTTGATGTGGTCGCATTTGTGTGAATGCGTGGTCTGCGCTACTCCATAGCGAGCGTTGAAGAGCCACGGCACATACAGTATTGCAGGAGTCAGATTTCACTGATTACATGAAGAGAGTGACAGAGGTAGAGTCTGGTTTATAGGCTACTTGCCGCGTTAGTATAAGTGCAAAGGTGCGCGCAGCGCGCGGCAAAAATGATGCAAATATTGAGGAAACGATGGCTGACAGAGGATTTGGTTTTCACACTAAAGTAAAATAAAAGACCGCTTCTTAAACCAGAGAAGGTGAACATGTTGGTATTCTTGTGGAGAAAAAAAAAAAAAAAGCAAGTCCTGTCACTGACAGCCAGTTTAGTTTTACTTTTCTTTTTGTTTTCATTTTAAAAAAGATTTGTATCTTTGCTGTTTACCTCACGTTACACTATGGAGGCTTTCTTTATTTTTTTTATTTGATTCCTCAGTGTTTGCTAGCATTCTGTAATTTATTAGTCGGTATATAATACAGCATGTGGTGTATGCCATGCCTCATATTATTCATTTTTGTCAAATAATACACTCGTTACCATATAACTATAAACTATGATAAAAGTTCATCAGCATGCATTGATTAATCCCATGTTGTAGCAAAAATAAAAAAATAAATATAGCGATCAAATTATGTGCTCCTGCGACCAACTGACAAAGTTAGTCGCAAAAGAGCGACCAGTTGGAAGAATGTGTCTAGAGCCCTGTTTTAGCATGAACAGTCTCGTATGCTGGCTCGATACTTACCACAAACAAAGCAAAACCCCTAATCACTAGTTTGAGATTTGGCCTAATACATGTGTGCAATGGTGCTTATGTGCACACAACCCAAGTGTGAATCAAGCTTGGATTATTCTCAAACCTCTTTCCCCTCTTCTACCCATTCCTTCCTGATGACTTGCTACTGTCCTATCAATTATAAAGACAAACAAATCTTAATAACTTGTTTATTCAGAGCTGGATATATTACAGTGCCAAATATAAGCATAGTGCCAAGTAAACAATAATGATGTGCCAAAGGACAGATACAGTAATTGAGATGTTCCAACTCTGGTTCAAACTAATGATAGATTTGGAACACAAATTATTCTCCTCAACAACTATAATGTTAACTCATTAGTTTCCATACATGTTTCTATCATTTTTGACGACACTGACACTATCGGCTGAGAATAAAACTCGAAATGAATTTAATAATGACACTGCTGTCTTCAGTGGAGTACAGCTTATTGCTGAATTGGACTTGTTTCATAATAAACTTTATAAACTTTCTTTTATTTTCGCATTCAGTACTCTGAAGCGGCTTTTAAACAAATCTCTGTTGTATAAATCACTATAAAAAAATAAAGGCAAGTTGACATTTGTGTTTGAACGGACATTGAAATGTACAATGTTAAGGCATTGACAGTCTCTAAAATTCTACATACAAATAACTAATAATGATACATTTTTTTAGCTGTATATATTTTCAACAAAACAACATTTGTGTCATGATCTTGCAGCTTATTGGAAATAAATGAAATGTAGCCCAAAACCTAAAGAGGACAATAATTCTGAAGCAGCAAGGATGAATTGTGAAATGAAGCATAGCACCTTGTAGCTGCTTCAAGGGAGATGCCTCAGAGTATACTTGTCAACTCCAGAGACTGAGGAGAATGCAGCTGGAGGAAATTGGCCAGGAAATTGGTGGAAAAGAGACTTTTCTCTATCGACAAAACAACTCTATCTCGTTCATTTTTCCTCTGAGCTCCATTCAGAGTGTTCTGAAAGATACAGTCATGCTGAGGACCGTGGGTGTCTGCAGGAGACAGTCAAATGCATGTGACTCGACCTCTGACATTTAGAGGACACAACTGATGCTAACAAATGTGTTTGTGAACAGCTTGCACATTCACATACATAATCATGCCGTAAATGTCACACCTATGGAACAAACAGAACTGCTACACTTCCTTAAATAAAACATATTCTACACTTTCATAGCACATGCTTCTTTTCTTAACAACATTACTTACAATAGTGAAGATTCTGATTCAAACAGGCTGCTCCTTGGTTTGTTCTTTATATGTAAATAAATATGTAACAATATCCTTATCAAGTAACTGAATTAAAAGACCTATATGGAACCCAAACCTATTGGTACTTAACTAATGTAAAATATTTTAGTACCCCCAGAGATTTTAGGTTAATATTTTGACCCATATGTATGGTTCTCTGATGGCAGTTAATGGTAAAAGTATATGCAGGTAAACAGATAATATATATATATATATATATATATATATATAATTATTTAGATATAGGTCTGCACAACTTGGCACAAACGATATTGCAAATATAGTCATATTTGGGGATTTTAATAGCGATATTATCTCATATGAAAACATCTCACATCGTTGCTGCTGAAACCTATTTAATACCTATTTCACAGTTTTTATTATTATTATTATTATTACTATTAGTAGTAGTAGTAGTATTTACTAAAATAGTAGTAGTAGTAGTATTTATAAAAAAAAAAATCACATGTATTTCTGTTTTAATAATAATAATAATAATAATAATTATTATTATTATTATTAGCAGTATTTTACACTACAAGTTATCAATATGTATGTCTCTTCACTTAAAAAAAGTTCAAACTCTCAAGCTTTTACTTTTTTAAATTCTGTACACTTTTTTTTTTTTTTTTTTTATATTATGTGACTAAATTTGAAGATACTTATTTATTTAAATCACAGCCTTTGGTTTAATCGTGCTAAAATCAAATCAAGTTATTTTGATCAATTGTCCAGCTATTTTAATTTTACATTTGATTTAATTAATTATTAGCTTTACATGAACTCACAAAGCCCCTGCAGTTCCCTCACACACCTTTAAGGGTTATCAAACACTGCACTAGCAGAAAGATCAGATCATCAAGAACGCAAAGTCTGGTCTGAGCCGGTATCCGAACTTAAACCCTGTCTGAATCGTAACACAGATGCATGCATGTGGCACACAGTGCTCAGACACAGAGGGCTCAACCTGTCACCTGCACACACTAACTCTCATGTGTGACTAAGCTCTCTTTTATGGTTATGTGGCAGCTGATGAATGTCGTCCGCCTCTCCTTCATGCTAAACAATCACTTCATTCCTCGCTTGCACGCCCTCCTCCTCTGGTTTCACTCACTCACCACGCGCTCTTCCCTCTCGCTCACAACAACTGGATGGCAATGGATGGAGAATGCAACGAAAGTGTCTGGCTCGGCCAAGTGTGAGAACTTTGCCTGTGGGCATGGCCATGTGAAAAGGGAATACTTCAAAGCTGCAATGGATTGCAGGAGTCGAACACAGACCATTCGGTCACTTAGAGCAGCCTGCTCTCCAATTTGCTGCTGAGCAAATCTAAAGTGCCCTTTTACAAGCAACCTAATCTGCCAAAAATACACTGTGATATATAAATGCATAAACAATGATGTGTGTTTCCATTCCCATTGTTTATTTGGTGAAATGTTCCTCCCATTTTGAGGAGGAAAGCACTATCATTTCTTAACTTAAAAAGCACACTGTAATTCTAAAGACCTCTAAATTATCAACATGATTTAAGGAATGTTTTAGCACATCTCTCATACTTACTATTATTGTGAGATATATAGCGACAACTGGTATACAGTTCACCCAAAAATGAAAATACTGTCATTAATTACTCCTCAAGTCATTCCAAACCCATAAGACCGTCGTTCATCTTCGGAACACAAATTAAGTTATTTTTGATGAAATCTGAGAGCTTTCCAACCCTGCATAGAAAGCAATGCAACTACCACGTTCAAAAAGGTAGTAAGGACATCGTTAAAATAATTCACGTGACACCAGTGATTCAACATTAAATTGATGAAGCTATGAGAATAATTTTTGTGCACAAAGAAAACAAAAACAACGACTTCATTGCACAATTTCTTATCTTCCTTGTCAGTCTTCAACACATGTTCACGAAAGTACCACGACACATTTGTGTCATGCTGCTGACACAGGAGCCAACGTTCTGACATAAGAGAAGAAATTGTAGAAGTCTTTAATTTTGTTTTCTTTGCGCACAAAAAGTATTCTCATAGCTTCATAAAATCAAGGTTAAACTACTGATATCACATGGACTATTTTAACAATGTCCTTACTACATTTGTGGGCCTTAAACATAGTAGTTACATTGCTGTCTATACAGGGTCAGAAAGTTCTCGGATTCCATCAAAAACATTTGCATTTGTGTTCCGAAGATGAACGAAGGTCTTACAGGTGAGGTAATTAATGACAGAATTTTCATTTTTTGGGTGAACTATCCCTTTAATATGCATTTTATGTTACAATTTAAATTACAAGCTATTATAATTTAATCTTACTTTTTGGGCATATAATTATCAGTATCTGCACAAAACTGCTAAATTTTGCTCAGTTTAGGCCACTAAATAAAACTCATAGTTCATAATTTATGTCAGGCTTTACAGAGTTAATGTTAAGTGTTAAAGGTTAGTGTTTTAGCTATTTATCAGCTATTTATTATATTTGCAGGATGTCAAGTACATATCTGAAGTTGCCCACCCAGGTCAGCAGAGCAAAAAATAAATAAATAAAAAAAAAACTCGTTAAGCCCAAAAACCGCTGCCTCATTTGACCAAAGCTTTCGAAGGCCTACACAAACAGCCTGTCCTTGCCAACAAGGGCGGGTGTAATTAAAAACAAAACTGAAATCAAATCAAGCAGAACATCAAAAATAAAGCCAACCAATACAGCTTTAATTGGTCAAAGGGACCTTGTATTAAATCAAAGATACATTATACGGTGCAGAAATTTGGTCTTGTTATGCGAAGAGGGAGATGCAAGGATTAAGAGGTTAGAGAGAGAGCGAGAGAGAGAGAGAGAGACAAATGAGAACAAAATCAAATGAAAGCAGATGGCGTTCAGAACGAGGCCTGCCCAAGGCCAGCACCCTCCTTCCCCTCTATCGCCTTCACTGCTTTCTTCCCTTTACACCACAAGGTAGAGGGATGTCAGGATGGAGGGTGGAGAGGCATCTGTCTCTGCAGAGGTGAACTGTGGGAATTAGCAATCAGGAGGGGTTGGTTAATTAGTTTATGAATCAGACTTACGAGAGAGGTCATGTTTTCCTTTCCCTTGGCGAGAAATAAACCAGCATGAATGCCCTACATATGGGAAGGAAAACATGGTGGCATGTTGCATTCCATACTGCATGACTTAAAATGCTGACGGTATTATTTACTGTGATATACTGTACTATTGAGCACTGAATATTTATGTATGCACATGCAGAAACAAATAGGTAAATAAATGAAGAGCGATAGTTTTACCAAAGCAAAGTATTCACTTCAGATGCAAACTCTAATTTCGTATAGTAGTAGCAACACAGCCAAAATATTGATGCCCATTAAATCAAAAGATGAATTACCCACTGAATCAAAATATTACAAACCAGAACAAATAATTTAATCTGCCAAGTTATAAAGCACAAAACAATCATCCCCTTTTTCTTATCCTCTCTCCCTCTCGCTCGCTCTCCCTCTGTCGACCTGACCATAGTCAAGATTAAAATTCATCAATCAATCACACATTTTAATGGCCAGACCATCTCCCTTACACCCACAGCAAAAATTGAATCACAAAGGCAATTTAATTAAATTGAACAGTGATTCAATAGCTCTAATCATTCTGCACAGTAAAATGAAATCTCTCGTTCCTTTAATCATACCCCCATGTTAAATAATTACTCAATTTGAGGGTACAGCTGGGGTGGGTGCTGAATTAGTAAGTATTTTTTATATTTACACTCGCATTGTTATGGTGGTATGGGTTAACAGCCTCTTGATATGGCATGTTTGACCCTGTCGACTTGCTCTGCAGCCAGATGATTTGATTTCTGGGCACCATGTTAAATGAATTGCAGGTCTATGTGATGGAATTACATTCCCATACAATAACTGCACTATTCAGATTTCCCTGCCTGAACGAATGTTAAGTTGGAATAAATACAACTTAACCTCTGTCTACAGTTGTAAGCTGTCAATTTGGATAGAATTCAAGAGACTGAGTCATATTCACTAGTCCATTAATGCAAACACAGAAAAAGTTATCAAATTTTTGAGCATAGACTTTGAAATTAAATTGTTTTGAAAATACAAAAATGTGTATTCATTTATTTTAATTTTGGTTGAATTTTTTTTTTTGAGGGGGGGAGGGGGTATCAACAACAAACAAACAAACTAACAAATTAATACATAACTAAACTTAATGATTTTCAACAAGTGCAACCACTGTCCAAAGGAAAACAAGAAAAAAAAGTGTATGCTGCTGGCAGCTGTGAACCGACCTGGAAGACACAATCCAATCTAAACATGCATATCATATGCTTGCAGCACTGTTTTTAAAGCACATTAAATATTTAAGGATATTCTCTGAGCTCACTCCTGAAATAAAAATCAAATAAGTGACGCGGGAGAGTCGCAGACTCAAACAAGTCCATTAGATTCTCCGGCAGCACTGATGGCCTCCTGGGCTTTATGAAACACAATTAATCACATCCAAAGGTGAGAGGTGGACGGTCAGAGCGCTCTTCCACAGCAGTCAGAAATGTAAAATGGGTCATATAACGGTTGAAGAACTGCTCCAGGTGGGGGGTGCCAACATATGTTGAGCAGGAAAGGGAGAGAGAGAGATCAGGAAATGACTTGTACACCAGCTTAAGTGCCATGCTGCCATTAGGGATTAAACGTGTGGAGGAAGTTTATAGAATGCTGCAGAAAGGTGCCAAGTAAAGTGCCTGTGTGAGTAGAAAAGGGGCAACAACTTCTGTATCTTGATAAGTTGAAGTAAGGCAAAATACTAAGCGTCAGACAAGTTGTGAATGTAACAACTGCTGTAAATAACAATACACCATTGTCTGTATTGTATTTAAGCTTCATGAAATTGACACAGGACACATTCTTCCATTCTCTCTGTGTTACTTTTTAATTTTTGGTCTGTGTACCCACACGTCAGATGGATGCAGATGGACGTCAGATGGTCTTTGGTCGATGTGCTGTGTATCGCTCCATGAGCTTGTCTTTTTAGGAAACCATCACAAGTTGCAAGTTAGGACTGCATGATTATGATTAAACTGTTAATCATGGTTATTTTTTTACAGATTTTTCATGCAGCCCTATTACACGTAAAAAATAAATAAATAAATAAAAAAATGTGTATAATATCTTTATTATTGTTGTTGTTGTCATTAATAATACTATAAACATGATACAGCACCTGGCCAATTAATACTAGCACTTACCTATTCTATTCTATTCTATTCATTTTATATATATATATATATATATATATATATATAAAGTGTTGCTGTGCTTGATTCCCTTTGAACAACACAAATCCAACTATACATAAACAGCTCCTGAAAATACCAAGGCCATACTTCAGGCAAACAGAAGGAGCAATTCACAAAGCTCTGCTAGGTACCGGCAAATGTTTACCGAGCTCATCTTAAATTCAGATGTGGCTACTATGCTTCATGGAAATGGATTTTGAAAGGTTACGACTGTGTGTGAATCAAAACCACACAGGGGGAAACAAGACAAGATGAGCCAATATAACACACATTCCTCTTTCATAAACAGCTTATTGACCGACGTGCCATTTGAAACTGGTTTGGTCAACTTATACAAGCGGTGCGTGCGAGTCAGTGCCGTTATGGGAGATGTCCCGTTTTGAACTTGACCTTTTGTAACCCGTGTCACAATGGACTGAAGCTAGACAAAGAACACCCTGGCTGCCTTCCAGCGCATGATACATCAACCGGCTATTATCTTACCAGGGTATTCCAGAGGCAGAGGGACACTTCTGGCCCAACACTGGCCTGCTTTTAGAGGACAATTCATCACTGGGCAAGGCATCACTGTCAATTCCCAATCCCACAATTCTTGGGGTCAAAGGGATGAGTGAGAAGGCAAGAACATGGGATCTTTAGCGTTGGGATTTGCAACAACCTCAATGTGCCATTCACTCTTGGAGAGGCAGAGAGATTCTGACTTGTGAGGCATCTCAGGGCCAGATCACAGGCCTCGGCAGTCTTGTCCTTCTCAGCAATGAGAAACAGAGTGAGATTTCACTTTCAAATCACGTCTGGGGTCAAACTCGCATTTCCCATGCAGATTGAGTGGATATGAGCATATGGAATGCCATATTGTGCCACAGTACATGTGAAGATTAATGCAAAGCTCAAGTTCATAGTTCACGTCTGCTTCGAAGACACTGATGACTTTCAGAATATGTTTCTAAGACTGTTAACAATGCTCATGAGTCATATTTGTGACATAATACAAACAGATGTGTTTGATTTTTTTTAACTATTTGACATTAAAAAAAAATAATAATAAATGTGGAAAACATTCATGTGAGAGTTAGAAATTATTCTGAATCATTACCATGAAATTGAATCTGTGACACAGAGGTGCCTTGCCCTTGTTCATGTGTGTTTTCCAAATGTCTCCATAGTTCATGTGCCTCAGAGCAGAAAAGATTTATCTGCTTATCGCCGCTTGAATGTCGAAGTTTGCATTCTAACAGTAAGTGTGAAAGAAAAAAAAAATGTAACTTCGGATACATCCAGTTCAAAACTAAACAGTTCACTACTATAAACACACACACACTGCTGAGAAGAACAGTGGCTGTTTGCATTATGCAGTATTCATCAAACATTTAATATGAGTGAGTAAGTGCTTGCTAACCTTTGTCTACGATCACACCTACATGCTCTCCTGAGGGATAACAGCACAGACAGCACTGCAATTCAAATTCAGTGTTGTTCTAAAAACTGCCAGTTGGTATCCTCACAAATTTTGGTTCAGGAACAAAGGGATGTTAGCTATGGGCTTGAAAACAAGGTTGAGTAAATCTGCACATGCATAAAGGGTCATGGGTTTCATAATTCAGCAGAGTGATGGAACTGCTCTTCATTCACATGCAGTATATGCTATAAAACTGGACTAAAAGCAGTGGGGTTGAACATTCACGTTATACTACATTCATAATGATTTTGCTGGTAAGCAGCATTGTGAATATCAAAATGCTTTTAATGCTCCTTTTATTTGGTTATGGAGTTTCCTAAAGACTAGGGATGCTCCGATCGGGATTTTTGCAGCCGATACCAAGTACCGATTTCTTGTCATGGTGATAGGCCGATACAGATGCCGATTCTGGTGCTTCAAGTTTTACGTAACATATGTAATAATGTTATATAAATAATCACAAAAATTGTTCCTTATACAGTGAACATTTTAATATACCTTTAAAATGGGGTTTATGCATAACATTATGTAAGAACAAAGCAGAATGAAAGAACAAAACAGTAGTTTGATCACGGTTATTTCCATGGGCGCTGCAGATAATCCGCGGGTCGGGTAATGAAAAAATGCATTCTGATTATTTGCGGGTCGATAAAATAAATCATAAATTATGCAAATATGAACTACTTTTTTTTTATACATTTTTTTCATCAGGCAGAGGATTTAATTTGTGTGTGTCTGTGTTCGCCTGATCGGCGAAGAGGCAGTGACAGAAACGGTGACATTCCAGATAAAGTTTGAAAGGAGTAAAGCCTGTGTCAATGCTACTGAGTAGGCTACTATGGCCAAAGAAGATATTTTGATGAATAAATGGATAAATGTTCATTTAAAAGCAGCCCACAATCATAGTATGTTACGTTACCCTTTACGGCTCCGACGAGGTTTTGTTCCGTCCTCCACGCTGTGCCAACTCACAAAAGACTATTTTTAGCCAAGCAGCGTGGGGAGCCGCTTCAGAAACATGCCGCTTCTGGCTGGTATAAACTCAAGCATTGACTAGAGCAGCCGCGATCAGCTCCGGTGCTCGTGGAGCCGTAACACGCCGCAAACGTGTGCAGTGATGCGCAGATCTGCTCTAACGGCACTGACATCCATTCATCATATCATCATGCAAAACATACACGACAAATAACACATTTTTCATTGTTTCTCGAAACGTCATAGCATTCCCACACGGGAGATGACATGACTGTGGCGCCAAATCATTTATGTCCCCACGCATCATGTACGTCCTAATGCGTTGACATCATCAAATTGTGATCGGTTTGTGAGATCGGCCAAGTGTAGTGAGTACCGATCGAGTCATAAAATGTGATTATCGGCCGATACCGATCTCCGGCTGATCGATCGGAGCATCCCTACTAAAGACCTACATTATTTTTAATTGTTAGTCTAAAACATGCACTAGATAAACAGCTGAGTACAGTAGTTACTAAATTAGCATTTTATATTGTATTACATTTCTGCAATTAATTCAGCCTGAACTGCTTAATAATCTCATTTGAATCTTATAATTTTGGATTTAAAAAAATTATAATTATTCTAATTTTTATTGTTTTCATCCGGTTCATGACAACATCATACAAAACACAGATTACAGATTTATACAAATACTGCATGTAAGGCCAGAATATACAGTGGCTGAAAATAACAAAAATAGACAGAATACTAAATAAGGAAAAATAATAATAACAATAATAATTAATAAATAAAATAAGTAATAAATAAATAAATAATAATGGAAAAAGTCCAAATTATTGTGTCACATGGGAAGACAGCATCACATAAGACCAAAAATCTTCCCAAACCGGTATACACACAGGGACCCCTGCTTTGTTCTTATTATGCAGTTTATAAAGCAAACGTTTGTACGAAGCTGTCTTAGTCATTATGTTGACCCATTCTTTTAGCTCTGGGGTTTTGAGAGTTTTCCAGTGTTTCAAGATAACTCTAGCCGTCACAGAGACCCCCACCATGATCACTGCAGACTCTCCCTTTGTAATATTTGGCATCTGCTCCCTGTCTCCCAATAGGCACAACCTTAGCGATAATGGTATTGTTATTCCAAGCCATTTGCTCAAAATATTTAAAGTTTGGTGCCATAAAGGCTGAATAATTGGACAATCCCATATACAGTAGATTGTCCATTTTGGATTTTTAAGAAATTGAATAATGCAAGCAATCATGTCTTGTCTTTCTTGCATCTATTTAACAATTTATAGACAGCAACCAAATCTTAAACTTTAAGCATTTTGGGAATTTTCACACAACTCTCTTTACTTGCCTAACAAGCACTTCTTCCTTCAGGAAATGCAAATCTATTTTGTCATTGAGCGAGAAGAGAGCACCATCTGAGTGTACGGCCCTCCAGCATGCAAATATTGACAGTATTGAGTCACAGTATAGATCAAACTTCTGATCTTGTTCTGTGGGAATGCAAGAGTCTTTAAATGCAACTATAATCTATGAATCATTTTGCCACTTCATATTCAAATTTCAAAACACTTAAGAAGCAAATTAGGCAAGTGAGACCATAATGCAGTTCAACAAAATATCCACAGGAAATAGCATTGCTGGATAAGTTCGTTTGTTCGCTTTAATCTCTTTAGTAAGTCAGCCTGGGTGTGAGAAAACTCTCATAGTGGACACAATTCTCCACACCAGAATGCGAAAAATTTCTATTGTGAAACGTGAGGCGCAAATCTACCCCAGACACCACATACCAACCCAAGGACAGAATAAACAGAGAGGTTCAGTGGAAGTTTGTGACAAAATCCAAATTGTTTGTGGTTCAATTGTGTAAAGCATCTATGAATCTATTTCAGCAGCAAAGCAAAATTATACTTATATAACCAAGGATTTCAAAGAAACTATAACGATTTATCTTCAGAGCTTTGAGATATTTATGATATATGATGTTAAGCTTACTCAGACAGAAAATAGCTTTTTCTCTGGCTATTAAAAACTCAGAGTAAAAGAGGCAAAGGCATTAGAAGAACATCTCTAAGGCACCCTCAGCCAAGCCACGGGCAAACGCAGCAGATCTCCAAATATCCGATCTGACAGAGACACTCGCTTTTTATGCTCAGACATTCAGTCCTCATGTTTATGATGTATGACCTTGTAATAGCCGGGAACCACAGCATCTTGAGTCCTTCAAACAGAATTAGGGGTTAAGGGAAACCAAAAAAAAAAGTATTTAAAGAAAAGAAATGGCTGAAGTATTGAGCGAAATGACTCGTTGGTTTGCTGCTCTGTTTCATCAATTTTACTGCTGCCGTATGTCTATGCTGGAAGGAAGAAAAAGCGCTCCGACACAGAGACAGTCTGTCAGGAACGGCTCGTTAGAACTAGGAAACCAATTTTGGATAGAATGAAGTAGGGTTGCACAATGGACCCTTTTCACAGACTGTGATGACGCATTTCCACAGTTATAACATTGTATGAGTAGCTTTTTCTTTTTAAGGTTTTTTTTATTTTTCTATATATATATATATATATATATATATATATATAAACACATCTGGATGTGCTCCATGCTTCAAAGTGAAGGAGTGTCATATATATATATTTCATTTGGTTTGAGACATGATAAACATTTAACTTATTTTTAAATTGGTTAGTTATTATGGTTAAAACAGCAAAAAGGCATACCATTTATTTAAAACTGAACCCACTTTAGGCTGCCTTTTTACTTGCAGAGAACCTGATCAAAATAATAATAATAGTAATAATAATAATAATAATAGTAATAATACTAATAATTATTATTATTATTGTTGTTGTTATAATGGTGATGATAGGCTAGTTGTCACTCTCAGTTAATATTCTTATGAATAACGGTTCAGTTTTCAAGATAATTTATAATCATTATTTTTTGTAATACTAACTATGCAATAATAATGATAAACAATAAAATGTTGAGCTAGACAAATGTTGGGATCAATGTGAATGAGAAAAAGTGAATTTGGAGCACTTTGCTATGTTCAGTGCAACTTTGAGCAAACTCCAGCATAGATTTAAGAGTTTGTGTGCAAACTCTATTTGATGTACTGCTCTGAGAGAAACGGCTCATGAGCCGCACACACATGGAGTAAAGAGCGGAACAGAGTGGAGCACATCCAGATGTGTGTATATATATATATATATATATATTTTTTTTTTGTATTATATATTTATCTAAATTTTTAATCAGGGCCATTTGTGGTTTCCCAGTCGCACTAGAAAATGTTTCAGTTTTAAATAATTTAATTGTAAAGGCCTACAATGAAGTGAACGATTTCTGGGAGTATGGGTTAAATTCCTTATGAGCGAGTGAGAAAAGTGTGTGATACAGCACCTGAAAATCTTCAGTGAACTTATGAATGGAGGTAAAAGAGCAAATTACTTTCAACTTAAAGCCTTTACAATCGTTAGTAGCTTTATAGGCGCTGAGAGCCCACTGATCAGCCTTTAGTGGCCTAAGGCAGGTCAGAATAGGTGGCTTCCATGCTAATCCATTGTCACCCATCGCAACGCAATAGGCTTTTAATGAAGCAGTGGAGCACATCACACATCACAAAGCCTTACTGATGATCGATGTGCAGGTCAGTACCCGAGAGGACTGATTGATCTGATTGAGGCTTCAATTGATTGACTGCCAGACAGCCTCTGGTGATATGTGAAATGCAGCAAGGTTAAAAAGAAGGCAATCTTTAATCATTGAGGTGAACTCATTCTTCACAATGCAAATGAAAGACAGTTAATTGTGAGTACAATTAACTAATTTGATGGCAGGAATGCAAAAAAAAACAAAAAAAGAAAATCAGGGTTGGTGGATGACAAAAAAAAAAAAAAAAAAATCAATATGATGTGCTATTTCCACACATACAAACACAAATAAACAAACAAACAAATACAATTTAAATTTTATTTTTAAAAAGGTAAGGCACTCAGGGAAATATATAAGCAGACTACCCATAGTAAATATATGAGCAACTCTAGAGAGTCCTCTAAACCAGAAGGAATGGAAAAGATGGCTTTATGCGTGCAGAAAGCAAATACGCTACCATGCTAATGTTAGCAGCTAGTCTCTTCAAACCCTCATGAGCTGTGGTAATACATGCTGTCAAAACAAACTCAACAAAAGAGAAAAACAGAACAAAAGCAAGCACTAGAAAGGGAAACAGAGCCCCATGCCACCCCTCTCTGTGGGAGAAGAAGAGAAAGGAGTGATGGAGGGAAGAGGGAGCGTTCTAGCGAGGTGCGAGCAGCTTTTCATCAAAGCTCTCAGAGCGGAGAACTGGAGAAATACTGTGGGATAACATGCCCCAAACCACACATAAGGCATCTATGAACATATACGCACATTCACAGATACTAGTGTAACTTACTAAAGGCAGTCACTCTACTAACTTAACTATTTTTTTAGCAGCATCGCAGTACTTCTGCTTTTTCTACTGTACATTTCTAGTAGCAATCTACAATACATTTTTGAACAAATATCAGCAGAGTGCTACACTGCTATCTAATATGTACACAAAATTATATTATTGATTATATTGTCAACTGCAGTTAGCTACTTTTTGCTTGTAGCTAACAATTTCAGCTAACTAGCATGACTATGGTTGTAACTACCTTGAAATACAGTGTGAATAATAACTACATGAGTGCTGAGAGATATCAAAAAATTGAGTTCAACGCCAGAATAATATTTTTAAATTACGACCAGTTAAATGCTGACCAGCGTACGATATGCTGTTCAATTTCATGCTATATGTTTCACGTCTTTTTAGTCGTAAAAGGTCATACATGGCAGGAAACGTTGCATATCAGGCAGTGAATAGTATCATAATGGACACAGTTTTAACCAAGGTTAAAACCCACAGGACGGCACCAAAACAGGTCATTAACCAAACACGGTCTACTGGTTTAAATCTGCCCAGACTCTCATTCAAGGCTCTTTCGGTGTGTAATCGCACCATTACCACTAAGCGCTAGGTTTTCCATTAGTACTTCAAAATGAGCTGGATCCAAACTGGCACAATCAATAAAACAGTGTTTGAGTAAAGCATCTCATCACTAGAGAACACACGTTTTACAAAAGGAGCTGTCCATCGTATCTGTCATATAGCTCTATATAGTAGAGTGGTGTGGTTTGGATGAGGTTCAAGACGGAAGATGCCACTGGTGAGCAAATGTTGATCCAAGATCTTCATATCCAAACTGTGAGGGATTAGGGGGGCTGCCAATGTCTGGCCTCGATTCATGAACACCAGTTAGTTAAAAGCCTCAGTCAGATTTCAGACAGAAAGAGATTAATGTTGGGAGCTTTACTGAGGCGCTTGAATCCCCGCCTCACCACATCATCTCCCAACTAGTTTCTTGGTGCCAAGTCTGACAGACTTACTTTGGCAGAGCCTGGCAGCAGCCCTAATTCATTGCATTAATAAGTGAATAAATAAATGCAGATGGAGTTGGCCCCTCAATGCCAGTTTTAATGCACTGTCGGCCACATGGGCCAAAGCCCATACCCTCACAACCTCTGACAGCTTCTTCCTTGGAGTCAGATGAATAGGGCCAATCAAATCAACACGGCTGACAGTGATTAGACTCCACCCCAAATACAATTTGTATGTATCATAATCAAAGTTCAGTCATAGCAGATGAGTAACATCTAGACACCTTTCAATCACAAGATTAACCATACGCATACCCATTTCATCCCATTCAAATTGCAAAAGTCAATTACCCATAATTGTTCTCATAATGCCCAGAACAATTGGTGAAAGAATATATGGAAGCCATGCAGCCTGCAGATTTCTTTTTATAACATACTGCTTATGTGAATGTTTAAGATAAAGCAATTCACATAGATACAAAGTTATTTCTATTTTCATGTTTTTATTATACACTACCGGTCAAAGGTTTGGAAGATGTTTTGGAAAGAAGTCCCTTATGCTTACTATTTTTTTAAAATAAAAAAATACACTAAAACAGACAAAGTTAACAATATTACACTATATAATTAATATTGATTCACTATCAAAACAGAAAAGCTACAAGAAAACCTTTGAAGGAAATTATATGTGTTCTAAATACAACCTACATGAGCCCTTTGAAATACAGTATCTGTACGGACTCCCAGGTTCCACATAAGGCCCTCTATGGGACTAACTCACAAAATATCATCTCAGGTAATTTTAGTGATGACCCTGGTGAAATGTTCACAAGAAAACAACTGCAAACACAATTCACTTTGATGGAAGAGTGTCAGTAAGAAAGCCTCTTTTGGGGGCCAAAAACACAGCCTGATATCACATCTCTGCTGGAGTTTGCCCAGAGGCTCGCAAATGCGGAGAGAGATTTGGTGGTGTTTTAGATTTCAACACAAAGCTATTAACTACATTGAGGCACGGTGATGGCAGCATCACACTTTAGGGAGCCTTCTTTGCGGTAAGGTCTGTAAAAAAATTGGGAGAAGCACTAAGCACAGCAAAATCCTGGAGGAAATTGTGCTGCAATTGACAAAGAGCACTGGGAGTTAGAAGATGATTCTTCCTTCAGTAGGAAGTCAAAACCAAGATCTCAATTCAATTCAGCACCCCTGGAATGTCTATAAAAATTGCAGTTCACAAACAGTGTCCTTCCAATTTGAGCCAGAATTATTTTGTCAAAAGGAACTGGTGCAAAAAAAAAAAAAAAAAAAATCAAGGTTTTACACTATACCACACCAAAAGAAAAAGAAGATGGAGAAGAATTAGTATTTTTGCATTGCATTGCATTTGCATTGAGATTGACTGTCAACTGTTAAATTTATTCTTAAATTAATTCTGATGTCAGAGAAATCTGCTAATTGCTCATAAAACACAGTTGAGTTAGGAAAGGAAGAATGTGGTCCTGAGTCAGTGTGCAGAGGCAACGCCACCAAATGCAAGACCTGTTATGACGAGGCTCAGATCAGTCAGTAATGACTTCAATAAAGCGTCAATCTAATATTCAAAAGAGAGCCACTAAACAATTGCCTCAGAGGAGCAAGTGTGAGTCAGTAAACTTTTATGGGGCGTTTCCCTTCACCTCCACAGCACTTTATTACCAATGCTCCACCAACCTATGCTATTAACGTTATCAGAGCAATGTGCAGTTGTCAATAAACAAACCACCACCACCTTAGTAAGTCATTATAAAGTAACAAAACCATTAAACCAAGCAATTGTTGCATGTGAGCTGTATAATTACAACAAACTGAAATCCCAATGCCTTTGGTTGAGAAAATGCTGGTGTGAAATCAACTTATAAATTGTTTACCGTCACACCGATATTACCTACATCTCTGTACAAGCACTTTGTATTCTTCTACAAGGATCCTAAGATAAATCACTATTTTTGTAGAACACCTCATTTGGGTAAGTGTCTACTAAACACATAAATGTAAATGAAAAGATCTGATTAAAAGTGCATCTCAATCTTAGGTAAAACAAACATTGTAAACGTGAAAAGTGTATTGCTACCGTACTGACCAATAATGACAAACACAAACCCTTGTGATGAGGAATCAATTATTTTTACAAAGGCCCCATTGTGCACTTAATGTGCTCTGTTGTGGGATCAATGGAGCTGAATTTTTAAACTTGCATTTGTTCTGTTTTCAATCATGTTGATTGCTTGAAGCACAGTTTACTGAGCCTTGCAAAATGCCTCAAGGCTTTACATCTGTTTCATTTCCCACCGAATGCAAAACTGCATTAACCACATATAGAACAACTATTGGGACAAATGATAACAATACAAATAATATTTATTAACAGTGTGTAAATCTGGAAGATCTCAAAATCTCTGATATCAATTTTTAATTAAATTATTATAGCAATTCTCCAAGCCTGTTTTAAGGTCTCATTTGTCCTGCAGTTTACAAGCATAAATAAACAAGACCTTTTTTTCTATCCATGTCTTTTCTTATGTGAGCAATGAACATACTCTTTGAATCGCTAATGCACTTTGTCTTTGGGCTTAAGGAGAAATGACCACAGTTAAACATCAGCAAAACAAATGATTTGTTGGTGGATTTCTTTCTTTAAAACCAGCATGGGTCCAGGGCCTAATTTTTCTATGTATTGTAGCTGTTAAAGGGCTAAGTTTCACTCAACCCCATGTCAATCCAAAAACTGTATAATTTTCTTAGGCATAAAACAAAAGAACATATTCTGAAGAAAATTTGAATGTGCCCTTGGAGAACAACAATCTTGAAGCACCGATCTTGAAGCACCGATCAACGATCTTGAACCCAACAACTTATTCCACCACTGTGGTCTTTGAAGCTCTACAGTTGTTCATGTTTGCCTTCTGCTTTGACATTACAATGCCGTCTGCACATACATGTGCGCACACACACACACACACGTTCCTGAGAGGGTTATCCCAGTGAGGAACAATGACATTCAACAAGGACATTTTTTCCTCCTATTCATGCTCTAACATGATAATACTGCATAATGCATTCAGACTGCAAGCTATGAATTTGATGCGACTGGCACCCTGTGTCTCGCATGGTCTTAATTGCATTCTATGTATAGTGGCATTTTTTGAGCACTCTGTTTGATGTCGCTCCTAGTTTGCACCTGAATTTCCCCTCAGGGATCAATACAGTACTCATGTTCTGTTGTTTTCTGCTTAGGACCACTCATCTTGCTAAAATACGCTGACAGAACAAAGATGGTCTGGGTATTCTATGCCTGACCACCTCTCCTCGCCATCACTATCAATCCAATTAAATGTCCAGTGAAAGTGGAAATTCATTGTTCATTATCACTATTATGTACATCACTTATTATGTACACACTTTTTTTCTCCACGGGGTGGGGGGGTGGTTAAGAGTACTACATGGTTGACAATTACACAAATTGTAAACTTGTTTGACAAAACTATTTGGCCACCCCAAAGTGATTCAATTAATATTGCATGGGTCATTAGGCATTAGTGGCCAGAAAAGGTACAAAGGATGCATTGGAGCGACTATTAATGTGATTTGATTTCACAGAAACAAGAGGGAGGGGTGGCCTGCCTTCAGTGCAGAGATAGAGGGAGGGAAAACAGGACTGTCGGCTAAGCCTGAAGACTAAAACATCCCAATTTGCCGGATGCATCAGATCCTTTAAAGCCTAAAATTAATATAATTAATTGAAATCATAAAACTTTCTTCATAAATTTATTTTTCTGGATTCAGTTTCATTAAATCGATTTCTGGTTTCATAAAATGTTAACATTCAAAAGCATCTCAAATTAATTGGTTTTATTAAAAAAAAAAAAATAAATAAAAAAGTTGTGTATTTACATTTTCCTGGTAAATAAATTCTGGTAAACATGTTCTATTTATTTATTTTTTTCTGGTAAGTATTTATTTAAAAATAATGCTTTAATAATAGTAGTAGTAGTAGTAGTAGCATCATTACATTAAGTGGTAAATTTCTGTTAAACCAAACCTTTTAATCTGATGCTGTAAAGATATTTCTGTTTGTATGATATGACAATAGTTTTTCTCAAAATAACCGATCAAATCGCTGGATTTATTTGGTCAAAAACAATAAAAATATAAATTTTGTAAAATATTACTGATTTAAATGAATTATTTTTCTACTTTTTAAAAAAAATATAAATCTATTGTAACATTATAAATGGCTTTACTGTCACCTTTGATTAATTTAATGTGTCCATCATAAAAGTATTCATTTCACAAACAAACAAACCTACGGAGCCCCGCACATGACATGCAGGAAAAAAATAAAAATAAAATAGTACGCTTAATCGTGTGCACGGTTTACTATTTCATTCCCTCGATTTATAAATTGTGCACACAATTTACTAATTGTTCCTCAATTTTTCCTCAAATCGAGAGAACAAATTAGCAAATCGAGCACACAATTTAGAAAATTGAGGGAACAAAATAGTAATTGTGTGAACGTTTTAGTAAATCGATGAACGAATTAGTAAATCGTGCACACCATTCATTTATTTTTTCATGTGCAGGGCTCCATACAAACCAACAACCTAACCTAAGCTAAAAATTGTGAACAGTAGTATAATTTTGCACATTTAGCAGGGATGTGGAATTCCGGATTTTCCGACCTGAAAATGTGACCTATGTGAATCATGCAGATCTGTAAAAAAAAAAAAAAAAAAAAAAGGGGGGGCATCTCACAGCCGTCACCATGGTAACACGGGACGGAACCACAATCGCCGTCCCCGCGCAACAGGGCCACACCGGGCGGCACGTCAGATGGAAAAGAGATACATTTTTCATTCCTTTCCAAGTATCAACAAGGATGTATTTGCGACCGTTCGCAAATGGCGGATGGCGAAGTATGATTGGTCAGATCACCTGTCAATCAAGCTCCCTGCTGCGCAGTGTAAGTTACCTCAGTCGCTCTCGCGCTACAGTGGTATCGTGACAAGAACATCGCCGGATCGGATGATCTGGGTATATGTATTATTGCTTGTGTCTATACATAACCTATAAGTTACTAATTTGACTTTGTTGTCGATTGATTAGATGATCGATTTTGAGTGATTTTCCACTATGGCAGGATGTTTAAGCTGCATTAACATTAACTTACTTGTATTTGCTAGCTATTAGGGATGCTCATTTCGGTTAATTTTCCCAACCGACAACCGCAAATCATTATCCGATTATTAACCGTTAACTGATAAGATGGTAAGTTAACACTTTTCAATAAGGTTCATTCAGCGCTGCCGCTCCCACCACGCGCATCATGCACTGTGCATAGGGTACCGAGTGCTGAGGGGGCACCAAAAAATAGTCTAATGAAAAATCAATAATTATATTTTAATTATTATATTAAATATATAGCTTACTGAATCTGATGGCCGCAAATAGTTTCTCCCGGAATCTAGAGCGAGCGAGTGAGTGCGCCCGCGAGACAGAGCAACCTGATCTCACAGAATTCAGTCTAATGTTCACGGACTTAATTAACCTCCGAATCTGTGGTGGCATCACGGAATCGCCGAAAATTCCGTGCTGGGCTCACAGAAGGCATCAGCCGTGGTCCACGCACGGATTCACTGGTTCAACACCAGCGCTGCATCGGACCACGTAAAAAGAGTGACTCCGATGCAGTTATACTTTCACTGGAGTACCTGACCCCACCCCTACCCTAAACCTACCCAGTTCTGAACAATAATGATGACGATAAATTATCGCGTCGGCATATTTAAAGTGTTGAACCAGTGGATCCGTGCGTGGAGCACGGCTGATGCCTGTCACTGACTTACATTGGTATCACTTCTGTGAGCCCATCACGGATTTTTTTCTGTGAGCCCATCACTGAATTTTCGGCGATTCCGTGATGCCACCACAGATTCGGAGGTTAATTAAGTCCGTGAACATTACACGGAATTCTGTGAGATCATGTTGGACAGAGACTGTGCTCCAAACCGCGTAGCGCGTGCATGACAGAGGGAGAGAGAGCAAGAGACCGCGCGTGTGAGCTTCATGAAGCACATGTAAGACAAACTCTACATTATCCCGCTTATTACATGGCTACCTACAAAATAAATCAATAATTTGACACAAAATATTGATTTTAAAAGGAGTTTATTGATTTAAAAACGATTTATATTGCTTCCGCGTCTCACTTCTCGTACTCAAGTAGAAGTATAGATACTTGTGTTAAAAAATACTCTGGTAAAAGTAGAAGTACTGATTTAACTTCTTTACTCAAGTAAAAGTAGCCATGCGAATGATAACCATTTTTTTATGCAAAGCTAACGTTACCTGGATATGGAAAAAAGGTTCTTTATAAGCCATTGCCTACATTTTAAATGGATGTCTGCAAAATAGGCCTAAAACATCACATAGCCTATATGATTATTGTGACAGAGACTGGGACTCCAGGTTAATGAGATTCTGACTGAGGCCTTCTTTTGACATGAACATTTGCATGTTGCACATTTAGCAGTTAAAGTTGGGTAAAAATGTAAAACAAAAATAAGTTAAAATAAATTTTTTGTCATGGTTGTTGTTATAGAGAGAGGTGGTGATGGAGCAGTGGACAAGACACTTGCTTTTGATTCCCACTGTTACACATCCACCAAATAATTTGTTATGTGTCATACTGTACAAAAAAAAAGTTGCATGTTAAATAAATTAAAATGTATTTTTTTGTACAAATAAGTTGTTATGGGTCCTGCTTTACTATCCATATAGATCCGCCACCAGTTTGATCGGCGTGGGGGTTGTCTTAGAATGTTTTCCTGCTTTTTTGTCCTTAGCCAATCACATGCCTGATTTAGTGTACTACCCCTTTAATTGTACCACATCAGTACAGGCTATCAACATCTAAAAGCCACAGAATTCCTGAAGAGGACTAGTGCCCGTCCAGAGGTCCACTGGCAGACGCCGAACGACAACACACGACACATACAAAGGAAGAGCATGCACTGCCGTGTTGTGTCCCTGTGCTTCAATATGCCGGCATGGTTTGTTGGCTGACCTGGACCAGTCATGGGACCAGCATGGCACAGAAGCCCTACAGCAAGCTGGGAGACCATTATGGTGTTATTATGTCTGCCAGGCTGCCAGTGGCCACAAGAGCGGGACTTACAGCTTAGAGTCTTTCAGGAGTCTTCATGTGATCTCTGGTTTACACACACACTTTCTGTACCTCACAAAAAAAAAGTTATCTAGTCTGGTTGATGTACCCATTAGCCACTTGTGCACAAGTCTACATCAGCTAGCCTGGACAGAGAAAAATCTCTTTACACCCAGGCCAGCTGGCTCAAAGCACCGGACTGGCTCTAAACGCATAATTTTGCTAATTGCAGGCCTTCCAGCTAAAGCACAACCACTGCTGGCAACTGGTGCAGCAGGTAAATCACTTGTGTGACACTTAAACACAGCTTTATCCACACGCTAACATGCACACAATCAATGATGCCTAGCATCCTATCCGTTCAAAATAGCGCAGATCAAAACGTCTCCTCTAGCTTTGCTTTACTTACATTTCTTAATCTGCAAGTCAATCTGCCTGGAGGTTAGTTTGGGAAGAGCTAGCGAAGCGCTAAGGATAGAGCCGCAGACCAAAGTCAATGCGTTCTGGATCTAGAGCCTGGGCTGTAATTATAGCAACGTTAGCACTTTGACTCTGGGTGCCATGCTAATGAGCAGGATTGGGTCTCCTTGTGCTCAAGCCTGGCAAGCGGGGCCACGGCTAGGAGCTTAATTACAGCCTGGGAAATGCCTGCTAGAGTCATGTGGATACATTTCTGCTTCTTCTGGGAGCTCCATCAGATGGCCTGCTAATACAGATGGTCCCAGACAGCATAACCCTGCAGTGGCGGTAATGACAAGCCTCAGCCAGAGAGGCTTTGTCTCAGGGAAGATGCTGGCTTTACCGGTGCCCTCCGCCTGCCAGGCCAGCAGCTGGCCTGCTTTGATGGATGGCAGTAAATCAAGACCTTCACCCTATTCCTGTCCCTACAGCTCATTCCCAAAATCCCCTTCTCCTTACTGTACTTCTTGAGTGACTTCTCCTAACCTCAAGGAAGTCATTTACAGAGCAGAAAACTCTGCAAAGATCTTCATTATACCCATTATGAACAGATATCTGAGTCGGTTTCCAAAAAATGTTAATTAATGAATTAAACAAATCAGGGTTATCTAATAAATAGTGTTGGTATCTACACTAATGGGCAAAAGTCTATAAGTCTTAAGTAATACAACTGTTCTCAACATTAATACCAAAAAAAAAAAGCACCAAGTCAGTATATTAGAAGGATTTCTGAAAGTCATTTAAAACTGGACACTGGAGACATACAATTAAAACACATTGAAAGCATATATATATAAAAAATAACGCTTTTATTAATGTATGACTTGACGAATGATCAGAAATGTAATAAATCATAAGTCAGACTCTCATTTATTAATGAACAATATATATATAAAAAAAAAAAAACACAGACACCTCCAGAGACCCTTTTTATTAATAAATGGGAAAGTACGAACCTTTCTCATGTGTGTGTGTGTGTGTGTGCGTAAATTGTTTCAATTCATTTACATTTGAATTAGTTTTTGTTCCTAGTCACAATACCAATTCTGCTTTGATCTTTATTTGAATAAGCAGTTGCTTAAAAACAAAACAAAAAAAGACAGATCACTAACAATACAAACATATACAGTCGTATTTTGCCTGCGCTCTTCAATCAAAGACACTTGATCTACACTCTTTGTTTTAATCTAATTTTCAAAGGAAATTACGAAGTCAGGGCACAATTCCAGGGCCTTTTTAATTGGAAAACAATACAAATCCAAATATGGGGATAAAAGCTATTTCTGCCTGTTCTGTCGAGATCAGTTGCTACTGATTGTAAGTCTAAGACTACTATGAGACTAGGAGGAAAGCCATCTATAATGTAGATAAGCCAGAGAAGACTATCTGTTCCAAACTCTGAGAGACCTTTTATAATCTGGGCGGTCGGCAAGGCAGATCTGGCCGATAAAGATGTGGTATCAATGGCCGCAAGCACAGGACGATAAGCTGGCGAGGATTTCTCACTGCTCTGCTCTGGTTACATGTCTTCCAGTACTTCCCCCCTCTGTGGGCACCAAGAGAGAGCAGGGCTGGAGGTGGTGGAGGCCTGGCCATATTTTGTGGGCTGTTATAGCCATGCAGCTCTTCAACAGTCCTGACCCCTGGGAACCAACACCCTGTCAGCAGCAATAAGCATTATCACCCAGTGTCACTGAGGTATTATTTTAGATTGTACACACACTAAAATAGTTTTTTTGGTTTTAGTTTAGCAACTTCTCAGATGCATGTAGATCCTAACGACTCTTGGGAGTGTTAGCAAAAAGGGGGAAGGGGAACACAATGTGGCAACGTGCTTTGTGCCAGAACTGGGGGAGGGTTTGACACAACCCACGAAAAGGACATGCTTTTGAGGATTAACATGACTATTATTTTCCCAAATGTATTGTCTGGCATTACCATAGCACATGCTGACATTGAACTAAGAATAAAAGCAGATTATAAAGTCTCTAAAACACACTGCATCAATATGGAATGGAATGTACACCACGTCCCAAATGCTGTCACAAGAACTACAAGACAGAAGTAGGACAATCTAACAATAATCTAAATGACTATGATCCACTTTAAATGGAAAACATTGAGGAATAGTAATCTGGGAAGGTTTGGGAATTACAAAAAAGCAAGAAATAAAATCAGATAGCATCTGAAAGCTTGACTTTGACCTTTAAATTCCATTAATATCACAAAGTTCTCTTTTTTATGATAATTGCACAAACCATCATAGACAGAAACAGTTTGGAAACAATAAATGCATTAATTCTCCTTCCGAATTCTGAACGAGCAACTGTGCTGCTCTTTGTTTGATCCCATTTGGTAAGAAAGCAGTGCCGAGCACACACGACCAACCTACTGGCAAAGAAAAATGGCCAGCTTGTGAAATGCACCCCACTTTCTCTCTGCATGTATTTGTCCTAGCAGCTATCTAGCAGAAGCAACCGATGACCCGGTCAAGACGGGCCGTGGAGCGCAAACAGAGCAGCACCCAGAGCTGCAAAACAGGACGAAACTATGCAAAGTAGAGCGAAACTCTCCCAACCTCTTATCTGCTTACATCCTCTCTTCTCTCAGACTTTATATCTCTTTTTACCACTCTTGCTGCTTCCCATTTTCTCTCTTTATCGCTCTCTCTCTCTCTCTCTCTCTCTCTGTATTTCACTTCTTCTCTCTCTCTAAGCATGTTCTCTCCAGGGCTTAGAGGCAGCAAGCTGATTGAGTGTGAAGCCAGCTTCCTTTCATTGATGTTATAAAATATGGAGGATGGCTAGTCCAGGCTCAAATCCAAACCTGCTGAATGAAAAAGAAGAACGGGAAGAGAAAAGCAGCCCTGTTTAGCAGCGTCTCTCCAACAGATGGGGGATATAAAGTGTTGTAGTTATGGACTGAGATTTGTGACGGATGCATCTTCAATACCTGACCCCCATTTCCAGGTTACAAAAACCCCGTAATGGCACTAAAACACCTCTTGGAGATGACAAGAAACTCTCAAACACATTTGTACATGGGAAATCATGAGCGGACACTTCCCACAGGCGTGCAAATGGACCACAGTCAGGGGGGGCTGTGACACTTTGGAGTGTAAAAAAAACCTTTTAACCTTATTTCTTTTCCTGGAATCTGTGGACCTGTAACATATTCTGAAAATATAGTGGGGAGAAACAGGAACACGTGTGAGTATGATAGGTGAGACATGGGATACTTCAGTGGTTTTCAACTGGTGGGTCAGAACCAAAAAGTGAGTCATATGTCTGTTCAGTCATGGAGAGAAGGAAAAAAACTTCTAAATTCAATTTTGCAATGGGGATTTAAATTAAATGATTAGGTTTATAAACGTTTAAAAGGAATGAAATCACATATCATTTGTGGTTATGTGTCTAACTAAACTAAAACATGCAGAATTTCATCATAAATTCATATTGTGTGATTTCATTAGGTTTTTCATGCTAAAAGTGTGGTATAATGTACAAAATTAGCATATTTTGCATGCAAACATCTTTATAGATGCACACGTTTACAATAATCATTTTTGGTTAACAGGATGTTGAATTCAAAAAATTATAGCTTGATGTTATACCAAATTGATGTGATTACTAAATATGTTAGTTTAATCAGACATTATATTTTCCCTCTTCTGTGTGATTTTTGGTGTCAGAAGCTATGTTTCCATCACCCTCTTTTTATGCGCATTTTGAAGTATCGCATCAGAAACGAGTGATGGAAATGCCAAATGCTACATTCCGCTTGAGGTGGTTTTTGACTTGTGCGAAAAAGGCTTAATGCAAATATTGTGAGATGAAGAACGTCATTTGATTTTGCGATATGGGATGGCATAACCTGACTAACTAGCAGACTGATTTTGTTGCACAGCATCTGAAATGTTGTTATGGTCATTCTGAAGTGCCCGAGCAAAGTCTGTCGTTCCCAAACAGCTGACATTCACCTCCAAAAGCAAGACCGCATTTGTTGTGTTTCATCTGCTCTCTCAAAGTGCAAGTAATTTATTATATTTGAGAATTATTATAATCAGTGACTTCTACTTTTCTTAGTGATATTTAGTGCCAGTTTATCAGGAAGTGACAATTTTGTTCTCTCTAACTCGTTGGATGGATACGGTGCTTATTCGCAAATGTTTTATGCGATATTCCAATTTTGCGCATAAGTTACATTCGCAGCTTAGGATGGAAACCTGGCTACAGTCAACTTGTTTTGAAGATTCGATCGCTTTCCCCAAGACTAAACTTTTAATTGTTAAAACAAATGAAAATTCTGCCATTGGTTAATCATTACTTTAAGGGGTAGTTTGACAAAACAAAACAAAACAATCCCCTCAAACGACTGTTTTTTTCCTCCTTTTTTTTTTTTCTCTTACACGTTAGGAATGAGAGGAGGTCAATTATGTCAGGATTTTTATTTTTGGGTAAAATATACCCTTAATCATTTAATTCAGATTTTGTTTGCCAAAGGACAGCTATAACATCTATAACCTTGAGCAAGATTTCTCAACCCATTAAGTACAGGGTTTTGGTATAGTGTTGGGTCACCATTTGATGTCCAATGTAAAGTCAAGGACCTGTAGCAAAACCAGACGAGAACCTCTGATCTAATCTGTCCTCAAAACGGTCTTCTTCCGAGACTGAGGATCATCTCGCCTTAACTTCTTGCCTGAGGCCCCTTCAGAAAGTCTATCAGTCTACATCCTAAAAGCTCTTTTAGACACATCATAACACTAACCCAAAGTGATGGCTGCTTGTGACACATTACGCTTTATGGCCCGTCAAAATCTCCAGCACTTGTCTTTTTCCCCATTCATTTTCTCAAACAAAGCATTGGAGAAGCACGCTGTCTGCCTTGATGATTGTGGAATAAAAACATCCACACAGCCCTGCCAAGGCCATGTCTTGAATAATACAAACCAGAACAGTCCACACACTAGTCAGTAGGGCTCTGATGCCATTGAAGTCACAGCTTAGAGGGGTTTGTCGTGGAAAGTCACTGTACAGAGGATGTCTAGATGAAAACAACGTGTACAGTTGGAAGGGCACTGTCTATAACTTCTTTGTTCTCCTCCATTCATTAGTTAAAGACAGATGAGGTCAACTGCCTCGGGGCGGCACAGTGAGCAAAGGCCAGCATTCCAGAACTCAATGGGTTTCACATTGAAACGTTGCTCATGTCCATTTCTCATTCCCAGCCCTCTGAATTTGCGTAATTTTATTCATTCATTTTTTTGCCTTTTAGAGGAGAACAGTTGAACTTACTGGCTACATAAGATTTATATGCTGTGCTGTGAGTGTGTGAGAAAGAGAAAAGAAGAGATTCACAAAAAAAAGCATGGGATAGAAAAAAAAAAAAGGAAATCAATTTTGAAACTCAGGGAAAAAATAGCACTGAAAAGAAAAGCTGCAACAAAAGCAAAGCTAGACAGAGGAGGGTTCAAGATGGATCAGGCATTTGTGTTTTATGTCACCTCAGCAGGAGCAGAAGTCTGATTGTGTCTTCAAAGAAGATGAGCATTGAAGGGGGAAAAAAAAAAATATCCAGTGAAAACACTAATGGAGGAGAACTGTGAAGTGCTCAGTGGTGTCTTTTTGACCAGGACGCTTCACTGGGGTTCTGCTGAGATCCGAGAAGCAAAAACAGGCCTTCCACTTTGACGTTTCTTGTCTTTGAAGTACGTCTTCAAAAGAGAAGCGCTATGGGTATTTTCTAGTTTTCATATGGGGGGAAAAAAATAAATAAATAATGTATTTATACATCACATCACATGCTTGTGGAACAAAGTGTTCTTTTGTCTAGGTTTTTAGAAAAGTGTCAATCAAGCACTATTGAATTTGATGTTCCCAGATTAGGGCAAATGGTGTCAATGAAAGCCAGGGAGACAGATATAGATCGTCTGATTGACTGATCGGTGTGACTGGTTATCAGAGAGGATGGATGAGGAGAAAGAGCTGCCATTTGGTATTCAAATTAAAGGCTATAAGCATTGGATCCTGATACATCAAAGAAATGGAAGCTGAAGTATTATTACAGTCAGGCAAGAAACAACAGTCAAATGTCATTATACTGAACATGATACAGGACTTGGAGTTTATCCGGTTGGAAACCAATAGCTGCCATCTTCACAGAGGGGAAAAAAGGTAGATGTTAACACAGTTAGCCTGAGTGCAAAGTGTTGGGAAAAAAATGCTGTTAGCATATTAAAAATGAAATACAGGAAAAAAAAAAAATTGGTGCAGTGGGTAGGGCTGTGACGATAACTGCATTACCACATCACCACGGTAATGAGATGCCATCACTGTCATCACCGCACTTTTTTTGCAAGGTCTGCATTCCACGGGACCTGACCAGATTTCTTGCGACACGGGATTAAATTCCCGAATAAAACACGCCAGTGGTCGGTAACTCTGGTGTAATTTGAACGGGAGTGGGCGGTCTAACAATATCCCGTTCCCGACGTCCTTTCTGAACAACATATCTGTGCTTTACTCACTCTTATCGCTCAGGCGTTACACAGCATGTGCATAACGGCCCTCAGAACAGGCAGGCTGTGATGAGTGACAGAGCAGAATAAGGATGGCAAAGCAAAGTGTGGATGCGCTGTCCTTGAAGGACATTCAACTTGGACTGGAAAATGGTCAGTTTACTGCTAAGAAACCCACGTCAGGCAAGTCTGACTCGAGACATTCTTATCAGGGATGTTAAATCGTTCGGTTAAAAAGTGATTTCATTTCACAATGTCTACAAGCCAATAGTTTTGTTCATATTTTGCTTAGAAATTTAAGTGACAGATGTTTTTTTAATTTTTTTTTTCTCTCTGCGACACTTTTCCTACTGTGTTGACAGCAAAATGTTAAACGAATTTTGGATTTTGAGAAGATGAATAAAAATAACAAATTGTCTACAATTTTTGTACAACCTGTAGGCCTACACTAATGTTATTATTATTATTATTATTATTTTTCTCTGCGACACTTTTTCCTATTGTGTTGACCTCAAAATCCAAAATTCGTTTAACATTTTGCTAAGATGAATAAAAATAACAAATAGGCTACAATTTTTGTACAACCTGTAGGCCTACACTAATGTTATTATTATTATTATTATTATTATTATTATTATTTTTCTCTGCGACACTTTTTCCTATTGTGTTGACAGCAAAATGTAAAACTAATTTCATTCTGGACAAGACGGATAAAATAAATAGCCTACAATAAAAAAATTTTTGTGCAGACTACATTTTTATTTGTTATCGCTCTCTCTTTCAGTAGTGTAAATTTAAATGTGAGATTCTGTAAACAAGATATATTTAGCGGGAACGTTCGGGTCAGGAAGAAAATTATTCTAAGCAGACAGCAGGTGAACAAAGAGTGAATTTATCGCGGGAGCGGGTGGGTGCGGATGCGGAATATAACTAAAAAGCACTTCACTTAAGCAGCCCAGTAGTTGTACAACAGCGGAACACTTGTAAAGACAGGCTAGCCTAATTTGCTGTTACAAACGATGCGTTTCAACAAACAAAATTTTTAACAAGTTGCGTTTGGACGAGTGCATTTATATCCACGGACTGTTACCCGAAAAACAATGTCTAAAGAAATAGGAATCAAAGTTTAGCACAACTCACCAGAACTGAGCAATGGGGCGTGTTGAGCTCGGCTTGTTGTGTCTGCAGCTCGCTCAGGTTGTTATTCTTTTAATAATTTATTGTACAAAGAATGGGTTACAAACGATGACAAAGACTGTTCCATAATTCCTATTAAACTCAAAAGATATCGAAAAAAACAAAGTTATAGAAACAAATATTATTTTGTTATTGTTAATATAATTTGCTGTTTTAATAATAAAGACTACTTTATTATTATTATTAACTTCCATTTTCATTCACAAGCTGCATGTATTCTTGATCAAAAGTGTGCGATTAACCGCTAAACCGCGATATTTGTTGCTTCTTCATCACGGTAAGAAAAAAAAAAAAAAAAAAAAATCACATACCGTCATAGCCCTAGCAGTGGGGCAACCCTGTTATAATGTGAAAATAACTTTGCAGGATCTTAATGTTTCTGCAGAGGCAAAGAGTAGAGACATAATTAGGCACTGAAACATCTAAAGTGTGTGGGCTCAGAATTATGAATTGCTACTTCCCTTCCCAAAGTTAGCAAGTCACCATGGTAACCTCAGTTTCCCAGCAAAAATATCTACATTCCTTACTACAGTTACCGTCAGAACCAAGGCATATTATTTATATATATATATATATATATATATAGTGAGGAAAATAAGTATTTGAACACCCTGCTATTTTGCAAGTTCTCCCACTTAGAAATCATGGAGGGGTCTGAAATTGTCATCGTAGGTGCATGTCCACTGTGAGAGACAATCTAAGAAAAAAAAAAAAAAGTATGATTTTTTTTTTAACTATTTATTTGTATGATACAGCTGCAAATAAGTATTTGAACACCTGAGAAAATCAATGTTAATATTTGGTACAGTAGCCTTTGTTTGCAATTACAGAGGTCAAACGCTTTCCTGTAGTTTTTCACCAGGTTTGCACACACTGCAGGAGGGATTTTGGCCCACCTCCACACAGATCTTCTCTAGATCAGTCAGGTTTCTGGCCTGTCGCTGAGAAACACGGAGTTTGAGCTCCTCCAAAGATTCTCTATTGGGTTTAGGTCTGAGACTGGCTAGGCCACGCCAGAACCTTGATATGCTTCTTACAGAGCCACTCCTTGGTTATCCTGGCTGTGTGCTTCGGGTCATTGTCATGTTGGAAGACCCAGCCTCGACCCATCTTCAATGCTCTAACTGAGGGAAGGAGGTTGTTCCCCAAAATCTCGCAATACATGGCCCCGGTCATCCTCTCCTTAATACAGTGCAGTCGCCTGTCCCATGTGCAGAAAAACACCCCAAAGATGATGCTACCACCCCATGCTTCACAGTAGGGATGGTGTTCTTGGGATGGTACTCATCATTCTTCTTCCTCCAAACACGTTTAGTGGAATTATGACCAAAAGTTATATTTTGGTCTCATCTGACCACATGACTTTCTCCCATGACTCCTCTGGATCATCCAAATGGTCATTGGCAAACTTAAGTCGGGCCTGGACATGTGCTGGTTTAAGCAGGGGAACCTTCCGTGCCATGCATGATTTCAAACCATGACGCCTTAGTGTATTACCAACAGTAACCTTGGAAACGGTGGTCCCAGCTCTTTTCAGGTCATTGACCAGCTCCTCCTGTAGTTCTGGGCTGATTTCTCACCTTTCTTAGGATCATTGAGACCCCACGAGGTGAGATCTTGCATGGAGCCCCAGTCCGAGGGAGATTGACAGTCATGTTTAGCTTCTTCCATTTTCTAATGATTGCTCCAACAGTGGACCTTTTTCACCAAGCTGCTTGGCAATTTCCCGTAGCCCTTTCCAGCCTTGTGGAGGTGTACAATTTTGTCTCTAGTGTCTTTGGACAGCTCTTTGGTCTTGGCCATGTTAGTAGTTGGATTCTTACTGATTGTATGGGGTGGACAGGTGTCTTTATGCAGCTAACAACCTCAAACAGGTGCATCTAATTTAGGATAATAAATGGAGTGGAGGTGGACATTTTAAAGGCAGACTAACAGGTCTTTGAGGGTCAGAATTCTAGCTGATAGACAGGTGTTCAAATACTTATTTGCAGCTGTATCATACAAATAAATAGTTAAAAATCATACATTGTGATTTCTGGATTTTTTTTTAGATTATGTCTCTCACAGTGGACATGCACCTCGATGACAATTTCAGACCCTCCATGATTTCTAAGTGGGAGAACTTGCAAAATAGCAGGGTGTTCAAATACTTATTTTCATCACTATATATATATATATATATATATATATATATATATATAATTATTTTATAATATATATATATATATATATATATATATATATTTTTTTTTTTTTTTTTTTTTAATCAGTTAACTTTGAGAACAGAAAGAGAGAAAAGTTGTGTAACATACTGAAATTGCCCTCTTTTATTATCTCTCAACTGTTGCTACAGTCAGTTAAACACATAACATTACCACTATGTCTCTATTGAAAATGAATTGAACTCATTTTACAGTAATGCAGTCCCATTGATTGGCCTAGAATGAACATGACCTCAGGCGGAGGTACATCTCTGTTCTTGAGCAGTGGACCATGATGGATTGGGAGGGTAGATGCTGGCATTTTATTCTAAACTACAGATACTTTTATTCTGTCTCTCTTAATGGCCACGGGTAGGCCTTCATTAATGGTAAATGGCCCTGAATCTAGCAATGACACTGGAGCGCAACAGGACACAATTTTGGACTAATCGAAATCCTCAGCTATTTGACTGCCATTTCCGATGGATTTACTTTGGTTTGAGAGCTGGGTTTACGGATTTGCTGATAAAAGGAAGCAGAGTGCAAAACTGCTCTAATCCAACTGAAGCGATTAGACAGTTAAATCAGTAAAAACATACAAAAAAACAAACAGGATCGAAAATATAGTAGTAATTCTAGTTACTCTATTTCTCCTCGCTCAGAGACTAAAAAATGCTGTATGTATGTTGTGGTAGCCAGACAGATAACGCAACTAACAATTCTATCCCAAGTGGAAAGGTCTCTGGGCTAAATTGATTTCATTAGATAACACTTAGTATGGTTACAATTTTGCACAGTGCCAGAGGGTGCTGAGCTTTGAACCGGTGCGGTTGTAACCACTTAGGCATATTATGCAGGCCGTATTTCAATGGCCGATGTTTAATGCAGCAGACGCAGGCAGTTTGGAGTGATTCCAGCTCAATTAAAAGAGATTTTACGTCAATGCAAGCATCCTAATATTTGAAAGGGCTTCTGATCTATGTCTTAAATATTACAAGCTTTGGAGCTGCTCCTTCTCCCCTCTATGCAAGTCTCCGTCCCATCATAACCAATTTAAGATGATTCCGTGTGGTGTATGGAGTACATACTGTGCCATCTGTAGACTGTCTGCACTTATAGTGAACAAAGAAAGGATATAAGCACTGTGGGTGTGCAATGGAGCTTGCCGTCTAGCTGATATTGTGGTTGCCATGCCAGATTCTAGCTTGTCGAGTAGCTGTACGGCACATTTCTTAAGGGGTCTTAAGTAAAACGGATTAGCAAAACCGACACAAAACCACATAATATATAATATGCACATAAAGTATAATTATAGCCTTAAATACAGCTATCAGTTGTGTTCTTCCCTCTTTTTTAATTTTTATTTTTTGCAGTGAGGTTTGCAGGTGGTGCTAGCAAAGTGGCTTAGAATCTGGGACACAAATTATGTAATGGTGATGACAACAAACAGCAAATTACAGAGATCTGCAAATGTGAAGCACCAAGGGACAAACCAGGAAAAAATTACATCTAATTACTGTATAACAAGTAACTTTTAAAGGAATGCTATATTATAATTATCTCACTCTATTCTACTCACTAACATGCAATACCACTAATTCTTCAAAACATATTCTTTTATGTTCAGCTGACTAAAGAAAGTAATATAGTTTGGTATGATGTAAGGGTGAGTAAATTATGAAAGGACGTTTATTCATCCATTCATTCAAGGCTAATAGTGAGGAGAGAAATGCAATTTGTAAAAGCATTGAGGAGGACTGGAAGCAGCTGCTATGCCAGCAAGCTTCAGATTCATTCATGGTCAGTGGCTTGCGATTTGCTTTCCTCTTTTTCATTCTCTTATTTGTGACACACTAATCTTACAAGCATCTGATCTCATTTGGTGATAAAGAATCATTAGGCATCTGTCACATTCTTTTTTTAATGTTTTGTTCTTCATGCTTTCACAGTTTTGGCATGTTGTGCCTCGCTTGATTTTCTGGTAAACAAAAAGGACACATCCATGACGGTTTAATAATAATAATAATAACTGCTTGAAGCTGATACAGTTGAAACAAATGCAAATGTAACTAAAAGGACTGAAGGAAGACATAATTAACTGTTTAGGAAACATATTTTCAATTCAGAGTAGTGTTTTCTTTGGATGTAATGTATGATTATACTATGTGACATTTCTGAGGGGAAAAAAAACTGTTAATAATAAAAAAAAAACATTAAAAAAAATAAAAATTAATGTGGCACTGAAGGCTGGAGTAATGGCTTCTGTAAAATCAGCTTTGCCATCTCAGGGAGAACGAAAAAAACAAAACAAAACAGTTTTTACGGTATTTCTGATCAAACACATGCAACAATTGTGAGCATGAAAGACTTTTGTGTAAATAAGCATTTTGATTGTATATCATAAACACACAGAGATGAATAGTACACAAAATGAGCATGAAAATGCATTAAGAATGAAAAAAGGTTACATTTTGATTTCATATTGACTTTAAAATGTAGTTTGATGACCTCATAACAGGCATAGATGCATTGAGGACCTCATAATGGGCACTTTGACAACAGTCATTCACCATTTCCTGCTGCCTGTAATGAATCAGTCAATCATTTTTCCCAGCTCTCTGTCCATTTCTTTCCTCCCTTTACTTTGTCATGGCCCTTCCATCATTTCTCAGTGGGATGGACAGGGGAAGGGGGTAATCTCTGGGACACTGACAGCCATGTCAGGCGCGCTGGCAAAGCCATTTAAACACTGCCTTTTTGTTAATGGCTGTCTCAGGGCAGGAAGGAGACGGAGAGGGCGAGTGATGGAAAGATCAGAGCAGAGAGAAAGAGAGAGAGAGAGAGAGAGAAGAGGAAAGGAAAAAAGACAATAGTGTGTAAGTTAGGGACGTCCTCCCAGGCGAGCTGCTGTGCACACATTTGAATTTGTAGGGGACACGCTGGCATGCTCTCTGACAGCTTGAAATGTACGTCCACAGGATCTCTGGGAATGCTCTGCTATTAAGATGCATTTCTATCTGTTTGCGTTCCTGGAAATGCCGTGGTTCACAAAGTGTTGACTTTCCTGATGAATTCAGCTGCAATGGAGCATATTTTGCTCACACCACCCAAACCCACACACCCCGAGCTACCAAGAGCGTATCCTGCTCTAAAAATGTCAAATTAATCAATAGATTGGACGGATCTGAGCTGAAATAAATACCATTTCACAGAGCAGTGTAAGTTCAGTGTGAGCTTACAAATCTACTGATGCAAAATTCATGGCATATCATCACAACATAAATCACTTTACTGACATTTATTCTTAATCTACAGACTATATTGTCTATTAAAGACCAATAACAGAAAGGTTTAGCACAAAATGTTGCAAATTACTTTAAATAACTGTGGTCATCTGTATATGCATTTTACACAGAATTCACTGATCACATTACTCATGTAGTAAAAGGCAACCAACAAACAAGCAGACATTAACACACAACGTCCACCACATTTAACACAGCTATTTTAATAATAGTAATAATAATAATAACATGATTGCAACAGTTACAGTGAGATTTCCTATGAATTACATACCATATGAATAATAGTAGAAATTAAAATTAAGTCTTGCAGTTTGTCCTAGTTTGTCCTCTCAAATGAATACATATTTAATGGTACTGGTTGTAATGAAACTAGAAACTAGTAACTATAGGGGCAAATGCACAGGCCCAGTTGGTATTATTATTATGCTTTTATTATTTATTTATTTATTTGCTTAAACAATTAAATATATGAATGAGTGAATTAAAGAATGAATGAATCAATATATTTTTTTATTAAAAAAAGTATTTTGTGTATACCCAGGTTGTCAGTCCTCTGTCGTGTGTGTCTTGTGTTCCCGCCTCTTGTGTCCTTATTTGGTCATGTTCCTGTCCTTGTTAAGTGTGATTATTAGTTAAGTCTTGTCCAGCTGTGTTTGTCTTATTATCAGTAATTAACCTGTGTACTTAGTTCATGCCTGTTTAGTTAGATTTTATCTGGTCTCCTCGTTCCTCCCTGCTGTGCGCACTGTGACACAGGTTGCCTTGTTTTACATTAGATTTCATCTTTATTTCTAAAGCAATTTAGTATGATGTATCCTAATTGCAATTAAACTATTATAAACATCTCCCCGCTCTCCATATTTACACAAGAAAATAATGTGTTGCCCAGGTACTCAGTTTATTTAATATTTATTCATTTAAATGTAGTTACTGAGTGGCACGTGGCCCTTGGCAGTAATTAACAGATTGGAACACAAAGACTAAGGAGCCAGTCTGTATCAGGCCAGCAGTATCAATAATCCACAGAGCTACTACAAACCAAACACATGCATGCATGTATAACACTCAAGGATTAGACATGGATCTTGGGCTGTGTTGTCATTTGGATAACACGACTTCATACAGCACACAATAAATAAAACATTTTTTTAAGATGGAGAAACTATCTATCTCTATCTCTCTAAACAATATATCTACTGATTTATAATTTTAAATATAGAAAGATGGAACTTAGTTTGCCATTTTATTAATACAAAGCAATTTTATGTCTTAGAGCAGTTAAAGTGTCCGATTGTTATATAGTATATTAACTGCAAACAATAAATAAATAAAAAATGCTTTTCTTACTTAGATTTTATTTATTTATTTTTATTTTTTGTCTTGTTTCCAGTCCAGGTATCTAAAATTCTTAAATCAAGAAGGATTTTCTAAACAAGTAAAAAATATTGTCGTCTTTTCAGAAAAATAAATAAATAAATAAATAAATTATTTGGGGGCAGTCATGGCCTAATGGAGTCAGACTTGTAATCCGAAGGATGTGGGTTCGAGTCTCAGGTCCGGCAGGAATTGTCAGTGGGGGGAGTGAATAACCAGCACCGCAGTTGTAGGTTCGGTGCCTTACTCAAAGGTCTCACCTCAGTCATGGTATTGAGGGTGGAGAGAGACATTGGCTGCCCACACTTCGGGTGTGTGTGAGACAATAATTTTTACTTGTCTAGAAAATCCTTCTTGATTTAATAATTTTGAGATATCTTGGCTGAAAACAAGACAAACAATCTAAGTAAGAAAAGCATTTATTGGAGTGTATAAATATATGTTATGCTTTACATGTTCTTGGAAATAGTGTTCATTCCATTTTAATTAAAAATGAATGCAACAAACAAATAAAGCAACAAGCAAGCAGGCAGTAGCACTCGCTTGTCAGTTCAACACAGTGACATTTGTATCTGGAAAACAAATAAACCAATTTGTTCAATAAAAAGGAAGAAATAAATTAAAATCTGCTATATACTGTAGTATATCACACAGAGTCATATTACATTAATAACACAACTTGAATTACAGTGCAATGCACAGCTGAATAGGCCGTGATTAAGAGTTAATGAAAATCCCAGCATAGGGATGGAGGTGAGAAGTGTCAGGTGGAGAGGAAGAACTCAGTCCATATGCTAGATCTCATATCTTTTAATTAGTCTACAGGCTCATCACCCAGAGGCCCAACTGCAAGCCTGATGCTCCCATTTCTGACTGGGCAAGTGAGTGTATGTGTGTGCGTGTGTATTCTCACTTATGGAATAACCACACACATACACTAACACCTTGACGATCGCAAAGTTACCCTATCAGAGTATCACAATTAAGGATAGGTTGAAGATAGGTTGTGCTCACTGAAGCATGGTGGGTGGCTGAGATTATCCGTGACGAGCTATTTGAAAGTCAGTTTAGAGTTAGCACCTTATCCTGGAGGCTAAGCAAAAAAAAAAAAAAACCACTAAGAACAAAGTGATTAGGTGAGAAAGAGATTCCACTGGGTGGAAAATGTTGCAAGTTGTACTGTAGTAATTGTTTCCTATGTCACAAAAAAAAAAAAAAATCTGGCCTTCCTTTAGGGGGCGCCTGGTCGTTCAAAAACAGAATCCTCTATTGAACCACATTCAGACTGCACTTTTGGTCTTTTTGGACACTATAAAGCAAAATAATTGAACTAATTCCAAAATGTTGTACCTGTGATATTAATGAGGGAGAGAGAGATGCTATTGCACTAAAACTAAAACAGAAATTTAAAGGGGTGGTTGACTGTTTTTTTTTTCTAGGCTTGATTGTGTTCATGGGGTGCAGTCAGACGTGTTCATGCTTAGTTTAAAAAAAAACAAAAAAAACTAACAAAAAAACATTTTTCACATAATTATCTCTGATAAACGCCCTGATTATTTCCTGGTTTTATGAAGCCCCTCCCTCAGAAATATGCGATGGGCTCAGATTGGTTAGCTGACCCAGTGTGTTGTGATTGGCTAAACCGCCTAGTGCACGTCTAAACGTCCCGCCCATCACCTCAGCGACATGTGCTACGGTTGTATTGTAAAAAATTAAATCGTCAATATTGCTTATCAATTTGAGCCCGATTGAGACCCAGAGAATATTAGTGAAGAGGATGGCGCAGAACCTGTGCAAGCACGGCTCTTAATGGTATATATTTTTTTGTTTGTTGTTGGTTCATACTTTTAGATACGTTGTTATTTGTAAGTGCTACTGCTTCTGTTAGCTTTTAATATACGGTTTTATCCTGATTAAAGCTATAATACAGCACAGCAACCGCACGCGCGTCCATGTATAAAGCTTCACATTGCTGTGTGAAAATAAGTGTATAATTGGAACAGTTTGTTGGAGCTGATCTGAATGAGAGAGAGAGAGAGAGAGAGAGAGAGATACAGAGCAGGGGGATGCGTGGAACAGTATTAAGAACCGCTGCTTTAGAACATGATTTTGAAACTCATGAATTCATTAGAATCGTTAGAAGACAGAATTGCGATTCATATATGGATAGATTTTTACGTGCACCCCTAGTTTTCTCTTCCTCTTCTGTAAAGCATAATTTACAGTAAATGCTAGAATGCTTAGTAAATGTACAGTAAATGCACCATGCTAGAAGATGTTGAGTTAACTGTCTGATGCATATTGTCTACAAAAATAGCAAGCACTTTCTCAGTCTGAGAAACTAATCTGATTGGGAAATTCTGGGAAATGGTGTAAACCAGTTTCTTTGGAGATGCAGGTTGGTAGAGTGAGCACCTTCTAAGAAAAGCTAATTTCCAAACATAATTTGCAAGGCTATTGCCATTTAAATTCTTGAAAAGAGATTTTTCTTCTTCTTCTTTGAAGTACACATGTTGTCATGGCAATGCTCATGCCACCACAAGATCACACACAGGCCAAAACCCTTCACTAGAGAATATTCAAAAACGTGACAAAAAGTAGCAGAATGATAGGATTGGCAAAGTATAATACTGGTCAAAAGTATAAAATCATTCATTTTTGAACGCTTTCTACATAAGTATATTGTGCCCACCAAGGCTGCTTTGATCAAAAAACAAAACAAACAAACAAAAAAAACTGTAATATTCTGATATTCCCCTTTAAGGGACATGGTGGTGGGAAAAATTCAGGGTGGGAGGAAAAATATTCTCTCGCAAAACTTGTGCGTTCCCTCGCAAAACTTTTGCGTTCTCTCGCAAAGATATTTGCGTTCTCTCGCAAAACCATTTGAGTTCGGACAAACTCTTCCTGTTTACTTTACAGCTTGCAGTGGTTACAGCTCGTATGTTCACAATGGAGCGGTTCATAGAGTTTTATTTTGAACTTGGACTCAATAAAGTAATACAGCCAGTGTATAGCAGAATATGAACGCATGTTCAGATTCAGAATATGAACGCAACGGCCTGCACGTTAAGCCTTTTTTTCCCCATAGAAAACGATTAAGGTAGGCTAATTCATACAGCTCGTATGTTCACAATGGAGCGGTTCATAAAAGTTTTTATTTTGAACATGGACTCAAGTATAACGAAATAGTCAGTGGTTAGTTCAAGGCACGGTTTTGGGAAATTCTAAAGCGCTTTAATGTGGTTTAATGTATTAAAACAGTGACATTGGAGGACCGAATTCGATAATACTAAATACTAATAAAATTAGTAGGCTTATATTAATAACCTTAATAATAATATTACTATTAATAAAAGCAGAATAGCCCAGCATATGAATGCAAAGGATTTGGTATTTTTAAATAACCATTTTCAGTCATTAGCCTACCTTAAGCGTTTTATGGGGGAGAAAAAGCTACGTGCAGGGCATTGCATTCATATTCTGGGCTATTCTACTTAGTAATATTATTAATAAGGTTATTAATATTAACCTAATAATTTTATCAGCTTTTATTATTAATTATAGTTTTAAAACATTGAGCCACATTAAGCGTTTTATTATGTCCCAAAACCATGCCTTGAACTAAGCACTGACTTATTAATTTATTTGAGTCCAAGTTCAAAATAAAACATTATGAACCACTCTATTGTGAACATATGTGCTGTAACCACTGCAAGCTGTAAAGTAAACAGGAAGAATTTGTCTGAACTCAAATGGTTTTGCGAGAGAAAGCAAATGTTTTGCGAGGGAATGCAAAAGTTTTGCGAGGGAACGCAAAAATTTTGCAAGAGAACGCAAAACATTTCACAAATATTTTTAATCCCACCTCGAATTTTTCCCACCACCTTTAAGGTCCCTTAAAGGGCTCCACAGATTCAGCTGTTGTTTCTGAGAGAAATATTGTGCTGTTTATGCAGTATCAGTTTTTGCTTTCACTTTCTGTAATGAATAACTGTCTGTGGTTTCAGAGTCCTTCACTGGCATAACTCTTGTGCAAAGTTTCCAAATTGCCTGTGTGGTATTGACAGGCTCGCCTTCAGGGTGAAATATTCTTAAACGACATGGCATCTTTGCTTACAGAATGATAAGACAATGATTCTCATTTACCACAATAATAAAACAAGTACATAAACTAGTAAATAAGTGTTAATAATTGAATCAAATAAAACATTAATATTAAATATTAAGTACAATTAGTGGTCAAATATGTAACCTATTACGAACAAACAAACACACACACATACACATTTATATATATATATATATATATATATATATAGCCGATGAGATTTTACCACCGCGGTGGTAATGGACCAACTACCGCCGGTGGCGCGGTATTGTGTATATTTATATATATATAATTCTGAATCGCAAAAATAAATGAGTCTCAATCATCTATTAACAAACGTGCGTGTTTACTTTAGCACTTCCGTCAGTGAACACGCGATACGACATGACAAATCCCTCACAGTAAACTGCCTCGTCCTATTTATGATGTACTGACACAAAGTTCAAATCCTGTAAAAAAATCAAGTCCTGTAGACAGACTCAACCTGTTGTGCTGCGACGCGGCGTCCGGGCGCGTTACCTCCTCGTCTGCACGCGCTCTCTGTGGAATAGGAATCGCAGCGTATGTTGCCACATTACTTGTTAGCATCTTCCATTTACCGCTGTGTCTTGTTTGTGTTTGGCCAGTTTGGAGAAAGCCTCACCAATACAAACCTGACCAGCCGGGCGTTTGCGATCACGTGAACTTGAATGGGTGGCATGAATGGAAATGATTCCAGATCTCCCAAAAGGTCCATCGCTCATCACGAAATAAATTTGCTAAATGCAGAATAAACTGCGCTCAAACCTGCCAATCTAAAGGAAACGCCGTGCATGGCGTTTGAGGTAATTAGTGAATTAGCATAGATTTATAGTCTAAATAAAACAATCTGCAACTGTATATTATTACACTTGTATAGAAAACTTTGTATTATGCTTGTTATAGAGTGTGTGACGTCACGTGCACTACCGCCGGTGGCAACAGACAACAGCGGTGATGCGGTTGTCACGGCGACCGTCACAGCCCTAATAAATATTGTATATATATATATATATATATATGGCAACAGTTTACATGGTAACAGTGTTTACGGCTTTCCCATATATATATATATATATATATATATATATGGCAACAGTTTACATGGTAACAGTGTTTACACGGCTTTCCCCACGTCTTGCCAGTAATTAAAAACGTCACCGTTTATGTCTTTAGATCAGCGAAGATTGAGGAACAGCTAATCAGCTGTACAGGCAGGGATAGCCATTTTTACATACATTTAGCAGCAGAGCTACTGCAAGCGATTTAGTGCTGGAAATCCATTTATCCTTTGCTGAAACTTCTGCATCATGAAGAGCCCAGGTCATGGTTGCTTAGCAATGACAGACGCCATGGGAGCGCAAGCTACAGAGCGCTTTGGAAAGAAGGAGAAAGCAGCACGCTTAGGGTGGGTTGCACCAACAAGGATTAAATTAAGCAAAGTTTAGAGCTAATCAAGGATTTGTTTATCTGGGTTTTATTTTAAATCGAGTTGTGTTGCACCGCTTAATTTTAAACTTATATTAACAAATCGGGGATTAGAATTCAAACCTGCGATTACAACCTCCATCTACGATTAATTTTCTCCGCCATGATGGATTTGTCATGTAATTAAACAGCAACAATGTTAATATTCCTTATCCTCTGTCTCTGACAAGTTGCTTTTGTCGATAAAGGAAATAAACTCGTAAAAGGTCCGCCATCTTTATAAACCACTAACGTTACGTAGAGACCGTTGATCAAATGACTGATCAAGCAAGCAATGAAAACTTTGAGGCAGAGCATACGGATTTCATAATCTTGGAAATATATTCAAAGTATCAATTAATGGAGAAGGCTATAGCTTATGACAAACAACCGAGATAAGACAAAACAACTGCCATGATTCGCGGAGTACCTCCGCTCGTGACAGTGGCGCACTGTCCATTTGATCGCCGTCCAGCACACGTATGGAGCGGCCGCGATCCTATCTTCTTTGCTTTGTCGTACGCCAAGATGCACCAAGATAAGCGATGGATTCACATCCCGGACTCGATAGCAGACACAAGTTTACTATGGTCTGCCACGACCCTCACAATCTGCCAGCTCAGTGCGCTTTAATTTTCATTTTTATTTATAATAAACACCTCTCTGAGACTAGACCTGACGACACACCCGCAATGCAGGGTTTACACCACAAATGCGGTGCTAACCCTGCTCTGGGTTATTAATTAATTAAAAAATTAATGGTTAATAATTTCTAAAAAATTATTTAGAATACACAGTTACTTCTGAATGGCTGTTAATGTATGCTTTTTGGATGGTGTAGTAACAGCATCTATCTTATTGTCTAACTAAGCTGAACTGAACTAAATTGAACCCTAGTCGCCAAACTAAGCTGACCAGACTTTCTTCAGACAATCCAACGTCTGGCTACACTAGGGCTGAGGGGAAGACTGTCCCTCCCATAGCAGATTGAAATAAAACTCACACAGTGCTGTCAAGTGGCAGGATGGAGAAAGAAGGAAACCGATAAAGAAAGGGGAATAAGGAGAGTAATGAAAGAGTTGGTGAGACGGCAAGTGCAGCGCTAACACTCACTAACCTCTCCCGACCTTTTACACACCAGAAGAACAAGGTTCAGAAAATTGAGCCTGTGCAGCTCGCCTCTAGTGGCACGGCCATCCACACTTCTCCATTTAGTGTAGCCTAACTGAAGAACCAATCAATACTCTTTCTCTTTCCCTCTCTCCTCCGAGACACCTTTCTGCACTCAACGGACGGGGAGGGGATTTGCTGTGAGGGAGTGGGGAAGAGATGAGGAGGTGGAGGGTCGCAGACAGCTGGTGATTCCCCCTGTGAGAAGCAGTCATCAGATTAGAAGAGGTGCATGTGTGTGCGAGAATTCGAGAGGAGGGTTGTGGAATAGCCCGATAACCCTTTAGAAACTACAAAAACACACATCGGTCGATGTACGCTCCTCCTTCATGCAAAATTTGCAGGTAACTAATAACTGGTGAGTGATCTGATCGCTCTTTCCACTTATTTCCATTGTAAATCATTCCGTTATGAATTCCGGCACTGTCTGTCTGATTTTTGAATGTGCGAGCAGCAGTATTCTCTCATTTCTCAATGTGCTGCCTCGCTCCTTAGCAGGACACGAGCAGGCTTGGTTGTTGCCTGGGTAACAGGATGCTGCGAGCAAGGGAAGCTGATTAGAGATGCCAGTGCAGTCCGAGGCTGGTGGGGTGATTGTAAAGCCATCTCTCTGTTTCTCCCCCCCCCCCCTCTCTCCATAGAGACAAGGCCATCAGGCAGGCTGGAGAGAAGCCAGCGCAAAGGTCCTCTTCTCGCTCACCAGATTCTGGTCATGCAGTGCAAGCTAAAATCACTCCAAAATACTTGTTTTTCGCTTGGTTTCCTCCCTCTCGGGTTATTTGCAAACGCAGGGGCAAAATCCCTTCTTGCCACACCTGCATCCATTGAGGATGTTTACTGACCGCAAATGTTTCTGACCACTGATAAAATTTTATTTTAAAAATACATTTTAAGTATCAAGTGAACTATTCAGCTTTTTTCTATGCATATTTATTTACCATCACCATTAAATGTTCCAGCTCCTTATAGAGTTTGTAAGTACCATTTGTGTGTGTGTGTGTTACCATTCATTATCCCTATAAAAAAGGTATTTGTTTTTATAAGATACGCACCAAGCCAATCAGCTACAAGGTGAATAAACAATTTTACTAACTTTTTTTTTAAGGCAAAAAAAAAAAAAAAAAAGGATTTGAAGTAAATTTGAAAATCAGACAGAAAGACACAAGTACAAGATTGTGTGTAATGGTTTTAGC